>NC_134361.1:127833643-128474893 GCF_048569485.1 Anomaloglossus baeobatrachus
CATGGTGTCTAGAAAGTTGATCTGGACAGGGTCACTGTGTATAGTAAAAGTTAAGTCAGGTCTAAAGGAGCAAATATCATGATGGAAGATGTTTAGGGAATCGGTATCCCCATTCCAAATGACAAAAATATCATTGATATATCTTTTCCAAACAATGGCATGTTTTGTCCATAGGGGATGATTGTATATGAATGTATCCTCAAAGTGTGCCATATAGATATTAGCATATGGAGCCACCATATTCAACCCCATGGCTGTATCCCGCTGCTGCATGTAGAATTGGTCCTCAAAGAGGAAGAAATTGTGTCCCAGTACTAGTTGGAGTAGGTCCATGCAAAAGGTGTATTGTGTTGGGGAGAAAGTCTTATGTCGTTCCAGGAACCAGTCAACCGCTTGAATACCGTCACTGTGCCCAATGCTAGTGTAAAGGCTATCAACATCAAGGGTCACAAGTAGGAAATCGGGTGATATAGAGGTAAGGTTCCTGATATGTGTAAGGAAGTCTGAAGTATCCTTCAAATATGAAGGTATCAGGGGAATCAGAGGTGTCAAGATCTTATCTAAAGTAATGGCCAGAGGAGAGAGGATGAACTCTGTGGAGGCCACTATGGGACGTCCGGGGGGTCTCTGTAGATTTTTATGCATCTTAGGTAAGATATAAAAAACTGGTATCACTGGATTTGTCTTGATGAGAAACTCTGCCAGTTTCTTATCAATGGCGCCCTGTAGAAGGTGGTAGTCGACCTTGTCTTTGATGAGATCACGAATACGTGAAGTGGGGTATCAGGGGAATCAGAGGTGTCAAGATCTTATCTAACGTAATGGCCAGAGGATAGAGGATGGACTCTTTTAATGGTCAATGGTTGGAGATTCAACAAATATTAAAGAAAAATTGCGACATTTTGCTATCTGATTCTAATCTTAAACAAATAGTATCCTGTAAGCCTCTGTTGACAGCAAGAAGGGAAAGATCATTTGTGTAGAAGTCATTTTACATGGTCAACAACCAAATTGGGTAGAGGATTTACTCAAGTAGGTTCGTATCCCTGTGGTCAATGCTCCATTTGCCAATTCATGACCCCAACTTCCAGCTTTACGAACCCTCGAGATAAAAAAACCGCACCAACTACACCATTATACCAATTGCAAATCTCACAATGTGATATATGCTCTTATTTGTCCATGTCAGTTTGTGTACGTTGGTCAGACCATGCAGAAATTGCGACACCGTATTCAGAAACAATTTTCGGACATACCTCTGGTGTCAAAACATCTTAAACAGGGAAAAACTATCTCCACGGTTGCAAACCATTTCTTAAATCATCATAATAGTAAACTTGGGGGTACGTTTATAGTAGGTCTTGATAGGGTCCTTAGTAGTATAAGGGGAGATACTCCTATTCCAGCATTATTGAGGTCCGAATCCTGGTGGATTTTTCAGTTGGATTCTGTTATGTCCAATGGGATTAATCAGAATCTTTACGGGTCATTACAAAGTGTGAATTGGTAAATTGGAGTATACCATAATGTCACGCTCCCCGGGTCCTCACCCCCGCTCCCCGGCTCACCTGCCACGCTGCCCGCTCCTCAGCCCCCGGATTCCGTCCGTCCCAGGCCCCCTGGTCCCCGATCCCGGCGCCCGACGGCTTCCCAGGACCTGGCCGGCTCCCCTGCGTCCTCCCCTCAGCCTCCTTCCCTGGCTTCTGGCACCCGGGCGGCGCGCATGCGCGTTAGGGCGCGCGCGCGGTCACTGACCCTTTCTTAAAGGGCCAGCGTCCATGAACAGGAAATGAGGTTGAACAGGTACTGGGTATAAAGGGGGTTAGTGTCCAAGGGGGCGGGGCCTGATCTTCGTGTTCCCTGAGCTAGGAGTCAGGTCTCCTGGTGTTTATGTGCCTGTACTCACCTATCTCTCTTTGTAGAGCCGTACCTGCCTCGCCATCCCGTCTGCCGTATCCTGAACCCCGCACACTGTCCGTCTGCCATCTGACAGTCCGTACCATCTCGGATCCCTGCGGTGACCCGTCATCTCGCTCCTGAGGTTCCGGACCCCGCCTGATATCATCTCGGCTTCCGAACCTGAGCTACGTCACCAGGACTACCATCTGTGACACCGTGGTCCCAGGGACTCCTCCGCTGCCTTCACTTGCACGGACTGTTCTGCTGCCCATCAGTGCTTCAGCTGCCGGACTCCCTACCACCATCTTAAGAGTTCGGTCCAGTGGATCCACCTCCTGGGTCGGCCCGACCGCCCGGCCGTGACAGTAAGATCAGGCCCTGGATCCCGCTGCAGCACTAGCGGCCTTGCAAGAGGAACTCCGACGTCAGCATGAAGTCCAGACCCGCATGTTGCAATTTATGACCTCCGTGGACACCCGCCTGTACACGTTACAGGCATCAATGACGCCTGCGGCACCCAGGTCCCCAGCTATGCAAGCCATGGCTCCCGCACCAGTGGCAGCCTCTTCAGATGCTTCCCGTCTCCGTTTGGCGTCACCACCTCGTTATGCTGGAGATCCCAAGACCTGCAGGGGCTTCATAAACCAGTGTTCCCTTCATTTCACGCAGCTGCCACATCTGTTCGCCTCTGACCAAGCCAAGGTCGCCTTTATAATGTCTCATCTGGAGGGCGAGGCGCTGGCATGGATGAACCCCTTGTGGGAGAAGGAGGACCCCATGACCAAGAACCTTCAAGAGTTCCTGCAGGCCTTTCGCAGCACCTTCGACGAGCCGGGACGCGCCTCTGCGTCTGCTTCATCCCTCCTCCGCCTACGTCAAGGAACACTGACGGTGGGTCAATATGCCATCCGTTTCCGTACTTTGGCTTCTGAACTCGGGTGGAATAATGAGGCCCTGACAGCCGCCTTCTGGGAAGGACTCTCGAGTCGCATCAAGGATGAGTTGGCGGGTCGTGACGTGCCCTCCACCCTAGATGCCCTGATTGCCCTAGCCACTCGAGTGGACATTCGTTTCCAGGAACGCTCCAAAGAGCTGTATCGTGAGAGACGTGCAGTACGGCACTCCCCTCCTCCACAGAAGTCCTCTGTGCCTCACTCTTCAACAGCTGGGATTCCTGTCCACGAGCCCATGCAGGTTGACCGAGTACGACAGTCTGACCAACGTAGAGCAGAGCGGCTCGCCAAAGGCCTCTGCTTTTACTGCGGAGAGGGCACACATCTCTTACGCTCCTGTCCGGAAAGGCCGGGAAACTCCAAAGCCTAGGGTTGGTAGGAGAGGCCACCCTAGGTGCTGGGACTCTCTCAGACCCAGTTATGTGGACGGTACAAGTGTCAACAGGAGAGACGCGCTTCACGGCTGAGGCATACCTCGACTCCGGAGCAGCAGGCAATTTTATCCAGCAGGCCACGGTGGACAAGTACCAGCTGCCTGTTACTCCACTCGATAAGCCCCTAATGATTGCCTCGGTGGATGGGAGACCCCTCTCTGATACCATCTCCTGGATCACCAAGCCGGTGGAATTGCGTATAGGTGCTCTGCACACCGAGAACATCGCTCTCTACGTCCTTCCACACATGTCCCATCAAATCCTGCTGGGACTTCCTTGGTTGCGGACACACGAACCATCAGTCAGCTGGGGTACTGGCGAAATCACTCGTTGGGGCTCTGCCTGTCATGAGAGATGTCTAAAGTCCCTACAACCAATCCGACGTCCCCCGGCTCCAGAGAACCTACCGGAACTGCCCTCGGCCTATTGGTCCTTCGCGGACGTTTTTGACAAGAAGGAGTCTGAGGTACTTCCGCCACACCGTCCCTACGATTGCGCCATCGACCTGCTCCCAGGAACAACACCACCTCGAGGACGGATATATCCGTTGTCTCCAGCGGAAACCAGGGCCATGTCCACATACATCACGGAAAGCCTGGCAAAGGGATTCATCCGGAGATCCTCCTCTCCTGCGGGAGCAGGCTTCTTCTTCGTTAAGAAGAAAGAGGGTGACCTACGCCCATGCATTGACTACCGGGGCTTGAATCAGATCACCATAAAAAACAAGTACCCCTTACCGCTCATCCCCGAATTGTTCGACCGGCTCAGAGGAGCCCGTGTGTTCACCAAACTGGATCTTCGGGGTGCCTACAACCTAGTTCGTATCCGCTCTGGGGACGAATGGAAGACCGCATTTAATACTCGCGACGGGCACTACGAATACTGCGTGATGCCCTTCGGTCTGTGTAACGCTCCTTCCGTATTCCAAGAACTGGTGAACGACATATTCCGGGACCTCCTCTACCTCTGTGTAGTAGTTTATCTGGATGACATCCTTGTCTTCTCTCCGGACCTCCAGACCCACAGAGAGAACGTAAAGCTGGTCCTACAAAGACTGAGAGAGAATCGTCTCTACGCCAAATATGAGAAGTGCGTCTTTGAGCAGTCTTCTCTCCCTTTCCTGGGATACATCATCTCGGGTACTGGGTTGCAGATGGATCCAAAGAAGGTCTCCTCCATACTCAACTGGCCTCCTCCTTCGGGACTGAAGGCAATCCAACGGTTCCTGGGATTCGCCAACTACTACCGCCAGTTTATCCCGCACTTCTCCGCCCTGACTGCCCCTCTCTCCGCTTTGACCAAAAAGGAGGCTAAACCAAAGGACTGGTCACCTGCGGCCGACGCCGCGTTTTGCTCTTTGAAGCGAGCTTTCGCCTCCTCTCCTGTACTCCACCGACCGGAGTTAAACCGCCAGTTCACCTTGGAGGTGGATGCCTCCTCCTCAGGAGCCGGAGCAGTGCTCATGCAAAAATCCTCCTCCGGGAAGATGGTGACTTGCGGTTTCTTTTCTAAGAGCTTCTCAGCACCAGAACGGAATTACACCATCGGTGACCGAGAATTATTGGCGGTCAAACTAGCTCTGGAGGAGTGGCGCTACCTCCTGGAAGGAGCAGTGTACCCCGTGACCATCTACACGGACCACAAGAACCTGGAATACCTGCGGTCCGCTCAGCGACTGAACCCGCGGCAAGCCAGGTGGTCCTTATTCTTTGCCAGGTTTGACTTCCAGCTCCACTTCCGACCCGCGGACAAGAATGTACGCGCCGATGCCTTGTCTAGGTCCCTCATGTCCATGGAGCAGGAGGAAGAGACTACCCAACCTATCATCCCTCCTAGCAAGATTGTTCCGGTGGCTCCCGTCACTCTGGCCCAAATACCACCCGGGAAGACCTATGTCTCGGAGACCGACAGGCAAAAAGTGTTACACTGGGGTCATGCCTCAAAAACAGCCGGCCATGCAGGCCAGAAGAGAACATGGGGTGCGATTGTACGCCATTACTGGTGGCCATCCCTTCGCACTGACGTCGCCGCCTTTGTCTCTGCCTGCTCCTCTTGTGCCAGGAACAAGACACCCAAACACCTGCCCTATGGCCGTCTTCTGCCTCTACCGATACCCTCAGTTCCCTGGCAACACATTGCGATGGACTTTATTACGGACTTGCCATTATCCTCTGGACACACAGTCATATGGGTCGTGGTGGACCGGTTCTCCAAAATGGCCCACTTCATCCCCATGGCTGGACTGCCCTCTGCTCAGGAACTCGCGGAAGCCTATATCCATCACATCTTCCGCTTGCATGGCTTTCCATCCCACATCGTGTCCGACAGAGGAACTCAGTTCACCTCCCGCTTCTGGAGGGCGCTCTGCAAACACCTGGGAGTAACTCTGGACTTTTCTTCCGCATACCATCCTCAGTCTAATGGCCAAGTGGAGAGGGTCAATCAAATCTTGACATCCTTCTTACGTCACTATGTCAACACCCATCACGACGACTGGTCCACGCTTCTGCCTTGGGCTGAGTTCTCACATAACCACCACATCAGTGAGTCGTCCTCCAAATCTCCCTTCCATGTCGTTTACGGACTTCAGCCCTCCGTTCCATTGCCTATATCCCCTTCTTCGGATGTCCCTGCGGCTGATACTGTAGCCCGTGACTTCGCTACCATTTGGGACTCTGTCAAGGCGTCCCTTGGACGCGCTTCCCAGCGGATGAAGAAACACGCTGACAAAAGGCGTCTAGACCCCCCGTGTTTCTCTCCTGGAGACCTCGTCTGGCTTGCTTCCCAGTACGTCCGCCTGAAGATACCGTCATACAAGCTGGGTCCTCGCTACATTGGGCCGTTTAAAGTCCTCAGCAAGATCAATGAGGTTTCCTACAAGCTACAGCTCCCGGCCACGATGAGGATACCCAACTCATTCCACGTCTCCCTGCTCAAGCCGGTTGTCCTTGGTCCCTTCTCCAATGCTGCCAGTCCGGCCCCTCCACCTATTGCCGATGACGACATCTATGCGGTAAGGGATATCGTGGCCATGAAGACCGTACGAGGTCGGCAGTTCTTCCTGGTGGACTGGGAGGGGTATGGTCCTGAGGATAGGTCTTGGGAGCCCAGGGAGAACGTGGGCACTCCTCTTATCCGTGCCTTCATGTCCCGGTTGCGGGGTGGGGGGCGTGGGGGGGGGGGTACTGTCACGCTCCCCGGGTCCTCACCCCCGCTCCCCGGCTCACCTGCCACGCTGCCCGCTCCTCAGCCCCCGGATTCCGTCCGTCCCAGGCCCCCTGGTCCCCGATCCCGGCGCCCGACGGCTTCCCAGGACCTGGCCGGCTCCCCTGCGTCCTCCCCTCAGCCTCCTTCCCTGGCTTCTGGCACCCGGGCGGCGCGCATGCGCGTTAGGGCGCGCGGTCACTGACCCTTTCTTAAAGGGCCAGCGTCCATGAACAGGAAATGAGGTTGAACAGGTACTGGGTATAAAGGGGGTTAGTGTCCAAGGGGGCGGGGCCTGATCTTCGTGTTCCCTGAGCTAGGAGTCAGGTCTCCTGGTGTTTATGTGCCTGTACTCACCTATCTCTCTTTGTAGAGCCGTACCTGCCTCGCCATCCCGTCTGCCGTATCCTGAACCCCGCACACTGTCCGTCTGCCATCTGACAGTCCGTACCATCTCGGATCCCTGCGGTGACCCGTCATCTCGCTCCTGAGGTTCCGGACCCCGCCTGATATCATCTCGGCTTCCGAACCTGAGCTACGTCACCAGGACTACCATCTGTGACACCGTGGTCCCAGGGACTCCTCCGCTGCCTTCACTTGCACGGACTGTTCTGCTGCCCATCAGTGCTTCAGCTGCCGGACTCCCTACCACCATCTTAAGAGTTCGGTCCAGTGGATCCACCTCCTGGGTCGGCCCGACCGCCCGGCCGTGACACATAAGGGGCTAAATACTGTAGGGAGTATACATGAGATGCATATCAGGTTATATATCTCTGCTGTTTCAGTTTTGCTGTTCCACTGCTCCTCCTGTTTTGTTATAATCGAGTATTGTCATATGCATAATTATGTACAAATTTGTAATGTATGTAATATTTCTCATTATTCCAATTGCCCCTCATAATTGCTGCTTTTACTATGTTGTTCAGACATGTTTGACATCCTAGATTACAAAGGAGCTCAGTTTTTGATGTGCACATCGTTTATTTTTTTTACATTTCCCTGCACACTTGTATGGAAAATGTAAGTATAGTGCTGGTGCTGCTTTCCCCGCATTCAATTGAATTGGGGGGCAGGCATACAGCATTACATGTGGTCACATGACCGTTATTGCCAGTGTTGTGCTCTTGGGAGAATGCACTGCTAAGGCTGCTTTCACACTACGTTTTTTTAACATGCGTTATGAACATTTTTTTGCTGCAAAAGCGGATCCTGTTTTTCTAAAGAAAAACGCATGCAAACGCAAGTGTTATTTTACAGGATCCTGCCACTTGATGTTTATGGGCGGGCATTGGAGTCATGTGATCGTGAATCAGTGGAAGTGAACGTGACAGACTGGAAATTCAGATGCCGCTGGGGAAAAAAAGAGGAGAGAGAGAAAGAGAGAGACAAAGAAAGAGAGAAAGAGGGAGAGAAAGAGAAAGAGAGAGGAAAAGAGAGGAAGAGAGAGAACGAAAGAGAGAAAGAGAGAGAGAAAGAGAAAAAGAAAGCGAGAGAGAGAAAGAGAGAGAGAGGAAGAAAGAGAGAGAGAAAGAGAAAGAGAAAAAGAAAGCGAGAGAGAGAAAGAGAGAGGAAGAAAGAGAGAGAGAGAGGAAGAAAGAGAGAGAGGGAGGAAGAGAGAGGAAGAAAGAGAGAAAGAAAGAGAGAGAAAGAGATAAAGAGAGAGAGAGAGAAAGAGAGAGAGAAGTAAAGAAAGAAACAAACTCACTCTCTGTGGTTTCTGGGCATGCTCAGTACACCAAACATGATCCTGTCTATCAGTATACCACCGTTCAAATGGGTTTGCGTGCAGTTTTGTCAGAATCCAGCGACTTGCAGTATTTTGATGCAGCTCAAAACCGCTACAAGAAGCGTTTTTAAACAATGTTAAAAAACTGCAAGTCGCTGGATTCTGACAAAACTGCACGCGAACGCATGTTGACGCAAGTCCATTGCAAATGCATTGAAATGAAAACGCATTTGTACTGGATCCGCTTTTGCAGCAAAAAAACGTTCAGGACGCATGTTAAAAAAACGTAGTGTGAAAGCAGCCTTAGGGGGGCTTTGCACACTACGACATCGCAGGTGCGATGTCGGTGGGGTCAAATCGAAAGTGATGCACATCCGACGTTGCAGTCGATATCGTAGTGTGCAAATCCTTTTTGATATGATTAATGAGCGCAAAAGCGTCATTATCGTATCATCGGTGTAGGGTCCGACATTTCCATAATGCCGGTGCAGCGACAGGTACGATGTTGTTTCTCGTTCCTGCGGCCGCACACATCGCTGTGTATGAAGCCGCAGGAGCGAGGAACATCTCCTACCTGCGTCCCGACTGCAATGAGGAAGGACGGAGGTGTGCGGGATGTTTACATCCTGCTCATCTCCGCCCCTCTGCTGCTATTGGCCGCCTGCCGTGTGACGTCGCTGTGACGCCGCATGACCCGCCCCCTTAGGAAGGAGGCGGTTCGCCGGCCAGACCGACGTCGCAGGGCAGGTGAGTGCATGTGAAGCTGCCGTAGCGATAATGTTCGCTACGGCAGCTATCACAAGATACCGCTGCTGCGACGGGGGCGGGGACTATCGCGCTCGACATCGCAGCATCGGCTTGCGATGTCGCAGCGTGCAAAGTACCCCATAGACTTTGGGGAGCGCTGAGTTCAGTTCCGGTCATGTGGGCAGAGCCATGCGTTCCACTGTGGAACACAAACCAAAGCAGTATTCACAGTGCAATATGGAGTCCCAATGTGATTAGATGCATCCCAACTTGCAACTCCACACACAGGTGTAAGTAGTCTGGCATTAACAGAAGTTGTGTATATATATATATATATATATATATATATATATATATATATGTCTGACCTCAGGTAGATATCAGTATACCCCTGAGGAAGCCACTCATGGTGGCATAACGTGCGTGGTGTGTGGGCATTTACACCACCTCTGATTCATGCTACCTTGGAAATTATCAGCAGGCTTTCTTTATTTTGCACCAAATATGACTGCATGATTGTATTTTTGACTATGTATAGTGCAAATCAGTGGTTTTTGTTAGTCTGTTCATGCTTTATATACTAATATCTGAGGTCCCATGGTGTACATGCTGCATTATACAGGGACTCTTTGTTTGAGTCTCCTTCTTTTTAATTGAGTTTTAAAGTGTGTACAAATAAACTTTTTCAGGTTTTGCATATGCTTGCTTGGATCTTGTGGTTTTTCTAGATTGGTATGACTCGCCCACCCCAGGGCTATGGGACACCCGGTGCCGGGCCGGACTAGTCCGGTGGTAGTCAGTGGTGGCTGGGCCCGGCTCCGTGGCCCTGGTGGGTGTCAGTAGAATATGTGGCTTGCTTGTTAATGGTTGTGTTCGTGACGCCACCTGTGGTATGCGGCTACTAAGCCGCCGCTGCTGTGTGAGGCCTCCGGGATGATGATATAGCAGCTATGGTAGTACTGCTCCCCACAGGTGGAGCAATGCCCGGGGCACAGTTGGTGCTTGTGGAAGTCTATGGTGCTGTGTGACTAACACGGTGCAGGGCCGACAAGCAATGAAAGAAACAGGCAAAAACAGTAGTCTCTTTACCTTCTCCTCTTTTACTCGGCAGAAACTTAGTCCTGGGAGACCGTCACAGATGGTAAAGGTGGTCCGGCCGGCCTGGAAGTGCCTGGGGTGATCTTTGGCCAGTTGAGTATGAGGCCTACTCCTTAATCTTTCTCTGCTGTTTTAGGACACTGCACTTTGGGTTTGCAATTGCCCTCTTGCTGCTGGGACTTGTTGTTCGTCCCCTTTTCTGTGTGGTAGACTGCGCAGGCCCTCTCTGGTGCTTCTCTGCTGGAGCCCACACCAGGCCCTTGGAATGCAGCTGTACCTTCAGATTGCTTCTGGGACAGGGGGCTTGCAGCTCTCCTGCCCTCCGGATTCAGCTACCAGGGATGGATTTTATGCCCTGGCAACTACAGACTCCGATGTCCGAGTCTCTGCTGTGCCTCTCTGCTCCCCTTGCTTCCCTGGGCCAAGCTATCCAAGCTCTAGGCCCCAGTTTCACAAGGCAGCACTACTCTGCGTCTGCACTCTTTCACTCCTGTCTCCAGACTAACCCCCACTTCCTCCTTCCAGCCAGACTTAAGGAATGCTCCCTGAAGTTCCAGGTTCAGAGCTCCCCCTGCTGGCCGGAGGGAGAACTGCGGTTGGTGTTACACTTACTGGCCAATAGATCTCCCAATTACCTCCAGGCTCAGCATTAACCCTTTGGGAGGGCAATGCTGTTGTGGCGACCAGGTCCTGGGGCGCCACACTCCCCCTTAGTTAAATTCAGTACTCCCGGACTGTAGAAACAAACATGACATGTTAAAACATTTCATCCCATTATGGGAGGTGCATTACTTTAACGTTACAACCTTAAACATTACTATAAGAGTCCAGTGTGGCTCCCTGCCGGGTGTCCATTACACTGCTCCATGGGGGACCCGCCACGTTCAAACCCCCAACGTAGGCTCTGGGCGTGCGTCAGAGCATTGATGACCCCACTCTATGCACGCCGGACGGGTTTTTCTTCAGGGGTGTTGAGCACACTGGTGCTAACTATGAACAATTTAGGTGTTGGCCACCCATAGTCCAGTGGCCCAATTGTCCATTTTCGCAATCAAAGAAAAAGAAAACATTTTGTACACAACATGACAGACATTTTGCATAACTATTTACATTCTAATAAGTACTCTTTCCCTTATACAGTTGACTCTCTATACCTTAGAGGGGGTTGTCCCCGAGTGCTGCGCTGGGACCTACGTAGCTCTGGTGTTTGCCCCTGACTACGTGGTGTGTCTTCTATCTCAGCACTACAGGTGGGCCTAACCCCAATAGGTAAGCGTGATGGTTGCCTTTGTGATCTAAGAGTCGCCAAGGGTATGACAGGTTCACCACTGACAGGGGGTTGATCCTCCTGTTCCACTGCTGGCGTGTCATCTCGTGCTGGAGCGGACGGTTCTTTAGGTGGATCCGGAACCTTTTCTGTTTCTGGCTCGACCAACTGCGGAAACGTCAAAACTGGTACCACTATGGCATTGTTTATTCGGGTCCAAGTTTTGGGGAATTTTCCAAGGATGGTTTGAATCATCTCCCCTTGTTTCTCTTGACTTTGGGGACTTCCTTGTACTCCTTCCATTTCTCTTTGGATTCTGCACTGTTCAGGACACGCTTTCAGGCGGTCTCGAGAAATTGCTTGATAGGTCTTGCCTTCATCCTTGCTTATGAGGCATACCTTACTATTGTCAAAGTTGGAGGGGATAATGGTGTAGGGCTCGTTTTCCCACTGATCATCCAATTTATGCGTCCTCCGCTTCTTCTTGAGGACTTGTTCTCCAGGTGCTAAGGGAGTTGCTGGGGCGGTTTGATTGTAATGCTGCTCTTGTCTCGTTCTTGCTTGAGACAGGCTCCTCTCTACGCACTCCTGGACCTTACGGTACCGCTGCTGCCGTTCTGTATCCCAATCCTCTATTTCTTGAACCGCCTCGGGCGACACAGTCCCCATCTCAAAGTCTACAGGCAACTTGCCAGGTCTGGCTCGCATCAGGTAAGCGGGGCTGCAGTTGGTCGAATTCACTGGGATATGGTTGTACAGGTCTACCAGATCGGGCAACTTTTCTGGCCATTGGTTCCTTTCCTCCAGCGGTAGGGTCTTCAGCATATCAATAACCACATGGTTCATTTTCTCGCACAGTCCATTGGTTTGGGGGTGGTACGGTGTGGTTCGGATTTTCTTACAACCGTACATGTTACAGAACTCTTGGAACACTTCAGCCTCGAATGCAGGACCCTGATCAGTCAGTACCCTTTCCGGATAGCCGTGAGGTCGACAAAAGGATGCCTGGAACGCTCTAGCTGCTGTCCTGGCTGTCTGGTCCTTCACAGGCACTACTACCAGGAAACGAGAGTAATGGTCCACAATGGTGAGGGCGTACACATAGCCTGACCGGCTTGGTGTTAACTTCACGTGGTCCAGGGCCACCAACTCCAGGGGCTGCTTCGTGACAATTGGCTGTAGGGGAGACCTTTGGCTGGCATCATCCTTCCGCCTCAGGTTACACGGGCCACAGTCTCGGCACCACTTCTCGATCATCTTTCTCATGTGCACCCAATAGAACCGATCACGGAGTAGGGCCTCCAACTTCTTCCACCCGAAGTGTCCTGCGTTATCATGATACGCTGCTAGGACCATTGGAGCATCCCTCTGCGGAACCACTATCTGCCAGACAAGTTCATTTGTTCGCCAGTTGACATATCTCTTGCAGAGCTTGCCTTGGTAGGTGAACAGTCGTCCCCTCTCCTTCCACAGCTGCTGGGCTTCCTCTGGAGCGTCTGGGCCAAGATGGGTCTCAGCTTGCGCTAGCTTCTCTTTGACCAATCGCACGGCCGGGTCACCGTTCTGTGTTTCTTCCCAATTATGGTGGAGTAATGGGTTGACCGAGACCTCGTGCTGGCTTGAGCGCTTCACTCCCACCGCATGCTCACACTGGGAAACACCTTGGTGATGGAAAGCCGGTAACTCTATCTCTTCGAGTTCATCCATGTCTTCTCCAGACTCGGGTAAGTGAGGCATTCTGGACAGCGCATCAGCATTGTTATTCTTCTTGCCAGCCCGATACTTGATGGTAAAGTCAAAGTTAGACAGCCGGGCCATCCATCGCTGTTCCATCGCACCTAACTTGGCTGTTGCCAGGTGTGTCAACGGATTGTTGTCCGTGAAGATGGTGAACTTGGCCGATGCCAGATAGTGCTTGAAGCGTTCAGTCACTGCCCAAACAATAGCGAGGAACTCCAGCTTGAAGGAACTGTAGTTTTCTGGATTCCTTTCTGTGGGCCGAAGCTTCCTACTGGCGTACGCTATCACCCTCTCTCTGCCTCCCTGTACCTGGGACAGAACTGCTCCCAGGCCCACGTTGCTGGCGTCTGTATACAGTACAAACGGTTGGCTGTAGTCAGGGTAGGCCAGAATTTCTTCTCCCGTGAGAGCCCCTTTCAGCCGGACAAAGGATGTTTCCAGTTGGCTGCTCCATTCAAATGGAGGGCTCTGCTTCTTAGCCTGCTTTGGCTGGCCCACCAGGAGATCTTGAAGGGGCGCTGCTATCTTGGTGAAACCATCAATGAACCTTCGGTAGTAGCCCACCAGTCCAAGGAACTGCCGCACCTCCTTCACTGTGGTGGGTCTTGGCCAGTCCTTGATTACAGTGACTTTCTCCGGATCAGGTGCCACACCTTCTGCGCTGACCACATGACCCAGGTACTGTACCTTTGGCTTCAAGAGGTGACATTTGGACGGCTTGATCTTCAGGCCATATTTCGACAAGGACTCAAACACTTCTGCTAAGTGCTTCAGGTGGTCCTCATAAGTCTTGGAGTAGACTATGACGTCATCCAGGTACAACAGCACGGTTTCAAAGTTGTGGTGGCCCAAGCAGCACTCCATCAACCTTTGGAATGTCCCTGAGGCGTTGCAGAGCCCGAATGGCATACAATTGAACTCACAGAGGCCCATTGGTGTCGTGAATGCAGTCTTCTCCTTGTCCGCCTCTGCCACGGGAACCTGCCAATACCCACTGGTGAGATCCAAGGTGGAGAAATAGTTAGCTGACTTTAAGGCTGTTAGTGACTCCTCTATTCTGGGCAGTGGATAAGCATCTTTATGTGTAATGCGGTTAATTTGCCTGTAATCTACACACATTCTCATCGTACCATCTTTTTTCTTTACGAGCACTAGTGGAGCTGCCCAGGGGCTACAACTATCTCTGATAACCCCAGCCTCCTTCATTTCCCGTAACATTTCCTTGGCACACTGATACTGTGCGGGGGGTACAGGGCGGTATCTCTCTTTAATGGGATGATGATCACCCGTGGGGATTTGATGTTTAACCCCTTTCACCTGCCCAAAATCTAGGGGGTGTTTGCTGAAGACCCGCTCGTACTCCTGTACCACCCGGTAAACCCCATGCTTTTGGTGCGAGGGGGTGGAGTCGGTGCCTACATGTAATTTTTGGCACCAGTCTTCCGGCTGCCCCTTGGAGCCATTGTCTTCCGCCTGGTCGGACGGGATCAAGGGTTCCACTGCTTTAATGGTATTGTTGCTGACAGTGTACAGTTTTGCTACAGTGGCGTACCGGGGCAATTTGGCCTCCTCCTCCCCACAATTCAAGACACGGACGGGCACTCTCCCCTTGCGGACGTCTGCTACCCCTCTGGCTATCAGGACTCCAGGCCTGCTGTCTGAATACACCGGTTCTACCAAGGCCTGGTAATCCTGACCCTTGAGGCCTATTGCTGCCCGACACCATATCAACATTTCACTTCTTGGGGGTATTACAATGGGGAGGGGGTCACTTACCCTCACACTGCCAATTTCTCCTCCGGCTAGCTCTACCTGCTGCCTCCTCATCAGGGCTCTGATCTCCCTCTGTAGGACACGCTGCTGCCCGGAGCTGGCAGTTTCAGACGCCTGTTGCAACAAAATTATCACTTCGGCAATACAATTTTCTATCACATTTGTACCAATGGTTAGCAGTGGGTCAGATTCTTTGCGATCAATATCTACAATTATCATCCCCTGACATGGCAATTCCACCCGCCCCACTTTAATGGTTACTTCTTTGTACCCAATTTGAGGTAAGGGCTGACCATTACTGGCCACAATTGTTAAATCATCATCTGGGCCATGGTCAATGTCTGAATCAGCCCAATATCTTTTGTACAGTTTGTGGGGGATGGTTGTTACCTGGGACCCCGTATCCAGGAGGGCATTCAAAGGGATCCCATCCAGCACAATGGGAAGGACCGGTCGTCCTCCCACGTACTTGCTGCGGCTGGGGTTTGAGCCGGGCTTCCTTACACCTGGGGGTTGGCTCCTGGCCCCAGGCTCAGCCCGTTTAAAGGACAGCGTCGTGCAATGTGGCCCGCCTGGTTGCAGTGGCGGCAGATCGGTTGTCCTGTTGAATCATACCGGTCTGTGTCTCTGCCTCGGGTCGGCGGAATCCTCCTCTGTCGCATCCATGGGACGTCCTCTGGGCTGGAGGCCAACTCGATTTTTGCAGGCGAGGGGGTCATTTGTAGAGACTGCACGGTCTTGGCAAGGGCAGCCACAGTCTTGGTCAGCTTCTGGAACTGCTGTCTGAGCTCTGCAGTGGGATCCTTATCCAGGGACTGCGCCTCAGCCCCTGCAGTGGCTCGTGTTGCAGGCACCACCCCGGGGTACGTGATAGCAAGAGGCCGGAGGGGTACTGGGTCATTCGGTGTAGATTCTCTCAGTACCCTGATGGCCTGGTCCTTAAACTTGGCAAAGTCCAGAGCAGGGTTCTGCAGGACCAGGATACGCAGCTGGGTCCTGTGGGCATCTGACAGGAGCCCCTCTATGAACTGCTAAGTTAGGAGTTTGTCTTCTTCACGTACACTCTCTGGATCCACCTGTTTAACTGCTTTCAGGGCCTCCTGCAAGTTTAAGGCATAGTCCCTTATGCTGTCTGTGGCCCGCTGCTTGCACCCAAAGAATCTCATCTTTATCTCTGCTGCGGTGCGGGTGTCAAAAGTACTCTTTAGCTTGGCCAGTATCTGGGCTGCTGTCCCTTTATCTGTATCAGGCCAGGACTTCGCTTCACGCTGGGCTGCGCCGGCTAGCTGTCCCATTACTATGCCCACCTTCTGGCTCTCAGTCAGCGGATACACCCGGAATAAGCTGTGCAGGCTTTCTCTGAAGTCACTCAAGGTATGGGACTCCCCGGAGTACTGCGGCAGCCATTCTGCTCCCGGTATGTACGGCATGGTGATCGGCATTACCGGCGCTACAGTGGGGGCTGGGGCGACGGCGACTGGGACTACTTCGGCCGGTGCTGCGGCGCCTTGGGCGATGGCAGCCACCTGCTCTCCCTCGGAGTCGGACATCTTCCTCCCCCTTAGTGAACCTTACCAGGCTCCGTTCACTTTTCAAATTTTCCTCTGGGTCGTGCGGGGTTAACAGCGCTCTGCTCTGATGGCGCGCTCCCTTCGCGCTCTTTGTCAGGCACGCCCCCCTTCTTCCTGCGCTCGGCGAGGCTAATGGCGGCGGCGGTTTACAGACAGTACACAGTCTTTTAAGCACAATTCCTGCAGGCGCACAGTACCCGGTGTGACCGGGCACGAAATCCTGTTCGTGACGCCAAAGTTGACTCGCCCACCCCAGGGCTATGGGACACCCGGTGCCGGGCCGGACTAGTCCGGTGGTAGTCAGTGGTGGCTGGGCCCGGCTCCGTGGCCCTGGTGGGTGTCAGTAGAATATGTGGCTTGCTTGTTAATGGTTGTGTTCGTGACGCCACCTGTGGTATGCGGCTACTAAGCCGCCGCTGCTGTGTGAGGCCTCCGGGATGATGATATAGCAGCTATGGTAGTACTGCTCCCCACAGGTGGAGCAATGCCCGGGGCACAGTTGGTGCTTGTGGAAGTCTATGGTGCTGTGTGACTAACACGGTGCAGGGCCGACAAGCAATGAAAGAAACAGGCAAAAACAGTAGTCTCTTTACCTTCTCCTCTTTTACTCGGCAGAAACTTAGTCCTGGGAGACCGTCACAGATGGTAAAGGTGGTCCGGCCGGCCTGGAAGTGCCTGGGGTGATCTTTGGCCAGTTGAGTATGAGGCCTACTCCTTAATCTTTCTCTGCTGTTTTAGGACACTGCACTTTGGGTTTGCAATTGCCCTCTTGCTGCTGGGACTTGTTGTTCGTCCCCTTTTCTGTGTGGTAGACTGCGCAGGCCCTCTCTGGTGCTTCTCTGCTGGAGCCCACACCAGGCCCTTGGAATGCAGCTGTACCTTCAGATTGCTTCTGGGACAGGGGGCTTGCAGCTCTCCTGCCCTCCGGATTCAGCTACCAGGGATGGATTTTATGCCCTGGCAACTACAGACTCCGATGTCCGAGTCTCTGCTGTGCCTCTCTGCTCCCCTTGCTTCCCTGGGCCAAGCTATCCAAGCTCTAGGCCCCAGTTTCACAAGGCAGCACTACTCTGCGTCTGCACTCTTTCACTCCTGTCTCCAGACTAACCCCCACTTCCTCCTTCCAGCCAGACTTAAGGAATGCTCCCTGAAGTTCCAGGTTCAGAGCTCCCCCTGCTGGCCGGAGGGAGAACTGCGGTTGGTGTTACACTTACTGGCCAATAGATCTCCCAATTACCTCCAGGCTCAGCATTAACCCTTTGGGAGGGCAATGCTGTTGTGGCGACCAGGTCCTGGGGCGCCACAGGTACATTTAGTGAAGCTGTGCCCCACATACCCATTATAAATCTTATTTTTTGCTTCTGTGCTTATGGGTGGTGGCACATTAACTATTAACCCTATGGTGGTGCCGTCCTTATTAATGTTGAATCAGTTACCTCATCATCGACCTGGTCATCTTCAAATTCCTGAAGGTCAACACCTTCGGGAATGGAGGTTTCAGGCTGACCTGAGGGCAATTGTGTCTCATCATCCTCCAACACTTCCACCTGATTGCCCAGCATGTCACGGCCAAGAACATGTCTTTCTTCTGGCCTTGGGTGCTCAAAGATCTGTGCATCACTGCATACCACGGCCTCACCTATGTTGGTGGTGTTGTGCGGTGAGTGGCAAAAAAGGTCAAAGGGTCCCGTAAACAGTTCCTCAGAGTAACCTGCTTTGGTGTCATATGTTTCCTTATAATATTGATGTTGTGAGGAAGGAGCACCAGGCTGAGGATTCGATGGGCCAGCCTCTGGGCTACACAAGTCTATCTGTGTGAACCCTTGGGATTTGCTACTCGATAAGTAACTGGAGGAATTTTCTGCTAGCCAACGCGTTACCTGTTCGCACTATTCAGGGAGAAAGAGTGATTTCCCACGTGGACAAGAAAATTGGGATAGGAAGGCAGAGGTAGATAAAGCAGGAACCTTCTTCTTTGGCTCGATCACACTGCTTGGGTGACCACCACTGTCACTACCACCTTGTCCACGGCCCTTAGCCCCTCTTTTTCCCATTTTTTTGGTTTGATTATTTGAAGGTGAATACTGTAACGTGACCTTTTCTACAGGCAGTGGAAAAACACTTATGCCGGGTTGTTAAACTTGTGTTAATATTTTCTCATGATAAATTAACTTTATTGGACAAACTACCACTTGGAGAAGTCGACAAAGATGTTGTGAATGTCTTTCATCCCCAAAAGAAAACAGGGTTTGACAACACTTTTATTTTAGTATTGGTTTTTGGCACTCAGACTGTGTTTTAGTAAGAGCAAGGCACTATGTAGGTTCTGTAAGATATGATGCCCCCAAAATTACACTAGGTTGCTGATAGAAAGTTACTGGCCTTCAGGCACAAGTAGTGCCACTGAAACCGAGAAATAATAAAAATTGGGTAACACTGAGACTGTGTTTTAATATGAGCAAGCCACTATGTAGGTTCTGTAAGATATGAAACCTCCAAAATTACACTAGGTTGCTGATAGGAAGGTACTGGCCTTCAGGTAAAAGTAGTGCCACTGACACTGAGTATTAATAAAAATTGGGTAACACTAAGGGGTACTTTGCACGCTGCGACATCGCATGCCGATGCTGCGATGCCGAGCGTGATAGTCCCCGCCCCCGTCGCAGCTGCGATATCCTTGTGATAGCTGCCGTAGCGAACATTATCGCTACGGCAGCTTCACATGGACTCACCTGTCCTGGGACGTCGCTCTGGCCGGCGACCCGCCTCCTTATTAAGGGGGCGGGTCGTGCGGCGTCACAGCGACGTCACACGGCAGGCGGCCAATAGGAGCGGAGGGGCGGAGATGAGTGGGATGTAAACATCCCGCCCACCTCCTTCCTTCCGCATATCCTACGGAAGCCGCGGTGACGCCGGTAGGAGATGTTCCTCGCTCCTGCGACTTCACACACAGCGATGTGTGCGGCCGCAGTAGCGAGGAACAACATCGGACCGTCCCGTCAGTGTATTTATGGATTACGCCGACGCTGCACCGATGATACGATTACGACGCTTTTGCGCTCGTTAATCGTATCATCAAACCTTTACACACTACGATGTCGCATGCGATGCCGGAAGTACGTCATTTTCAATTTGACCCCACCGACATCGCACCTGCGATGTCGTAGTGTGCAAAGCCCGCCTAAGACTGTGTTTTAATAAGAGCAAGCCAATATGTAGGTTCTGTAAGGTTTGAAGCCCCCAAAATTAGGCTAGTTTGGTGCTGTGAAGGTATTTTGCTTCAGGCACAAGTATTGCCACTGACGAGTATTAATAAAAATTGGGTAACACTGAAACTGTGTTTTAATAAGAGCAAGCCACTATGTAGGTTCTGTAAGATATGAAGCCCCCAAAATTACACTAGGTTGCTGATAGGAAGGTACTCGCCTTGAAGCAAAAGTAGAGCCACTGACACCAAGTATTAATAAGAATTGGGTAACTCGGAGACTGTGTTTTAATAAGAGCAAGCCACTATGTAGGTTCTGTAAGACATGAAGCCCCCAAAATTACACTAGGTTGCTGATAGGAAGGTACTGGCCTTCAGGCCTCAAGTGTGGTGCTTTTTTTTTCTAAAGAAAAACGCATGCAAACGCAAGTGTTATTTTACAGGATCCTGCCACTTGAAGTTTATGGGCGGGCATTGGAGTCATGTGATCGTGAGTCAGTGGAAGTGAACGTGACAGACTGGAAATTCAGATGCCGCTGGGGAAAAAAAGAGGAGAGAAAGAGAGAGAGAAAGAGGGAGAGAAAGAGGGAGAGAGAGGAAGAGAGAGGAACAGAGAGGAAGAGAGAAGAAGAGTGAGAAGAGAGAGAGGGAGAAAAAGAAAGAGAGAGAAAGAAAAAGAGAGAGAGAGAGGAAGAAAGAGAGAGAGAGAACGAGAGAGAGAATGAAAGAGAGAGAAAGAGAGAGAGGAAGAGAGAGAGGAAGAAAGAGAGAGAAAGAAAGAAAGAGAGAGAGAAAGAGAGAAATAAAGAAAGAAACAAACTCACTCTCTGGGGTTTCTGGGCACGCTCAGTACACCAAACAGGATCCTGTCTATCAGTATACCACCGTTCACATGCGTTTGCGTGCAGTTTTTTTCAGAATCCAGCGACTTGTAGTATTTGGACGCAGCTCAAAAACGCTACAAGTAGCGTTTTTAAACAATGTTAAAAAACTGCAATTCGCTGGATTCTGACAAAACTTCACGCAAGCGCATGTGAACGCATGTTGTCGCAAGTCCATTGCAAATGCATTAAAATGAAAACGCATTTGTACTGGATCCGCTTTTGCAGCAAAAAAACGTTCAGGACGCATGTTAAAAAAACGTAGTGTCTAAGCAGCCTTAGACTTAGGGGAGCGCTGAGGTCACTTACGGTCATGTGGACAGAGCTATAGCCAGCTTTACACTTTGCAATTTCGCATACGATATCGTATGCGATTTGCAACGCCACACTTCGTATGTGTGGCACGATCAATTTGTTGAACGTGCCGCACAAACGATTAACCCCCGTCACACATACTTACCCGTCCATACGACCTCGATGTGGGCGGCGAACGTCCACTTCCTGGAGTGGGAGGGACGTTCGGCGTCACATCGACGTCACCCAGCAGCCGGCCAATAGAAGCGGAGAGGCGGAGATGAGCGGGACGTAAATATCACACCCACCTCTTTCCTTCCGCATTGGCGGCTGGAGCCGTGGGACGCAGGTAAGATCTGTTCAATGTTCCCATGGTGTCACACACTGCGATGTGTGCTGCCTCTGGAACATTGCACAACCGCACGTTCAATTCATGAGGAATGAATGACGTGTATGTACCTTACAATGCCGGATGTGTGTCACTTACGACTAGAGATGAGCGAACCGGTCGCGGTTCGGCTCGAGCTTGGTTCATCGAACGGAGGTCGCGTTTGAGTTCGGTTCGGCGAACCGGTTCGACGAACCACTCGAACCCCATAGGAAACAATGGGAGGCAATCACAAACACATAAAAACACCTAGAAAACACCCTCAAAGGTGTCCAAAAGGTGACAAACAACTCACAACACAACACAAACACATGGGAAAGTGACAAGAACAAATTCTCATGTGAAAACAAAACAGCGTTACGAGGAAAAAGAGGACGAGAAACAGATATAGGCATGGCATGCCCTTCTAAAATCATGTTAAACACTGCAAGGTGACTCCAAGCGGAGTCTCCCTTTTTTTCCAAAAATTGGGCCACACAGACACCTCCTTCAGTGGCAGCACTTCTGCCCCAGTTGTACACTTCACAGGTAGATTTGCATCAAGCACATTCAAAAATACGCCATCCTTAACCGTCCCCAGGATGACACCGGGGTAGGTAGCAAAGTCTTTGCTGATCTCAGATCTGTTCATCTTGGATCATTTTTAGAAACACTGCAAGCAAGGGTTACTCCAAGCGGAGTCTCCCTTTTTCCCAAAAATTGGGCCACACAGACACCTCCTTCAGTGGCAGCACTTGTGCCCCAGTTGTAAACTTGACAGGTACATTAGCATCAAGCACATTCCAAATCCACAAGCCTTTATTCTCAACAGGATGACACAGGGGTAGTAAAGTCCTTGCGGATCCATGACTTATTCATCTTGATGAAAGTTAGTCTGTCCACATAGTCAGCGGACAGACGCGTGCGCTTATCTGTCAGCACACACCCAGCAGCACTGAAGACACGTTCTGAGATAAAGCTGGCAGCTGGACACGACAAGATCTCCAAGGCGTAAGTGGAGAGCTCAGGCCATTTTTCAAGATTTGAAGCCCAAAATGAGCAAGGCTCCATTTGCAAAGTCATGGCAATGATGTTCATTTGGAGATACTCCTGTATCATCCTCTCCAGCCGTTGACTATGTGTCAGACTTCTTGTCTCTGGTGGCCTTGCAAAGGAGGGTCTAAAAAAAATTATGAAACGATTCAATAAAATTGCTGTTACCAGCACCAGATACGGTGCTGCTGGTACGGTTAGACTGTTGATGATGAGACAGTCCCATGTTTGTCAAGTTACATCTGGGAGATTCACTCCATGAACCACGGTGGTTTGGTGGAAAAGCCGAGCTAAGATCGAGTAACAGCTTCTGCTGATACTCCTGCATACATGCGTCCCTTTCTAAGGCTGGAATTATGTCACAAAATTTGGACTTGTACCGGGGATCTAATAGTGTGGCAAGCCAGTAGTCATCATCACTTTTAATTTTGAAAATACGAGTGTCATGTTGTAGGTAGTGCAGCAAGAAGGCGCTCATGTGTCTTGCGCAGCCATGCGGACCAAGTCCACGCTGTGTTTGTGGCATAGAGGTGCTAATCGTTCTTTATTCCTCTGACATCTCCCCCCAACCTCTTTCAACTGAAATTTAACCAAAGTCTCCCTCATCCGCTGAGTCTTCCATGTCCATGGACAGTTCGTCCTCCATTTCTTCATGTTCTTCTGCACCTTCCTCAACATTTTGCCTGCTACCATGCGCCCTTGTTGATCCCTGTCCCCCATGGTCCCATGCCTGCCGCCTTGGTGATGATGAACGTCTGGACCTTGGTGATGTTGTTGTCCCTTGCGCATATAAATCCTCCTGTACTTCCTCCCCTTTTTTTTATCCCACCCCCTGACTCCGAATAGTGTTTAGCGTGTGCTCCAGCATGTAAATGACTGGAATTGTCATGCTGATAATGGCATTGTCAGCGCTAAACATATTCGTCGCCATGTAAAAACTGTGCAGAAGGGTGCATAGGTCCTTGATCCGAGACCACTCCATGAGGGTAATCTTCCCCACCTCTGCATCTCGTTGGCCCAGGCTATACGTCATGATGTATTCCACCAGGGCTCGGCGATGCTGCCACAGTTGCTGTAACATGTTGAGAGTCGCATTCCAGCGTGTCGGCACATCGCATTTCAGGCGATGAACCGGCAGGCCGAAAGACTTCTGGAGTGATGCAAGTCGGTCAGCTGCGGCGGTTAAACGGCGGAAGTGAGCAGACAGTTTTCGTGCCCTGTTCAGAAGGCCATATAGGCCGGGATAGTGTGTTAAAAATTGCTGGACAACAAGGTTCAACACGTGAACCATACAAGGCACATGTGTCACCTTGCCCAGGCGAAGGGCCGCACCCAGGTTTGCAGCATTGTCGCACACGGCCTTACCTGGCTGCAGGTTGAGTGGAGACAACCATTTACGAAACTCCGACCGCAGAGCTGCCCACAACTCAGCCGCTGTGTGACTCTTATTTCCAAGACATTTCAAGATATAGACTGCCTGATGCCGTTGCGCTCTGCTGCCAGCATAGTAATGAGGTGTGCGTGATTCTTTGTGCGCAGTTACAACGCTGGTGGCCTGAACAGGCAGGCTTGGGGTGGAGGTGGAGGACCCAGATGAGGTTGAGGAGGCAGAAGCAGTGGAGGAACTTGGACAGACAGAGGATTGACGCACAAGTCGTGGGGACGGCAAGACTTGTGCAGCAGACCCTTCACCATCTATCACCATAGTTACCCAGTGCCCAGTCAGCGACATGTAACGTCCCTGTCCATGCTTACTGGTCCAAGTATCAGTGGTGAAATGCACCCGTTCACACACAGAGTTTCTCAAGGAAGCGGTGATGTTGTGTGCGACATGCTGGTGTGGCGCAGGCACACCTTTCCTAGAGAAGTAGTGGCGACTGGGAATCTGGTAGTGGAGCACAGCGACGGACATAAGGTCTCTCAAATGCTGTGTGTCCACCAGACGGAAAGGCAGCATTTTGGTAGCCAAGAGCTTACAGAGGGATAAAGTCAACCTCTTAGCTTTGTCATGGGTCAGAGGAAATGACCTTTTATTTGTCCACATCTGAGGGACAGAGATCTGGGTGCTGTGTGGAGACGGAGGTGAGTAGTGTGTCCCTGGAAAAATGCAGGTTTGTGAGGAAAGTGCAGTCGGAGACATGATGTTGCCTTCATCCAAAGTTGGTGCAGTCGATGTCTGATAGAGCTGTACATCCGCACTTGTTTCACCTTCCAAAACAACTGACGACCTACCAAGAAAACTGCCTGTTGCGGTTACAGTGGGGGAAGTTGTGCGTGGAAAACCAGGTGTGACAGCTGTCCCCACAGTCCTAGAAGATGAAGAGCGCGCGGATGCACTGGAAGGGGCAGGCGGTGGATGGTCCGCTCCGCTAGGCCGCATTGCAGCACGGTGAGCTTCCCACTGGGACATATGATATTTATTCATGTGACGATTCATGGAACAAGTTGTCAAACTGCTGAGGTTTTTGCCTCTACTTACAGATTCCCGACAAATTTTACAGATCACATGATTTGGGCGATCCTTTGCTATGTCAAAAAAGGACCAGGCTAGGCAAGGCTTAGAGGACATGCTACCTGCTGAGCCATCACGACTAGTGCTCAGAGGCAGAGTGGTGGCTGAGGATGCAGTTGTAGACGTGCTACCAGTACTCCTCCTCTGTCCAGGAAGGCGCAAGGTAACTTCGTCGTCAGTTGCATCCTCCTCCACCGCCTCTGTTGACCTCCTCGAGTGCCTGAGTATGGGTTGACAGTAGGTGGGATCTAGAACTTCCTCATCAAGCATTGTGTTTGCACTCCCCTCACCCTCAGACCTAGCCTCTTCCTGCCCTGACCGAATATTTAAGTTGTCATCCCAATCTGGTATCTGCGTCTCATCATCATCAGTATGTTCCTCATTGTCTCTACCAACAGTTGTTACAGTTTGTGAATACGGGTCAACATTATGCTCAGAAACTTGGTCATCATGGACTGAATCTGAGTCACAAAGGTTCTGGGCATCACTGCAGACCATTTCCTGGTCTGTACTCACTGTAGCTTGGGAGCATGCCTCTGATTCCCAGGCTATAGTGTGACTGAACAGCTCGGCAGACTCAGTCATCTCTGTTCCACCATACTGTGCAGGGCGGATGGAGACTTGAGAGCTGGGAGAAAGCAAGTGTAATTGGGATGACAACTCAGAGGACTGTTTTTTTTTTTGATTCGGTAGTTGAGGTGGAGGAGAGGGCACTTGTTGGAGCACTTGAGATCCATTCTAGCATGTGCTTTATTTGTGCATCATCTACCTTTGTTACAGTTGTTCGGGTCCGTAAAAAAGGGAGCACATCGGATTGTCCACGGAAAGTAGTAGACATCTTACTTTTGCTGGAAGATGACCTATCTTCAGCAGATGTTAATGTAGCTTTGCCACCTTCCCCACGGACAAAAACCTTTTTTCCTTTTCCAACACGCCTGTTCCCCTTTCCACCAGCATCTGTCATTTTGCCACTCATTTTGATAGCGACAAGATTGTCCACTTAAAATGTGGTAGTAAAAATTTAGATGTGGTGTAGATTGCAGAGGTGGTCTAGCTTTATTGACAGCTGAAGAAACAACACTGACTATCCCTGACAATGCAACTATGGCCCTTAAACTGGCAGCACAGTTTGCTATTATAATAGCTTAGTAAAAATGTGCAGGAGGGTAGAATGCTGAGGTGCTGAAAAATGCTTGGCACCAGTGGGACACTAATGGAGTACAGCAGCCAGTTTTTGGATGCCACTAAGTCTCAGCAGTGTTTGCTATTAAAATAGCTTTGTAAAAATGTGCAGGAGGGTGGAATGCAGAGGTGCTGGAAATTGCTTGGGACCAGTGGTACACTAATTGAGTAAAGCAGCCACTTTTTGGATGGCACTAACTGGCGGCAATTAAAATTGCTTTGCAAAAAAGGACAGGAGGCTACACTGGCCGGGTTGTGGGTCAGTGTAGAGGAAAGGAAGCCTCACTTTCTATCCCTCCTAATGGTGAAATGCAGCAAGGAAGTCCCTGACTTAAGGTACACAGACGCTGTTATCTGAAGCTGTATACAGCGTTTCCATGGACCTGACTGTCCCCTATGGCTCTGAGCCTGAGGAAATGAGCTCTCAAAAGGGCTGAAATAAACTTCTGTCCCTAATCTGTAGAGCGCTGTGTGTATAGCGTACACAGCAGGACCGGTGACAGGAGCTGCATGAGCGGTGACTGTCACCCAGACGCAGAAGGCAGATAAAGGGCGTCCTGAGGGAAAATGTCCATATTTATAATGCAAGGACATGTGACATTCACAGCTTATGATACATGCCCTTGCTTGTCTGGCAAAAAGTCTACTTAGCTGTGTGTGTGTCTGGGATTGGCTGACATGCTGGCCCACCCCACTACATGCGCGCTTAGAAAAAAAAAATGGCAATCGGCATTTTCTCAGCACCACAGATCTAAAACCCGTCCCCCCCGCACACTATATGCTGATATTTGATAATAGTGTGAATCACAGAGTGACTTACACTATTACAGTGAAAAGCCAGCTAGTAATTAGCTAGGCTTTTTGATGATAGAACCGTTCTCGAACGTAACTCGAGCTGCCGAACTTTTAGCAAAAAGCTCGAGTTCTAGTTCTATCTAGAACACCCCCCAAAATCACTCGAACCTAGAACTGGCGAACCTCGAACCTAGAACCGCGCTCAACTCTACTTACGACGTGACCCCGCCGACACATCATAAGATATATTGTAGTGTGAAAAGCCAGCATATGCGTTCCACTGTGGAACACAAACCAAAGCAGTATTCACAGTGCAATATGGAGTCACAATGTGATTAGATGCATCCCAACTTGCAACTCCCCACACAGGTGTAAGTAGTCTGGCATTAACAGAAGTTGTGTGTGTATATATATATATATATATATATCTATATATATATGTCTGACCTCAGGTAAATATCAGTATACCCCTGAGGAAGCCACTCATGGTGGCATAACACGCGGGGCGTGTGGCCGCTTACGTTACCTCTGATTCATGCTACTTTGGAAATTATCAGCAGGCTTTCTTTATTTTGCACCAAATATGACTGCAGGATTGTATTTTTGACTATGTATAGTGCAAATCAGTGGTTTTTGTTAGCCTGTTCATGCTTTATATACTAATATCTGAGGTCCCATGGTGTACATGCTGCATTATGGAGGGACTCTTTGTTTGAGTCTTCTCCTTTTTAATTGAGTTTTAAAGTGTGTACAAATAAACTTTTTCAGGTTTTGCATATAATTGCTTGGACCTTGTGGTTTTTCTAGATTGGTACATTGAGTTAAGCTGTACCACACATACCCATTATAAATCTTGTTTTTTTCTTCTGTGCTAATGCGTGGTGGCTTGTTAACTATTAACCCTATGGTGGTGCCATCCTTATTAATGTTGGATCAGTCACCTCATCATCGACCTGGTCGTCTTCAAATTGCTGAAGGTCAACACCTTCAGGAGTGGAGGTTTCAGGCTGACCTGAGGGCAAGTGTGTCTCATCATCCTCCGACACTTCCACCTGATTGCCCAGCATGTCACGGCAAAAAAACATCTCTTTCTTCTGGCCTTGGGTGCTCAAAGATCTGATCATCACTGCATACCACGGCCTCACCTACGTTGGTGGTGTTGTGCGGTGAGTGGCAAGAAAGGTCAAAGGGTCCCGTAAACAGTTCCTCAGAGTAACCTGCTTTGGTGTCATATGTTTCCTTAGAATACTGATGTTGTGAGGAAGGAGGACCAGGCTGAGGATTCGATGGGCCAGCCTCTGGGCTACTCAAGTCTGTCTGTGTGGTCCCTTGGGATTTGCTACTTGACAAGTAACTGGAGGCATTTTCTGCTAGCCAACTCATTACCTGTTCACACTGTTCAGGGAGCAAGAGTGCTTTCCCACGTGGATAAGAAAATTGTGATAGGAAGGCAGAGGTAGATAAAGCAGGAACCTTCTTCTTTGGCTCGATCACACTGCTTGGGCGACCACCACTCTCACTACCACCTCGTCCACGGCCCTTACCCCCTCTTTTCCCATTTTTTTGGTTTGATTATTTGAAGGTGAATACTGTAACGTGACTTTTTCTACAAGCAGTGGAACAACACTTATGCCGGGTTGTTAATCTTGTGTTAATAGTTTCTCATGATAGCTTAACTTTATTGGACAAACTACCACTTGGAGGAGTCGACAAAGATGTTGTGAATGTCTTTCATCCCCAAAAGAAAACAGGGTTTGACAACACTTTTATTTTAGTATTGGTTTTTGGCACTCAGACTGTGTTTTAGTAAGAGCAAGGCACTATGTAGGTTCTGTAAGATATGAAGCCCCTAAAATTACACTAGGTTGCTGATAGGAAGGTATTGGCCTAGAGGCACAAGTAGTGCCACTGACACCAAGTAGTAATAAAAATTGGGTAATACTGAGACTGTGTTTTAATATGAGCAAGCCACTATGTAGGTTCTGTAAGATATGAAGACCCCAAAATTACACTAGGTTACTGGTAGGAAGGTACTGGCCTTGAGGCTCAAGTAGTGCCACTGATACCAAGTAGTAATAAAAATTGGGTAATACTGAGACTATGTTTTAATAAGAGCAAGCCACTATGTAGGTTCTGTAAGATATGAAGCCCCAGAATTATGCTAGTTTGCTGATAGGAAGGTATTGGCCTTCAGTCAAAAGTAGTGCACTGACACAGAGTATTAATAAAAATTGGGTAACACTGAGACTGTGTTTTAATAAGAGCAAGCCACTATGTAGGTTCTGTGAGATATGAAGCCCCCTGTTACAGGGGGACCGGCAGATTAGGACCAGGGGTATATATCCCAATCGCCAGTCGGGGCCCACCGTGCTCCAGATGGTAATCGAGCTGCTGGCACCCTGTGGGTTAGGCAGAGACTATAGAGCTGGATGGCTCTGAGATAACTCAAGGAACCGGTCACGTGTGTAGGGACACGTCAGACCAGACGACAACCCAGTTAGCGTTTCGGTGGAGCGGACGCTACTCCGACCACGTGTGTAACAACACAACAACACGTCAGGCCGGATGGTAACCAGTTAGCGTTGACCGAGAAGACCGCTGCGACAGCGCCCTGTCGGCCACGTGTGTAAGACACGTCAGGCCGAGCGGTCCTCTGATTAGCGTTTCTGGCCACCACTCGACTGGCCACGTGTGTAAAGGACACGTCAGACCAGGTAGTCACACCAGTAGCATTTGACTGGGAAGCCGAGGATGATAATAGGGTTCACACACCCAATCCAGGAACACCCTATTAACTTCACAGGTGTTCTGGGGTGCGTTGTCTGTGCGCGTAGAGGGCACAACCGGACAGGTGGTGCAGCAGGTACACTGTCCGTGTGCGTAGAGGGCACTCTCGGACAGGTGTCGCAACAGGTATTCTGTCTGTGTGCGTAGGAGGCACAACTGATGCAGCAGCCGCAGCCCAGTTAACGCCACTGGACTGCTCTAGCACAACAGGAACGGTAGCAAGGAAGCATGGCGCCTGACCCTCATGTGCTGAGCCACGAATCTTGGCGTGACAGGCACCGTTCGCCTAGCCCTACATACCGCTTCCAACAAGGCTTATGCCACCAAGAACTCTAAATGAAGACTGCGCACCTCCATGTTGTCTCCAGCCCCTTTTATAACCTGGGTCCGCCCCAAACCCAGGGTGGAACCACCATGGTCCAATAGCAGAGTGCCATGTCATCAGTGACGTCACATGCGACCTATCCGGAACCGCCACGTCATTGATGACCTCATGGCAGCCACGCCCCAAACAATTCACCAAATAAGGAATAACGTTTGGAACACCATTCTAAGTCTGAACTGGGTGCAAAAACCTAAAAAAACATCACTATGGGGAGATAAGGTATGCACTCCAGTGACTATGTAAGGGGAATACATGAAATAGCAGAAACTGTTGTGTGAATACTGACTTGAAAAATCCAATAGCTATATGTAAGAGTGAAAATGTGAAAAAATGGAATCTGCATTACTGCCATGAACATGTGAATCAAGAGAAATTTAGCTACTGAATTGATCAATGCAATAGAGGTCCAACACTACTCCAAAGTATTTCTCTACGTTGGGGTCCCTAGCTTGTGTGTGTCCTCTCATGCAGTTAAAAAACTTACCGTGTATGGGAAGCTGAGACCCAGGCTATTTATGCGTATGATATGGATTGGCAATAGGTGTGGTTGGGGAGGGTTCACAAACGAAAAACTACTAACAAATAAGGAATAACGTTTGGAACACCATTCTAAGTCTGAACTGGGTGCAAAAACCTGAAAAAACATCACTATGGGGAGATAAGGTATGCACACCAGTGACTATGTAAGGGGAATACATGAATACATTCACACAGCAGTTTCTGCTATTTCATGTATTCCCCTTACATAGTCACTGGTGTGCATACCTTATCTCCCCATAGTGATGTTTTTTTAGGTTTTTGCACCCAGTGCAGACTTAGAATGGTGTTCCAAACGTTATTCCTTATTAGTGCCACTGAAACCTAGTATCAATAAAATATTGGTAACACTCAGACTGTGAATTGATATAGTGGCTGACAGGCACTACACTACACCTGAACCTGTTTTTACAATTTTGGGACTTTTTTTTGCAAGTTGTAATACCTATTGCTAGTATTGCAGACACAAGGGATGTAGCAGTGCTGAGATTGTTGATTATTAGTAGCAGATGTCAGGACAGATTTAAATCTCTCCTTGCCTGTGAATAAGCTCTCCCTATATCTCACACTGCAGTAACAGACCGTATGCACCATTAATAAGTTTGTTTTTTTTTGGCCGGTTTAAAACAGGAACGGCTATTACCTAACTAAGCAATGCAGTAACACTGTCCCTATACCTTGTTCTATGATTTACACAGCTGCTAGCACACAGTGGACACTGTCTTCTGCCCTTACAAGGACTATTTTGGATTGTGCAGCAGGAACACTATCTCATAGAACGCAACTGCACTGTCCCTATACCTGTTTCTTTCATTTACACAGCTGCTAGCAGCTAATGCTAAATATATTCAGCCCTTAGAAGGACTAGTATTAGTTGGCTGGAAAAACGCTGAACCCCACACACAGTACAGTCTAGCTACACCGGCAGCTCAGGAATTATTGCAGGTTCACAAAATGGCAGCAGCCTTATATAGCCCCTATGACGCTGTGCGGCCAAGCCCATCACAGTAACACTACAACAAAGATTGCTGCGGTGTTACTGTGAGGGCAAGCAATGACTTGTTCATTGGATGGAAAAAGGTGCCAGGAAGTCCAGAAATGAAAATGAAAGTATCGGAGCGAATACCATATTGGCCGCCAGATACCGAATACCTTGAATACCCCATCATCCGCCGGATACCGAATAGTGGCAAATATATTTGCATATCTATAATTATTACTATATGGGACCAGAACGAGGAACATACATTATGGGTTTATGGTGGCAAATGATGAATATAATGACTGTAGGGGCAAATTAGGGGAGATTATTACTGCTGTAATATAATTTAATTTTGAGAATACTGTCTTCCATGGGGGGAACAAAAGTCTGATGTGGTGTAGAAATGAAGGGGAAAGTGAGGAATGTGCTCTGGGAGTGATCATCTATAGGTGACTGTGTGTTATTTTCTGCAGAGTCGCATCGTGGCAGGAAGAAGTGATGGCGGTCAGTGCCAAGTGAAGAGGAAAAGCGAAGATGAATAACGTCAGCTAGACATGTGACTGGTAAGTGCATTACATGTACACACACACACACACACACACACACACACTATATACAGAGCTCCTGTGTATAATGTCACTTATTAATGTCCCTGGTGATCATTGTATTACCTGTACACTTACACTATATACAGAGCTCCTGTGTATAATGGCACTGATGATAATATTAGTATTATTAGTATTGTTGTTTTCATTCATGATCAATATTGTAGTATTATTCAGGCACTGTGTGGTGGTAATATGTGATCTGCTCACAGTGTGGTGGTATTTCTCTGTTGTATGCCGTATTATTTGGTCATTTATGTGGTCTGGTCATAGTGTTGAGGTATTTCTCCTTATTATGTGGTAATATTCGGTCATTATGTGCTCTTATTATGGTGTGGCGGTATTTCTTTCTTGTATGTGGTTGTATTCAGCTACTATGTGGTGGTAATATGTTATTGTTCACGGTATGGCGGTATTTCTCCCTTGTATGTGGTATTATTGGTCTTGTTATAGTGGATTGTGTTGTGTATGGAGGACATTTTTTTTCTCTATCAATAAAGTGAAAATTATTTCCAGTAGAGATTAAACACTTGAATGTTCAACTCCTCTCTGTCCTGTGACTATTAGGGTAAGTTCACACAGTGCGTTTTTCGCGGCGTTTTTGCGCAGTTTTAGGGTGCGTTTTTGCTCAGAAAACTGCATGACTTTGCTTCCCCAGCAAAGTCTATGAGTTTTCATTTTTGCTGTCTGCACACAGCGTTTTTTTTCAGCTGCGTTTTTGTGGTGCCACAAAAACGCAGCATGTCAATTATTCCCGCGTTTTTCACTGCGCTTTTCATCCATTGAGTGTAATGGGATGTTGAAAGACGCAATGAGAAACGCAAATAGCTGCGTTTTGGTGCGTTTTGGTGCGTTTCTAAGACCAAAAACGCACCTATAAATGCAGGAGGTGGGTAGTAAAGTGACGTGTACAGGAAGAGGATTCCTTCTGTCAGTAAACACAGAAGCGTGAATCCTCCCGGTACCATCACCGCCGCTTCCACCTCCCGTCCTAGGCATGTATGCTGCCGTGCGGCGCCATGTTCGGGCGGGAGGTGGAAGCGGCTGCGAAAACAAAAGTGAACAGTAGAAAAAAAAAAGTTATACTCACCTGTCTGCAGACTCCCGGTGCCATGCCCGCTCCCAGATCCTCCTACCGGTATCGCCGCTCCGGGTGTGTGCAGTCTCCCCGGGTACGTATGCCTGCAGGATGCAGGACCTGGCGATGGATCACCTGATGCAGTCACCTGACGCATCAGCTGATCGTCTCAGGCTGACGCCGGCGCCCAGCCGGTTATCAGCGGATGCGTCAGGAGACTTCATCCCTGATTACCGGCAGCTGCTGCAGCGATAGGACAGGATCAGACTCCCGCCCCATCGCTCCAGGAGCTGCCGGTAATCAGCACATAAGTGAGTATTTTTTATTTTTTTTTTGCACCGATGCATCAGCTGATTGTATAATCGGCTTTTATACAATCAGCTGATGTGTGATGTGCTTCAGCCCCTAGAACCTGACACATCATCTGATCGCTTTGCCTTCCAGCAAACCGATCAGATGATATTGGATCCGGATTGGACAGCGCGGGACCCTTGACCCAGGATTACTGCGGAAGGGGGGTTCTTTATTTCAATAAAGATGGAGTCACTAATTGTGTTGTGTTTTATTTCTAATAAAAATATTTTTCTGTGTGTTGTATTTTTTTTTTATCTTTACTAGAAATTCATGGTGGCCATGTCTAATATTGGCGTGACACCATGAATTTCGGGCTTAGGGCCAGCTATACAGCTAGCCCTAACCCCATTATTACCCAGCGAGCCACCCGGCATCAGGACAGCTGGAAGAGTTGGATACAGCGCCAGAAGATGGCGCTTCTACGAAAGCGCCATTTTCTGGGGTGGCTGCGGGACTGCAATTCACAGCAGGGGTGCCCAGAAAGCATGGGCACTCTGCACTGTGGATTCCAATCCCCAGCTGCCTAGTTGTACCCGGCTGGACTCAAAAATTGGGCGAAGCTCACGTCATTTTTTTTTTTTAAATTATTTCATGAAATTCATGAAATAAAAAAAAAAGGGCTTCCCTATATTTTTGGTTCCCAGCCGGGTACAAATAGGCAGCTGGGGGTTGGGGGCAGCCCGTACCTGCCTGCTGTACCCGGCTAGCATACAAAAATATGGCGAAGCCCACGTCATTTTTTTTGTTTGGGGGGGCAAAGAAATCCAGCATACAGTCCTGGAAGGAGGATGCTGAGCCTTGTAGTTCGACAGCTGCTGTCTGCTCTCCTGCATACACTATTGGATGGAGGATGCTGAGCCTTGTAGTTCGACAGCTGCTGTCTGCTCTCCTGCATACACTATTGGATGGAGGATGCTGAGCCTTGTAGGTCTGCTCCCCCTGACTCTCCCTCAAGCATACAGTCCTGGATGGAGCATGCTGAGCCTTGTAGTTCTGCAGCTGCTGTCTGCTCTCCTGCATACACTATTGGATGGAGTATGCTGAGCCTTGTAGTTCTGCAGCTGTCTGCTCTTTTGCATACACTAGTGGAGAATGAAGAACACATTGAAGAAGAAAATGACATCAGACCTTTTTTTTTTGTTCACTGATAAAAAACGCATAAAGACGCAGTGAGCAAAAACGCAGCAAAACGCAGCAAAAAAACGCACCAAATCGTGGCAAAACGCGTGCGTTTTTTGCCGCGTTTTTTTGACGCGGGTGCGTTTTTGTGCGGTTTTTGCCTCAAAAAACGCACAAAAACGCAGCGTCAAAAAAACACAGTGTGTGAACCTAGCCTTACATTGTAGCAAATATGCTAAGTAATCACCTATTCTAAGGCCATGTGCCCATGTTGGGTATTTGGTAAGGTGTTACATCAGTATTTGTAGCCAAAACCAGGAGTGGTAAAATCAGAGAAAAAGTATAATAGAAACACCTCTGCATTTTTAACCCACCTTAGTTTTGGCTTAGAAATACTGATGTAACATTCTGACCAAATACTGAATGTGTGAACGTGGCCTAAGGATCAGTGATAACTTATTCATCTGTGGGGACTGATTACTGGGACCTGCACCGATCGTGCAACTTTTATCCCCTTGAAAGTGGAGCTGATATCCGAATCGTCCCCAGATCCATTAATTCAATAAGTGATTACATACCAAACCTGGCGATCGGTGATCAATTGTTTTCACCAAAGATCCCCCTTACTGCAAACTACTGTAATTGTATATCAGTTATTGTGTGTGCACAGGAGATGTGCAGGAGCCGCCTGTGTTTCCCAGTCGATGCTCCACAATAATGAGGATAATGGCTTACAGGTATTTGCGTATCATTGTAGGATGGGCCCCTGGAGTCAATTCCTCTGATGGGCCCCAGACACCCCAGTCCGACGCTGATTATAGGTGTAGATAAAAATTGGAGGACAAGGAGTACAGTGCAAATAAGTTTAATAAAGGGTAACTGGCACAAGAAGGATTAGCAGCAGACAAGCCGGCAGATAAAACAATTGTACATAAACCAATATATGTTACATACATATAAAAAATGGTAAGTCATAGGCTGGGTCAATGTTAATACATACAGAAAAGCATCCAGCACAAATTGGGCATGATATAAAGTTTAGACAATTGTTAGAATAAAAACCAGCACTAAATAAATACTGCAGTACATATATGTACTCTGAGGTAGCAGGGATACATTCAGTACATACAATAAGACCCAAATGTCACTTAGTAGGAAGCTACAGGTGCTGGTAGAGAGCAAACTCTGCAAAAACAGAGTGAATGGGAAAACAAAAGTCAAGGCTTGACAATCAAAGATGGACAAATGTAGCCACTATAAAGTGCTCAATGGATGCACATAAACAATCAGGTATAGATGTGAAACATAAACATTGGATTAAAACCCAGGCAATAGAGTAAACATACCCATAGAAAGTACAAAGCCGGCCTGATAGCAGCAGAGCGGACCCCCCAGTGAGAGCCCCGACATATACGTTTCACAATCTCTGTAATTGGATTATTTCATCAGGGGGAGGTGGCACCTATGGGTATGTTTACTCTATTGGCTGGGTTTTAATCCAATGTTTATGTTTCACATCTATACCTGATTGTTTATGTGCATCCATTGAGCACTTTATAGTGGCTACATTTGTCCATCTTTGATTGTCAAGCCTTGACTTTTGTTTTACCATTCACTCTGTTTTTGCAGAGTTTGCTCTCTACCAGCACCTGTAGCTTCCTACTAAGTGACATTTGGGTCTTATTGTATGTACTGAATGTATCCCTGCTACCTCAGAGTACATATATGTACTGCAGTATTTATTTAGTGCTGGTTTTTATTCTAACAAATGTCTAAACTTTATATCATGCCCAATTTGTGCTGGATGCTTTTCTGTATGTATTAACATTGACCCAGCCTATGACTTACCATTTTTTATATGTATGTAACATATATTGGTTTATGTACAATTGTTTTATCTGCCGGCTTGTCTGCTGCTAATCCTTCTTGTGCCAGTTACCCTTTATTAAACTTATTTGCACTGTACTCCTTGTCCTCCAATTTTTATCTGATGTCTTGAGTGTGCTTCAACAGGTGCCATGCTTTGGTTTTTCTGTTGTTTTTTTCTGCATCTTTGGTCTTCATGTATACTGATTATAGGTGTAGTATATAGGGGTGTAGTGATGTAGTATATTACAGGTGTAGTATATAGTGATGTAGTTTATTGCATGTGTAGTATATAGGGAATGTAGTGATGTAGTATATTACAGGTGTAGTATATAGTGATGTAGTTTATTGCATGTGTAGTATATAGGGAATGTAGTGATGTAGTATATTACAGGTAAGGAGACTTATTCAAATATAAAATCTAAATTTTATTGAAAAACAGACATACAATGATAAAATTGTGCATTTTCCATATAGTCAATATATGAGGTAGGTGGATTCAGACACACCCACCCACCAGGGAAACTAGCCGCATTTAACCCATCATTACTCCATAAAGCTAAATAGCAAGTAGTAAATCCAATAAACCATATACTGGAGATACACTACAGGATCAAATTGATCACAGTATAGAATATGACATTTCAAACTTACCCATAGTGTAAGGAAAGAGGGTCTACAGATGGCAGTCCTAAAGTGGGTGAGTGAGCAACCTTTATTCCGGACGCGTGTTATCGCAAATGCTTCACCAGCGGGGTGCAGGCAAGTGGATGTGCCACTCATAACACTCCCCATTTTATATCCAGAGGTAGCGTGCATTAACGGTGACATACTCCACGTGTTACGATGCCGTCCAAGCAGCGCATTCGCGCAGGACGGAAGTCCCGGACATTGCATAAGCGTGCGGCGGCCCTCACTCCCAGCGCGCACGTCAGAGGGAATTCCCTCCATGACGTCACTAGACATGCGCACTGGGATTGCTGAGGCCGCCGGGCGCCGACACCCGGAAGTCAAGTCCCACGCGCATGCGCAGCAACAGCGATCCCACAGAGGAGGAAAATCATCACAGAGATCGGTATACAGACAGAAAGTAAGAGATGTGTGATTTATCCAGACATGAGGACAAAGTGGATAAACCACGGATCTCTTCAAAACATAAGGTGGGTATCTAAAAATGCAAATCAAAGCATTCTAAGGTGGCAATAATAATATGTGTGTATATTTTTTATATTTTTTTTATTATTTTTTAATTTTTTTAATATTTGTTTAAATCATTAAATTATCCACCAGGGTAGATGAATCACCATCCATATACCATTAAACCAACATCAAGATTTACTTATAAATTTAAGCATGCAGACAGAGGACCTATTGTCACACCCCCATCATTACAATTCCATAACAACATGGAGTCAAAAGACTGTATCTCTATATTTCATCTGTTCCTCTGTCCAAAACGGTCGGAATTTCCGATATAATACATAATGATTTGGCCAATAGTTGTAGATGAAGACAGATATATGCATGTTCTTATGCACTGATTGCCATGTAATTCCGTCACCAATATATTCATGGTATGGATGGAAAGGATATATATGGAAATTACTATTAAAATAAATAAAACAGGCACAATTAAAAAAAGAGTCATTGGACCACATTACAAAAAGACATTTCTATATCTAGATTAAACCACATCCATATTTCCTCATAGGTTGTTATTTATATCCCCAACTACTTCACTGGAGGTATATACTGTGATAACACGCTCCGGGATCGCCTTTGCTGGGTTCAAAGGGCACGTATTCACCTCAGGCAGACAGCCGAATTCAAGGTGTAACTGACGCTTGGTCAGGTTTATTGCAGTGAAGCATAAACAAAAAGAAAAAAAACACCAAAAAAATAAATCCTTGCCTGTCCGGCACTAACTATACACAGTGTTATCCTAACTACCAACTGGAGGGCTTCTCCCTTCCAGCTAAACCATACAAACATCAGGCACTGCTCCTCACAAGTGTCTCCTACACAGCCAGGCTTACTGTGTTCCCAGATGGAGAACCTCCCCCAACTTCCCAGATTCCTTTTACCTCCGTCCTTCACCTCCCATTAATCCATTAGTAGCCAGGTGATCCTGGCCAGGCTAAGTCACATAGGACCGATACCGGGGTGAGATATACCTGCCCTCATCCACTAATCCCACATGAGTCTCACATATCCCCCCCCTCTGCTCAGACCACCCCAGCTGAGCAACGGCACCCACAAAACAGTGCACACGAGACAGGGCATCAGCATTCCCCATCCGCACCCCCGGGCGGTGCTCCACTGTAAAACGGTAGGCCTGAAGTGCAAGGAACCACCGGGTCACTCGGCCATTCCGTTCCCTATTCAAGTGCATCCACTTGAGAGGGGCATGGTCAGTGATCAGCCGGAACTTCCTTCCAATCAAGTAATATTTAAGGGACTCTAGAGCCCACTTAATGGCTAAGCATTCTTTTTCCACTATGGCATAGTTGCGTTCATGCTTATTAAGTTTCCGACTAAGATAAAGGACCGGATGTTCCTCTCCGTCCTTCAGTTGTGACAATACAGCCCCGATACCGGCATCAGAAGCGTCCGTTTGGACCACGAACTCGCTGCGGAAGTCAGGAGTCATTAGCACAGGTTGAGAGCAAAGAGCTAGTTTTAAGTTATGGAAGGCTTCTTCGGCTGCCGTGGTCCATTTGATCATGACAGAGTCTTTCCCTTTGGTAAGGTCCGTCAGGGGAACAGCGGTAGCCGCAAAATTGGGAATGAACCATCGGTAGTAGCCGGCTATTCCCAAAAACGCTCTCACCTGCTTCTTGTTGACTGGTTGCGGCCATTTCTGAATGGCTTGTATCTTGTCAATCTGGGGTTTAACAATTCCCCTCCCAATTACGTATCCCAAATACCGGGCTTCTTCCAGCCCGATATGACATTTCTTGGGGTTTGCTGTTAGACCCGCCTCCCGCAGGTCCTCAATCACAGCCTCTAGTTTCTGGAGGTGCGTCTCCCAGTCCAGGCTGTATATGACTATGTCATCCAAATACGCAGAAGCATAGTGCCTATGGGGCCTCAGGACTCGGTCCATCAACCTTTGAAAGGTTGCCGGTGCCCCGTGTAGTCCAAACGGCATATACACATACTGGTATAAACCTTCCGGTGTAGAAAACGCGGTTTTCTCTTTAGCGGCCTCTGTTAGCGGGATCTGCCAATAGCCCTTCGTTAAGTCTAGGGTCGTGATATACCGGGCTTTTCCAAGCCGATCTATTAATTCGTCGACCCGTGGCATAGGGTATGCATCAAATTTGGAGACCGCATTTAATCTCCTGAAGTCATTGCAGAATCTAATGGAGCCGTCTGGTTTCGGTATTAACACAATCGGACTCGACCAGGCGCTATGCGATTCCTCGATTACACCTAACTCTAACATGGTCTTCACTTCTCGGGAGACAGCTTCCCGCCGAGCCTCCGGTATTCGGTAGGGCTTTACCTGAACTGTTACCCCAGGCTCTGTTATGATGTCATGTTTAATGAGAGTGGTCTGCCCGGGCTTTTCCGAGAAAAACTCGTGATTGTTGATTACAAACTGCTTGACGTCGGTCTTTTGCCGCTCCGACAGAGTCTCCGCCGTCCCGACATCCGGTATGGTCTGCTTGCAGACCGGAAGGGCCAGACCTGCTGACAGAGCTGGACGGTCCTTCCAGGGTTTTATCAGATTCACGTGATAAATCTGTTCAGGCTTCCTTTTACCAGCCTGGTACACTTTGTAGTTTACCTCACCCACCCGTTCCTTAATTTCAAAGGGGCCTTGCCACTTTGCCAGAAATTTGCTTTCTGCCGTGGGGACCAGGATCAACACCCTATCTCCGGGTGCAAAAGTATGGATCTTGGCCCCCCTATCATAAATCCTTTTCTGTGCTCCTTGAGCCTTTATCATATGCTCTTTAACGATGGGCATCACCGCCGCAATACGGTCCTGCATTTGGGTTACATGGTCTATTACGCTTTTGAACGGGGTGACCTGTCCCTCCCAGGTTTCTTTAGCGACATCTAACAGTCCACGGGGACGTCGGGCGTACAGAAGCTCGAAAGGAGAGAACCCGGTGGAAGACTGGGGCACCTCCCGGATGGCAAAAAGCAAATACGGGAGTAAGTAGTCCCAGTTCTTCCCGTCCTTGTCTATCGCCTTACGGAGCATCTGTTTCAAAGTTTTGTTAAACCGTTCGACCAGTCCGTCCGTTTGAGGGTGATACACGGAGGTGCGTAACTGTGCTATTTGTAACAGCCTGCAGAGTTCTTTCATTACTTTAGACATAAAGGGGGTTCCTTGGTCTGTGAGTATTTGTTTTGGGACACCAACCCGACTAAACACATGGACCAGCTCCTTGGCAATGGTCTTGGTGGCCGTGTTACGCAAAGGGATGGCCTCGGGGTAACGAGTGGCATAATCCAAGATGACAAGGATGTGCTGGTGTCCTCGTGCAGACTTGGGGAGGGGTCCAACTAAATCCATCCCAATTCTCTCAAATGGGATCTCGATGATAGGCAGAGGTACTAAGGGGCTACAGAAACGGGGCCTAGGCGCAGACAGTTGGCAGTCGGGACAAGACTCGCAATAGGTGCGAATATCGTGATGCATGCCGGGCCAAACAAAACAGTGTAATATCCTTTCGGTAGTTTTCTGGACCCCCAGGTGTCCCCCCATCATGTGTCCGTGTGCCAGGTCCAGCACTCTCCGCCTGTAGGCTCTCGGCACAACCAATCGTTGTACTGTGTCATCCCCCTTCTTCTCTATCTGATAGAGAAAGTCATTCTCCAGGGCCATGTAGGGGTAAGCCAGCCTAGTACCTGCATCCACCTGCACCCCGTTTATCATTTTAACATTTTTTATAGCCTGAGTAAGGGTAGGATCTCTCATTTGCTCACTTTGGAAGTCATCTTTCTGGACTTCCAAATTCAGCCAAGAGGAAGGGGGACAGCCACCCGTGTCCGCCTCTGCCCCGGGTTCATCGGAATCACCCGCCAGAACTGAAAAGGGGAACTGGGGGTTGTTTTCAGCGGATTCCTCCTCTGAACCCTCTTGTGGGGCATCCTCTAGTGGCTCCGGGCCCACACAAGGTGTGGGAGAAGGATCATCCGTGCGGCTACCCTGGGGTACTAATTGGTTCTCCCACAACTGCCAGAAGTGGGGAAAATCCCTGCCCAAAATGATATCATGCAATAGTGCTGGTACTAGTCCCACCTTATGATGCACAGACCCATAGGGCGTAGTAATGCAGGAGACCGTTGTGAGGTACGAGCAGGTGTCTCCATGCACACATGTCACAGAAAATTTATCTGACGGTCCCATCGGGACTGTTACCAGACTGGCCTTTACCAGAGTCACCACACTCCCTGAGTCCAACAGCGCAACAACAGTATTGCCATCAATGGACACTTCACACAGGTGTTTTTTCATATCGCCTTGACATGCAGCAACACACACTACCCGTGCAACCATAGCCCTGCGTTTTTCAAAGTCCGTGACATCACACTGCATCGGTTCTGCAGTTACTGGACAGTTTGCAGCAATGTGGCCCAACTCCTGGCAGCGGAAACACCTCACGGGCCCCTTGCTGAGACCATAGTTTGGCACCTTAGCCCTCACAGGGCCAGCAGTCCTGTTTTCCTCCTCCACTGCCTTAGGATATTTTCCTCCTCCCCATGACCCTGGAACAGTCTTACCAGATCCTCGTCGAGAAGGGGAAGAGCGAGGATGTGTAGCATCGTCCATAAGTCCTTCTGCCAAGGAATAACGCTCCACTAGATCCACTAGCTGATCCGCTGTCGTGGGGTTTCCATGGCTTACCCACCTCTTCAGAGATGGCGGTAGAGCTCTTAGGTATTTATCCAGAACGATTCTTTGTACCATCTCTGGCGCCGTCAAAACCTCGGGCTGTAGCCATTTCTTGGTCAAGTGAATGAGGTCAAACATCTGTGACCGCGGTGGTTTATCGGGCTGATAAGTCCATTGATGAACTCTCTGTGCTCGCACGGCCGTCGTCACTCCCAGCCGGGCAAGGATCTCGGCTTTTAGTTTATCAAAGTCATGCGCTGCTTCAGGCTCAAGATCAAAGTAGGCTTTTTGGGCCTCACCTGCCAGAAACGGTGCAAGCAAGTCGGCCCATCGCTCCTTTGGCCACTTTTCCCGCTCCGCCGTCCGTTCAAACGTGGTCAGGTAAGCTTCCACATCGTCCTCTGTGGTTAATTTCTGCCAGCACCGACTCACATGAATCACCCTCTGGTCAGCCTCCGCATTATTCTCCGGTACGGTCGCCAGACGCTGCGCCACCTGCTGTAAAAGTTGGCGGTCTTTAACCGTCGATTCCACCAGTTCCTTCAACTGTGCCGACATCAAGCGATTAGCCTCCTGCTGCACAGCTGCGGATTGTACCAGCGCTTTCACCACGTCATCCATTATGATGCGCTGTAACGTGCTGCCCGCGTTCTCCACCACAATGTGATAACACGCTCCGGGATCGCCTTTGCTGGGTTCAAAGGGCACGTATTCACCTCAGGCAGACAGCCGAATTCAAGGTGTAACTGACGCTTGGTCAGGTTTATTGCAGTGAAGCATAAACAAAAAGAAAAAAAACACCAAAAAAATAAATCCTTGCCTGTCCGGCACTAACTATACACAGTGTTATCCTAACTACCAACTGGAGGGCTTCTCCCTTCCAGCTAAACCATACAAACATCAGGCACTGCTCCTCACAAGTGTCTCCTACACAGCCAGGCTTACTGTGTTCCCAGATGGAGAACCTCCCCCAACTTCCCAGATTCCTTTTACCTCCGTCCTTCACCTCCCATTAATCCATTAGTAGCCAGGTGATCCTGGCCAGGCTAAGTCACATAGGACCGATACCGGGGTGAGATATACCTGCCCTCATCCACTAATCCCACATGAGTCTCACAATACTTAAAACACCCCCAAGAAACTAGATATCCAAAGAGGCAGCCCCCAATGGAGGGCTCAGAAGAAGGAAAAAAACCTAAGTTTTTCATTTAGCCCCATAGGCTGACGTGCGCGCTGTGAGTGAGGGCCGCCGCGCGCTGATGCAATGTCCGGGCCTCCCGTCCTGCGCACATGCGCCGCTTGGACGGCATCGTAACACGTGGAGTATGTCACCGTTAATGCACGCTACCTCTGGATACAAAATGGGGAGTGTTATGAGTGGCACATCCACTTGCCTGCACCCCACTGATGAAGCATTTGCGATAACGCGCGTCTGGGATAAAGGTTGCTCACTCACCCACATTGGGACTGCCAGCTGTAGACCCTCTTTCCTTACACTATGGGTAAGTTTGAAATGTCATATTCTCTACTGTGATCAATTTGATCCTGTAGTGTATCTCCAGTATATGGTTTATTAGATTTACTACTTGCTATTTAGCTTTATGGAGCAATGATGAGTTAAATGCGGCTAGTTTCCCTGGTGGGTGGGTGTGTCTGAATCCACCTACCTCATATTGACTATATGGAAAATGCACAATTTTATCATTATCTGTCTGTTTTTCAATAAAATTTAGATTTTATATTTTAATGTCTCCTTACGTGTGTTCTGCACGAAGTATTCAATTGTTTGGGAAAATATTCCATAATACTATCCATACTGGGGATTGTGATTGCATTCACTATGATAAAACTGAAATATTACATTTTCCCCTTACTGTCTATGACCTGTTTGATAGTATATTACAGGTGTAGTATATAGGGGTGTAGTTATGTAGTATATTACAGGTGTAGTATATACAGTCATGGACAAAAGTTTTGAGAATGACACCAAAATTATATTTTCACATGATCTGTTGCCCTCTGGTTTTTAATTGTGTTTGTCTCATGTTTACATCACATACAGAAATATAATTGCAATCATATTATGAGACCAGAAGGTTCTATTGACAGAATGAGTTAATGCAGCAAGTCAATATTTGCAGTGTTGACTAGAGTTGAGCGCGGTTCGCGGTTCGAGGTTCTCCAGTTCTAAGCTCGAGTGATTTTTGGGGCTGTTCGAGATCGAACTAGAACTCGAGCTTTTTGCAAAAGCTCGATAGTTCTAGATACGTTCGAGAACGGTTCTAGCAGCAAAAAGCAGGGCTTTTTACAGCTACAGTGTGCAGGAGCCATCGCTGGCAGCCTGCCACAAGCTGGTAACCAAGATAAACATCGGGTATCCAAGCAAAGCGCTTTGGTTAGTAACCCGATGTTTATCTTAGTTACGTGCAGGAAGCCCACACTTCCCGCTCAGCTCACTCCGCCCCCTCCTGCCCGCGGCATGTACACATACATATACACACACGCACACACACACACACTCTCACCCCCCCCCCCTCGCTCGGCTTACCTGCGGTGATGAAGTCCCGCCATCCCGACCTCAGCGCTGTCACTGTCCTCCATGGCCGCCGCTTGTCACATCACCTATCGCTTCCGACCCGAGACTGACACTGGCGGTGACGTCACGGACCTCTCGCGATACTTGATGTGAAGGCGCCGGTCATTGACCTCAGTGACAGGGGCTGTCGGCAGTGCTGGAGATCAGCGCAGGTAATGTACCTCGCTGACAGCAGCACTTGTCACCCCCCTGCAGTGACCTGGGCTGACCCATTGATGTTAGCTCAGGTCACTGCATTGCTCTCCCAGCCAATGGGGAACATCCTGCTCTTCATTGACTGGGACAGTGTGGATCGTCATGGCAACCCCTTGGATTACACCAGACCTGGATTTGTTTTTCAATCTAATAAATTGGTTAAAGAGGGAATGTTTTGGGGAGTGTTTTTTCAAATAAAAATGTGTTTGTCGTCTATTTTTTTTTATTACTGACTGGGTTGGTGATGTCGGGTATCTGATAGACGCCTGACCTCACCAACCCCAGGGCTTGATGCCAGGTGACATTACACATCTGGTATTAACCCCATATATTACCCCGTTTGCCACCGCACCAGGGCGCGGGATGAGCTGGGGCGAAGCACCAGGATTGGTGCATCTAATGGATGCGCCACTTCTGGGGCGGCTGCGGCCTGCTATTTTTAGGCTGGGGAGATTCCAATAACCATGGACCTCCCTAGTCTGAGAATATCAGGCCCCAGCTGTCTGCTTTACCTTGGCTGGTGATCCAATTTTGGGGGACCCCTATGTGTTTTTTTTTTTAATTATTTATTTAATTTAAAATAACAGCGTGGGGTGCCCTCAGTTTTGGATTACCAGCCAAGGTGAGGTTGCCAGCTGTGGTCTGCAGGCTGCAGCCGTCTGCTTTACCCTAGCTGGCTACAAAACTAGGGGGAACCCTACGTCATTTTTTTTTTCATTTTTTTGGCTAAATACAAAGCTAAGCACCCCTTAGTGCCACATGAAAGGTACCAAAGGGTGCTCCACTTTTTCTCCATTTTTTTCTCCACTTTTTCTCCAATTTTTTCTCAACTTTTTTCTCCACTTTTTCTCCTCTTATGCTCCACTTTTTCTCCACTTTTTCTCCTCTTAATCTCCACTTTTTCTCCACTTTTTCTCCACTTTTTCTCCACTTTTTTCTCCACTTTTTCTCCTCTTATGCTCCACTTTTTCTCCACTTTTTCTCCACTTTTTCTCCACTTTTTCTCCTCTTATGCTCCACTTTTTCTCCACTTTTTCTCCTCTTAATCTCCACTTTTTCTCCACTTTTTCTCCACTTTTTCTCCACTTTTTCTCCACTTTTTCCTCCACTTTTTCTCCACTTTTTCTCCACTTTTTCTCCACTTTTTCTCCTCTTATGCTCCACTTTTTCTCCACTTTTTCTCCTCTTAATCTCCACTTTTTCTCCTCTTATGCTCCACTTTTTCTCCACTTTTTCTCCTCTTAATCTACACTTTTTCTCCTCTTATGCTCCACTTTTTCTCCACTTTTTCTCCACTTTTTCTCCTCTTATGCTCCACTTTTTCTCCACTTTTTCTCCACTTTTTCTCCACTTTTTCTCCTCTTATGCTCCACTTTTTCTCCACTTTTTCTCCTCTTATGCTCCACTTTTTCTCCACTTTTTCTCCACTTTTTTCTCCACTTTTTCTCCACTTTTTTCTCCACTTTTTCTCCTCTTATGCTCCACTTTTTCTCCACTTTTTCTCCACTTTTTCTCCTCTTATGCTCCACTTTTTCTCCACTTTTTCTCCTCTTAATCTCCACTTTTTATCCACTTTTTCTCCACTTTTTCTCCACTTTTTTATCCACTTTTTCTTCTCTTATGCTCCACTTTTTCTCCACTTTTTCTCCACTTTTTCTCCACTTTTTTTCCACTTTTTCTCCACTTTTTCTCCACTTTTTTCTCCACTTTTTCTCCACTTTTTTCTCCACTTTTTCTCCTCTTATGCTCCACTTTTTCTCCACTTTTTCTCCACTTTTTCTCCTCTTATGCTCCACTTTTTCTCCTCTTAATCTCCACTTTTTCTCCACTTTTTCTCCACTTTTTCTCCACTTTTTTCTCCACTTTTTCTTCTCTTATGCTCCACTTTTTCTCCACTTTTTCTCCACTTTTTCTCCACTTTTTTTCCACTTTTTCTCCACTTTTTCTCCACTTTTTTCTCCACTTTTTCTCCACTTTTTTCTCCACTTTTTCTCCTCTTATGCTCCACTTTTTCTCCACTTTTTCTCCACTTTTTCTCCTCTTATGCTCCACTTTTTCTCCACTTTTTCTCCTCTTAATCTCCACTTTTTCTCCACTTTTTTTCCACTTTTTCTCCACTTTTTTCTCCACTTTTTCTTCTCTTATGCTCCACTTTTTCTCCACTTTTTCTCCACTTTTCTCCACTTTTTCTCCACTTTTTCTCCTCTTATGCTCCACTTTTTCTCCACTTTTTCTCCTCTTAATCTCCACTTTTTCTCCTCTTATGCTCCACTTTTTCTCCACTTTTTCTCCACTTTTTCTCCTCTTATGCTCCACTTTTTCTCCACTTTTTCTCCACTTTTTCTCCACTTTTTCTCCTCTTATGCTCCACTTTTTCTCCTCTTATGCTCCACTTTTTCTCCACTTTTTCTCCACTTTTTCTCCTCTTATGCTCCACTTTTTCTCCACTTTTTTCTCCACTTTTTCTCCTCTTATGCTCCACTTTTTCTCCACTTTTTCTCCTCTTATGCTCCACTTTTTCTCCACTTTTTCTCCTCTTAATCTCCACTTTTTCTCCACTTTTTCTCCACTTTTTCTCCACTTTTTCTCCACTTTTTTCTCCACTTTTTTCTCCACTTTTTCTCCTCTTATGCTCCACTTTTACTCCACTTTTTCTCCACTTTTTCTCCTCTTATGCTCCACTTTTTCTCCACTTTTTTCTCCACTTTTTCTCCTCTTATGCTCCACTTTTTCTCCACTTTTTCTCCTCTTATGCTCCACTTTTTCTCCTCTTAATCTCCACTTTTTCTCCACTTTTTCTCCACTTTTTCTCCACTTTTTCTCCACTTTTTTCTCCACTTTTTCTCCACTTTTTTCTCCACTTTTTCTCCTCTTATGCTCCACTTTTTCTCCTCTTATGCTCCACTTTTTCTCCACTTTTTCTCCACTTTTTCTCCACTTTTTCTCCACTTTTTCTCCTCTTATGCTCCACTTTTTCTCCACTTTTTCTCCTCTTAATCTCCACTTTTTCTCCACTCTTTCTCCACTTTTTTCTCCACTTTTTTCTCCACTTTTTCTCCTCTTATGCTCCACTGTTTCTCCACTTTTTCTCCACTTTTTCTCCACTTTTTTCTCCACTTTTTCTCCTCTTATGCTCCACTTTTTCTCCACTTTTTCTCCACTTTTTCTCCTCTTATGCTCCACTTTTTCTCCACTTTTTCTCCACTTTTTCTCCACTTTTTTTCCACTTTTTCTCCACTTTTTCTCCACTTTTTTCTCCACTTTTTCTCCACTTTTTTCTCCACTTTTTCTCCTCTTATGCTCCACTTTTTCTCCACTTTTTCTCCACTTTTTCTCCTCTTATGCTCCACTTTTTCTCCACTTTTTCTCCTCTTAATCTCCACTTTTTCTCCACTTTTTCTCCACTTTTTTCTCCACTTTTTCTTCTCTTTTTCTCCACTTTTTCTCCACTTTTTCTCCACTTTTTTTTCCACTTTTTCTCCACTTTTTCTCCACTTTTTTCTCCACTTTTTCTCCACTTTTTTCTCCACTTTTTCTCCTCTTATGCTCCACTTTTTCTCCACTTTTTCTCCTCTTAATCTCCACTTTTTCTCCACTTTTTCTCCACTTTTTCTCCACTTTTTTCTCCACTTTTTCTTCTCTTATGCTCCACTTTTTCTCTACTTTTTCTCCACTTTTCTCCACTTTTTCTCCACTTTTTCTCCTCTTATGCTCCACTTTTTCTCCACTTTTTCTCCTCTTAATCTCCACTTTTTCTCCTCTTATGCTCCACTTTTTCTCCACTTTTTCTCCACTTGTTCTCCTCTTATGCTCCACTTTTTCTCCACTTTTTCTCCACTTTTTCTCCACTTTTTCTCCTCTTATGCTCCACTTTTTCTCCTCTTATGCTCCACTTTTTCTCCACTTTTTCTCCACTTTTTCTCCACTTTTTCTCCTCTTATGCTCCACTTTTTCTCCACTTTTTTCTCCACTTTTTCTCCTCTTATGCTCCACTTTTTCTCCTCTTATGCTCCACTTTTTCTCCACTTTTTCTCCACTTTTTCTTCTCTTATGCTCCACTTTTTCTCCACTTTTTCTCCACTTTTCTCCACTTTTTCTCCACTTTTTCTCCTCTTATGCTCCACTTTTTCTCCACTTTTTCTCCTCTTAATCTCCCCTTTTTCTCCTCTTATGCTCCACTTTTTCTCCACTTTTTCTCCACTTTTTCTCCTCTTATGCTCCACTTTTCTCCACTTTTTCTCCACTTTTTCTCCACTTTTTCTCCTCTTATGCTCCACTTTTTCTCCTCTTATGCTCCACTTTTTCTCCACTTTTTCTCCACTTTTTCTCCTCTTATGCTCCACTTTTTCTCCACTTTTTTCTCCACTTTTTCTCCTCTTAATCTCCACTTTTTCTCCTCTTATGCTCCACTTTTTCTCCACTTTTTCTCCACTTTTTCTCCTCTTATGCTCCACTTTTTCTCCACTTTTTCTCCACTTTTTCTCCACTTTTTCTCCTCTTATGCTCCACTTTTTCTCCTCTTATGCTCCACTTTTTCTCCACTTTTTCTCCACTTTTTCTCCTCTTATGCTCCACTTTTTCTCCACTTTTTTCTCCACTTTTTCTCCTCTTATGCTCCACTTTTTCTCCACTTTTTCTCCACTTTTTCTCCACTTTTTTCTCCACTTTTTCTCCTCTTATGCTCCACTTTTTCTCCACTTTTTCTCCACTTTTTCTCCTCTTATGCTCCACTTTTTCTCCACTTTTTTCTCCACTTTTTCTCCTCTTATGCTCCACTTTTTCTCCACTTTTTCTCCACTTTTTCTCCACTTTTTCTCCACTTTTTCTCCTCTTATGCTCCACTTTTTCTCCTCTTAATCTCCACTTTTTCTCCACTTTTTCTCCACTTTTTCTCCACTTTTTTCTCCACTTTTTCTCCACTTTTTTCTCCACTTTTTCTCCTCTTATGCTCCACTTTTTCTCCTCTTATGCTCCACTTTTTCTCCACTTTTTTCTCCACTTTTTCTCCTCTTATGCTCCACTTTTTTTCCACTTTTTCTCCACTTTTTCTCCACTTTTTCTCCACTTTTTCTCCTCTTATGCTCCACTTTTTCTCCACTTTTTCTCCACTTTTTTCTCCACTTTTTCTCCACTTTTTTCTCCACTTTTTCTCCTCTTATGCTCCACTGTTTCTCCACTTTTTCTCCACTTTTTCTCCACTTTTTTCTCCACTTTTTCTCCTCTTATGCTCCACTTTTTCTCCACTTTTTCTCCTCTTATGCTCCACTTTTTCTCCACTTTTTTCTCCACTTTTTCTCCACTTTTTCTCCTCTTATGCTCCACTTTTTTTCCACTTTTTCTCCACTTTTTCTCCACTTTTTCTCCACTTTTTCTCCTCTTATGCTCCACTTTTTCTCCACTTTTTCTCCACTTTTTTCTCCACTTTTTCTCCACTTTTTTCTCCACTTTTTCTCCTCTTATGCTCCACTGTTTCTCCACTTTTTCTCCACTTTTTCTCCACTTTTTTCTCCACTTTTTCTCCTCTTATGCTCCACTTTTTCTCCACTTTTTCTCCACTTTTTCTCCTCTTATGCTCCACTTTTTCTCCACTTTTTTCTCCACTTTTTCTCCACTTTTTCTCCACTTTTTCTCCTCTTATGCTCCACTTTTTCTCCACTTTTTCTCCGTTCTTTTTCTATGGTCGGTCTACCCATTAGATCTGCCATGCATACTGTATCTCTACACCTACTGCACATGTTACTTTATGATTGACATCTCTTTCGTACCAGAGCTGTCTAAGTCTACTCTGACCCCATATTTGTCATTACTATATTGTCCTTGTACTGTATTATGACATTTGTATCATGTGTTTCATTTCTTGCTGTGTTGCAATTTTTTTGCTGCATCCCAATTGTACCTCTACATTGTTCGAGTTTATGTTATTGTTCTCTCACTCTTATGTGATACTGATTATTGTCATTTTTCATGATTACATGCAGATAAGTCCAATCTGACGAAGGCTCAGGCCGAAACGTCATTTGTAACTTGTTTTGGACAAAAACATATATGCTTATGAAAATTTTTTTTTTCTTAATATGGACCAATAAAGAGTGATTTTGCATTTCTATCCATTGTGACTTACTGACTTAGTCTGGGAGATTTAGAGTGCCGAGGTTACTCACTAATTTTATCTATTATTACCTCTGAGCACCTATATACCAGTGAGCAGAGTTTCCTCTACAGTAGTTCTCCTGATTAGGCATGCCCTTACCTCATGAGCAGGGCATTGCAGCTTTGGTAGCAACCATTACGACATGGACTCTGCTGCTGTGGACCCGGGGAGAGTGAGTACAGATTCATTGCACCCACACTCCTCACATGAAGGGTCCGCACTCCTAGAAAATGGGGGATACGTTCCCTGAGTGTCTCCCCCCCATATTCTAGACGGTCCAGAGTCGTCGTGGGACCCCTTTATTTTTTTTCTTACAATAAATTGGTGAAAGAGGAAATGTTTTGGGGACTGTTTTTTCAAATAAATTTCTTTTGTCGATTTTTTGTTTTTGTTAGTACTGACAGTTTATGATGTTGGGTATCTAATAGACGCCATGACATCACAAACTGCTGGGCTTGATCTCAGGTGACTTTACAGCTAGTATCAACCCGATTTATTACCCCGTTTGCCACTGCACCAGGGCACGGGATGAGCTGGGGTGAAGCGCCAGGATTGGCGCATCTAGTGGATGCGCCACATCTGGGGTGCCTGCGGCCTGCTATTTTTAGGCTGTGAAGGCCCAATAACTATGGACCTTCCCACCCTGAGAATACCAGACCACAGCTGTCCGCTTTACCTTGGCTGGTGATCCAATTTGGGGGGGACCCTACTTTTATTGTGTAATTATTAATATTTATAAAATAATTATAAAAAAGAGCCTGAGGGGACCTCCACATTGGATCCCCAACCACGGTAAAGCTGCCAGCTGTGGTTTTCAGGCTACAGCCGTCTGCTTTACCCTAGCTGGCTATCAAAAATGGGGGGACCCAACGTCATTTTTTTTTTAACTATTTTTTAAATAGAAAAAATTAATGGGCTTCCCTGTATTTTGATTGCCAACCAAGGTAACGGCAGGCAGATGGGGGTGGCAACCCATAGCTGTCTGCTTTATCTGCGCTGAGAATCAAAAATACCGCGGAGCGCTACGTCATTTTTTTAAAGATTTATTTTTACAGCACTGTGATGTCCAGCAATCAAAATACAGGGAAGCCCATTTTATTTTTAGTTATTTAAATAAATAATTAAAAAAAATATATATGGGCTCCCGCTGCATTTTTTGTATTGCTAGCTAAGGGTAATCCAAGCAGCTACTGGCTGCTAACCCCCACTGCTTGGTGTTACCTTCACTGGCAATGGAAAATCCAGGGAAGCATTTTTTATTTTTTTTGCCAAAAAACTACAAAAAAAGGACGTGAGCTTCGCCATATTTTTGTATGCTAGCCAGGTATAGCAGGCAGGTGCTGGAAGAGTTGGATACAGCGCCAGAAGATGGCGCTTCTATGAAAATGTCATTTTCTGAGGTGGCTGCAGACTGCAATTCGCAGCAGTGGGGCCCAGAAAGCTCAGGCCAACCTGTGGTGCGGATTCCAATCCCCAGCTGCCTAGTTGTACCTGGCTGGACACAAAAATGGGGCAAAGCCTACGTCATTTGTTTTCTAATTATTTCATGAAATTCATGAAATAATAAAAAAAGGGCTTCCCTTTATTTTTGGTTCCCAGCCGGGTACAAATAGGCAACTGGGGGTTGGGGGCAGCCGTACCTGCCTGCTGTACCTGGCTAGCATACAAAAATATGGCGAAGCCCACATAATTTTTTCAGGGGGCAAAAAACTTCTGCATACAGTCCTGGATGGAGTATGCTGAGCCTTGTAGTTCTGCAGCTGCTGTCTGTCTGTATGGAGAAGAGCAGACAGCAGCTGCAGAACTACAAGGCTCAGCATACTCCATCCAGGACTGTATGCAGAAGTTTTTTGCCCACCAAAAAAATGACGTGGGCTTCGCCATATTTTTGTATGCTAGCCAGGTACAGCTGGCAGCCACGGGCTGCCTCCAACCCCCAGTTGCCTATTTGTACCCGGCTGGGAACCAAAAATATAGGGAAGCCCGTTTTTTTTAATTATTTCACTTATTTCATGAAATAATTAAAAAACAAATGACGTGGGCTTCGCCCCATTTTTGTGTCCAGCCGGGTACAACTAGGCAGCTGGGGATTGGAATCCGCAGCACAGGTTAGCCCGAGGTTTGTGGGCGCCTCTGCTGCGGATTTCAGTCCGCAGCCATCCCAGAAAATGGCGCTCTCATAGAAGCGCCATCATCTGGCGCTGTATCCAACTCTTCCAACCGCCCTGGAGCCGGGTGGCTTGTTGGGTAATCATGAGTTAATACTGGCTTTGTTTTACCAGCCAGTATTAAGCCAGAAATTCTTAATGTCAGGCACGTTTGACCCGGCCATTAAGAATCTCCAATAAAGGGTTAAAAAAAACACCACACAGAGAAAAAATACTTTAATAGAAATAAATACACAGACACATTAGAGACTCCATCTTTATTACCCCCTGTCAGCCCTCCACGATCCTGCTCTTCTGTCTTCTTTCTTTCTAGTGTAGTAGTAGTGACGATTGTAGTGAGGAAGGATGAGATTCACCAGCTCATCACTTGGGGCTGGGGAACCTCCATCCTCACTACAATGCTCACTACAATCGTGCAGCAGCGTGCAGCCTTCACTCCGTGAGTGATCACTGCTGGCTGCTAGCGGTAACGCTGACAGACGCGTTAACATAGCAACGGTGCTCTCGGAGCCGCGGTTAGCGGTGACGTCACCGCTAACTGCGTTGCTATGGCAACGGTGATCTCCGTTAATGACCGGCTGTGTCAGCCGGTCCCTAACGGAACGGGGAGTCGACCGTGTGCTAGAGCATGTCGCCGGTACACGGCGATACACATATGTGCACCGTGTACCGGAGAGATGCACTCGCAGGTCCTACATGACGTGTCATAGTCATGTGACCAGTCTGTAGCGAATGAGATAATAGCCACATGACTGGTCACATGGCTATTTTGACGTCACGATAGGTCCTGCATCTCTGCTGGCAGTGCAGGTCACCGGGAGGATTCAGCGATCATCGGATGGAATAGCGGCAGGAGACAGAGTGCAGAAGGGATCGCGAGGACCGGTAAGTGTTATGGCAATGTTTATTAACTGTTTGTGTACATTTATCATGCATTTTTATGTGTTTGTGATTGCCTCCCATTCTAGCCTATACGTTCGAGTTCGGTTCGTCGAACGTTCGACGAACCGAACTCGAACGGGACCCCCGTTCGGCGAACCGGCCTCGAGCCGAACCGGGACCAGTTCGCTCATCTCTAGTGTTGACCCTTCTTCTTCAGGACCTCTGCAATTCTCCCTGGCATGCTCTCAATCAACTTCTGGATCAAATCCTGACTGATAGCTGTCCATTCTTGCATAAGCAATGCTTGCATTATGCCAGAATTTGTTGGTTTTTGTTTGTCCACCCGTCTCTTGATGATTGCCCACAAGTTCTCAATGGGATTAAGATCTGGGGAGTTTCCAGGCCATGGACCCAAAATCTCTATGTTTTGTTCCATGAGCCATTTAGTGATCACCTTTGCTTTATGGCAAGGTGCTCCATCATGCTGGAAAAGGCATTGTTGGGCGCCAAACTGCTCTTGGACAGTTGGGAGAAGTTGCTCTTGGAGGATATGCTGGTACCATTCTTTATTCATGGCTGTGTTTTTAGGCAAGACTGTGAGTGAGCCGATTCCCTTGGCTGAGAAGCAACCCCACATGGTGGTAGCGCTCACCTCTTCTTCTCCTAATAAGCTGTTTTCCAGATGTCCCAAACAATCGAAAAGGCGATTCATCTGAGAAAATGACTTTACCCCAGTCCTCAGCAGTCCACTCCCTGTACCTTTTGCAGAATATCAGTCGTCCCTGATGTTTTTTCTGGAAAAAAGTGGCTTCTTTGCTGCCCTCCTTGAAACCAGGCTTTAGTCAAAGAGTCTCCGCCTCACAGTGCGTGCAGAAGCACTCACACCAGCCTGCTGCCATTGCTGAGCTAGCTCGGCACTGCTGGTAGTCAGATCCCGCAGCTGAAACAGTTTTAAGATACGGTCCTGGCGTTTGCTGGTCTTTCTTGGGTGCCCAGGAGCCTTTTTGACAACAATGGAAGCTCTCTCCTTGAAGTTCTTGATGATGCAATAGATTGTTGACTGAGGTGCAATCTTTGTAGCTGCAATACTCTTCCCTGTTAGGCCATTTTTGTGAAGAGCAATGATGGCTGCACGTGTTTCTTTAGAGATAACCATGGTTAACTGAAGAGAAACAATGATACCAAGCACCAGCCTCCTTTTAAAGTGTCCAGTGGTGTCATTCTTACTTAATCATGACTGAGTAATCGCCAGCCCTGTTCTCATCAACACCCACACCTGTGTTAATAGAACAATCACTAAAACAATGTTAGCTGCTCCTTTTAAGGCAGGAATGCAATGATGTTGAAATGTGTTTTGGGGGTTAAAGTTCATTTTCTTAGCCAATATTGACTTTGCAAGCAATTGCTGTTAAGCTGATCACTCTTTATGACATTTTGGAGTATATGCAAATTGCCATTAAAAAAACTTAAGCAGTAGACTTTGTAAAAATTAATATTTGTAGCATTCTCAAAACTTTTGCCCATGACTGTAGAGCTGTAGTGATATTGTTTATTAGAGGTGTAGAATATGGGGGGTGTAGTGATGTAGTATATCGGGGGTGTAGTTTGTTACAGGTGTAGTATATAGCCGTGTAGTGATGTAGCATATTACAAGTGTAGTATATAGGGGTGTAGTATATGGCGGTATAGTGATATAGTTTTACAGGTGTAGGATATGGGGATACAGTGATGTAATTTATTCCGAGTGTAGTATATGGAGATGTAATGATGTAGTATATTACAGGTGTAGTATATAGTGGTGTAGTATATGGGGGTGTAATGATGTAGTTTATTACAGGTATAGTATATGGGGGGTGTAGTTTGTTACAGGTGTAGTATATGGGGGTGTAATGATGTAGTATATTACAGGTGTAGTACATAGGGGTGTAGCATATGGGGGTATAGTGATGAAGTTTTACAGGTGTATGATATGGGGATGCAGTGATGTAATTTATTCCGAGTGTAGTATATGGAGATGTAATGATGTAGTATATTACAGGTGTAGTATATAGTGGTGTAGTATATGGGGGTGTAATGATGTAGTTTATTACAGGTATAGTATATGGGGGGTGTAGTTTGTTACAGGTGTAGTATATGGGGGTGTAATGATGTAGTATATTACAGGTGTAGTACATAGGGGTGTAGCATATGGGGGTATAGTGATGAAGTTTTACAGGTGTATGATATGGGGATGCAGTGATGTAGTATATTACAAATGTAGTATATGGGGGTATAGTGATGTAGTATATTACAGGTGTAGCATATGGGGGGTGCAGTGATGTAGTATATGGGGATGTAGTATACTACAGGTGTAGTATATGGGTATGTAGTACAGTATATTACATGTGCAGTATATGGAGATTTAGTGATATATATATACAGTTAGGTCCAGAAATATTTGGACAGTGACACGATTTTCGCGAGTTGGGCTCTGCATGCCACCACATTGGATTTGAAATGAAACCTCTACAACAGAATTCAAGTGCAGATTGTAACGTTTAATTTGAAGGTTTGAACAAAAATATCTGATAGAAATTGTAGGAATTGTACACATTTCTTTACAAACACTCCACATTTTAGGAGGTCAAAAGTAATTGGACAAATAAACCAAACCCAAACAAAATATTTTTATTTTCAATATTTTGTTGCGAATCCTTTGGAGGCAATCACTGCCTTAAGTCTGGAACCCATGGACATCACCAAACGCTGGGTTTCCTCCTTCTTAATGCTTTGCCAGGCCTTTACAGCCGCAGCCTTCAGGTCTTGCTTGTTTGTGGGTCTTTCCGTCTTAAGTCTGGATTTGAGCAAGTGAAATGCATGCTCAATTGGGTTAAGATCTGGTGATTGACTTGGCCATTGCAGAATGTTCCACTTTTTTGCACTCATGAACTCCTGGGTAGCTTTGGCTGTATGCTTGGGGTCATTGTCCATCTGTACTATGAAGCACCGTCCGATCAACTTTGCGGCATTTGGCTGAATCTGGGCTGAAAGTATATCCCTGTACACTTCAGAATTCATCCGGCTACTCTTGTCTGCTGTTATGTCATCAATAAACACAAGTGACCCAGTGCCATTGAAAGCCATGCATGCCCATGCCATCACGTTGCCTCCACCATGTTTTACAGAGGATGTGGTGTGCCTTGGATTATGTGCCGTTCCCTTTCTTCTCCAAACTTTTTTCTTCCCATCATTCTGGTACAGGTTGATCTTTGTCTCATCTACCCATAGAATACTTTTCCAGAACTGAGCTGGCTTCATGAGGTGTTTTTCAGCAAATTTAACTCTGGCCTGTCTATTTTTGGAATTGATGAATGGTTTGCATCTAGATGTGAACCCTTTGTATTTACTTTCATGGAGTCTTCTCTTTACTGTTGACTTAGAGACAGATACACCTACTTCACTGAGAGTGTTCTGGACTTCAGTTGATGTTGTGAACGGGTTCTTCTTCACCAAAGAAAGTATGCGGCGATCATCCACCACTGTTGTCATCCGTGGACGCCCAGGCCTTTTTGAGTTCCCAAGCTCACCAGTCAATTCCTTTTTTCTCAGAATGTACCCAACTGTTGCTTTTGCTACTCCAAGCATGTCTGCTATCTCTCTGATGGATTTTTTCTTTTTTGTCAGCCTCAGGATGTTCTGCTTCACCTCAATTGAGAGTTCCTTAGACCGCATGTTGTCTGGTCACAGCAACAGCTTCCAAATGCAAAACCACACACCTGTAATCAACCCCAGACCTTTTAACTACTTCATTGATTACAGGTTAACGAGGGAGACGCCTTCAGAGTTAATTGCAGCCCTTAGAGTCCCTTGTCCAATTACTTTTGGTCCCTTGAAAAAGAGGAGGCTATGCATTACAGAGCTATGATTCTGTTAGGGCCAGGTGGACAGGCAGACCCAGGAGGTGGATCCACTGGGCCGAACTCCTTGATGAAGGTAAGGGGTCCGGTAGCCGGAGCACTACGGATAGCAGGACAGTCCGTGCACAAGCGTAGAAAGGAGAAGTCCCTGGGACCACGGAGTCACTGATGGTAGTCCGGGTGACGGAGCTCAGGTTCGGAAGCCGAGATGTTGTTAGGCGGAGTCCGGAACTGATGGAGCGAGAGGACGGGTCACCACAGGGATCAGAGATGGAACGGACTGTCAGGATGGCAGATAGTCAGCGTTCGGGGTTCGGGATTCGGCAGGACCGGATGGCGAGGCAGGATCGGCTCTAGAAGAGAGAGAGGTGAGTATATCACAGGAACACAAGGAGACCTGACTCCTAGCTTGGGAAACACGAAGAACAGGCCCCGCCCACTTGGACACTAAACCCCTTTATCCCCTGTACCTATGTGCTCAATTTCCTGTCAGTGGACGCTGGCCCTTTAAGAAAGGGTCAATGACCGCGCGCGCGCCCTAATGCGCATGCGCGCGGCCCGGGTGCCAGAAGCCAGGGCAGGGAGCAGTGAGCAAGAAGCAGGAGAGCCGGGCTGGGGCTGTGTAGCCGACGGGCGCCGGGAGCGGGGACCGGGACGCCTGGAGACCGCGGGCAATGGAGGCTGGAGACCGGGGAGAGAAGCAGGGAAGCCGGGGAGCGTAGCAGGTGAGCCGGGGAGCAGGGCAGGGGGCCCAGAGAGCGTGACAGTACCCCCCCCCACGCCCCCCTCCCTGCAACCGGGACAGGAAGGCACGGATCAGAGGAGTACCCACATTCTCCCGGGGTTCCCAGGACCTATCCTCAGGACCATACCCCGCCCAGTCCACCAGGAAGAACTGTCGGCCCCGTACGGTTTTCATGGCCACGATATCCCTTACCGCATAGATGTCGTCATCGGCAATAGGAGGAGGAGCCGAACTGGCAGCAGCGGAGAAGGGACCAAGGACAACCGGCTTGAGCAGGGAGACGGGGAAGGAGTTGGGTATCCTCATCGTGGCCGGGAGCTGCAACTTGTAGGAGACCTCATTGATCTTGCTGAGGATTTTAAACGGCCCGATGTAGCGAGGTCCCAGCTTGTAGGATGGTAGCTTCAATCGGACGTACTTGGAGGCAAGCCAGACGAGATCTCCTGGAGAGAAACACGGAGGGTCCAGACGCCTCTTGTCTGCGTGTCTCTTCATCCGCAGGGAAGCACGTCCAAGGGACGCCTTGACAGAGTCCCAAATCGTTGCAAAGTCGCGGGCTACAGCATCAGCAGCAGGGACATCCGAGGAAGAGGATACAGGCAATGGGACGGAAGGCTGAAGTCCGTAAACGACATGGAAGGGAGAGCTGGAGGAGGACTCACTGACGTGGTGGTTATGGGAGAATTCAGCCCAAGGAAGAAGCGTGGACCAGTCATCATGATGGGCGTTGACGTAGTGACGTAAGAAGGAGGTCAAGATCTGATTGACCCGTTCCACTTGGCCGTTTGACTGAGGATGGTAGGCTGAAGAAAAGTCCAGAGTCACTCCCAGATGTTTGCAGAGAGCCCTCCAGAAGCGGGAGGTGAACTGAGTTCCTCTGTCAGACACAATGTGTGATGGAAAGCCATGCAAGCGGAAGATGTGTTGTATATAGGCGTCAGCGAGTTCCTGGGCAGAGGGCAGTACAGCCATAGGGACGAAATGAGCCATTTTAGAGAACCGATCCACCACGACCCATATGACTGTGTGTCCGGAGGACAGTGGCAAGTCCGTAATAAAGTCCATCGCAATGTGTTGCCACGGAACGGAGGGTATAGACAGAGGCAGAAGACGGCCATATGGCAGATGTTTGGGCGTCTTGTTCCTGGCACAGGAGGAGCAGGCTGAGACAAAAGAAGCGACATCCGTCCGAAGGGATGGCCACCAGTAATGACGTACAATCGTACTCCATGTTCTCTTCTGACCAGCATGACCGGCTATTTTCGAGGCATGGCCCCAGTGTAACACTTTTTGCCTGTCAGTCTCAGAGACATAGGTCTTCCCGGGCGGTATCTGGGCCAGGGTGACAGGGGCCACCGGAATGATTTTACTAGGGCAGATGATGGGCTGGGATGTCTCCTCCTCCTGCTCCATGGGCATGAATGACCTGGACAAGGCATCTGCGCGTACATTCTTGTCCGCGGGACGGAAATGGAGCTGGAAATCGAATCTGGCAAAGAACAAGGACCACCTGGCTTGCCGTGGGTTCAGTCGCTGAGCAGACCGCAGGTATTCCAGGTTCTTGTGGTCCGTGTAAATAATAACGGGGTACACTGCTCCTTCCAGAAGGTAGCGCCATTCCTCCAGAGCCAGTTTGACTGCCAATAGCTCTCGGTCACCGATGGTGTAGTTGCGTTCAGGCGCTGAGAAGCTCTTGGAAAAGAAACCGCAAGTCACCATCTTCCCGGAGGAGGACTTCTGCATGAGCACTGCTCTGGCTCCCGAGGAGGAGGCATCCACCTCCAAGGTGAACTGTCGGTTTAACTCCGGACGGTGGAGCACAGGAGAGGAAGCAAATGCCCGCTTCAGAGAGCCAAACGCGGCGTCGGCCGCAGGTGACCAGTCCTTTGGATTAGCCCCCTTCTTGGTCAAGGCGGAGAGAGGAGCAGTCAGAGCCGAGAAGTGAGGGATGAACTGGCGGTAATAGTTGGCGAATCCCAGAAAGCGTTGGATTGCCTTTAGTCCAGAAGGAGGAGGCCAGTTGAGAATGGAAGAGACCTTCTTCGGATCCATCTGCAGTCCGGTATCGGAGATGACGTAACCCAGGAAGGGAAGAGAAGACTGCTCGAAGACACACTTCTCGTACTTGGCATACAGACGATTCTCCCTCAGTCGTCGTAGTACCAGCCGCACGTTCTCTCTGTGGGTCTGGAGGTCCGGAGAAAAGACCAGGATGTCATCAAGATACACCACCACACAGACGTAGAGAAGGTCCCGGAACACGTCGTTCACCAATTTCTGGAAGACTGCTGGTGCGTTACACAGGCCGAAGGGCATCACACAGTATTCATAGTGCCCATCGCGAGTATTGAATGCGGTCTTCCATTCGTCCCCAGAGCGGATGCGGACCAGGTTGTAGGCACCCCGAAGATCCAACTTGGTAAACACACGAGCTCCTCTAAGCCGATCAAACAATTCGGGGATGAGCGGCAGGGGGTACTTGTTTTTCACGGTGATTTGGTTCAATCCCCGGTAGTCTATGCATGGGCGTAGGTCACCTTCTTTCTTCTTAACGAAGAAGAAGCCTGCTCCAGCAGGAGAGGAGGATCTCCGAATGAATCCCCTTGCCAGGCTCTCTGTGATGTAAGTAGACATGGCCCTTGTTTCGGCAGGAGACAGCGGATATATCCGTCCTCGAGGTGGTGTAGTTCCCGGGAGCAGGTCGATGGCACAATCGTAAGGACGATGTGGCGGAAGTACCTCTGATTCCTTTTTGTCAAAGACGTCCGCGAAGGACCAATAGCCCGAGGGCAGTCCCGGTAGGGACTCTGGAACCGGAGGTCGTCGGATGGGTTGTATGGTCTTCAGACAGTTCTCATGGCAAGAAGAGCCCCATCGGGTGATTTCACCAGTGCCCCAGCTGACTGATGGTTCGTGTGTCCGTAACCAGGGGAGTCCCAGCAGGATTTGATGGGACATGTGTGGCAGGACGTAGAGAGCGATGTTCTCGGTGTGCAGGGCACCGATACGCAGTTCCACCGGCCTGGTGATCCACGAGATGGTGTCAGAGAGGGGTCTCCCATCCACAGAGGCAATCACGAGGGGTTTGTCGAGTGGAGTAACAGGCACCTGGTACTTGTCCACCGTGGCCTGCTGGATGAAATTGCCTGCTGCCCCAGAATCGAGGTACGCCTCGGCCGTGAACCGCGTCTCTCCCGTTGTCACTTGAACAGTCCACGTAACCGGGTCTGAGAGAGTCCCAGCACCTAGGGTGGCCTCTCCTACCAACCCTAGGCTTTGGAGTTTCCCGGCCTCTCTGGACAGGAGCGTAGAAGATGTGTGCCCTCTCCGCAGTAGAAGCAGAGGCCCTTGGCGAGCCGCTCTGCTCGGCGTTGTTCAGACTGCCGCACACGGTCGATCTGCATGGGCTCGTGGACGGAGACACCAGATGCCGTTGACTGAAGTACGGCGGGCTTCTGCGGAGGAGAGGAATGCCGTACCGGACGTCTCTCACGGGACACCTCTTTGGATCGCTCCTGAAAGCGAATGTCCACTCGAGTCGCTAGGGTAATCAGGGCATCCAGGGTGGACGGTACGTCACGACCAGCCAGCTCATCTTTAATTCGACCCGAGAGTCCTTCCCAGAAGGCGGCGGTGAGAGCCTCGTTGTTCCACCCGAGTTCCGAAGCCAAGGTGCGAAAACGGATGGTATATTGACCCACCGTCAGAGTCCCCTGACGTAACCAGAGAAGAGATGAGGCAGACGCGGAGGCGCGTCCGGGCTCGTCAAAGGTGCCACGAAATGCCTGCAGGAACTCCTGGATGTTCGTGGTCATAGGATCCTCCTTCTCCCACAAGAGGTTCATCCACGCCAGTGCCTCACCCTCTAGATGGGACATTATGAAGGCGACCTTGGCTTGGTCGGAGGCAAACAAATGCGGCAACTGCGTGAAATGGAGGGAGCATTGGTTTATGAATCCCCTGCAGGTCTTGGGATCTCCGGCGTACTGGGGTGGTGAGGCCAAACGAAGCCTGGAAGCATCCGAGGAGGCTGCCACGGGAGCTGGAGCCGTGGATTGTCTAGTGGAAGCCCGAGATGCTGAAGATGTAACCGACGCTTGTAGCGTGTTCAGGCGGGCGTCCACAGAAGTCATAAAGTTCAGCATGCGGGTCTGGGTCTCACGCTGGCGTTGGAGTTCCTCCTGCAAGGCCACTAGTGCTTGGGCGGGATCCATGGCCTGTTCTTACTGTTAGGGCCAGGTGGACGGGCAGACCCAGGAGGTGGATCCACTGGGCCGAACTCCTTGATGAAGGTAAGGGGTCCGGTAGCCGGAGCACTACGGATAGCAGGACAGTCCGTGCACAAGCGTAGAAAGGAGAAGTCCCTGGGACCACGGAGTCACTGATGGTAGTCCGGGTGACGGAGCTCAGGTTCGGAAGCCGAGATGTTGTTAGGCGGAGTCCGGAACCGATGGAGCGAGAGGACGGGTCACCACAGGGATCAGAGATGGAACGGACTGTCAGGATGGCAGATAGTCAGCGTTCGGGGTTCGGGATTCGGCAGGACCGGATGGCGAGGCAGGATCGGCTCTAGAAGAGAGAGAGGTGAGTATATCACAGGAACACAAGGAGACCTGACTCATAGCTTGGGAAACACGAAGAACAGGCCCCGCCCACTTGGACACTAAACCCCTTTATCCCCTGTACCTATGTGCTCAATTTCCTGTCAGTGGACGCTGGCCCTTTAAGAAAGGGTCAATGACCGCGCGCGCCCTAATGCGCATGCGCGCGGCCCGGGTGCCAGAAGCCAGGGTAGGGAGCGGTGAGCAAGAAGCAGGAGAGCCGGGCTGGGGCTGTGTAGCCGACGGGCGCCGGGAGCGGGGACCGGGACGCCTGGAGACCGCGGGCAATGGAGGCTGGAGACCGGGGAGAGAAGCAGGGAAGCCGGGGAGCGTGGCAGGTGAGCCGGGGAGCAGGGCAGGGGGCCCGGAGAGCGTGACAGATTCCTAAACCCTTTCTCCGATTTGGATATGAAAACTCATATTGCAGCTGGGAGTGTGCACTTTCAGCCCATATTATATATATAATTGTATTTCTGAACATGTTTTTGTAAACAGCTAAAATAACAAAACTTGTGTCACTGTCCAAATATTTCTGGCCCTGACTGTATATGTATATATATATATATATATATATATATATATATATATATATATATATGCTGCTTTGTCTCCATAGAAGGGGGGGGCAGGTACAATTTCTTGCACAGGGGCCAGAAGCTGTCAGTGTCCACCCCTGCTGCTGAGAGCAGGCGCGAGGGAGATGCAGCTGGTCCCCACATACCTGCCGTGTAGCAGTATCTGCCAGGATCCGTGACCTCAGAGATGTCTTTTCCTAAGGCTCCTTTTGAAGTGGTTTAATGAGCACATAAGTATGTAGAGCGCATCCAGTAAGTGTGAATACAGGGTGGTTATATACAAAACATACCCAGATCTGATCATATGCCGGGATGCCGGTCTTTGAAAAACTTGCTATTTTAGGTCAAGATGTGATGTCAGTTTTTTAAACACTGTAAAAGTTGACAATTTTCTAAAGTGAACAATTGTAAGATTATTAAAGTTCATCATCTCATCATTAAATAATGATGTAATTAGGTCCTCCATATTTTCATTGAATCTTTGTATTGTTTAACTTACTGTTTGTTTATGAAGGGATAGTACATATACTATATACAGTATTGGGAAGAACTGCGGTAATTATATTAGTCCGGCCCTCGAAAACCATCCCAATTTCTCATGCGGCCCCATGGGAAAATGAATTGCCCACCCATGTGCTAAATAGTTGCAAGTCAAATTTATGTATGACAAATTCACAGAGAAGCATATAGCAACGACATCACTCCGGTGGGTGGTATGATTCACTTGCAGCTCACTGTGCATCTCGATCAAGCCTCCTGTTCTGTCTTGTGGTGCTCAGTTGTGACTCCCAAGTGCAGGGAGGAGATCTGTCCAAATATCTGCGGCACTCACCAGTGGGAAAACCTTCATTTTTACAAAATCTTCATTAAAACAACTGTTAGGCTATGTGCACACACTGCGTTTTTTTGACGCTGCGTTTTTGTGCGTTTTTGGCCGCTAAAAACGCACAAAAACGCACCTGCGTCGAAAAAACGCGGCAAAAAACGCACGCGTTTTGCCGCGATTTGGTGCGTTTTTTTGCTGCGTTTTGCTACGTTTTTGCTCACTGCGTCCTTATGCGTTTTTTATCAGTGAACAAAAAAAAAAGGTCTGATGTCATTTCCTTCTTCAATGTGTTCTTCATTCTCCACTAGTGTATACAGAAGAGCAGACAGCTGCAGAACTACAAGGCTCAGCATCCTCCATCCAATAGTGTATGCAGGAGAGCAGACAGCAGCTGTCGAACTACAAGGCTCAGCATCCTCCTTCCAGGACTGTATGCAGGATTTCTTTGCCCCCCCAAACAAGAAAAATGACGTGGGCTTCGCCATATTTTTGTATGCTAGCCGGGTACAGCAGGCAGGTACGGGCTGCCCCCAACCCCCAGCTGCCTATTTGTACCCGGCTGGGAACCAAAAATATAGGGAAGCCCTTTTTTTTTAAATTATTTCATGAATTTCATGAAATAATTTAAAAAAAAAATGACGTGAGCTTCGCCCAATTTTTGAGTCTAGCCGGGTACAACTAGGCAGCTGGGGATTGGAATCCACAGTGCAGGGTGCCCATGCTTTCTGGGCACCCCCGCTGTGAATTGCAGTCCCGCAGCCACCCCAGAAAATGGCGCTTTCATAGAAGCGCCATCTTCTGGCGCTGTATCCAACTCTTCTAGCTGCCCTGATGCCGGGTGGCTAGCTAGGTAATAATGGAGTTAGGGCTAGCAGTATATCATCAGCTGGCCCTAAGCCCAAAATTCATGGTGTCACGCCAATATTAGACATGGCCACCATGAATTTCTAGTAAAGATAAAAAAACACAACACACAGAAAAATATTTTTGTTAGAAATAAAACACAACACAATTAGTGACTCCATCTTTATTGAAATAAAGAACCCCCCTCCGCAGTAATCCTGGGTCAGGGTCCCGCGCCGTCCAATCCGGATACAATATCATCTGATCGGTTTGCTGGAAGGCAAAGCGATCAGATGATGTGTCAGGTTCAAGTGCCTGAATCCCATCACACATCAGCTGATTGTATAAAGGCCGTTTATACAATCAGCAGATGCATCGGTGCAAAAAATAAAAAAAAATAATACTCACTTATGTGCTAATTACCGGCAGCTCCTGGAGCGATGGGGCGGGAGTCTGATCCTGTCCGATCGCTGCAGCAGCTGCCAGTAATCAGGGATGAAGTCTCCTGACGCATCCGCTGATACCGGCCGGGCGCCCGCGTCACCGCGATACTTACGATCAGCTGATGCGTCAGGTGACTGCATCAGGTGATCCATCGCCAGGTCCTGGATCCATCGGAGCTTTCCCGGCCGTCTGCACACAGCCGGAGCGGCGATACCGTGAGAGGAGCTGGGAGCGGGCATGGCACCGGGACGCTGCAGACAGGTGAGTATAACTTTTTTTTTTTTTTCTACTGTTAACTTTTGATATTGCAGCCGCTTCCACCTCCCGCCCAGACATGGCGCCGCACGGCAGCAGACATGCACAGGACCGGAGGTGGAAGCGACGGTGACGGTACCGGGAGGATTCACGCTTCTGTATATACTGACAGAAGGAATCCTCTTCCTGTACACGTCACTTTACTACCCACCTCCTGCGTTTATAGCTGCGTTTTTGGTCTTAGAAACGCACCAAAACGCACCAAAACGCAGCTATTTGCGTTTCTCATTGCGTCTTTCAACATCCCATTGAACTCAATGGATGAAAAGCGCAGTGAAAAACGCGGGAATAATTGACATGCTGCGTTTTTGTGGCACCACAAAAACGCAGCTGAAAAAAACCAGATGTGTGGGGACAGCAAAAATGAAAACTCATAGACTTTGCTGGGGAAGCAAAGTCATGCAGTTTTGAGGCCAAAAACGCACCCGAAAAACGCGCAAAAACGCAGAGAAAAACGCACTGTGTGCACATAGCCTTACAGTGCTAACAGTGTGAATAGGGAAGGAGTGACGGGCGCAGAGGAAAGGATCACGGCCATTTCGCGCCACTGTGCGCTTCGATGGGTCCAACCGTGGAAGTACAGAGTGGTGCATAACGGCCGTTGAACTTTCCTCTGTACCTGTCACTCCCTCTCCCCAGTTTGTGTTGCTAGCTCCGTGACTACTGTTTTAATGAAGATGATGTATAAAAGAAGATTTTACCGCTGGTGAGTATTAGTGATCTGTTTGCTGTTTGCAAATTTATGTATGAGATAGCAGGATGATTGTCTATAAAACAAAGGCAGACTCAAGATGAAAGATCCATTGGTCGGTGAGATATGGAGCCCAAAACGTCAAAACATTGTTGACTTGTGCTTGTCACTGTGAGTTGAGGCGATAAGCCAGTCTAACGAAATGTGTTTTTAATATGTCCTGTCCTCACTAAATGGGCCGGGGCTCATATAGCTATACAGGCAGATAAACCGGTGTATAGGATTGTCCAATAAGGAGACTGTGCTGGAATCTGTGTTTTATTGAACATCACAGCATATTGGGTAATGGTAAAATTGAAAATGACAGAAATACATGCAATCAGCGCATGATACGACAAAAACACATATTAAACATTACATATGTTACATTAATGTTTATAGGCTAGAGACTGAACAATACAGTACTGACCAGAGGCTAGCATAAGCAGAGCTAGATGTAGAAAACACAAATACCTACCAGCAATGCAATCGCATGGGGGGACAGTAATGGAGTCTGTTCTTCCTCAAGACAGGATGAGAGGAAATGGAGGCTGAGTTCCCAGAATGCATTGCAAAGGGGTGGGGAATCGATATTAGGGAATGAGACTGTAATAATAACTCTGGCCACTAGATGGAGGCAAACTACAGATCATAAATAACCAATGTGAATACTTCTATATTCTTAGCAAATATAAAACATTATGCAAATAAACGTCCAGAAACAATGATTGGATGTTGGAGACAGAACACTCCCCGTCTGGCATCAATGGATGTCACTATCTTTTTCTTCTGAAGACAAAAGTAGGACCAATTCGGAAACTGGTCGCAGAAATGTTTTGGGTTCATTCCCTTTTGTCATCCTTAGTTCAACTTTGCGGATGTTTCCATCCTTGCTTGGAAATGTTGCGGTAACTATACCAAGTGGCCAATGGTTCCGGTGAATTTGGCAGTCTTTCACAAGAAAAAGGTCCCCAATGTTCAGATTAGGTCTAAAAGATTGCCACTTTGTCCGTGGAGTAGACAGGTATTATTAGCGCCACCTGTCCCAGAAAGTATTTGCGAGACATTGTACCTGTCTCCATTGGCACTTGTATAGGTCCTTAGCAGTGAATCCTCCTGGAGGGGCACTGGATCGTCCTGTTTTCTGGGTAAGGAGGGTAGCTGGGGTCAACAACAAAAGCTCCACAGGGTTGTTAGAGACTGGAACCAAGGGTCTTGCATTGATTATAGCTATGGCTTCCGCTATGAAGGTGATTAGGCTTTGAATTTCTGAAGATGGTACAGGGGTGTATGATCTTGATACGTTTCAGGCTGGAGAGGGCTGCCAAAGAGTTCCTTCAACCTTCCTACTGGATTATCTTATCAGGTGGCAGAGGTGCATCCCAGTCAGGTGTTTCTCTGGTTAAGTCTCTTAGTAGGACCGTGCCTTGTATAGTAACAGGAGCTGCAAAATCCAAGGGATTGTATAGACTGTTGATGGTTGACAGAACACCTCTACGTGTGAAAGTTTTTTTTTCTTGGCTGACCTGAAAGGTGAAAGTGTCTGATTGCAGATTCCAGAGAAGCCCGTGGCTACGTTGCATTGGTGCGGGATCTGACCCCAAGTCCAGGTCTCTGAGACTGTTACATAAGTCCTGAGAAGAGAATGCTTGCATGAGTTCTTGGCTGTTTGAGGCTATTTTGTGAAGCGTGAAGTTCGAACAGGCAAGCATCTCCTGAGCTCTCTTGAGAAAACTGATAGCGGTCTTATTTGAAGGCATGGCTTTCAGACAGTCGTCCACATAAAAGTCTCTTTCTATTAATTGTCTGACATCTGCACCATACTCCGTTTTCTCCTTCTTGAGCTGACCTTTTGAGTCCATAATTGGCGACTGCTGGTGAAGGACTGTTGCCAAAGATGTGCACTCTCATGCGATACTCTGTGACTTCCTTAGTAGGATCATTGTCTTTCTACCAGAAGAATCTTAGGAAGTTCCTGTCTCTCTCTCTCTCACAAAAAAACAATGGAACATTTGCTGGATGTCAGCGATGAAGACAACTGAATCCTTATGGAAGCGCATGAGCCCACCCAGGAGTTTGTTATTGAGATCTGGGCCTGACAACAGGACGTCATTTAGGGAGACATCATTAAACTTGGCGCTGGAATCGAACGCCACTCTAATTTGGCCTGGTTTCTTAGGGTGGTATACCCCAAACATCGGAAGGAACCAGCATTCTTCAGAGTCTTTGAGAGTAGGAGCTAACTCTGCATGACAGTTCTCGAAAATCTTTGACATGAAGGAGAAAAAGTGATCTTTCATCTCTGGTTTCTTTTATAGATTATGTATGAGAGAGGAGAAACGTTTTAATGCCGGACTTCTGTTGTTCGGCAGACGTGGTCTGTGGGTTCTGAAGGGAAGAGGTGCGACCCAGCTGTTGGTCTCGTCTTTAACAAGTCCATTGTCCATCACCTTTAGGAACAACTTGTCCTCTACTGACATTGCTACTTGGTTGTCTTGCTTAGTTCTCTGGAAGACGGCGTGCCCTAACTGATCCTCATAGCTTTCCGACACTATACTGCTGTCGTATGTAAAGTCTATCAAATGATTAGGTAGCTGGACACTTTGCGGCAGTTCTTTGACGTGAAGCTCATTATGACATGGTTGGAATAGAGATGGGTGACCTTTCTCAAATGTATTTGTCAGCATGCTTGTCACAGAAGAGGGAGCGTGCATGCGTCCCAGGTATACGTTCCCTATTATGACCCAAGCTAGGTCTAGCTTTTGGGCATAAGGAGCATTATGGAGTACATTGTTATCTGTGTGGTGAAACTCATCGACTCCCTCAGTGTTGTTGTTAGGATTAAATTTATGGATTTGAAAATGTCTGGTCAATGTCAGCTTCCTAATAAACCTCTGAAAATCTAGATATATATCAAAGTCATAAGAATTCGTTGCCGGGCAGAAGGATAATCCTTTATGTAGAATGGTGGGTTCGTGACGTCAGCACATAATGCTTGTGTGGTCTCTAATACAGCAGATTTGATGTTCTTTTGCCTATTTGTCCTGAGGAAGGGAGCTGAGTCTCCTGAAACGCGTTGACCTGTGCATGTAATAAAGCAACATTAATCTTAAACTTCCATGATCATTTGGTCATTGGCACGGCATTGAAACCCATCTCTACTAATCTCTGTTATCAGCCACCGTGGGGACTGCTGCCGTGACCTGGAGTTACATGCCTTTACAGGAGTTGTGCCTGTCACAACCCCCATTGATGAGTAGTACTGTTCATTTCTAAACCCCGTATCTATTGGGGTAAGACCCTATTTGCGCTTCTTTTTCCACAGTCTTCTTATTCACTACAATCCCTATCATCCACTGCTGGGGTCCAGCCCTGCTTGCGGAGGGCCCAAAACCCCTAAGCTGCACATCTCCATCAGACCCAGCAGAACCCTGCAGTGGCGACTTCAAATAACCTGACCGCACACCGCAAATGACGTAGTCAAGAAAAACTATTTTATTTTATTTTTTTTAAACCCCTTTTTGATTCGGACCGACCCCCAGGGTCATGGAACCGGGCATCGGCTGTGACCATGACTCCCCTGAGTGTCACACACACCCGGGACCGAGTAACCCCACAGCCCTGGGGCGTCACAATAACACTGCATTTTGATTGTTTGTTGTCGGTAATGGGGCCATGATCAAGAGTGGAAAAGGTGCAAGACAAAGTGAAGAAATCGTAACTACATGGGGAAGACCCATCACTAGAGATGAGCGAACCGGTCCCGGTTCGGCTCGAGGTCGGTTCGCCGAACGGAGGTCCCGTTCGAGTTTGGTTCGTCGAACGTTCGACGAACCGAACTCGAACCGCATAGGAAACAATGGCAGGCATTCACAAACACATAAAAACACATAGAAAACACCCTCAAAGGTGTCCAAAAGGTGACAAACAACTCACAACACAACACAAACACATGAGAAAGTGACAAGGACATATACTCATGTGAAAACAAAAGAGCAGGACAAGGAAAAAGAGGAGGAGACACAGATATAGGCATGGCACGCCCTTCTAAAATCATGTAAAACACCGCAAGGTGACTCCAAGCGGAGTCTTCCTTTTTTCCAAAAATTGGGCCACACACACACCCACCCCTTCAGTGGCAGCAGTTGTGCCCCAGTTGTACACTTCACAGCTAGATTTGCATCAAGCACATTCAAAAATACACCATAATTAACCGTCCCCAGGATGACACCAGGGTAGGTAGCAAAGTCTTTCCTGATCCCAGCTCTGTTCATCTTGGCTTCTTTTAAAAACAATGTAAGCAAGGGTTACTCCAAGCGGAGTCTTCCTTTTTTCCAAAAATTGGGCCCCACACACACCCACCCCTTCAGTGGCAGCAGTTGTGCCCCAGTTGTACACTTCACAGCTAGATTTGCATCAAGCACATTCAAAAATACGCCATAATTAACCGTCCCCAGGATGACACCAGGGTAGGTAGCAAAATCTTTCCTGATCCCAGCTGTGTTCATCTTGGCTTCTTTTAAAAACAATGTAAGCAAGGGTTACTCCAAGCGGAGTCTTCCTTTTTTCCAAAAATTGGGCCCCACACACACCCACCCCTTCAGTGGCAGCAGTTGTGCCCCAGTTGTACACTTCACAGCTAGATTTGCATCAAGCACATTCAAAAATACGCCATAATTAACCGTCCCCAGGATGACACCAGGGTAGGTAGCAAAGTCTTTCCTGATCCCAGCTCTGTTCATCTTGGCTTCTTTTAAAAACAATGTAAGCAAGGGTTACTCCAAGCGGAGTCTCCCTTTTTTCAAAAAATTGGGCCCCACACACACCCACCCATTCAGTGGCAGCAGTTGTGCCCCAGTTGTACACTTCACAGCTAGATTTGCATCAAGCACATTCAAAAATACGCCATAATTAACCGTCCCCAGGATGACACCAGGGTAGGTAGCAAAGTCTTTCCTGATCCCAGCTCTGTTCATCTTGGCTTCTTTTAAAAACAATGTAAGCAAGGGTTACTCCAAGCGGAGTCTTCCTTTTTTTCAAAAAATTGGGCCCCACACACACCCACCCCTTCAGTGGCAGCAGTTGTGCCCTAGTTGCAAACAGGATGTTTTGATTTGCATCAAGCACATTCCAAATCCACAAGCATTTACTCTCCCCAGGATGACACAGGGGTAGTAAATTCCTTCTGGATCCATGACTTGTTCATTTTGATGAACGTCAGTCTGTCCACATTGTCACTGGACAGACGCGTGCGCTTATCTGTCAGCACACACCCAGCAGCACTGAAGACACGTTCAGAGACAACGCTGGCAGCTGGACACGACAAAATCTCCAAGGCGTAACTGGAGAGCTCTGGCCATTTTTCTAGATTTGAAGCCCAAAAGGAGCAAGGCTCCATTTGCAAAGTCATGGCATCGATGTTCATTTGGAGATACTCCTGTATCATCCTCTCCAGCCGTTGACTATGTGTCAGACTTGTTGTCTCTGGTGGCCTTGCAAAAGAGGGTCTAAAAAAATTATGAAAAGATTCCATAAAATTGCTGTTACCAGCACCAGATACGGTCCTACTGGTACGGGTAGACTGTTGAAGATGACGAGACCGTCCCATGTTTGTCAAGTTACAACTGGGAGATTCACTCCCTGCACCTGCACGGTTGTTTGGTGGAAAAGCCGAGCTAAGATCGAGTAACAGCTTCTGCTGATACTCCTGCATACGTGCGTCCCTTTCTATGGCTGGAATTATGGCACAAAATTTGGACTTGTACCGGGGATCTAATAGTGTGGCAAGCCAGTAGTCATCATCACTTCTAATTTTGACAATACGAGGGTCATGTTGGAGGTAGTGCAACAAGAAGGCACTCATGTGTCTTGCGCAGCCATGCGGACCAAGTCCACGCTGTGTTTGTGGCATAGAGGTGCTAACCGTTCTTTCTTCCTCTGACATCTCCCCCCAACCTCTTTCAACTGAAATTTGACCAAGGTCTCCCTCATCTGCTGAGTCTTCCATGTCCATGGACAGTTCGTCCTCCATTTCTTCATGTTCTCCTGCACCTTCCTCAACATCTCGCCTGCTACCATGCGCCCTTGTTGATCCCTGTCCCCCATGGTCCCATGCCTGGCGCCTTGGTGATGATGAACATCTGGACCTTGGTGATGTTGTTGTGTCTTGCGCATATGAATCCTCATCCCCTTCCTGTTGTCCCACCCCTGACTCCGAATAGTGTTTAGCGTGTGCTCCAGCATGTAAATGACTGGAATCGTCATGCTGATAATGGCATTGTCAGCGCTAAACATATTCGTCGCCATGTAAAAACTGTGCAGAAGGGTGCATAGGTCCTTGATCCGAGACCACTCCATGAGGGTAATCTTCCCCACCTCTGCATCTCGTTGGCCCAGGCTATACGTCATGATGTATTCCACCAGTGCTCGGCGATGCTGCCACAGTTGCTGTAACATGTGGAGAGTCACATTTCAGCGTGTCGGCACATCGCATTTCAGGCGATGAACCGGCAGGCCGAAAGACTTCTGGAGTGATGCAAGTCGGTCAGCTGCGGCGGTTGAACGGCGGAAGTGAGCAGACAGTTTTCGTGCCCTGTTCAGAAGGCCATCTAGGCCGGGATAGTGTGTTAAAAATTGCTGGACAACAAGGTTCAACACGTGAACCATACAAGGCACATGTGTCATCTTGCCCAGGCGAAGGGCCGCACCCAGGTTTGCAGCATTGTCGCACACGGCCTTACCTGGCTGCAGGTTGAGTGGAGACAACCATTTACGAAACTCGGACCACAGAGCTGCCCACAACTCAGCCGCTGTGTGACTCTTATTTCCAAGACATTTCAAGATAAAGACTGCCTGATGCCGTTGCGCTCTGCTGCCAGCAAAGTAATGAGGTGTGCGTGATTCTTTGTGCGCAGTTACAACGCTGGTGGCCTGACCAGGCAGGCTTGGGGCGGAGGTGGAGGACCCAGATGAGGTTGAGGAGGCAGAAGCAGTGGCGGAACTTGGACAGACAGAGGATTGACACACAAGTCGTGGGGACGGCAAGACTTGTGCAGCAGACCCTTCACCATCTATCACCATAGTTACCCAGTGCCCAGTCAGCGACATGTAACGTCCCTGTCCATGCTTACTGGTCCAAGTATCGGTGGTGAAATGCACCCGTTCACTCACAGAGTTTCTCAAGGAAGCGGTGATGTTGAGTGCGACATGCTGGTGTAGCGCGGGCACACCTTTCTTAGAGAAATAGTGGCGACTAGGCATCTGGTACTGGGGCACAGCGACAGACATAAGGTCTCTAAAATCCTGTGTGTCCACTAGGCGGAAAGGCAGCATTTCGGTAGCCAACAGCTTACAGAGGGATAGAGTCAACCTCTTAGCTTTGTCATGGGTCTCAGGAAGTGGCCTTTTATTTGTCCACATCTGAGGGACAGAGATCTGGCTGCTGTGTGTAGACGGTGTTGAGTAGGGTGTCCCTGGAAAAATGCAGGTTTGTGAGGAAAGTGCAGGCGGAGACATGATGTTGCCTTCATCCAACGTTGGTGCTATCGATGTCTGAGAGAGCTGTACACACTCACTTGTTTCCCCTTCCAAACCAACTGACGACCTACCAAGCAAACTGCCTGTTGCGGTTACAGTGGTGGAAGTTGTGGGTGGAAAAACAGGTGTGACAGCTGTCCCCACAGTCCTAGAAGATGAAGAGCGCGCGGATGCACTAGAAGGGGCAGGCGGTGGATGGTTCGCTCCGCTAGGCCGCATTGCAGCACGGTGAGCTTCCCACCGGGAGATATGATATTTATTCATGTGACGATTCATGGAAGAAGTTGTCAAACTGCTGAGGTTTTGACCTCTACTAAGAGAACCATGACAAATTTTACAGATCACATAATTTGGGCGATCTTTTTCTATGTCAAAAAAGGACCAGGCTAGGCAAGGCTTAGAGGCCATGCGACCTGTTGATCCACCCCGAATAATGCTCAGAGGCAGAGTGGTGGCTGAGGATGCAGTTGTAGACGTGCTACCAGTACTCCGACTGTGTCCAGGAAGGCGCAAGGTAACTTCGTCATCAGTTGCATCCTCCTCCACCACCTCTGTTGACCTCCTCGAGTGCCTGACTGTGGGTTGACAGTAGGTGGGATCTAGAACTTCATCATCAATTGTTGTGTTTGCACTCCCCTCCCCCTCAGACCGAGCCTCTTCTTGCCCTGACCGAATATTTAAGTTGTCATCCCAATCGGGTATCTGCGTCTCATCTTCATCAGTATGTTCCTCATTGTCTATAACCACAGGTGTTACAGTTTGTGACAAAGGGTCAACAATATGCTCAGAAACTTGGTCCTCACGGCCTGAATCAGAGTCACAAAGGTTCTGGGCATCACTGCAGACCATTTCCTGTTCTGTACTCACTGTAGCTTGGGAGCAGACCTCTGATTCCCAGGCTATAGTGTGACTAAACAGCTCTGCAGACTCAGCCATCTCAGTTCCACCAAACTGTGCAGGGCTGATGGAGACTTCAGAGCTGGGAGAAAGCAAGTTTGATTGGGATGACAACTCAGAGGACTGGTGTCTTTTGGATGCGGTACTTGAAGTGGCTGAGAGGGCACTTGTTGGACCACTTGAGATCCATTCAAGCATTTTCCTTTTTTGGCCATCATCTACCTTTGTTCCTGTTGTTCGTGTCCGTAAAAAAGGGAGCACATCGGATTGTCCACGGTAAGTAGTAGACATCTTACTTTTGCTGGTAGATGGTCTCTCTTCAGCAGATGATAATGGAGCTTTGCCACCTTCCCCACGGACAAACCCTTTTTTTCCTTTTCCACCACGCCTCTTCCCCTTTCCACCAGCATCTGTCATTTTGCCACTCATGTTGATTGCGACAAGATTGTGCACTGAATATGTGGTAGTAAAAATTGAGAGGTGGTGTAGATTGCAGCGGTGGTCTAGCTTTATTAACAGCAGAATAATAAAGAATAAATATCCCTGACAATGCAACTACGGCCCTTAAACTGGCAGCATCAATTGCTAGTATAATGGCTTAGTTATAATGAGTTGGAGTGTGCAATGCAGGAAGAGGTGCTGCAAATATCTTTGCACTAGTGGGACTAGACAAAAGTCCAATAGCCACGTTTAGGATGCCACTAGGTACACTGAGTGTTTGCTAGTATAATGGCTTAGTTATAATGATTTGGAGTGTGCAATGCAGGCAGAGGTGCTGCAAATATCTTTGCACTAGTGGGACTATAGCAAAGTCCAATAGCCACGTTTAGGATGCCACTAGGTACACTGAGTGTTTGCTAGTATAATGGCTTAGTTATAATGAGTTGGAGTGTGCAATGCAGGCAGAGGTGCTGCAAATATCTTTGCACTAGTGGGACTAGACAAAAGTCCAATAGCCACGTTTAGGATGCCACTAGGTACACTAAGTGTTTGCTAGTACAATGGCTTAGTTATAATGAGTTGGAGTGTGCAGTGCAGGCAGAGGTGCTGCAAATATCTTTGCACTAGTGGGACTAGACAAAAGTCCAATAGCCACGTTTAGGATGCCACTAGGTACACTGAGTGTTTGCTAGTATAATGGCTTAGTTATAATGAGTTGGAGTGTGCAATGCAGGCAGAGGTGCTGCAAATGTCTTTGCACTAGTGGGACTAGACAAAAGTCCAATAGCCACGTTTAGGATGCCACTAGGTACACTGAGTGTTTGCTAGTATAATGGCTTAGTTATAATGAGTTGGAGTGTGCAATGCAGGCAGAGGTGCTGCAAATATCTTTGCACTAGTGGGACTATAGCAAAGTCCAATAGCCACGTTTAGGATGCCACTAGGTACACTGAGTGTTTGCTAGTATAATGGCTTAGTTATAATGAGTTGGAGTGTGCAATGCAGGCAGAGGTGCTGCAAATATCTTTGCACTAGTGGGACTTTAGCAAAGTCCAATAGCCACGTTTAGGATGCCACTAGGTACACTGAGTGTTTGCTAGTATAATGGCTTAGTTATAATGAGTTGGAGTGTGCAATGCAGGCAGAGGTGCTGCAAATATCTTTGCACTAGTGGGACTATAGCAAAGTCCAATAGCCACGTTTAGGATGCCACTAGGTACACTGAGTGTTTGCTAGTATAATGGCTTAGTTATAATGAGTTGGAGTGTGCAATGCAGGCAGAGGTGCTGCAAATAGCTTTGCACTAGTGGGACTATAGCAAAGTCCAATAGCCACGTTTAGGATGCCACTAGGTACACTGAGTGTTTGCTAGTATAATGGCTTAGTTATAATGAGTTGGAGTGTGCAATGCAGGCAGAGGTGCTGCAAATGTCTTTGCACTAGTGGGACTAGACAAAAGTCCAATAGCCACGTTTAGGATGCCACTAGGTACACTGAGTGTTTGTTAGTATAATGGCTTAGTTATAATGAGTTGGAGTGTGCAATGCAGGCAGAGGTGCTGCAAATATCTTTGCACTAGTGGGACTATAGCAAAGTGCAATAGCCACGTTTAGGATGCCACTAGGTACACTGAGTGTTTGCTAGTATAATGGCTTAGTTATAATGAGTTGGAGTGTGCAATGCAGGCAGAGGTGCTGCAAATATCTTTGCACTAGTGGGACTATAGCAAAGTCCAATAGCCACGTTTAGGATGCCACTAGGTACACTGAGTGTTTGCTAGTATAATGGCTTAGTTATAATGAGTTGGCGTGTGCAATGCAGGAAGAGGTGCTGCGAATATCTTTGCACTAGTGGGACTAGACAAAAGTCCAATAGCCACGTTTAGGATGCCACTAGGTACACTGAGTGTTTTCTAGTATAATGGCTTAGTTATAATGAGTTGGAGTGTGCAATGCAGGAAGAGGTGCTGCAAATATCTTTGCACTATTGGGACTAGACAAAAGTCCAATAGCCACGTTTAGGATGCCACTAGGTACACTGTGTGTTTGCTAGTATAATGGCTTAGTTATAATGAGTTGGAGTGTGCAATGCAGGAGGAGGTGCTGCAAATATCTTTGCACTAGTGGGACTAGACAAAAGTCCAATAGCCACGTTTAGGATGCCACTAGGTACACTGAGTGTTTGCTAGTATAATGGCTTAGTTATAATGAGTTGGAGTGTGCAATGCAGGCAGAGGTGCTGCAAATATCTTTGCACTAGTGGGACTATAGCAAAGTCCAATAGCCACGTTTAGGATGCCACTAGGTACACTCAGTGTTTGCTAGTATAATGGCTTAGTTATAATGAGTTGGAGTGTGCAATGCAGGAAGAGGTGCTGCAAATATCTTTGCACTAGTGGGACTAGACAACAGTCCAATAGCCACGTTTAGGATGCCACTAGGTACACTGAGTGTTTGCTAGTATAATGGCTTAGTTATAATGAGTTGGAGTGTGAAATGCAGGCAGAGGTGCTGCAAATGTCTTTGCACTAGTGGGACTAGACAAAAGTCCAATAGCCACGTTTAGGATGCCACTAGGTACACTGAGTGTTTGCTAGTATAATGGCTTAGTTATAATGAGTTGGAGTGTGCAATGCAGGCAGAGGTGCTGCAAATATCTTTGCACTAGTGGGACTATAGCAAAGTCCAATAGCCACGTTTAGGATGCCACTAGGTACACTGAGTGTTTGCTAGTATAATGGCTTAGTTATAATGAGTTGGAGTGTGCAATGCAGGCAGAGGTGCTGCAAATATCTTTGCACTAGTGGGACTATAGCAAAGTCCAATAGCCACGTTTAGGATGCCACTAGGTACACTGAGTGTTTGCTAGTATAATGGCTTAGTTATAATGAGTTGGAGTGTGCAATGCAGGAAGAGGTGCTGCAAATATCTTTGCACTAGTGGGACTAGACAAAAGTCCAATAGCCACGTTTAGGATGCCACTAGGTACACTGAGTGTTTGCTAGTATAATGGCTTAGTTATAATGAGTTGGAGTGTGCAATGCAGGCAGAGGTGCTGCAAATATCTTTGCACTAGTGGGACTATAGCAAAGTCCAATAGCCACGTTTAGGATGCCACTAGGTACACTGAGTGTTTGCTAGTATAATGGCTTAGTTATAATGAGTTGGAGTGTGCAATGCAGGCAGAGGTGCTGCAAATATCTTTGCACTAGTGGGACTATAGCAAAGTCCAATAGCCACGTTTAGCATGCCACTAGGTACACTGAGTGTTTGCTAGTATAATGGCTTAGTTATAATGAGTTGGAGTGTGCAATGCAGGCAGAGGTGCTGCAAATATCTTTGCACTAGTGGGACTATAGCAAAGTCCAATAGCCACGTTTAGGATGCCACTAGGTACACTGAGTGTTTGCTAGTATAATGGCTTAGTTATAATGAGTTGGAGTGTGCAATGCAGGAAGAGGTGCTGCAAATATCTTTGCACTATTGGGACTAGACAAAAGTCCAATAGCCACGTTTAGGATGCCACTAGGTACACTGAGTGTTTGCTAGTATAATGGCTTAGTTATAATGAGTTGGAGTGTGCAATGCAGGCAGAGGTGCTGCAAATATCTTTGCACTAGTGGGACTATAGCAAAGTCCAATAGCCACGTTTAGGATGCCACTAGGTACACTGAGTGTTTGCTAGTATAATGGCTTAGTTATAATGAGTTGGAGTGTGCAATGCAGGCAGAGGTGCTGCAAATATCTTTGCACTAGTGGGACTATAGCAAAGTCCAATAGCCACGTTTAGGATGCCACTAGGTACACTCAGTGTTTGCTAGTATAATGGCTTAGTTATAATGAGTTGGAGTGTGCAATGCAGGAAGAGGTGCTGCAAATATCTTTGCACTAGTGGGACTAGACAACAGTCCAATAGCCACGTTTAGGATGCCACTAGGTACACTGAGTGTTTGCTAGTATAATGGCTTAGTTATAATGAGTTGGAGTGTGAAATGCAGGCAGAGGTGCTGCAAATGTCTTTGCACTAGTGGGACTAGACAAAAGTCCAATAGCCACGTTTAGGATGCCACTAGGTACACTGAGTGTTTGCTAGTATAATGGCTTAGTTATAATGAGTTGGAGTGTGCAATGCAGGCAGAGGTGCTGCAAATATCTTTGCACTAGTGGGACTATAGCAAAGTCCAATAGCCACGTTTAGGATGCCACTAGGTACACTGAGTGTTTGCTAGTATAATGGCTTAGTTATAATGAGTTGGAGTGTGCAATGCAGGCAGAGGTGCTGCAAATATCTTTGCACTAGTGGGACTATAGCAAAGTCCAATAGCCACGTTTAGGATGCCACTAGGTACACTGAGTGTTTGCTAGTATAATGGCTTAGTTATAATGAGTTGGAGTGTGCAATGCAGGAAGAGGTGCTGCAAATATCTTTGCACTAGTGGGACTAGACAAAAGTCCAATAGCCACGTTTAGGATGCCACTAGGTACACTGAGTGTTTGCTAGTATAATGGCTTAGTTATAATGAGTTGGAGTGTGCAATGCAGGCAGAGGTGCTGCAAATATCTTTGCACTAGTGGGACTATAGCAAAGTCCAATAGCCACGTTTAGGATGCCACTAGGTACACTGAGTGTTTGCTAGTATAATGGCTTAGTTATAATGAGTTGGAGTGTGCAATGCAGGCAGAGGTGCTGCAAATATCTTTGCACTAGTGGGACTATAGCAAAGTCCAATAGCCACGTTTAGCATGCCACTAGGTACACTGAGTGTTTGCTAGTATAATGGCTTAGTTATAATGAGTTGGAGTGTGCAATGCAGGCAGAGGTGCTGCAAATATCTTTGCACTAGTGGGACTATAGCAAAGTCCAATAGCCACGTTTAGGATGCCACTAGGTACACTGAGTGTTTGCTAGTATAATGGCTTAGTTATAATGAGTTGGAGTGTGCAATGCAGGAAGAGGTGCTGCAAATATCTTTGCACTATTGGGACTAGACAAAAGTCCAATAGCCACGTTTAGGATGCCACTAGGTACACTGAGTGTTTGCTAGTATAATGGCTTAGTTATAATGAGTTGGAGTGTGCAATGCAGGCAGAGGTGCTGCAAATATCTTTGCACTAGTGGGACTATAGCAAAGTCCAATAGCCACGTTTAGGATGCCACTAGGTACACTGAGTGTTTGCTAGTATAATGGCTTAGTTATAATGAGTTGGAGTGTGCAATGCAGGCAGAGGTGCTGCAAATATCTTTGCACTAGTGGGACTATAGCAAAGTCCAATAGCCACGTTTAGGATGCCACTAGGTACACTGAGTGTTTGCTAGTATAATGGCTTAGTTATAATGAGTTGGAGTGTGCAATGCAGGCAGAGGTGCTGCAAATATCTTTGCACTAGTGGGACTATAGCAAAGTCCAATAGCCACGTTTAGGATGCCACTAGGTACACTGAGTGTTTGCTAGTATAATGGCTTAGTTATAATGAGTTGGAGTGTGCAATGCAGGAAGAGGTGCTGCAAATATCTTTGCACTAGTGGGACTAGACAAAAGTCCAATAGCCACGTTTAGGATGCCACTAGGTACACTGAGTGTTTGCTAGTATAATGGCTTAGTTATAATGAGTTGGAGTGTGCAATGCAGGCAGAGGTGCTGCAAATATCTTTGCACTAGTGGGACTATAGCAAAGTCCAATAGCCACGTTTAGGATGCCACTAGGTACACTGAGTGTTTTCTAGTATAATGGCTTAGTTATAATGAGTTGGAGTGTGCAATGCAGGCAGAGGTGCTGCAAATATCTTTGCACTAGTGGGACTATAGCAAAGTCCAATAGCCACGTTTAGGATGCCACTAGGTACACTGAGTGTTTGCTAGTATAATGGCTTAGTTATAATGAGTTGGAGTGTGCAGAGGACAGGAGGGTACAGTGCCAGGATTGTGGGGCTCTGGGTAGAGGAATGGAAGCCTGCCTTTCTATTCCCTCCTAATGGGGAAATGCAGCGACGAAATCCCTGACCTTAGCTACACAGACGCTGTCTCTGTTTTCAGGACCTGTCACCTATGGCTCTGACCCTGCCGGTACGAGCCCTTAAAAGGACTGATGGAAAGTGCTATCCCTATGCTGTCCAGCGCTGTGTATGGAGCGCATACAGCAGTATCGGCGATAGGACAAAGGACGGAGCTGCGCCAGTGATGTCTGACACCAAGGACGCAGAAGAGATAATGGCGTCCGGATGGCCAGATACTCGTTTTTATAATGCAGGGACATGTGACATGGACATCCTATCACACATGCCGTTGCTTCTCTGGCTAAAAGTCCACTTAGCTGTGTGTGTGTCTGGGATTGGCTGACATAATGGCCCTCCCCACTACACGCGCGCGCTTAGGGAAGGAAGACAAGAAAAAAAAAAAAAAAATGGCGATCGCCATTATACAAACAGGAGTGATCTGAAGGCGCTGTTCACGCACACTATACACTGAAATTTCATAATAGTGTGAGTCACAGAGTGACTTACACTATTACAGCGGAAAGCCAGCTAGGAATTAGCTGTTTTTTTGCTGCTAGAACCGTTCTCGAACGTTTCTAGAACTATCGAGCTTTTGCAAAAAGCTCGAGTTCTAGTTCGATCTAGAACAGGCCCCAAAATCACTCGAGCCTAGAACTGGAGAACCTCGAACCGCGCTCAACTCTACCCATCACTCAGTATGTTTCCATATATGTGGATATATACTTTTCTAGTATGCTGTTGAAACGCTGCCTCCTCTTACTACAACAATGTGTGTATCAGGTGGTGTTGGTGAATGTTGTGGTGTGCTGAGGAACATGCTCTGGCTTGCGTGCACCAGGGTAAGGTGTTTAATTTGGCGTGTAGCAGGCACAGATTGACAACCCTCTCTCTGCAGCAGCTATCTCTCCACTATCAGCACGACCAAGTCCCATATTTGATGCTCTCCGCATTGTTTTACCCCCAAAAAAGTGCTGAGTCTTTTAGGACTTGTATACAGAGAGAGTACCCACCATGGCCGACCGACTATAAGTCTGTCACTTTCGCTCACTAGGTCTTCATTCACTAACTCAACTGACTCTTTTAGAATGAAGCATCTCTTACCCTATCAACTATTTCCTCCCATTGTGGGCTAGTCCCAACGCTTAACTGTTACTGACCCTAAAGTCTGGCAAACTTCCTAAACAAGTACTATTCAACACATCATCACATGCAATACTTACTATACTTTATACCTGGCATTATATGTTACTCAAGAACGTTTTACAGAACATTACAATTCACAAAAGATGCAGGACCTTGTTCACATTATCAACATAATAATACAATGACACGTGTCTTCAGGGGCAGTAATGCAATAGTCCACCACTCTTACAAATGATTACTAATAAGGTTTTTTATTCACAGCACATTTCTATGCCAATGACAATGACATTTGTTTTTTTTTCCACTTGATAAATGCACCGATACGGCGTTGAACTAAACTATGAAGAATCCATTTACTGCAGCAGCGCAGCCCACCTAGCGTGTTTTCATCCAAATGGATCCAATGCTTAACTGCCTGGCACATATAAAAGTATGGCACTTGGGTAATCTCTGCACAAGTGCCCCCTGCACATATAAATTAATTGAAAGTTAGCCAAACCCCACAATTTTGTCGTGGCTGTTGGTTTATCAATGTGTATGTTGGCCTCCGAACTTTCATTCAATACATGGTGTCAGGGAAAAGAAGGATTGGGCAGTTGGAATTTCAACCCCGAATCCATTTTTTCGGCAGTAGATAACTTAGTGCTCGAGGGGTCTAGCTACTGCTATCTCCTCTTACCCCTTTGAAAACAAATGAATGTTGAGCACACAAAATAGAGGGCTCCTGTGCGAAATACATGGGTCCTTTGAGGTCCAATAACTCATAATGCACAATTTCACCTGTTTGCAGAAAGAAATGGCCCCTTTACCTCCTGAGAGGCATCACAGATTGCATCAATGATATGTCAGGAGCCAAGCACTTGTGTGTGTGAGAGCTGGAGGGGCTGATCATGCCAAAGTCTTAGCTCTACTTCTAATCTTGTAAATAACTAATCTTATTCTCGGACACAAAAATGTGCACTTACTTTCCTCTATTAATAGCAATTAATTTCAACTGGAAAAATCAGTAAGGTACAGTACTGAGCTACTGGTATGTATCAAAAAAGTAAAATAGGGTACGGGTCCAATAAAGGAATTCTAGTCTCAAGTGTAACATTCTTATTTTTATCATTTGTACTAAACTGAAGATATAACTACGTAGACTAAAGCCTGCTTTACACGCTGCAATTACTCTTGCGATCGCATTTGCGATCGCACCCACCCCCATCGTTTGTGCGGCACGGGCAATTTCTTTCCCGTGTCGCACAAAGTCGTAACCCCCCGTCACACATACTTACCTTCCAAACGACCTCGCTGTGGGCGGCGAACATCCACTTCCTGAAGGGGGAGGGACGTTCGGCGTCACAGCGACGTCACACAGCGGCCGGCCAATAGAAGCGGAGGGGTGGAGATGAGCGAGACGTAACATCCCGCCCACCTCCTTCCTTCCGCATAGCCGGAGGTATGCAGGTAAGCTGTGTTCATTGTTCCCGGGGTGTCACGCGGAGCGATGTGTGCTGCCTTGGGAACAATGAACAACCGGACGTTCGATTTATAGAAAATGAGCGATGTGTCAACGAGCAACGATAAGGTGAGTATTTTTGCTCGTTCACACTCGCTCGTAGCTGTCACACGCTACGATATGTCAAACGATGTGGGATGTGCGTCACTTATGACGTGACCCCGACGACATATCGTTTGATATATCGTAGCGTGTAAAGCCCGCTTTAGATAGGCGTCCTACAACTGTATTAACCCTAGAACGCATACCTGTGGCCTCGCAGGCCTGCTAGGTCATTTGTTTTCTATGGTAGATTGTTATGCTTGCGCGTTCTAGGGTTAATATTTCTATGTGATTAGATTATTTTTTTCAAATGCAGTTATGAGATATGTCCATTAGGTGGCAGTATAACTCAATTTTCCCTGATATACTCATTTTCCATTCAGTTTGAAGCCTTGACAAATATTTGGTGTAAAACATCTGAATTACTGCCATTACTAATTCCATGTGAAGTAGGACATTTACTCAAAATGTGCTTTTATACAGCAGAACATCAAGGATTGTTTTTACTTAGTGACTCATTGACAAGTACAATTTTCAAAACATTAAAAAAAACAAAAAAAAAGAAACGTTGCATTTACGAGTGATACATAGTTTATTGTAACATTAGTTAAACTTTATGGGATCCCTTGATGTAATGCCAGTGGCATCAATTGCAAGGTCATTAGCACTGAATTCTAGGATGACTCACACAATATAATTTGCTTATGCTTACAGATGCTGTAATAAAAGACTGATGATAATATTATTAGCAGAATATGGACTATACTTTGTGGGAGATTTGGCACAGAACAGAATTCTGCCCAATATTTACAAGCTGTGACTCCAGATGGACCTTTGTCAAAATGTTACTTGATCTCTGTGTCTCTCGTTGTATGACAGATGGATTGACAAGAATATATCTGGGGTCTTGAAGCCTCTTGATGTCCTTTGTCTTTGCTAGCTGATGTCTGACATCTTTCCTGGGATATCATTAATGATTTTTTCTTCCCCATTATGTAATGTTTCTGTGACAGAGATGTATTCAGTGATTCAGAGATGTATTCAGTGTCACAAATCAGATGCTAATGCATTTTACAGCGCCCAGATGACCTTTTACATCATTCACCATTCGGACCAACTAAGGTCCTTGGATCACAGAAGAAATGCTCAGGGTGATGACTTTACAAAGGAATTGTATCAACTTTCCGCATATGATTGATAAAATCATTACACGGACGAGATTAGCTACTGGGTTTCCCTGGTTTAACTCTACCTTTATCCTAGCCTAGTTCAATATATACAGTATATAACACATACACAATGAATTGTTTAATGATTGAAAATACAAACAATACCCCTGACCCAAAAATGTCATGTAACATTTACACGGAGGATGAAGCAGCAGCCTAAATTTACAGAAGCCAACATTACCTGATTCAAAGACATGTCAACCTCTAATTGGATTGAGTGACATTGGTTTAAAGCTCCAAGTCTATATATAATGGTGTAGTTTAATATCCAAAGACCTCTGTGTAATAAAATTAACACATCAATCCTACAGTAATCTATGTGACACCCCTGGACTATTCAGGTCATCACAGAGTACTGCACAAACTGCCCTCCCTGTGTAGTATTCAACACCCCATGGTTCTGGGTCTCTATCCTGCAGTACTGCCTTTATCAGCATTCACAAATCCTAGATACACTTTGCACCACAACTGTCAGGCACACCAGTGGGCTGCTTAAGCAGGAATAGGGCCGCCCACCTAGGGGTTAGACAGGGAGGTGGGAGGGGTCAAGTTCAGTGTAGTGGTAGCCCTCGAGCTGTGAGGAGCTCTGAGGAAGCTGGGAGTTGGAACTCCCAAGGGGAAGTGAACTAGGTCACAGACGGTGGTCTGGACCTAGAGGAGTCAGACCCCTGATCGCAGGGGATTGAGGCTAGGTGCCTGGGACCCGTCAAGGAGGAAGGCCAGCAGCCTGGTCCTATCACCGGTCCGGGACCAAAGGCACGATGGGGTACACGGACCCTAGCTCGGTGAGAAGCTTCAGGCAACCCGGCAATTAACCTGGGGAGAACGGGGCCTTTACGGACTGTTCCCACCCAGCTCAGAGATCGGGGGAACTAGCGCAACGAGAGGGATAGGGCTTTCCTAGAAAGCAGCCCACTGAAATCCCAAGCGTGAGCTCCTGAGACCAGGCTCCTTTACTTAGCGACAGTGGGGAACGGGCCACAACGGACAATCTAACACTTAGTGCCAGGAGGCAGGTTATTGACCACCGGCAGCACTGTAGGGGACGGGACCCGGACGAGCTCTCCTCAAGAGGCAATGGCGTTCAGAGACTTGGTTTATTCTGTTGTCAGCGTCTGCTTCATTGCTGAGTGAGTACGTGACTGACCCCTGCACTGCATCCCAGCACCTCCAAACAGAGTCCCGGGGCCTGTCCCGTGGAGGGCAATGTCACCTAGTGTCGCGGGCGGAGGGGACGCGCTCGCCTTCGGGTCCGGGGCTTCTGCTGCTGCTGCTCGGTGGCTCGAGCGGTGGGCCGGACACGGGGACTCGAGCAGCGCTCCTCACCCGTGAGTGAAAAGTGATAGTTTGGGTGGGGGAGATTGTTCGTGACACCCACGGGACGTGGTGATGATGGCACCACCGCTGCTGGTGACGGGGATCCCGGGAGAGATGGTAGGGAGCAGCTAGGATGTTGTCCCCTCCGTGGGTAGGGGGTTGGTGATCCCGGAGCCCGATGGTGTAACGGGGAGGCTGGATGGCTGGGATGCAGGGTTGCAGGGACAGCGCGGCGCGGTGCCGGACGGCACTGGTGTACTCACTCAGACAATCACTGACAGAGTCTCTGGTAAACCAAAACGGCCGGATGGACAGATCCCGCAGCCGGCTGCAGTGTTGTTGTGCTCTCCCCGGATGGCTGATGGTGGCTTTCTTTCCCTGCACCTGTTAGAAGTGCTCTAACCGGTAGTCCGCTCCCCGGCGTATAGGTGACGTAGGAGCCCGTTTTGCCCGCAGACGCTGGCCCTTGGATCTCTAGCCTGTGGCGGTGGCTGTATATCCTCACGGTGTGGACTGTTGCCTTCTGTCAGGACTTGGTTGTTGGGGAACCCCTGGGGTTCCTGTCACACTCGGATTTGACTATTGACGGCGGCTCCAAGCCTGGTCGGGGTCCGATGGCCCTGCCTGTGTGCTTAGCTTCACTCCGCTCCCCGGTTCGGTACCGGTGGGCCACTGCCCAGCCCCGGTCCTTACGGCTTTGCAGAGTTTCACCAACTCCTGCAGACAGCCAGCACCATCTGCCAACCTTGCTGTCAGTGCCTGGGCTCCTACCCAGGCACACGCAGATGTTTTACTCCTCTCACTTTCACCACCAAAACTCATCTGACTCCTTTTCCTGCCTCCAGGCCTGTGAACTCCTCGGTGGGTGGGGCCAACCGCCTGGCTCTGCCCCACCTGGTGTGGACATCAGGCCCTGGAGGGAGGCAACAAGGGTTTTTGTCTGACTGTTGTAACTGTCTAGGGTGGGGGGGTGTGTATGTTGGTATATCTGTGACTACCTAGCTAGTCCAGGTCGTCACACTAGCTACCCCACTCCATCACCCCGGGTACTCCCAATGGCAGCGGCGGTACTCTTAAATTATCGTACACCATGGGTGGCATCACAAACTATACAAAATCCCCTGTAAATACCCCCTTTTACATTTGAGTGTGGCCCCTAAGCCTCCGGGTTCGGAGACCCTTGATCCACGAACGAACACCACCCCGTATCTGAGCGGTTCGATCCGCTGCAGGGGTAGCACAATCTACAATGGACATCAGTATAACTGCACTCTGAGTGATCCACACTGATCATGTTTGTGCAATAATTGGATCCCTATAAATTCAGGGGGACCAGAGGACTAGTAACACAATACATAATAACAACATAAAAATAATATAAACACACAAATATGGAAAACCCATTTTGTCATTGAGTTTTAAGGTTTTTCATTCAGACCCATTACTCCAGGTATAAAAATCTAGCCCCTCACTATACAGTCTGTCTGACAATGAGAGATTGAGCTGCCTGATACTGGTGCAGTAATAGGATTCCAGCACTGAAACAAGTCACTTCATGAAATTCTTCCCTTTTAAATAGTCTATGATCACCTGTGAGTGATATTTATTAAAAAGAGGAAAGAACCACAGCAATTCAGCAATTCCATAAACCAGAGACCATGTAAGTTTACAGAGCAGTGTCACCGAATGTTGAGGAGCAGAAGGCATAAAAGTAACCAATAATCAGCTGACTCCATAACTGTTGAGTCCAAATCTCCTCTGGCATTATATGAGTCCCAAACCAGAATTTCATGGCAAGGATTACAAGCCTTACACCACCAAACACAATTCAAGCTGTCAGATGGAGAAGTGTAAAGTTATCGCTAGACTCTGGAGCACAGGAAACGTGTCTGGTGGAGTGATGAATACCACTCTATCCCCTAACAGTCTGATCTAATAAATGGGTCTGAGTTTGGTGAATGCCAGGAGAATGCACTGTACTAACTGTAGGACTAGTGCAGGATGGGGTAGAGGATACACCTGTCAGGGCTCAGACCATAAACCGGATACTAAATTAAATTGGTCTTCATGGCTGTCATTCCAGGAGGAAGTCTGTTTTAAAGATCATACACCAGAAAGCCCCCTAGACAGTTTGCTGAAAACAAGCAGAATAAGGACATGGACTACTGGAACCATGTTCTGTGATCAGATGACACCAAGATAAACTTATTTGATTCAGATGGTTTCAAGCATTGTCTAGCGGCAACAAGGTAAGGAGTACAAAGACAAGTGTGTCTTGCCTAAAGTCAAGCATGGTGGTGGGAGTGTCATGTCTTGGACTGCATGAGTTCTGCCAGCTATGGGGAGCTACAGTTTACTGAGGGAATGCCAACATGTACTGTGACATACTGAAGCAGAGCAGGACCCCCCTCCCTTCAGAAACTGGGCCACATGGCAGTATTCCAACATGATATTACCCCAAACACACCTACGAGATGACCACTGTCTTTTTATAGAAACTAAGGGTAAAGGTGCTGGACTGGTCTAGCATGTCTCCAGACCTAAACCCTATTGAGCACCAGTGGGGTGTACTCACTTTTTTAACCAGCAGTTTAGATATTAATGGCTGTGTGTTGAGTTATTTAGAGGACAACACCAAATTTACACTATTATACAAGCTGTACACTGACCACTATACATTGTATCAAAGTGTCATAGCTTCAGTGTTGTCCCATGAAAAGATATAATAAAATATTTACAAAAATGTGAGGGGAGTATTCACATTTGTGATATATGGTATCTATCTATCTATCTATCTATCTATCTATCTATCTATGTCTTCCACTTCTTTCTCCCTCTCTCCCTTTACACAGTTACCATAAGACTCATACAGTATATTCCAATGACTCATTACACAGGAAGATGGGGGTGGGGATGATCTATTTTTCTGGACATTGGTATGTTGCCCCAGTCTTCACGCCTCGGTGTGTTTCTCATAGCCTGTGGGTTTCCTTGTGTACTTCCCAGAATACGTAAAGATTGCAACTTGATAAGATTCACAAAAGGTGATTGATGGGAACAATACACTGAGCTCAGCCACCCCTAGGCAACCAAGCTCCACATAGCAAGGCGTCCAGTTACACATAATGCACCTCACACCTTCTTCTCACCACTCTGCTCCAAAATACTTCTATAGGAGCTGTCCCACATTTTGTGAGGACCTGTGTAAAGGCAAAACCCGTATATTCTACAGTACAATACAGAGAGGTTCAGCTTTATATAACAGCAAACAGAAGAGGTCACACAGAGCTTAGTCAGGACAAGGGCTTCTCTGAGTGCTGACATCATTCACAATCTCAAGGAGACAATAGACCCTCAATATTTCTGTTTCTTTGCATTATACGTATATGACACGTAGAACAGTCCACACCAAATACAGCTGTAAAGTGAGAAACCAATAATTGTAATAATGTCAAAATGGCTTTTTATTAATGTTTTGTAACTTCAAAGACTGACCTCTTATGTTCCTATACACCTTAGATACACAAGTGTTTGGCTCCTGACTCCCCTATACACATGATTGCTTGGTTTTACTTATTTCTCATAAGAACAAAAGGATTGGGTATTAAAAGAGTTGTCTGAGGTACCTATGACTTTACACACTGAGACTTTCTAGCGATCTCACCAGCGATCCCAACCTGGCCGGGATCGCTACAAAGTCTCTGGTGAGCTGTCAAACAGGCCGACCTGGCCAACGACGCAACAGCAATCCGGACCTGCAGAACGACCTAGCTAGTCATTGGGGACGTTGTAAAGCAGCTTTTTGAAAGGGAAGTCGCTGTAAAGTCCCCTTTACACACTGAGACTTTGCTGCACAGCGGGAAACAAAGGACCAAAGAATGGTCCTGAACGATTTGTAGCGATCAGCAACTTCACAGCAGGGGCCAGGTCGCTGATGTGTTTCACACACTGCAATGTCGCTGGGGAGGTCGCTATAACGTCACAAAACCGGTGACGTTACAGCGATGCCGTTTGCGATGTTGCAGTGTGCAAAGCCACCTTAAAGGGGCCTTAAGATACATTATCAATATCATATCACCGCGGGTCACACATATAGTGCCTGATGATTAGCTGACACCTGGTGCTGCAGCAGCTGAGGCACAAATTGTTAGCTGATTGTGGGAGCTCTGGGTGCCAGACACCAAAGAATCTGACACTGATGACCCATCCTATGGATAGGGCATTAATATCTCAGCCAGATCTGTCTCTCTTCCCAGCACCATACAAAACTTATCATTACCTTAAAGGGTTGACCACTACTTTACATGTCTCTTTCATGTGAACTAACAGCTTTAAAGAAGCAAATCCTACTGTAACCTGAGCTGCTCTTCTGGCCACATGATCTTTAGCTGAGAATCTCCTGTTTCCTATGTTGTCATGTCAGATTCTCCCTCATTTCTGAGCTCTAGAATCTGATGGGGTGGGTGGGGCTTGTCACATGGGTGGGTGTGGCTACATTCAGCAGAGCTCACTCAGTATTGGTGAATGCTGCCAGCTCTTCTTGCAGATACTGCTCTCACTTGTCTGTTTACAGCAGAATGTATATACATGGACATTCACTGTTGGATACCCTGTGTAAAGTATTTGCACCCTGATGTATTCTCTCATAACACAGGAAGCAGTATACACCAGGCCCACCTATGCTCCATGTGAAATCCTTGAATAAATATTAGTGAGCCCTTTTGATTACTATAATACTCCCCCTCTCTTCTTGGTAACTTGAAATCAATGAACAGAAACTTCTGGATAAATAGAATATTTTTCTAAAAAGTATAAATAAAACTTCAAGAAAGTATCAGAACTCGTAAAAGAATGAGTGTGGGAGAAATGGTGTACAGTCCATGTACAGGTATAAGAGAATAGAAGCGGGTGGTTACTGTTGTAAGGATCGGCCATCAGAAATCAGACATAGAAAATCCTTCTCTCCCCCAACGTTATTGGTCAGGGGAGGGTTGGGCGGCCCCCTTACACATTACACTGTCAGCCCACATCTACTGTATATCTACAGAACACTTTGCCTCTTAGTCATGGTATGTGACACTACTGCATTTATTACTTCATATTTCAAAATAATGTTAATTGTATCTCATTTTAATAACCCTAGTGACCAAGTCAGCGTTAATAGTAGCTTAAAAATATCTCACTATGGAATCAATGGACATATGTGCCATATAGTGATCTGTGCACCAAAGTCTTCCCAGCAATGCGTCCAGCCATGTCACATCAGATTCACATCAGGTACATCTGTTTCTTAGTGATAATGGCAAAAGAGATAACAATTTAATCTGAGGGAAGAGACAGAATTCTGTATATTATATAATTGTTAGCATAAAATAATGTCATTTTATGATATATGCATCTACAATTCCTGTATACTACCAATTGTATAATCTACAGATTTTACTATATTGGCGTAATAATGGATTTTATTTTAATGATCTAGCCTCTATGACAAATCACAGCAACTCAGTAAATGGATCTTGGAAGTGAAAGTCTAGATAGTTATGTCATTTCTGATCAAAAGCCTGAAAGCTTGAGGTGTCAAAGATAAAGGAGTATTGTCTTAGGGCATCAGTGACAAGAGAGGCAGACAAGAGCATGGCCTGCCCAGCAGACAGACTAATGGTGCTCATACAGGAGCAGACGGCAAGTCCCTGTCCTGGGAGGCCATCATATGTCGCTTCTTACATGGTCTAGGAGCTCTGTGACACCCGAGAACCCGTTTGTGCAGACCTCTCATATTGCCATATCCCCCTGTAGATGTAATAAATATGCTGCACATGTCCCCAGTGATGTCATATTCACCTGTGCAGTGAAGTGGGATATAGCAGTGGTTACAGCAGCCTCTCTGACCATTTTACACCTCCGGTGTTTGTTTGTAAACTCATTCTCTAGATCATCCATCTGAATTTCGGCTTCTCAGTACTGTTGTTCCAGTGCACAGTTTGTGAGTGCAATTATAGCACGAAGGAAAGATTACGGTGATCTCACACTTCTCATGGGACAGTATCAACATATGAGACAAAATCACCACAATAATGAGAAATCCGTGTGTCTGTATTCTAGTTAAACCTGCACCTTCATCAAATTCCATAAATTTACACGAAATGTAATTGTCTCCTAACTGCCTAGTATAATATTCTGAATATTGGATGTATTTTCCCATCTGACCACTAGATGTCACTACAGATCAAGGTATTCATCCACTCCTCCATGGGGACATCATTGCTGGAGATGTAATTGTTTATCCTAATGTGAATAAATGGAACAGATAATGAAACAGTTTGAAGGAACATATAAATGAATACACATTAATCAGTATTTCTTTTCCGCACTGCCTATAGTGTAAGGTCTATGTTCACCCAGTTAAACTGTGCTGCTAATTGATTGAGTGATAGAGACGCATTAGTACCATAAATTCTTCTTGCCACCATGGGAATGAAAGAGAGTTGACGCTGTATACAGGATAAGGGCTCCTTCAGGCGACTGTTCCGTCTGTCCTGTTCAGTTCCTGTTTTTTTGCAGACCTACTGATAGAACCATCTTTTCAAACCCTTTTGTGTAGGATCGGCTGGCAAACAGAAGCACTTCCATGTGCATCAGTTCCTACAAAAAAGACATCGGATACCATATGTCAGTTCCGTCATTATGGAACATGTCCTATTCTTTTCCGTAATTGCGGTCCACAAAATCCCCGGAAGCCACACGGAAGCATTTTCGTGTGACCTCTGTCGGGTGCCCCTGCAGTCTGTGTCTCGTTCCCCGCCAGCCCCAAAGCTGCTCGCACTACAGTGTGTCAGACTGTCACATCCAATGGATGCGGCAATTCTGGCTGGCTGCTGGCTGATATTTTTAGGCTGAGGGGCTCCCAATGATATGGGTCTCCCCAGCCTGAGAACAACAGCAGCTCTGAGACTTTATCTTAGCTGGTATCAAAATTGGGGGGGACCGCACGCCATTTTTTAAAAATTATTTATTTATTGTACTGTATGTTATAGACCCGCCCACTGACGGCTGTGATTGGTCACAGTCAGACAGCTTTCACTCATGGTATGTCTGACTGCAATCAATCACAGACGTCGGTGAGCAGGGAAGCAGTGTATATGAAATGAGCCTAATGAGCGGCCGGATCCGGAAGAACAAAGCTACCGTGGGAGCAGTGTGACTGTGGTGATTGTTATCGGTGAGTATGTAGCACTTGCTCCTACCCCTTTGCGCCGGATTCTATTCCCCATAGACCTTATATGGGGACCAGCATCTTGCCAGATACCCTGGACTGTATGTAACTCTCCTTCCATTTTGTTTTGCGGTCCGCAAAAAAACCCGGAAGTCACATGGATGATATACGGACCGTATACGGAATGGAACGGGACGGATGCGATTGTCACACGGATACCACATGCATGCATCTGTTGAAAAACAGGACTGTTTTTTTGCAGACTGCAAAAACGGAACGGTCGTGTTAATGTAGCCTAAGGGTGGTGTATTAGCCAGAGCCGTTCTCCATACAACTAATCAGGTTGTAGGGTTAATAGTGCAGTGGTGGATGGGATGCCTTTTTAAGTGTAGAAATTATATATTTATTAACTAAAACAACAGGTTGCCAACTAAAATATGGCTAATAATAGAGGAAAAATACATTTTCAATCAGACATCTCCTGTTTAAAGATCCCTCCCCCTTTGTGCTGGTGGCGTTTCCAGCAGTGTGGGCTGTAATCCTCACACTTTCTATGACAAATGGTTCCCTTCATTGGAAGGAGATTTAGTAACAAGTGTGAAAATCCTGTGCATGTCGAATTCTGCTCATTGTTCTGCAAAGTGGAATTCTTGGCCTAAACTGTGCACTGAGCTTAGATATCCTACAGCAAGTTTAAACTTTGTTAAAGAGCTTTATACTTCTAAAGTTATTCTTTCTCCAGGAGGTTATCATGCACTGTATTGTTAAATATGGTAGATTGTCAGGTATAGAATAGATATATTTTGTGTTGTCATACAGATAAGGCTCAGTTCACATCTGTGTTCTTATTTTTATATTTTTATTCACTTAAGAACAGAAATCTGAAAATAATGGAAGGGCTGCACCCCCTGAATGATGTACCCCAGGAGTGCCAGAAGGCCCCCAGGTCCAGCATAAGTCATAAGGTCCTGAACAATGCTGCACTATATTACCCATCTGTGACAGAGGCTCCAAACCAAGCATCCAAAACTGGTGTGAACAGATTCTTATACATATTGTTTGGATTGTAATTAGGGATGATCGAATACCAAAATATCCAACTTCGCGAATATCCGACAAATAGGTTGTCAGTAGTCGACTATTCGCGAATATTCGATGCGCAAACTAAGTCTATTGGAAACTCGAATAATTTGACGTTGGACCTAATGGCGAGCTGCGGTGACTGAGGAAACTGGTGAAATAGATAGGAAAAGCCAGAAACAGTATGGGCACAGCCTGTAGAAGGTTGGAAATCATCTGAAATCATGCCTTCTCTCTGTCTCTCTCTCTCTCTTCCCCCTCACTGCTGCTTGTGTTTATACTGAAATAATTTCACCAGCGGAATCCACTTTTTCATGACAATCCATTCCATTTCTTGTCACCCGTTGTACAACACATCAGTCACATGCGTCAAGCAACGCAGGTGACTGATGCAAAAAAACGGAACTGTGAACATAGCCTTAAGGGTATGTGCGCACTTTGCGTTCTGGCGTGACAAGTAAAAATCAGCATTTTGTCACTGCATGTGCTTTTCAAAAAGCATCCAAGACGCTGCATTTTGGATGCATATTGAATGCATTTTGGATGCATTTTTGATAGTGTGGTCCCACTCGGCTTGCTATATCCCCATAGAGCATGGCTGGATGCGAAACAGAGCCGTGTGATCGGAATGAACTCGGAAGAACTTCACCCGACTTCATTGTCATCATGCAGCTCTGTCTGTGTGCCGCGGCCTGATTTGCGATCACAGGTGAAGGACTCACCAGTGACCGCAAATCCCCTGAGTGACTGAAGTGAGCTGCGCGATCATCGGTGCCATCACTCAGGTTACCCGAGGCCAGCTGGAGTCCTCCACCTGAGAGCGGAGGCTGCGGGTAACCTGAGTGATGTCACCGCTGATAGCGCGACTCACTTCAGTTGCTGCATGGAGCTCACAGCAAGTGGCGGTGCTCTACGGCCGCTCCTGTCAGCTTCATGTAGCAGAGCTGGATATGTTGTGGGACCGCGTGTGGATTACACTGGACCTGGAGGGGTATTTGGGGATTTTAATAAAGTGGTGAAAGAGGGTGTTCTTTTTTTTGTCTTTTATTCCAAAGAAAGGATTTTTTTGGGTGTATGTGTTTATTTACATTTACTTGGTTAATCATGGGGGGTGTCTCATAGACGCCTGCCATGATTAACCTAGGACTTAGTGGCAGCTATGGGCTGCTGCCATTAACTCCTTATTACCCCAATTGCCACCGCACCAGGGCAATTCGGGATGAGCCGGTTAGAGTCCCGGGACTGTCGCATCTAATGGATGCGGCAATTCCAGGCAGCTGCTGGCTGATATTTTTAGGCTGGGGGGCTCCCCATAACGTGGGGCTCTCCATCGTGAGAATACCACCGTTCAGCCACGTGGCTTTACCTTGGCTGGTATGAAAATTGGGGGGGACTGCACACCATTTTATTTAATTATTTGTTTATTTATTTTACTGCTCTACATAGACACGCCCACTGTGATTGGTTGCAGTGAGACAGCTGTCACTCAGTGTGGGAGCGCGTCTGAATGCAACCAATATTATGTGCCAGTGGGTGGGGGAAGCAGTGAATACGAGATGGAATAATGAGCGGCCAGCATTTCTAAAAGCAGGAGAAGCCGCTGGAGCTTTGTGACAGCTGTGCAGCGCTGCGTTGGTGATCAGTCAGTGATCGGTGAGTATGAGAGAGAGGTGGAGAAGGAGAGACCGACAGACAGAGAGCGAGACCAACCGACAGAGAGAGAGAGAGAGAGAGAGACCGATGGACAGACAGAGAGAGACCTACATGGACAGAGAGAGAGAGACCGATATCGACAGAGAGAGAGAGACCGACACAGACAGAGAGAGACCGAAAGAACTGCGTTCTGTTTGTCAAAAAAGCATGCTACTGGACACTGTCTTCAGCCCTTAGAGGGACTATTTATTAGTTGGCTCTACGAACGCTCTCCCGCGCACAATACAGTCTATCTACACTGCCACCTCCTCAATGACTGCATGTTCCCAAAATGGCCGCTGGCTTATATAACCCCTATGACGCTGTGCGGCCAAGCCAATCACAGTAACACACACTAAACGAAATAGAGAAAGCACCACCATAAATAATTTTAGAGTAACGGAGGCGTGCTCCAACTCGTAATATATAGCAAAAAAACACCAAGAAAGAGGGGAATGCGGGCACTGCTAAATCATCTATGCAATGGAAAAATCCATAATAAACAAATGAAGCAAGAAAGGCTCTCATAATATATGCAAAAGTACAAAGAATTTATTAGACAAAAGCAGAAACATTAAAACCATGGGGGACAAAGAATGACCCACCCATATGCAAAAAAGGCACAGATCTATGCGACACATCTAATTAATTCTTTACACTTTTGCATATATAATGAGAGCCTTTCTTGGTTAATTTATTTATTATGGATTTTTCCATTGCATAGATAGTTTAGCAGTGCCCACATTCCCCTCTTTCTTGGTGTTTAATCACAGTAACACCGCAACAAAGATGGCTGCAGCATTACTGTGAGGGCAAGCAACATCAGATGTGTTCATTGGCTGGAAAACAGGAGCCAGGAAGTCAGAAATGAAACTGAAAGTATCGGAGCGGATACTGTTTTGGTTGTGGCTAAATCCCTGTGGGTAGAAGGACCTGTGGGAGTGACCGGCTTCCTTAGTGGGTGTGATGGCTTGTTTGGTGGGCGTGGCGATGTTTCCTTCCATCCACTATACTCATGCAAGGGGGGCTTTGCCCACCCCTGCACCTCCCCCATCTGGAGGTCTTACTCACAGACCCCCAGCTTCTATTATAATGAACTCTATGCCGATGTGGACTTAGAAGAATAATATATCTTCTTGACATGAGCACTGTCGGTGGAGGCCCCGCCCCTTTCTGGTCACATGGGCGTGACATCAGCCGAGGTCCCTCTGGCCACTGGGATTTAGATGCTACCATACTGTTTTATTCGTGGGATACCGAATGGTGTGAATACCCCATTATCAGTCAGATCCTGAATAGTGGCAAATACATTCACTCATCCCTAATTGTAATACCTATAATATGTAAATTAACTGTCACTGAACTATATGATAAATTCTCATATATATTTCACACTCTGGAGATAAATGGCTGTAGCACTGATATACAAGTGGCTAGTCATAAATAGGCCTAGCACCATCAATTCTCATCACCAAAAGAGATGAAAATTGTATCTATCTATCTATCTATTCCTTATCTATCTATCTATCTATCTAATCATCTATCTCATATCTATCTATTTATCTATCTATATCTATCTAACCATCTATCTCATATCTATCTATTTAAATTTCTATATATTTAAATTTCTATCTAACTAACTAACTAACTAACTAACTAACTAGATAGATAGATAAATGGATAGATAGATAAATGCACAGGTAGATAATAGATAGATAGAGAGATTAGAGAAAGATATAGATAGATGGATATATAAATAGATAGATATGTGGTGCCCCTGAGGCTCTGGTCGCCACGGGGTATTGCAACTGAGTTAAGGAGCAATATCTATCTGGGGTAAATGACAGGTGGTTTGCCGGTGCCCACACCAGACACATTACACATGCAGTTAGGTGCCTTCCCCACAGGGAAGAGTGGACTGTGGTGGACAGGGAGAGTTAGCCATCCAGTAGTATGGGACTTCTCGGTCAACAGGACAACCACTGGGGGGCGGGTGCCACATGGGATATAAGAGGAGATAGCCATGACACATAGAGAGCCTTCTGGAGGGACGTCCCATGAGACCAGACTGGGTTCAGGAGAGTACCAGTGCTGGTGGGACGACACACAGCTTATCTTTCCGTTGTGGAGCCTGGGGCTTGTGAGCTGGAGCTCAGCCCAGGTTGCTTCTGCCAGTCGCTGGAAATCGAGGACAAACAGGACATTTACACTGACATCGGTAACCGCCTGGAACTTGCACCGGATAACCAGAGACTTACCAGCAGTGAACCAGTACGCCCTCGGGCAATCTCCTAACTAGTGAGTAAAATATCTGACCTGGAGCTCTTGCCTCATTTCCATTATTTACCAGCAACGCCGTCCCGCGCTCCGGTGCCCATGGCCCACTACCAGCCAGACGGCCATCCTCTCGGGGCAACCACTCCACCTGTAGGGAGTGACTCCATCTTGGCTGCAATCAACATCGACCCCCGGTGAGAAGAACCCTGCAGCGGCGGCCCTCTACCTGGCTGCACAACACAGGTGACGTCACGACAAAAACTTTATTATTATTCCCCTGTACATAACCCCTTTTAAGCGATCCCCAGGGTCACGGAACCGGGCAACAGCCACCCAGTGAACTGTCCCAGTAAATATACTGCCCGGGACCGAGTACCCCAAAGCCCTGGGGTGCGTCAGATAGATAGATAGATAGATAGAATCATACATACAGTGCTGGCCAAAAGTATTGGCAGCCCTGCATTTCTATCAGATAATACTCAGTTTCTTCTTGAAAATGATTGCAATCACAAATTCTTTGGTATTACTATCTTCATTTAATTTGTCTTCAATGAAAAAAAATAAAAAAAATTGTCATAAAGCCAAATTGGATATAATTCCACCCCAAACATAAAAAGGGGGTTGACAAAAGTATTGGCACTGTTTGAAAAATCATGTGATGCTTCTCTAATTTGTGTAATTAACAGCACTTGTAACTTACCTGTGGCACCTAACAGGTGTTGGCAATAAGTAAATCACACTTGCAGCCAGTTGACATGGATTAAAGTTGACTCAACCTCTGTCCTGTGTCCTTGTGTGTACCACATTGAGCATGGAGAAAAGAAAAAAGACCAAAGAACTGTCTCAGGTCTCAGGACTTGAGAATCCAAATTGTGAAGAAGCATGAGCAATCTCAAGGCTACAAGTCCATCTCCAAAGACCTGAAAGTTCCTGTGTCTACGGTGCGCAGTGTTATCAAGATGTTTAAAGCCCGTGGCACTGTGGCTAGCCTCCCTAGATGTGGAAGGAAAAGAAAAATTGATGAGAGATTTCAATGCAAGATTGTGCGGATGGTGGATAAAGAACCTCGACTAACATCCAAACAAGTTCAAGCTGCCCTGCAGTCCGAGGGTACAACAATGTCAACCCGTACTATCCGTCGGCGTCTGAATGAAAAGGGACTGTATGGTAGGATACCCAGGAAGACCCCACTTCTTACCCCGAGACATAAAAAAGCCAGGCTAGAGTTTTCCAAAACTTACCTGAGAAAGCCTAAAACGTTTTGGAAGAATGTTCTCTGGTCAGATGAGACAAAAGTAGAGCTTTTTGGGAAAAGCCATCAACATAGAGTTTACAGGAAAAAAAAGAGGCATTCAAAGAAAAGAACATGGTCACTACAGTCAAACATGGCAGAGGTTCCCTGATGTTTTGGGGTTGCTTTGCTGCCTCTAGCACTGGATTGCTTGACCGTGTGCATGGCATTATGAAGTCTGAAGACTACCAACAAATTTTGCAGCATAATGTAGGGCCGAGTGTGAGAAAGCTGGGTCTCCCTCAGAGGTCATGGGTCTTCCAGCAGGACAATGACCCAAAACACACTTCAAAAAGCACTAGAAAATGGTTTGAGAGAAAGCACTGGAGACTACTAAAGTGGCCAGCAATGAGTCCAGACCTGAATCCCATAGAACACCTGTGGAGAGATCTCAAAATGGCAGTTTGGGGAAGGCACCCTTCAACTCTCAGGGACCTGGAGCAGTTTGCCAAAGAAGAATGGTCTAAAATTCCAGCAGAGCATTGTAAGAAATGCATTGATGGTTACCGGAAGCGTTTGTTCGCAGTTATTTTGGCTAAATGTTGTGCAACCAAGTATTAAGGGGGCTTTACGTGGTAGCGATATCGGTAACGATATCGCTATCGTGCGTACCCGCCCCCTCGTTTGTGCGACACGGGCATATCGCTGCCCATCGCTCACAAAATCGCGTTCCCTCGTCACACGGCTTACCTGGCCTGCGACGTCGCTATGGCTGGCGATCCACCTTCTTTCTAAAGGGCCGGGTCGTGCGGCGTCACAGCGATGTCACACGGCAGGCATTCAATAGAAGCGGAGGGGCGGAGATGAGCGGGACGTAAATATCCCACCCACCTCCTTCCTTCCGCATTGGCGATGGAGGCAGGTATGGAGATGTTCGTCGCTCCTGCGGTGTCACACACAGTGATGTGTGCTGCCGCAGGAACGAGGAACAACATCACTAATGAGAGGTGACCGATTTTTGGTTTTAGGACGACTTTTCCACGGCAAACGATTTGTGCCACTTTTGCGATCGTTTTAGGTCGCACAAAAGTGTCACATGCTGCAATATCGTTAATGACGCCGGATGTGTGTCACTAACGCCGTGACTCCGACGATAAAACATTAACGATATCGTAGCATGTAAAGCCCCCTTTAGGGTACCTTCACACTTTAGCGATGCAGCAGCGATCCGACCAGCGATCTGACCTGGTCAGAATCGCTGCTGCATCGCTACATGGTCGCTGGTGAGCTGTCAAACAGGCAGATCTCACCAGCAACCAGTGACCAGCCCCCAGCCAGCAGCGACGTGCAAGCGACGCTGCGCTTAAACGGAGCCGGCGTCTGGAAGCTGCGGACACTGGTAACTAAGGTAAACATCGGGTATGGTTACCCGATGTTTACCTTAGTTACCAGCTCACACCGCTTAACTTAGCGTGTGCAGGGAGCAGGAGCCGGCACTGGCAGCGTGAGAGCTGCGGAGGCTGGTAACGAAGGTAAATATCGGGTAACCACCTTGGTTACCCGATGTTTACCTTGGTTACAGCTTACCACAGGCTGTCAGACGCCGGCTCCTGCTCCCTGCACATTCAGGATTGTTGCTCTCTCGCTGTCACACACAGCGATGTGTGCTTATCAGCGGGAGAGCAACAATAAAAAAATGAACCAGGGCTGTGTGTAACGAGCAGCGATCTCACAGCAGGGGCCAGATCGCTGCTCAGTGTCACACACAGCGAGATCGCTAATGAGCTCACAAAAAACGTGACTCAGCAGCGATCTCAGTAGCGATCTCGCTGTGTGTGAAGTACCCCTTAGGCTAAGGGTGCCAATACTTTTGTCTGGCCCATTTTTGGAGTTTTGTGTGAAATGATCAATGATATGATTTGTTTCATTCTCTTTTTTGTGTTTTTTCATTGCAAGCAAAATAAATGAAGATAATAATACCAAAGAATTTGTGATTGCAATAATTTTCAAGAAGAAACTGTCCAAATTGTCTCTCCAGTAAAGGAGACAAACTCTAGCACAGCGCCACCTATTGGAAGTAGCGATCCTAAAAGTCACAAGTGGATTTTTGACAATCCTTTGCAATATGACTCAGGATATATAAGCCAGATCAGAATCCCAATTTGCAGACACGGTGTTTCGGGGTGCTTGCCCCTCGTCAGTGCAAAGTATGGGGGTGTCTGATCTGGCTCATGAGAAAGCTATGTGGGGACCACGGGGGAACACTATTCTCCTTAAGGAGACTTTGCAAGCCAGTCTGGCTGCCAGGTAAGGGGACTTATAGCTGCAATGCCCCTCTGGGAAATATTCAAATTGTCTCTCCAGTAAAGGAGACAAACTCTAGCACAGCGCCACCTATTGGAAGTAGCGATCCTAAAAGTCACAAGTGGATTTTTGACAATCCTTTGCAATATGACTCAGGATATATAAGCCAGATCAGAATCCCAATTTGCAGACACGGTGTTTCGGGGTGCTTGCCCCTCGTCAGTGCAAAGTATGGGGGTGTCTGATCTGGCTCATGAGAAAGCTATGTGGGGACCACGGGGGAACACTATTCTCCTTAAGGAGACTTTGCAAGCCAGTCTGGCTGCCAGGTAAGGGGACTTATAGCTGCAATGCCCCTCTGGGAAATATTCAAATTGTCTCTCCAGTAAAGGAGACAAACTCTAGCACAGCGCCACCTATTGGAAGTAGCGATCCTAAAAGTCACAAGTGGATTTTTGACAATCCTTTGCAATATGACTCAGGATATATAAGCCAGATCAGAATCCCAATTTGCAGACACGGTGTTTCGGGGTGCTTGCCCCTCGTCAGTGCAAAGTATGGGGGTGTCTGATCTGGCTCATGAGAAAGCTATGTGGGGACCACGGGGGAACACTATTCTCCTTAAGGAGACTTTGCAAGCCAGTCTGGCTGCCAGGTAAGGGGACTTATAGCTGCAATGCCCCTCTGGGAAATATTCAAATTGTCTCTCCAGTAAAGGAGACAAACTCTAGCACAGCGCCACCTATTGGAAGTAGCGATCCTAAAAGTCACAAGTGGATTTTTGACAATCCTTTGCAATATGACTCAGGATATATAAGCCAGATCAGAATCCCAATTTGCAGACACGGTGTTTCGGGGTGCTTGCCCCTCGTCAGTGCAAAGTATGGGGGTGTCTGATCTGGCTCATGAGAAAGCTATGTGGGGACCACGGGGGAACACTATTCTCCTTAAGGAGACTTTGCAAGCCAGTCTGGCTGCCAGGTAAGGGGACTTATAGCTGCAATGCCCCTCTGGGAAATATTCAAATTGTCTCTCCAGTAAAGGAGACAAACTCTAGCACAGCGCCACCTATTGGAAGTAGCGATCCTAAAAGTCACAAGTGGATTTTTGACAATCCTTTGCAATATGACTCAGGATATATAAGCCAGATCAGAATCCCAATTTGCAGACACGGTGTTTCGGGGTGCTTGCCCCTCGTCAGTGCAAAGTATGGGGGTGTCTGATCTGGCTCATGAGAAAGCTATGTGGGGACCACGGGGGAACACTATTCTCCTTAAGGAGACTTTGCAAGCCAGTCTGGCTGCCAGGTAAGGGGACTTATAGCTGCAATGCCCCTCTGGGAAATATTCAAATTGTCTCTCCAGTAAAGGAGACAAACTCTAGCACAGCGCCACCTATTGGAAGTAGCGATCCTAAAAGTCACAAGTGGATTTTTGACAATCCTTTGCAATATGACTCAGGATATATAAGCCAGATCAGAATCCCAATTTGCAGACACGGTGTTTCGGGGTGCTTGCCCCTCGTCAGTGCAAAGTATGGGGGTGTCTGATCTGGCTCATGAGAAAGCTATGTGGGGACCACGGGGGAACACTATTCTCCTTAAGGAGACTTTGCAAGCCAGTCTGGCTGCCAGGTAAGGGGACTTATAGCTGCAATGCCCCTCTGGGAAATATTCAAATTGTCTCTCCAGTAAAGGAGACAAACTCTAGCACAGCGCCACCTATTGGAAGTAGCGATCCTAAAAGTCACAAGTGGATTTTTGACAATCCTTTGCAATATGACTCAGGATATATAAGCCAGATCAGAATCCCAATTTGCAGACACGGTGTTTCGGGGTGCTTGCCCCTCGTCAGTGCAAAGTATGGGGGTGTCTGATCTGGCTCATGAGAAAGCTATGTGGGGACCACGGGGGAACACTATTCTCCTTAAGGAGACTTTGCAAGCCAGTCTGGCTGCCAGGTAAGGGGACTTATAGCTGCAATGCCCCTCTGGGAAATATTCAAATTGTCTCTCCAGTAAAGGAGACAAACTCTAGCACAGCGCCACCTATTGGAAGTAGCGATCCTAAAAGTCACAAGTGGATTTTTGACAATCCTTTGCAATATGACTCAGGATATATAAGCCAGATCAGAATCCCAATTTGCAGACACGGTGTTTCGGGGTGCTTGCCCCTCGTCAGTGCAAAGTATGGGGGTGTCTGATCTGGCTCATGAGAAAGCTATGTGGGGACCACGGGGGAACACTATTCTCCTTAAGGAGACTTTGCAAGCCAGTCTGGCTGCCAGGTAAGGGGACTTATAGCTGCAATGCCCCTCTGGGAAATATTCAAATTGTCTCTCCAGTAAAGGAGACAAACTCTAGCACAGCGCCACCTATTGGAAGTAGCGATCCTAAAAGTCACAAGTGGATTTTTGACAATCCTTTGCAATATGACTCAGGATATATAAGCCAGATCAGAATCCCAATTTGCAGACACGGTGTTTCGGGGTGCTTGCCCCTCGTCAGTGCAAAGTATGGGGGTGTCTGATCTGGCTCATGAGAAAGCTATGTGGGGACCACGGGGGAACACTATTCTCCTTAAGGAGACTTTGCAAGCCAGTCTGGCTGCCAGGTAAGGGGACTTATAGCTGCAATGCCCCTCTGGGAAATATTCAAATTGTCTCTCCAGTAAAGGAGACAAACTCTAGCACAGCGCCACCTATTGGAAGTAGCGATCCTAAAAGTCACAAGTGGATTTTTGACAATCCTTTGCAATATGACTCAGGATATATAAGCCAGATCAGAATCCCAATTTGCAGACACGGTGTTTCGGGGTGCTTGCCCCTCGTCAGTGCAAAGTATGGGGGTGTCTGATCTGGCTCATGAGAAAGCTATGTGGGGACCACGGGGGAACACTATTCTCCTTAAGGAGACTTTGCAAGCCAGTCTGGCTGCCAGGTAAGGGGACTTATAGCTGCAATGCCCCTCTGGGAAATATTCAAATTGTCTCTCCAGTAAAGGAGACAAACTCTAGCACAGCGCCACCTATTGGAAGTAGCGATCCTAAAAGTCACAAGTGGATTTTTGACAATCCTTTGCAATATGACTCAGGATATATAAGCCAGATCAGAATCCCAATTTGCAGACACGGTGTTTCGGGGTGCTTGCCCCTCGTCAGTGCAAAGTATGGGGGTGTCTGATCTGGCTCATGAGAAAGCTATGTGGGGACCACGGGGGAACACTATTCTCCTTAAGGAGACTTTGCAAGCCAGTCTGGCTGCCAGGTAAGGGGACTTATAGATGCAATGCCCCTCTGGGAAATATTCAAATTGTCTCTCCAGTAAAGGAGACAAACTCTAGCACAGCGCCACCTATTGGAAGTAGCGATCCTAAAAGTCACAAGTGGATTTTTGACAATCCTTTGCAATATGACTCAGGATATATAAGCCAGATCAGAATCCCAATTTGCAGACACGGTGTTTCGGGGTGCTTGCCCCTCGTCAGTGCAAAGTATGGGGGTGTCTGATCTGGCTCATGAGAAAGCTATGTGGGGACCACAAGAAGAAACTGAGTATTATCTGACAGAATTGCAGGGGTGCTAATACTTTGGGCCATCACTGTATATAGATGGATAGAATCATAGATAAAATAGATAGATAGTCAAGCCTAAAACCTGCAGTAACCCTCAGTCTGATATAGTGTGCCGCACGACCATCTCTACCCTCACCTACTGTATCCTCACCCATTCCATGTAGACTGTGAACCCTGGAGGGCAGGTTCCTCTCTCCTCCTGTACCAGTCTGTGCCTTGTATTGTTCATGATCATTGTACTTTTCTGCGTATACCCCTTTTCACATGTATAAGCGCCATGGAATAAATGGCACTATAATAATAATAAATAATAATAATTGATAGATAGACAGACAGATAGATTCCTGTAGTGGTATGGTGTAATATCATCTCCTATGACGCACTCGTCCTCGCTCTACAGCTCTGCAGACAATATTTCTCCTCCATCACAGAGGATGGCTGAGTCTGAAGGACTGAATCGCTGACATTTAGTCACCAGACTTGAAGTCCATCAATTGAGGACATTAATCTCTCTTCAGTCTATGTACTTCCCCTCATTGTTATAGGCCAGTCCTTATGTCCTAGCAGTCAGTCCCCAGAACAGAAGCCACGCTTCTTTTCTCCATTTAATGACTCTGTGTGTGACATTGTGCCTCAGTTGTGTCTATAAAGGTGACACTGTTTTTTATATATTACAATGAAACAATGATGACATTGGAAATGACTAGATCCTTTTTGCAGGAGGTATCCTTTATATTCTGAATGGTGCTTTCCCTATGTGTTACTGTTTGTGAGTTGTAGCTGAGTGGAGACTTCACCTGGATTTCGCTGTGAGTTTAGGTTTCTGGAACAAGGACTTGTAATGTTAGCGGATATGTGTGGTACATTGCGGCCCGGTAATGAAGAGGTTACACTGGTGATGAGTCCGGAAAGCTTCAGTTTCAGATCCTGTGTTCATTGCGAGCTCTTGAAAGTCTGTGCAGGGTATTGTGTGACTTCCCTATGATTCATTATTACCAGGCGGCTCATAAAAGTGGCTACTGTTTCCAAATCCCATTAGACACATTTACATCACACTTACCAGGCCTCATTAAATGAATGCAACTAGGTTACAGTTATTGACACCCTATTGCTGAGATAGCTCCTTATTGTTAGTTACTACCATTTAAAGATGTATTTAGTTACTGCTAACAGTCCTAATTAAGGAATTCTAATTGGGTGCAGATGCTTGAGCTGACATTACTGGCATAAATGCTGGATCCTGCAAACCTTTGTAACCTGACTTTCTTCATAGTGTACACTTACCTTTTATGTGGAAGCCAAGGTAAACCAATAGAAAATAACAGTAATAGGCAAGTGCTAAGAGATTTGCCACATTTGCCAAACCACAGATTAATGATCCCTTGTAAACTACTTAGAGGAGCCTCTAAATATGAATATCTGTATAAAGGTGTCTACAGTGACATCCAGGGCAAATTCAGACAGGGTAATGGACACATATCTCCTCCTGTATAACCACAATGAAATGCATCATAGTAATCTATCACTGGTACTTTGGCTCTTTAGACCTGAGATAGAAAGTTCACCTACGTCCATAGACAGGTATGGTCATATTAAATCATCCTCCCACTGACAGAAAGCTCAAGGAGCACACAAATATTATCAAAATGCAACCTGAATGAACAAAATAAAAATCTAAATTAATTGAATACTTGTTGTGACCTCCCTTTGTCTTCAAAACAGCAACAAATCATCAATTTTTCTAGATACTCTTGCACTTTGTTTTTGAACGCTCTCGGCAAAGATGTTGTTCAAACATCCCAGAGAACTGACCACAGATATCTTTGGATGTAGGCTTGTGCAAATCTTCTATGGGGACCAAATCTTCAAATCATTTTGATATTAAAGCCCCCACAGAGCAATTATCTCAACATCCAGTCTGCTGGGATGGCATGAAGAAACAGATGGATTCGCACAAGTCTCATACACAGAAGATCTGTGGTTAGATCACCAAGATGTTTGGAAGAACCTCCCTGCTGAGTTCCTTCAAAAACTGTGTGCAAGTGTACTGAGAAGAGCTGATGCTGTTTTAAAGCCACATAGCGGTCACACTATATATTAATGTCATTTAGACTTCTCTTTTGTCTATTCCCTTTCCATCTTGTTTATTGGTAAATATAAATTAATTGCAGTTTATCTTTGAAAGCATTCTTACTCTATTCAGCATTCCAGTGGATGCTTTTCTAAATTTTGAATGTATTTACAACCAGGAACTGTCTAAATACGCTGTGTTGCTGTGTATATCTAACTCACAGTGGTGTGAACGGAGGTATGGGGACTGTGCAAGCTGTGTGGATGTAGGGGATCTACGCTGGGGTATGGTGCACTGTCAGGAAAGCACCTCTCATGAGAGTTAGAATTTCACCATACTCCAGTGTAGATCCCCTAGATTCCCATAGTCAACCGAAACGCTAAAGAGCTGTTTTTTTACAGACTGTTCCTGGTTGTAAATATATTCAACATTTTGCAAAGCATCCACTGGAGTGTCAGGTTTTATTATTAGGGTCAACACGCTCAGCAAGTAATACGGAGCTGGTGGAATGCGATAAAAAAATTCGTAATCCATTCGGACCAATATTATTCTATGCCATGAGCAAAATGTGGGCGGAATGCGATCCTGTTTCTCTTGCCCCCATTCAAGTCTATGGGGGCGAGAGAAACATCGCATTGCACCTGTGTAATGCAAGTGCAACTGGCAATGGAGGAGATAGGGAGATAAATCGTTCACTCTCCTCACCAGCGCTGGCCCTCCCCTCCGCAGCGCCGATCCTCAACTCCGCAGCTGTGGTATGATTGCATGATCGGACCACAGTCGCATGACACTCGCATGAAACTCGGCTCCTGCTGTGCTGCGAGAGTGAGCCGAGTGTCATACGAGGACTTGCACAAATCCCCGTGTGGTCTCATCCTTACCACTATTGAAGGATTTGAACCCTATTTGGCACCTCATGATCCGCTACTGGAGTGTCATATATGATACATTTGCATTCATACGTTACAGCACTTTTTCCACATTTATTTAAAACATTTGCACAGTAATATATAAACCATATACATAGAAATATAACTACAGCTCCCAGGGAACATTGTCTGTGAAGCACAGTGGAGGAGAAGAATCCATGAAAAGGCTCCAGTGGTGCTGTGGTTCCCTTCACCTTCTTGATTGGAACGTCTTACTTTACAGCTGCTTTTTCTTCCTATGTTGTCCCGCTGTGCTGGTTACCACATGGCTAAATGTTATGCTTGTTCTTGCTGCTCCTGTTCTCCTGTCATCACATCTTGGGTGAATACCTATAGTAAATGTGGCGCCCCTGACCTGGTCGGGCACCACTGAGTGCTGCACCCATGCTAGGGACAGTACAATACAGGTAATCCAGAAGGCTGACAGGGGTGTGGTACACAGGCGCATAGTAATCAGCTCTCACACATGTACCCATGAGAGGACCCCTGGGGATCCCAGGAGGGGGAAAAGCCTTGACCTTCACTGGAATAGTGGAGGGGGCCAAAAGCCTCCATCTCCTCTCAAGGGGTGTGGTAAGAGAATCTGGTTGCTAGGTGGCGTAGGCAAGAACAGGAGAGGAGGAGCAGTGAGCCGGTTCAGAGCAGAGTCCAGGGAGCTCCGAGAGGAGCTGACCCCTTCCCCTGGGCTGCTGGAGTCTGACAGCGTCCGCGCAGTGGCTACCGACGGGGAAGAACGGTCAACTAGGAGTGCTACCCGAAACCCATCTCCAGCTAGAGAGAGAGCACAGAGTGGGAAGTAAGGAGACTGCTAGGGAGTACCAGGCCCAAACGGGCGGCAGATCCCGAAGCGGAGATAGATCCAGCTTTCTTCTGCTAAACCTGCCGGTGTGGGGCTCTCAAAGCCCACGCCACAACACCACAAAAGCCGCAGCCACGTAGCCACAGTTAGGGCCCATAGCTCACAGGAGGCAAGAAGCTGGAGTGATCTGGCCCAGGCAACAAGCACACGGCAAACGAAGGGGAGTGAGGCTTCAGCAACTTCCCTGGGTGACCCCCATAGGGACTAAAAGTCGGGGCCACCCCAAACCAAAAAGGGCTAAGGAAGGCGAGTTAGTAGTCACCCTCACAAGTCAGCCTGAAGGACACCTGGTTCCCGCCTGGTTCATCCCAGCTACGCCCGGGTTACTCACCCTGCCACCTGAAGTGAGTAAAAACCCTGAAAGACATTCTGCCTGTGTGAAGTTATTCTGCGCCTTGTGGTACTACGCACCTACACCGGGCCCTGGGGCTTGCCTCACTCTCAGGAGGCTATTCCAACTAACTGCACACACCATCAGCCCCAGGCGACCCTCAACCTGCAGTGGCGGTCCCTACTGGCCGCAATACTGAGAGTGGCGTCACGACAAGAAGAAGATCTCCTACCTGTGACCAGATCCAGCTGAGTGGAGTCCCTGAAGGTAATGCACCGACACAGCGTTCTCGGGGCTTCACATCAACATCAACCCATAAAGCTCAGTAACTGTGAACCCCAGCATAAAATCCTGCTTCACTCTTGGGAAGCGGTAAAATACAAATAGATTGCTGAGACCCAAAACCCGAACAAATGTCCCATGTAATAACCACATGGCACATGAATAACTTCAACCATAACTTTACTGGAGAGGTAGTCAAACAATGACATTCTCATCTTTTTTTGTGGATGGGGTCGGTCACGGCTCACAACATCAGGCCTCCAGCCTGGTAAAACCTTTAGAGATGAAGCGGTGTGCTCCGACCAGACCCCTGGTGCACAGACGTCTTCGTGATTAGCCTGTTAACCACCATGACTTGGTAAGGCACATTTTGCAGTAAACAATTTAAATACAAAAGGAGGAAGGGTGGGCGATGAGCTCTGGGTCTCATGAGGAGGAGAGGCCAGAACAGGAAAGGCAGGAGAATTTAAGGAGCATTGAGTGGGAGGGGGAGAGGCGCATCATACAGGGAGAGGAAACAGTGAGGTTATTAAGTGGGACGGAATTAACCCTTTGGGGCACGTAGGTGAGAAACCAGGAGTGTCCCGCACACTGGAAGAGCGTACATGACATGCGCACATTGTTGTATTTGTACACAATAATTAGATAAGTGTGGACATGTCATGCTCATTATTATTATGACTGATTAATGTTTCTAATGTTAGGAAAAAAGTTATTTTTTTTTCTAGAAGCAGCTGTATCGGGTACACACAGCCCATGATTCACAGCCCATAGACTAAATTTGTAATGTTTCTAACAAAAAGCAGCCCTTTTTTCTAAACCTGGAGATTTGTTTCAATCCTCTTTTAGGCAAGAATATTTCAGGCTTCAGTGGGGTTCCTGACCCAAATATATATATGCCTATATGGCTGTTGGTTCAGGGCAGAATACCTTCAGCCGGATTGTGCATTGTGGTCCACATACAGAGCGTGAAATACACTCGTCTGAAAGAGGCAGAAGGCTGAAGCTACATAGCGACATAGGCCGTGACATGTCATGCAACCAAGATTGATTGCAGTATGTCACTGCTATATTGCTGTATTATACAAGGCATAAATGTTATCATGTTGTGACATGCAAGTTGCTGCAATGCACATGTAAAAAATCCAGAGCTGAATGTGTCTCTCGGAATAACAAAGATATGAACTACTGCAGTATGGCAACCACAAAAGTCTAAGGCTGCATATGTGTCAAAGACAGACTTCGCTGAAGAGAGAACATACACATGTCTCACCATGTCTCCACCTCATATTGCTGCTAAGAAAAGCTCACTGGTCTTCAAGTCTTAGCCTCTCACCTAGCTAAACCAGACTTCATACTTTGCACTGATGAGGGGTAATACCCCGAAACATGGAGCCTGCAAATTGAGATTTTGGTTTGGCTTAGTGGGTCGATATTGACTTTTAGGATTGCTAGCACTAGTGGCACTAGAGTTCATGTCTTCCTTCTCTCTCAAGAGGTAATTTGCATATTTATTTTCCTAGAGGACCATTGCAGGTGTTTAAGTCTCCTCACACTGACATGCTAGACTTGGGCATGTCACTCTCCACAAGCTTAGAAAACTTACCCCTTAGATCCCAATGGCTTTCAAGAGACTCTACCTTTAATGAGAGATTGGAGTTTTACAAATGAGCTATGTATATACAAACCATACAAATAGTGACTAGCAGAAAGAAGACCCTTGCTCGAACCGAGAACTAGAACTATGGCCTAAGGAGCAAGGCAAGGAGAGTGGAGGCCCCATAGTCAAGCTGGACAAATTGGAGCACTTGATCAATGTGCGCTTTTCATAGTTTGGTCCTGCACTATCCTAACCATTCTTGGGAAATATTTGCAAGAAGGGACAACATTCACACATACAGTACACTAATGCATTGATGTAAAATGCATGGATGGTTTACTTGTAACAAGCACAAGATGTATCAGATATTAAATACACTTTTCCATATTACAGTTTCCTAAAATATATTTATTCATTTATTAAAAATGATCATTAGAGGAAACACATTCTATTAATACTTTGCTTGGTGCATCAGTTGTCCTCGTGATCAGACCCGGGTAGTGGGATTTAAGCCAGCAGTGAATGAATTTCTTTAAGCAGATGTGGCGCCCCTGTGGTTAAGCGCTACAGGGGAATACAGCACCTTAACATCAAGGTGCAGTGCCCTTTAGTCACAGGTGAAAGAGAGAGGAAATGCAGAGTCTTATATTAGATTGAGTAACATTGACTCAGCAGCCCCTGCCTTCATATTCCTGGGACTGTTTATATAGTAGGTCAATAGGGGGGTGGAGCCTAGCTGAGCTTGAGACGCGATGTGATTGACAGGACGACTGAGTGACAGTCAGTTAACAGTCAGTCAGTAAGGAGTGACAAGAAGAGACGAGAGTAAATTGATGACTGAGAGAAGGGCTAGAAATAACATAGGCTCGACGTCCTGAGCGAGGGTACCCCAAAAGAAAAGAAAGACACAGGAAAAGGGGTAACCCAGACGGAAAGGGGACACTTTAGGTCTGGCGAGAGCTGGCTGAAGAATTCAGGTCAACACCGGTATAACGGAACCGAGGAGGTCTGTCAGGTTTATCCCCAAACCATTGACCATTAACCTGGGATCTTAAATCTGAGGAGTCCCGGTACCCATCAAGAGTTTAACTACTAACCCCAAGCTGAGTTCACGATGCTATTGTGGGATAGATAAAGAAACCGTGTAGCATCAGACCCCTAGGAAAACCAGTGACGAGACTAACGAGTGGGTTAAAGAGGGAGTCACAGAGCCCTCAGAGCAGGGACCGAGAAAGAGACATAGAAAGGTTACCTCAGAGAGAGACTCTGTCATTAAATCTCCTCCGAAACTTGTGACCATTGGCCTTCTGGTAACCGAACAGTTTCTGCTGTGAACTTTTAGAAACAAACCAGATGCTAGTAAAAAGGACTTGTTTGAACTGATGTGGACTCGGTGTGTCGTCTCTCCGCCGTTCGACAGGACCCTGCGATGTCAGAGAAGAAGGCAGCCATCACCGCTCGGTCGCTTTTTCTTCTGGTCAGCGACCCACCGCCCTGAGGTAAAATAGCTCCACCTGTGGGGAGCTGACAGATCTTAAGCTGCCGTCACCATCGCCTCAGAGGTCAGCGGTGGGCAGTGCTGGTATATCCCGCTTACCAGACACCACAGGTGGCGTCACATATATCCCCAAAATCATCCCTGTACCCCGTTCCCCAGCCGCAGAGTGAGCGCCCAGGGCACGAAGCTGGGACCGACCACCTGTGATAACCCTATCGAGAGTAAAGTAGCCATAGTGCCGGCGCCAGAGTACCCCCTACCGAAAACCCTGATGGTTGACTCACAGATATAACATATCACTCACTAATCGCTATTAAACCAATATTATGATTGTTAAGTTGGATTATATAAGTGTGACAGGAGCAGAGTCATGTTACTGCAGTGAGCGCCTCTCCTGCCCTCTGCAGCTCACTCCTCAGCCAGGACTGTGCTCTGGGTTTATCAGTTCATACACAGAACCAGTCGGTATATCTGACTGCAGCCATTACACTGCAATAGTACTGCTGATGATGGATATAGAGAGTGGTAACTTCTATCCAAGAATAACATTGGCAGAGGGAAGCAAATGTATCACAAGTGGAAGCTTGAATGTCTTGCTGCTTCTGGCTGGAATCAAGTACTTCATAAGTAACAAACATGAATCATTAACTCTTTATCATACAGTAAGTTTTTAAAACCAAGTGTAGTAAAATTTAGTACAAATAGTGCAGGAAATACAAATATATGGAGACATTAATGTTATCGATCATTTTCATTAAAATGTATAGCTGAGAGTTATGTATTGTGTCTGCCTGTCATTCTGTAGTCTAAGAGATACAGTGCTAACAAACGCTTCATATGTGGCCTTGACTATAAGGGGACTCCATAGTGCCCTGTCTGTTCTTGAGTTGTTGTTTTATAAACCATGGTAAAAACAAGCGCAACTTGTGACCCAACTGGCAGTGTAGCAGCATTGTCTATAAAGTGCTTATGATGATATATGGGGAATAGCGCTGGCGTAAATGTCAGTGCACATGTCTTTGTGATTATCATCATCATCTCTTAATCAATATCCATTGTCGTGCTTATCAAATAAATAATGGTAACCTTAACGTATTTGGAATTGACAACTTTATCCCACTAGAGGCAAGAGGCCAGAAAGGAAAGGGAGTCAATGGGAAAATTTGGAGTTGTGCGATCAGGCATGTCCGTGTTCACTTTCTGCCCATCTCTGGGGAGATCCGGTTGCAGGATAGCATTTTTCATAGCAGATGTAGCACTGTGACACTATGAGACCAGGCAGATCACAACTCTGCCTCGAGGGTTACAGATGGAGACAAATGAAATATTTATGTAGGAAAGCTAAATCTGCTTGTGTGTGCAAAGAGATAAATCTGGACCTTGGGATTCCCTGTTCTGATTTTGCCAGGCTTTCTTCAAGATTTCAGGCTCCTGTTTGCTTATTTATTAAATAGCGAACATAAAATACAGTTGCCAGTCATTATGTTTTTCTTCGAAAAAGGAGAAACTTTTAGTACTCAACCATGTTCCTGGATTGCTCAATATCATCCACAAGATGGGAGGCTGAAGAATTCAAAACCAGACATGAACACTTTCCAGGGCTGAAGTATTTCATTAGGGTCATCATTCTTTTCTCCGGTTTCAGTCACAGAAAAAGGTGGGGGGCTGTGAATTCTCCATCAGCTGCAAGGCCCATCATGGCCACATAGGTTGCATAATGCAAGAGCCATCTCTCAGAGAGTAAATTGAGATTTTGCATTGCTCTCATGTCTGTGACCCTTCTGTGTTCCTTCCTGTTCTCTCTCACTTTCTACATTCCAGTTTCCTCTGTGAGCCTCAGTGAGCTGACCAAGAGCGCAGTGCAATGTTGTATGTCTGCATGCAGCTCATTCCTGGGCCTTTCATGGGATTTAGGGAAAACCTTTTCTTGTGCTTTGATTCCAACCTTCTGGGCGTTCCTTTCTCTGACTAGGAGAGGTGAGAACCCCATAAGGAAATGGGGGACGAGAGGAGGCAGTAAATGATGCTTTCCAGATAGCAGCCGGATGAGAGCTATTATACAGGGAGTTGGCATCTCTGTGTCTGTTCTCAAGCAGCTCGTTCCTTCACAACCTCATCCAGGGTGACCTCATCTCTTAGCCGTCTCTCTAGGAAGAGGCCTGCCTGAGTCACTGCGTAGTTAAACTTTATGAGCGCCTAACGTGTTACACTATGAAACAGGCATGTTAAACGTGTTAATAAAACAAAGCCTGTAAACTTGGCCTCTTTGCAAGTACTCAGCTTGGAACCGAATCTACCCCTGTGTGAGCATTTATCCTGATGAGATGAACACATGTATCGCATGAAGAACAGACGTGTGTCTCCCCGAGTCTCCCATGTGTCTCTTATTCAGTGCCCTGGAAGTGATAAGTCTCGGATTATGCAATAATTCAACAAACAGCTGCCACATCTCTCTTAATTACAAGAACACTTGAGATAGATCTCACTTATCCAGAATACTGGGACAGCGCTCCATAGCTACATGTGCAATTACTGGGATGGCGCTCCATAGCTACATGTGCAATTACTGGCATGGCGCTCCATAGCTACATGTGCAATTACTGGGATGGCGCTCCATAGCTACATGTGCAATTACTGGGATGGCGCTCCATAGCTACATGTGCAATTACTGGCATGGCGCTCCATAGCTACATGTGCAATTACTGGGATGGCGCTCCATAGCTACATGTGCAATTACTGGGATGGCGCTCCATAGCTACATGTGCAATTACTGGGATGGCGCTCCATAGCTACATGTGCAATTACTGGGATGGCGCTCCATAGCTACATGTGCAATTACTGGGATGGCGCTCCATAGCTACATGTGCAATCACACCTAGTAAACAAGGTATCAATCTTAAAGGGTTGTCTACAAGATTAACTGAAAAGTCTTGGGCTTTAGATGTCACAGGGTCTACTTCCAACTCTCTCATGGCAGAACAATTCTGATTTTGGGTTCACCATGTTGGTCTGTTCTCTGACCTAAAACCTTCCCTTTTCTCTGCTCATGATCCAATGTTAACTCTTCCCTCTAACTTAAAGTAAAACTTTTACGTGGTGGAAAACTGCATTAAGAGCAGTTCTCTAATTTTGCTATAAATTGAATTGGTGTTATGTTTATAGCAGTCTGATGTCTGCCAAATGCCACTTATTGTGTGCTAACTACTAATACAATCTAATCATGAATATAGCACTGGGCAGCTGGACACAGTAAAAGGACACAGTTGAGGAACTGTACAGAATAATGTCTGCCAATCTCAAGGTGTTATGAGGAGACACTCTTCAGATCAACTACATCAGCAATTTTACTATGATCTGCAGTTTTGCCAGCGGAATATTCTAGCTGCTTCACCAGAAAAGTATGCTTCAACATAACTGACAGTTATCTTCTTAAGATGCTTTAGCATATTGCGATATGTATTTAGTGCACATGTATCAAATTATATTTCTAATCTGTGTTCCTGTCTACAGGAAAATTAATTTATGTAAATAAGATAATGGAATTTCACCGGCAACTTCTAATAGAATAAAGCAAATGAACGAGTATAAGTGTGGCGTTCCTGTGGCTTCAGGCACTACAGGGTACTGCACCCCTATTAGGTTGTAGTACTCATCCTGGATCCGAGGAGGGTCGAAGCCGGTTTACACATACACAAACATACAGACACTGGGACTCCCCAATGGGGATCAGGCCAGGGTCGGATCACAGTAGGGGGTCACTACAGCGGTGGGTTTGTGCCGCCCCCGTGCCGGCAGCTTGCCGCTGCTCAGATCCGGGCCTTCCGGTGGGTGGCTCGAGGGTCTCCGGACCCGGGGGATCCCGCGGACACTCCAAATGAAAAGGGTTGGGTGGATGGTGGATGTAGGACGTATATGTATGGGCTGGGCCGTACTAGGTTCGTGACGCCACCCACGGTATGTGGTGAGTTTGGACACCACCGCTGCAGTTACGGGGCACCCCTGGGAGATGTTGTGCAGTAAGTTGTTAACCCCTCCGTGGGCAGGGATGGTGGCCCCGGGACCCGTTGGGGTTTGTTGGTGCAGGGAGATGGGCAACCGCAGGGTGCTGGTGTACTCACTATTGAAGTTAAACACATGAGTCTCTGGTAAACCAAGATGATGGTGGTCAGTGCCCGCAGTCGGCTGCGTTCTGGTTCCCCCACCCGGCTGGTGGTCTCTGTCTTTCTCCTGCACCTCTGTGTAATGGTCGACTGCCTCTGCTTGCAACTTCAGGAGTTCTCTCCCGGCTGGATGTGGCCTAAGGTGCCCTTGCCCACAGACGCTGGCCCGTGGGATCTCTGAGCCATGGCGGTGGCCTTTTATCCCTCTTGGTGGGCTGTTGCCTTCTAATAGGGACTTTGGGTGGGACAGGACCTCTAATCCTGGCCTCAATCGGTTAATTAGCTGGTTCCAGTCGCTTCTGGTCTCGGCTTCAGGGTCCGAGTATCCCCCTGTGTGCTCTGGTTTCCGAGTCGGTTCCCCGGGTTGGTACCGGTGGGCCACTACCCTGTCCTGGTCCACCTCGGTTCAACCAAGCCGTCTTAAAGGCACCAGGGCTGCTACCCTGATACCTGTCAGTTTACTTCATGAGAAAAGAGTAACCCCGGCACACTACAACTCCCAGAAAAAAGGCAAAATGCAAAAAGTTGTATGCAATATTTTTATTAACACAATAGTTCCTTGAATGCTTTTTTTCAGAAAAAATGAATATGGTCCAACAAACTGGACGTTTCGGCCACAGGCCTTCGTCAACATGGACTATTATCTGATAAATATACAGAAATTACAGTCAAAATTACATCCATAAATAAAATGAAACAGTTTTTATCTGCCTTCCAACATCATTTCTACTAACAGACAAGGACATATTATAGGGGTAGAAACATATTGTGATACATAGTAAAATTGATCCCATATGTTCATGAATTGGTAGGTACAGGTGAATAAGCGGTGCATAATCTAGGACCTGGATGGTTATACTAATGCCAGTGATGGAAGTGTGTGCCCATCAAAGTCTATGGAAGTCCGACCAAAGGTAGAAAAAAAGTTTAGACAAAAAGAGAAAAGGAGGAAATAAAGAGCAGGAAAGTGAAAGTAAAAAGAACAAGATAGAGAGAAATACATGCAAAAACTGGAAAGTCTCTGTAATAGCACTCACCGTGCACAATCAAATGTATGCGAATATTCGGTAAGGGACTAGGAATTATGGAAATGAGTAGAGTCTCATATGTTTATCACTATAATGAAAGACATGTATTAGTGAAACATAATGCAAGTATGCGTTACACATAAGAACAATATCGTCCGCTGCATATTGAATATATGTACAGAAAAATGAGGTACCTGTGTCAATTCGCATACCCATAATTGGAACGGTATATACGTCAAGGGTATTCAATGCTAGTACATCGATTCTATACTGTGTGTAGCATTAGAATGGTGCTACAGAATAAGATCTTAATAGAAAAAATCATATCTCATGTTACGGACCTTCGTGGAGAAAAATGTACTTATATAGTATCATAGAGGAATTTACCTATATGTATGGTGCCAAAGAGGGAAGGGGCAGCATGTATCTGGTCACAAAACACAGGGGAATAACCAAAAGCTGGTACTCAATTGAATCCTATCTCCACCTGGAGAGAACTATAAATGTAACAATAGTGTGCGTATAAGTAGTAAGCTATAACATGGGCACACACTTCCATCACTGGCATTAGTATAACCATCCAGGTCCTAGATTATGCACCGCTTATTCACCTGTACCTACCAATTCATGAACATATGGGATCAATTTTACTATGTATCACAATATGTTTCTACCCCTATAATATGTCCTTGTCTGTTAGTAGAAATGATGTTGGAAGGCAGATAAAAACTTTCATTTTATTTATGGATGTAATTTTGACTGTAATTTCTGTATATTTATCAGATAATAGTCCATGTTGACGAAGGCCTGTGGCCGAAACGTCCAGTTTGTTGGACTATATTCATTTTTTCTGAAAAAAAGCATTCAAGGAACTATTGTGTTAATAAAAATATTGCATACAACTTTTTGCATTTTGCCTTTTTTCTGGGAGTTGTAGTGTGCCGGGGTTACTCTTTTCTCATGTGCTATTTTTTACCCTAGAGCACCTACTTTATCGGTGACGCGGAGCTTCTCTCCTTTATATTGTCAGTTTACTTCAGGCCTGACACACAGGCCTGACCTCCACTCCCCTCGAACTCTAAAACTGAACTCCTGTTTTCTTGCCCCCGTGCTGTCCAGACTCCTTGGTGGGCGTCTTCCAACCGCCTGGTTCCGCCCTCTGGTGTGTCCATCTAGCCCTGAGGGGGGTGACTAGGGCTTTAAGGTTGGCTGTTGTCACCTGTGAGGGAAAGGTGTTGTGCAGGGGCCTATCTGTGACTACCTGGCCCGCCCAGGGCGTCACAGGTTTACAGGACACAACAGCACCAGGGCTCCTCAGATCCACTGGACTGGGGACTCAGGGTCAGGGAGAAGCTACCACCAGGGGGAGATAGGAGCACAGTGGGAAGAGCAGGTTGACCTAGTGAGAGTAGTGAACCGGTTGGTGGCAGCGGCTGGGGCAACAGTTCAGAACACACAACACCACTACAACAGAGTTCAGCTTCAGACAGAGCAGAGCGGACATGCCGCGTGCAGCTCTGTCGGCCAAGGCATTCAATACACAGCCGCTGTTGAGAAGCAGGGCAGCTGCTTCCACAGGAATGGCGCTGTCGGGATACAGAATCCTAGGGCAGGTGTTGCGGGTGGGGAGCAGACTACGGCAGGGGGGCTGATCGAGACGCTCAGATCCGGGGTCGTTGCTGTGGCTCGAGTGGCAGCCGGACCCGGGCTCGTGCAGCTGTCCGTCACCCACAAGAGAGGAAAAGGGGTTGTTATTTACAGGGGAAAGTTTGTCAGTGACGCCACCCGTCGGTTGCTGTGATTGTTGGTAACACCGCTGCTGCCTTGGTATGGGATGGACGGGGCTCATGGAGCAGAGCAGCAGGATGGTATCCCCTCCACGGGTAGGGGAGGTGTAGTCCTGGGACCCAGGTGTAGGTGAGTAGAGTGCTGGGACGCAGTCTGCAGGGCTGGACCAGATGATACCGGTGTACTCACTGTTTTTTGAATAAATCACACAGAGTCCAGATAGTAAACCAACGGCCGGATACCGGTAGCCTCTGGAGCGGTGTGCTCGGGTCCCGCACACCAGTGGACAGAACAGGGCCCTTCCTCCTGCACTTCAGTTTGGTGTCTTGTGTGTTGACTAGTCCACATGAAACGGGGAAAGTCCACACCCGGTGTCCTTGTTGTGGGAGCTGTGGCACGTGAGATCTGACCTTTGGGATTTTAGCAGGCACTTGCAGACGCCCTATCCCCCGCGTTGGGCTTCCATCTCACTCTATCTGGGCTGCTAGTGGGACAAGACTTGGAATCTTGTCCCCTCCTGGCTAATTGGAAAGGTACTTGAAGCTGTCCTCACTCTATGGAACAGGTACCCCAATTGTGCACGGCCTCCGGACCGGATTCCCGCTGTCGGCACCAGCAGACTACAACCCTGCCCCGGTTCACTTAAGGTCTCCTGCGATCGGATCTCCATCGCCTGTGGACCTGCTCTGCTGTCTCCCACCTAGTCAGCTTAGGTAGTCCGGTAGTTCGGGAGCTATAACCCCCGACTACCACTTCACTCCTCTCACTTCCACTGTCTCTGTTAGACTGTCTGGTTCCCTCCCCTTGACACCTCAGAACACCTAGGTGGGCGTCATCATCTGCCTGGTCCCGCCCACTTGTGTGTCCCTATTGTCCTGGGGGGGTGACTAGGCTTTTGTGACTGGTGTATGAACCTGTGTGGGGTTGTGTTGGAAGGTCAAAGGGAAGAGAGAATCCTGCATCTGGAAGGTGGATGCAGTCATCAGTGACACTCTGATTTTGTCAGGGCGTCACACAGGCATACTTCACGTTGTCTACCAACTCTGCAGGAGTCGTGGGGAACGGCTACGGAAAGTCACTGGACCCGTCCCATAAGTCTGCAGCAAATAGCACATAGGAACAGGGGATGAAGACCAGTCCCATAACGGAGCCGTGCTATCAGCATATGTCGTCGGTGGAGAGGGGTTTTTGGGGAACGCCGCTCGCCTGGGGAATCTCTGGTGCTCGGGTCCGGTACTTCTGCTCCTCGGTGGCTCGAGCACGGGGCCGGACCCGGGGGCTCGAGAAGCGCCTCCTCGCCCACGAGTGAAAAGGGGGAGGTTTGGTGGTGGGATGTCGGTTGTGACGCCACCCACGGCGTTGTGGTGATGGTGGGCACCACCGCTGCTGGTGACGGGGGTTCCCGGGAGCGATAGCGGGGAGCAGCTGAGGTGTTGGCCCCTCCGTGGGTAGGGGCTGGTGTCCCGGCGCCCGGTAGGAGGGAGCGTGCTGCAGGGCGCAGTGCTGTGGTGGGGTGCCTGATGGCACTGTTGTACTCACAATTGAACCACACAGAGTCACTGGTAAACTAGAAACTGCCGGAGTCCGCAGCCTTCGGTACGGAGGGTGTTTAAGTCCCACACATGGTGCAGCAGACCCCTGTTCTTTCCCTGCAGTCAGGTGCCTCTTTCTCCACTCTTTCTCTTTCTTTCCTTCTCGGCCGGGAACGGGGGGTCCACTCCCTTGCAGTGATCCGGGATCTCTTTCGGTACCGGCGGGCCACTACCCTGCCCCAGTCACCTTAAGTCTCTTCCTCACTAACAGCCTGTCCCGGCCCTTTTGGAGCACGCTTCTGTAGCAGCCCGGGAGCTACAACTCCGGACTCCTCTCCTCTCCCTCTCCCCACACACTCTCCTGCAGCCCCTCTCCTGCTGCTCTGTTTTGCTCTTACCCTGGGGGGGGTGTGTCTGTCCTGCTGCACTGGTGTGGGATCAGGTTACCAAGGAGGAGAATGGCCTGCACTTTGCTGGATTTCTACAGGCTCTGTGACACCCTGGTTTCACACATACAGAACGTGACACACTTTACTGACACCGGGACCCTCAAGAGCTTCACATCATGGGGGTCCGATACTTAGCACATAAAAGGAGGAGAGAGCTCACAGGCTGACACACACACCGGACTTGACCTTTCACGGATCTGGGATCGACTGGAGCCCAACGTGGCAGAGAACGTTACCTCGGGCAGCGTCTGAAAGACTTGTGAGTTAAAACACCTGGAATCGCAGCCCATGTCCCTGCCTCTCCTTTAACTGGAACTGGCACCCAGCACTGGGGCGCCAACGTGGACTACTACCACCCCCTCCATTTTACCGGGGTAATCCCGCTCTGCCAGTGGGGAGCGACACCATCCCGGCTGCACCCAATATCTATCCCGGTTAGACACCCTGCAGCAGCGGCCCCCATCCCTGGCCGCATACCACAGGAGGCATCACGATCCTAATAGACTTTCCTAAAACCTCCAACTACTACCTCTATCCTCCGAGCCTCCCTCCAATCCTCCTTCCTGTACACCTCAGTGTAACGGAACCGGGCCAGGCCACCCCGTTACAACGCAGAGGATCTGCACCCCCGGATCTGCACCCCCGGCCTGGCAACGAGTAGGTTAAAACATCTGCCAGTGGGGCGTTACACAAGCAGCTGTGACCAGGGGCGGATTTTAAAAAGAGCAGCAGCCTGAGGTCTAAGGATCTGAAGGGGAACTTTATCGCCAGATTGTCCACGTTATAATTAGAGATGAGCGAACCTAAAAGTTCAAGGTTCTTACCAGGCACCTGGTGTCTGGGGTTTGAATTCCAACACAGACTTTTCACGGAAGTCCATGTCCAAAGTTTGGGTGCTGCTCGTATGCCAATAGAGTTTGTTGAAAAGCTGCAACAAAACCAATCATCGAGCTTTACAGCATGAGGATGATGTCTGTACACTGCTGTGAACAAAGTAGAAAAAAATAAATAAATTAAAAAAAAAATGACATTGGGTTCCCCCCTATTTTTGATAACCAACCAAGGTAAAGCAGACTGCTAAGAGCAGGTATTATCAAACTAATTATTTGGCCCTTCACAAACTAAAAATAGCACCTGCACCCGCCCTAGAAGTGGCACATCCATTAGATTAGTCAACTCTGGCTCTTCTCAATTGCCCTAGTGGGTTAGTAATCAGGGTAAGACTTTTGGGGTTGATGTCAGCTGTGAATTGACAGTTGGTATCAAGCCCAGGGGTTAATAATTGAGATGTGTCTTTCAGACACCCCCATTTCTAAAGCGGTAAGTAAACAGTTAAAAAACACACATTAGAAAATAGTTTATTTGAATAAAGAATTCCCCACATTCCCTTGTTCACCAATTAATTATTTTAAAAGAAATCCTAGACATTCTGACATAATCCAATGGTAAAATGTCTCATGACTTCCATCGAATTCCATGGAGCTTCATTCTGAGAATGTTCTCAGAATAAGGTTCCTTAAGTCACTGCCGGTCAGCCGCAGGTACGGAATTTCTCATGAGCTATTCTGTACCTGCTGCTGACTGTAAATGATGTATGGAACCTCGTTCTGAGAATGTTTTCAGAATGAAGCCCCATAGTATTTAATGGGCATCATGAGACATTTCACCATTGGATTACATCAACTTTAAGGAATTTATTTTTAATAAATAAACTGGTTAACCTATTTTTTTTCCTGTTTGTGTTTTTAAATTGTATATTTACAGACTCCGTAATGGAGGGGTCTGAAATTTTTTTATTAATTAGTAACCTCTGGGCTTGATGTCAGTTCAGAGCTGTCATCAACCCCAAAAGTCTGACTCCAATTGCCACCATACAAGGCCAATCGGGAAACACCAGGCAAAGAGCCAGAATTTGCACATTTAACGGATACAACATTTCTGGGGCATCTGCGGAAGCTTTTTTCAGGCTGGGAAGGGCCAAATAACCATGGTCTTTCCCAGCCTAATACCAGCCATTAGTTGTCTGTTTTACCTTGGCTAGTTATGAAAAATAGGGGAAGCCGGTGCGGTTTTTAAAATTATTTAAATAAATATTTTTAAAAATCTGCCTGCGATCCCCTTTTTTTCATAATCAGCCAAGGTAAAGCAGACTGGTTATCAAAAATAAGGGGGACCCGATGTCATTTTGATTTTTTTATTTATTCCCTCTCCCCATTTGTTTGCAGGGCAAATGTCCTGCTCTTACCCCCATTTTTGTTCTTTTTACAGCCCCCTAGCCCTTACTACGTCCATTTTACAGGAAAAACATTTGGGATCCCACTGACTTATATGGGGTTCAGGGTCCGGGTTCAAATTCGGGTCCCGAACAGATCTTTTAATTAAAGTACAGCCTAACCCTGCTCATCTCTAGTTATAATCAATTTTGTCAGAGTAGAGACTTGGGGAATGGGGATACTTTCATACTGCTCCATTGCCTGGGATTGAATATAGCAGCAGAGCTGCGGGAATCCATCTTGAGCATTCTACCTGTTTTATGATGGCTGGTGGACATATAGTCAATGATAAGTATGTATCACAGAGGTGGTTATCCCCGGTCATGTAAACCCGGTGCAAGTTCAAGTGCATTTAGTACTAAGAGAACTGTTAGGACGCATTAGGGCCAGGTTTTACAAGCAGCTGGATAGATGTTCAGGTCTGGCTGATCACATACCTCCACTCATGGGTGTGGTACAAGTGTCAAAATGGTGACTATTTGTCTCACACATGGTCTGTGTTTGGAAGTTGCTACACCTCCAGTGGGAGACCTGTGTATAGATGCAGATCTTGTCCTAGTGGGCAAGCCTGCAGAAAAAAATGGACTTGTTATTTTCTGTTCTATTCCTTTATGCTGAAGTAAGTCTTCCTTTATGTTTCCTCCTGTACAGTGGTTTATGTGAACTAAAATAAATCAACTTTACTGATTAAATGAAAGCAGCAGTCAAGTGACTTGCATAGTCCCTAGTTGGAGCATGCCTGAAATACCCAGTGCCTCTCAGTAATAGGATGAGAGGCATTTCCTAGGAGTGGCGTGTTGGCCCTGTAAGAGCAGGGCAGCAGTACGTGCACACACCCTAGGATTACTCCTGGAAGACCTGCATCATGTGCACAGATTCCCGGAGGGGAAGGAGGAGGCACCCACGTCGAGGAGCATAGGGACACCAGGCAGCATCAAGGGAGCCAGCCACGGTGGCGAGTGACAGCGCGTCCCTGCAGGAGGAGAGAGCAAAGAGTGCAGGGACACTGCGCTAGATTGTGTTTCCCTGAAAATAAGACACAGTCTTATATTATTTTTACCTGAAAAATCCGCTATGGCCTATTTTCAGGGTAGGGTTTATTCTCGGTGAAACATATGTTGAGGATAGCTTTATCCCCCAAGAAGGCAGATCCCTCAGGACATTCATACTTACCAGGCCCCGGACATCTGTGTTGCTCCCAGGTCCTCAATGTAATGTCTGTCCTTGCCCACAGACTCAGGATGATGTCACGGACAGACTAGGGGTAGCCACCAAATCGGCAGGATCTCAAGAACCCTGAAACCCTTTAACCCCTGTACAGGGATTTTGAATTACACAAGGTCTATGAGATTGCTGCCTATTATCAGGTAGGGTCCAAACCAGAAGGCACAAAAAGGGACAAAATTGGCAGACAGGAGTGTAGTCAGGAAATCAGGCAAAGGTCAAAACTGGAGATGGCAGCGAGGTGCAAAAACAGCAGGCAGTAGCGTAGTCAATGAGCAGGCAGAGGTCAAAACACAGGGATCAATATTCAGAACAGAACAGGAACCAGACACTAGCAGGAATACAAGACTATCTTTTGCAGAGACCAGCATACAAGAGGGGAAATTAGAAGAGTGTGGTATCTTCCCATTGGTTGTAGCTGAATAGTGGTAATGTCAGCTGGAAGACACATGCCACCTACAGTCAGCCAGTTGTACTGCAGGTCCCAGGGAAACCCAGCTTAGTGGATGAGCGGAACCTGCACCCACCTGAGCCACTGGCACCGACTTCGCTCATATCACCAGCACAGTCCATGGTGGGAATATGTTGGCACCTGGTGACCAAAGTAGAAGTCGCAGGAGTGGACTCTGGTGAAGACGTGGCGCATGCTCGCTGCAGGTGTGCTCCACAGCACTCCTCCCCTGCTTCTGGTCGGCACTCACACACATCATATCACACACATATATCAGATTGCACACACAATCACACCTCAGATGGAACACACATACACATCAGAGTGTACACACACGTACACAAACAACATACAGTGATACATACTGCTTCCGCCCAGCAGGGGAACCTGGGACACAGTGCAGTGGAGTGCAAGAACCTGCAGTGAAATTCATCAAGGACCTGTGGTCGAATGCATCAGTGTCATCGAATGTTGTGTGTGTGTTTGCGATCTGACGTGTGATTGTGTGTGCCATCTGATGTGTCATTGTGTTTGTGATTTGATGTCTGTGCGTGATCTGATGTGTGTGTGCTTTCCACAGCTGGTCCTTGATGCATTCCACCACAGGTCCTCCAGTTCGGGGTCTTGGGAGTATGATTGCGGGCTCTTCTATCTTCTATTTTCTCTCTATTGAGGGGTGTCCGCGTTCTTTAATGAAGTGTTCTGCAGAATTCTTTATCTTTTTTAGCTGCATAGACACTTCATTATTGAACGGCAACTGGGGCTTATTTTCGGGGTAGGGCTTATATTTAAGCCTTACTCCGAAAAGGCCAAAAAAATTGCTAGGGCTTCTATTCAGGGTAGGGCTTGTTTTTGGGGAAACACGGTACAAAGGTGTGATGAGATATGAAGTAGATTGCAAACTTTAATAAATATTATTGCTAACCTGCAGTCTCCTATCATAAAGTAACAGTAATGATAGAGATATAAAAAGAGCAAGTAGTGACCACTAAAAAATAAACAGTAGATAAGTGTTAACCACTGAAAGTGTCTTATATATAATATTTAAGATTATATCAATACATATGCTTGTATAGAGAGAGCATAATGTTATATTGGTCACCAAGGAGGCAGACAGCAATAATTGTAAACTGGTCGCCTACTGTCATACTTGAGCGCCCCTTGAAATTCACAGAAAAGGGTTTGATTCATTCACTATACTGTAAAGCTGGCTAAAAATGTGCATGGTTGTGCTTCTGTGCCATCATTATGTTCAGCAATGACACACAGGAGGATCGCTGGATGCTTTATAGAAATCTTTAAAAATATTATATGATACTCTATCAGAGAAAGGAAACTCAATTGAAATCAATATTTTCTTTTCCATCCAGACATAACACATCTGTTCTACTCCTAGTAAGATAGATGTTAACTGTAATTGAAGGTAGTTAACTACATACCATAACTGTGAATTTATAGAGAGAGCTGTGTGGATTTCTAAGCAATGGGAAGTTGTCCTGATCTACAGCAGCTGTTCTTGGAGGAAACTGTAACATTCAATGTTTCACTGGAGGTACATTTACAATATTCTATATTGCTCAGATGATATATCCTTCCTGACACTGGGGGGTTGATACAGAGCAGAAGGGGGTAGTTTACAATAGGTAAGAACAATATATAATCATGTTCTAAATATTATTAGGGGAGAAACATTCTAAACCAGGGAAGAAGAGTTTCAAAGTAATACAACACCAGGCTGGGCCACATGGGGCAGCAAGAACCTTTATAATTAACAAGCATATATTGATTCTCTTTACCAGGAAACACACAATGACCTTTCCAAAAAAAACCTCAATGAATAGAAAGTAAATCACTTTTTGTCCCCACCATCTGAGCAACAATCCTATCCAGGAGATGAATATTACAAGAGCATTTTGGTTTGTGGACGGATAATTAGCGGCACTGAGAGCGCCATCATGTGACCCCCAATGACACCATTAGGACAGGCACTGTACTGTAACACCACATTGTTTTTAAATTCATTATGTTGCTTTTCCCGGAGCCCCTTGCATTAACATGCTCTCCCTTGTGGTTTCCTCATAATGCACCTTCTGGAGCTGTTGACCTTTTTAACCAGAATGTGACAGACAAGTGGTTAGAATTGATCTCTGATTTCTCCGTGTCAGAATATTTTAAAGGGGCAAATTCCCTGAGGTCTGCAAGAAATATGGTTCAGACAGACTGATGTGGCAAAGGTCTAATCCACCAGTGTTAGCAATGTTATCTATCATTACATTTGTTTTACATGACACCCAGCACATGTTCATTCATGGGCACTTAAGATGGTCTTCATTTCCTTTCAAACTTATTTATTCAGTAGATTATACATGAAGATGTTAGAAAAAATAAAATAAGTACTAAGAACCCTTTGTAACCATATTCCCTTTATAATTGCCCCTAACAACTTTAATACAGGTAAAATATATCTTTGTACCGTGTTAGCCAGTAGAGATAAAACATTGTTTAAAAGAACTGAAGTCCTCAGTGGTTGATACCTTTTAATGGCTACCTGAAAAGATGGTGGTAATAATAGCAAGCTTTCCAGACTACTCAGGTCTCTTCATCAGGCTTAATATAACACAAAATCTGAAGTCACATACCTATACACAACAGGACATAGAATGGGGCAGTAAAAAAAACCAAGTTATTCATTCCTGCTCTGAATGTGTCAAAGGTCATCATAAGTTTGTATTCTCAGACTCTCCTGTCTCTTTGGGACTTGAAATTCTCTTTCAATACCAGCAATTTCATGTCCATGATGCTGTGGTCTGGGTTACAAAAATGTTTGGCCACAGGTAGATCCATCCTTTTTTCTCTAATTGTGTGGCGGTGAGAATTCATCATTGTCCTGAGCTGTTGTCCTGTCTCCCCTACATACAGCCCCCAGTTGGACATTTGGTACATATAATAAAGTACACCATATTAGTTGTGGTGCAGCTGAAGGTACCTGGGATCCTGTAGTCCTGATGTGAGCCCGGAATCTTTATCTTGTCCGTTATCAATATAAATAGACATGTCTTAATTTTTTTCTGGTTGCAGGGAAGTGTTCCTGCTGTTGTTGGAGAGGATAGAGAGCTTCTGACAATGATGCTTCTTAGATTTGGGGGCTGTCTAAAACACAGAAGTGGGGGGTCTGGAAAAATAGATTTTAATCGGGCATCTTTTTGCAGTAATGGTTGTAGTTTCCGTGCAGCTCCTCTAAACACCTCCAGATTTGGATTGTAGGTGATTACAAGAGGGACCTGGTTGTTTTCTTCTTTAGTTTTATAATGTAGGAGATGGTTTCTTAATATTCTGGTGGCTCTTGTAATCTGGTTTTCAATTTTTCTTAAGTGGTAGCCTTGATTTAAGGTACCGTTACACTAAGCGACGCTCCAGCGATCCCACCAGCAACCTGATCTGGCAGGGATCGCTGGAGCGTCGCTACACGGGTTACTGGTGAGCTGTCAAACAGGCAGATCTCACCAGCAACCAGTGACCAGCCCCCAGCCAGCAGCGACGCGTGGAAGCGATGCTGCGCTTGGTAACTAAGGTAAATATCGGGTAACCAACCCAATATTTACCTTGGTTACCAGCGCACACTGCTTAGCGCTGGCTCCCTGCACTCCTAGCCAGAGTACACATCGGGTTAATTACCCGATGTGTAGTCTGGCTATGTGTGCAGGGAGCAGGGAGCCGGCACTCACAGCGTGAGAGCGGCGGATGCTGGTAACGAAGGTAAATATCGGGTAACCAAGAAATGGGCTTCTTGGTTACCCAATATTTACATTGGTTACCAGCATCCGCAGAAGCTGGCTCCCTGCTCACTGCAAATTCAGTTGTTGCTCTCTCGCTGTCACACACAGCGATGTGTGCTTCACAGCGGGAGAGTAACAACTAAAAAATGGTCCAGGACATTCAGCAACAATCAGCGGCCTCACAGCAGGGGCCAGGTTGTTGCTGGATGTCACACACAACAACATCGCTAACAACATCGCTGTTATGTCACAAAAGTCGTGCCTCAGCAGCGATGTTGCTAGCGATGTTGCTTAGTGAGACGTGGCCTTTAGAAAGGTCTTTCTGAGGCCCTCAAGGTGATTGTCTCTATCTGTAGTGTTGAAACATATCCGATTGTACCTGATGGCCTGACTGTACACTATAGAGATTTTATGTGTTTTGGATTAAAACTGTCCTATTTCAGATATGTTGGACGGTCAATTGGCTTCTTGTACAGGGATGTCTCTATTTCATTGTTCTGTAGTTTAATGATGGTGTCCAAAAATTTGATTTCAGTGCAGGAGTAGTTGAGTGTTAGGTTGATGGTGGGATGAAACTGATTCAAGTGTTCATGGAAGGTCTTCAGCTGCTGCTCAGACTCTGTCCAGATGATTAAAATATCGTCATTGTAACGGTAGTAGGCCAAAGGCCCGATAGGACAAGAGGATAAAAAGTCACTCTCAATCTTGGCCATGAAAGATTTGTATGTATATTGTGGTGCCATTTTGCTTCCCATTGCAGTCCCAGTCTCCTGTAGATATATGTTATTGTCAAATGCAAAGTAATTATGAGTGAGGATGAATTTTGTAAGCTTCACCACAGAATCGGCATTAATTCCTGTATTTTCCAGGAAGACTTTGCAGGCATTCAATCCATCCCAGTGTGGAATATTCAAGTACAAGGATTCCACATCTATGGTGGCAAGGATGGTTCCCTCTGGAAGAGGACCTAATGCTGATAGTTTTTTCAATAGGTCAGTAGTGTCCTGTATGTAGCTGGTTGTATCCCTTACCAAGGGTTTAAGGATACCCTCTACCCATCCTAAGACTTGTTCAGTGAGGGTGCCCACACATGAAATGATGGGTTTTCCTGCATTTCTAGATTTGTGAATTTTGGGAAGCATGTAGAATGTGCCTGTTCTTGGACTTACCAGTATCAGTTCATCAGCTGTTGAGGATATGTCAGGCAGACAAGAGACCAACTTGTTAAGTTTCTTCTAATAGTCTTGTGTAGGGTAAGACTCCAATTTTTTATAGTAGCATGTGTCCATCAGTTGTCTGTGTGCTTCCCAAAGAGACAGGATCCCAGGGAATTTCAAACTTATGATGACCTTTGACACATTCAGAGCAGGAATGAATGTGTCACATGGATTTATGTCTTTTTACATCAATTAAGAAATGTGCTCCTTAGACCTTCTGGGGGCATCCCAGCTCTGGACCAGACCCTAATCAAAGGACAATAAAACTTTCACACAGCTTATCTATGAACTGCTGCAATATTTATGGCCACAACAGTTTGTCCTCTTGCCATACTGATCATTTTGCTTCACATAACTTGTTTTATTTACTGCCCCATTCTATGTCCTGTTGTGTATAAATGTGTGACTCTTCAGATTTTGTGTTATACTGAGCCTGATGAAGACACCTGTGTAGTCTCGAAAGCTTGCTATTATTACCATCTTTTCAGTTAGCCATTAAAAGGTATCAACCACAGAGGATTTCAGTTCTTCCTAACCACTTTAATTACAGAAATGTATTAAAACTGTCTAACAAATATTGGGAAGAAAAAAAACACATATTTTCCTATTAAATCTACCAATCTGAAGCTGATCGCCACAATGAGCTTTGTTTACTTTGCTCAAGTAACCACATGTCATACAATCATGTGATCGCTGCAGCTTATAACTGGTCTCAGTGTGATGCTAGCACTTAAAGCATGAGATCCTTGAGACAGTGATTGAAACAGCAGTCACCTGTCACACTGAGTTTTAGACAAACGTTTCCAACTGAGATGGTGGCATTGAACACTGTTCAGATTGGAGATTCTGATAGTCTGCTCGATGGTTTCTCTGGTGCCTGGAATCAACACAAGCAAACTCGCAAGTCAACCTGCTGTGTGATGATTCATAGGCAGGCTAGCAAGACTCAATTTCTGCTAGTCTGTTTGCTGCTTTAACCACATGTTATGGGGAGACGTATCACATCTGCTCCCCTCCTATTAATGCTGGTGGAATCTTTCTGCACATGCCAGCTATAGTTTACTCTATGTTGGTCTGTGAGGTGTGGTGTTCCAGACTCTCTGGTGAAAGTTGTTCTTTAGTTGTGCCTATTGCTTGGAAAGGTTGTGGAGTTTACCCCTGTGGTTTTATACTTCCTTCCTGCTGTTATTTTTCCTCCTGAGTCTCTTATTGTATTTATCTTTATGTGTGAGTACTGTGTGACAGAGTTTTGCTTTTTTCCCATGTCTGTATTTATCTGTGGTTTAAACACACTCCTGTCCCAATCATCCCTGGGATGAGGGTGAATCAGATCAGGTAAGCTCAAGAGCAGGGCCAGGAAGGAGACTCAGGTCTTTCCACCACCAAGAGTATCCCTGAGATAGGGTAGTGTCCTCAAGCTTGAGGGGCAGCTTAGGAGTTAGAGATGAGCCACCACCCTAGTGTTCAAGTTTGGTTCGTCGAACGTGGGGTGTGTTAGTCGAACGTTCGTCGAACACTTTCGAACACCTTCGAACACCATTGAAAACAATGGCAGGCAAACACAAACACATACAAACACGAACGAACACACACATATTATGCTCACCTTACCTTCCGTACCATCGCCGGCCTCCTAAGACTTGCAGTTCGCCGGTACAAGATGTGTATCGGGTAACCATCGCAACCGATGCCGGTATTTCCGCTGACAGAGCACTGACGTCAAAGGCAGGAGCCACTTGCCTCTGATTGGCCAGAGCACTGACTTTGAGTATCATCTGACAGAGGACGTTTCTCGCTTGTCGCGATGGTTACCCGATACACATCCTGTAGCGGCGAACTATGTGTATCGGGTAACTATCGTGACGAGGGAGGAACTTCCTCTGTCAGACGCTACTCAAAGGCAGCGCACTGGCCAATCAGAGGCAAGCGGCTCCTGCCTTTGACGTCAGCGCTCTGGCAAAAAGTTCTGGCATTGGTCGTGATGGTTAACCGATACACATCTTGTACCGGCAAACTGCAAGTCCCAGGAGGCCGGCGATGGAATGGAAGGTAAGGTGAGCATAATATGTGTGTGAGCGTGTATGTTTGTGTATGTTTGTATGTTTTTGCGGCTTAAGTCACATGTCCCTCTGCATATAAAATGAGGACATGCCATTTTATGAATGTTAAACATCAGAGAAGGTGCTGCCACTGATGCTGCTAGTCAGTGCTTAGCTAGGAGTTTAATGATAGATAGTTGAGATAGATAGAGGGCGATAGTTTAGAATAGGGACATGCAATGTAGGGAAAGATGTGTGCCACAAATTAGCATATCATGAAGGAAATAGGGATTGCTACTTCTGAGTACCTGCTAAACAATCTAAATAGGTATTGCTACTTATTATTGACTGCTCCAAATTACCCAGTGAGCCATATTTCTAGATATTTTTAGTTAGTAGTGCCTGCTGTAAATTTGCTACTGAACTAGCTAAATAGGTCTTGGCACTTTCAGTGCCTGCTCCAAATGCCGCAGGGAACCAAATTTCTAGGTATTGCTACTTATAACTACCTGCTCCAAATTAGCCTGCGAACCACATTTCTTGATATTGTTAGTAAAGTTGAGCGATGTTTGAGGTTCGCAAATTTCATGTTCGAGTGATTTTGGGGGGTGCTCGAGATCGAACTCGAACTCGAGCTTTTTGCTAAAAGCTCGACAGTTCGAGTTAGGTTCGAGAACGGTTCGATCAACATAAACGTGGATTTTCACAGTAAGGCTATGTGCACATGTTGCTATCTGCATGCGTCCTGCGTCCCAGCACAATCCCTCTCCCTTTCCTACTCACCGATCACGGGCGCCTCGCTCCACGTCTGTCACAAATCTGCGGTGTCTTTTCCTCTTTAGAAAATGGCTGCCGCTTCACTAGTCAATTAGTTATTCCGTGCTTTCCCCGCCCACCGGCGCCCATGATTGGTTGTAGTCAAACACGTCCCCAAGCTGAGTGACAGCTGTCTCACTGCAACCAATCACAGCCGTCGGCGGGCGGGTCTATATTGTGCAGTAAAATAAATAAATACATAATAAAAAAAAAAAATGCGGTTCCCCCATATTTGATACCAGCCAGGATAAAGCCACACATCTGGAGGCTGGTATTGTCAGGATGGCGAGCACCACGTTATTGGGAGCCCGCCACCCTAACAATATCAGCAGACAGCCGCCCAGAATCGCCGCATCCATTAGATGCGACAGTCCCGGGGGACTCCATCTAGCTCATCCAGAATTGCCCTGGTGCGGTGGCAATCGAGGTAATAACTGGGTTAATCATGCCTGGCGTCTCCCCAAGACACCTTCTATGATCAACCTGAAAGTGAAAGTAAATAAACACAGACAGCAAAAAATCCTTTATTTGGAATAAAAGACAAAAAAACCCCCTCATTTACCTCTTTATTAATCACCAAATACCCCTTCAGGTCCGACGTAATCCACACGGCACTATCAGCTCGACTACATGAAGCTGCAGCAACACCGTAGAACACGATCTCGCTGTATCAGCTCCACAGAGCAATGAAGTAAATTGCGCTGTCAGCAGAGACTTCAGCACTGCAGACATCAAGATTACCAAATCTGCCTGTCTGTAGTATTAGAAGCAGTAGACTAGTGGATAGAGCGCTTGCCTAAGAAGCATAACTTCAAGAGTTCTAATGCCGGTCCCGATAAAGAATTTTTTTTTTTTTAATTTTAAATTATAATTATATATTTATAATTATAATTTAATTTTATTTGCACTGAGGGGAGGAGCCAGACATCAGCTTTGAGCCGCGGGACACACCTCTAAAATTGGAGCAGTTCACGGAATGAGGCTGCATTGCTCTCTCCTCTCTCTCTTCTCTCTCTCCTCTCTCTCTTCTCTCTCTCTCTTCTCTCTCTCTTCTCTCTTTCTCTCTCTCTTTCTCTCTCTCTCTCTTTCTCTCTCTCTCTTTCTCTGTCTCCCAAGGAGAGGGAAGAAAGTGTTTCAGGGAGGGCTCAGAAAGCATACTATGGACAAGGAGAGGGAAGAAAGTGTTTCAGGGAGGGCTAAGAAAGCATACTATGGACAAGGAGAGGGAAGAAAGTGTTTCAGGGAGGGCTGAGAAAGCATACTACAGACAAGGAGAGGGAAGAAAATGTTTCAGGGAGGGCAGAGAAAACATGCTATGGACAAGGAGAGGGAAGAAAGTGTTTCAGGGAGGGCAGAGAAAACATACTATGGACAAGGAGAGGGAAGAAAGTGTTTCAGGGAGGGTTGGGAAAGCATACTACAGACAAGGAGAGGGAAGAAAGTGTTTCAGGAAGGGCAGAGAAAACATACTATGGACAAGGAGAGGAAAGCAAGTGTTTCAGAGAGGGCAGAAAAAACATACTATATTATAATATAATTTTTATTTATTTATAATTATAATTTAATTTAATTATGCACTGAGGGGAGAAGCCGGACATCAGCTGTGAGCCGCTGGACACACCTCTAAAATTGGAGCAGTTCACTGAATGAGGCTGCATTGCTTCTCCTCTCTCTCCCCTCTCTCTTCTCTCTCTTCTCTTCTCTCTCGTTTCTCTCTCTCTTTTTCTCTCTGTCTCCCTCTCTCTCTCCTCTCTCTTTTTCTCTCTTTCTCTCACTCTCCTCTCTCTCTCTTCTCTCTCTCTTCTCTCTCTCCTCTCTTTTTCTCTCTCTCCTCTCTCTCTCTCCTCTCTCTCTCCTCTCTCCTCCCTCTCCCCTCTCTCTCCTCTCTCTCTCCTCTCTCTCCTCTCTCTCCTCTCTCTCTTCTCTCTCAGCTCTCTCTTCTCTCTTTTTCTCTCTCAGCTCTCTCTCCTCTCTTTTTCTCTCTTTCTCTCTCTCTCCTCTCTCTCTCTCTCCTCTCTCTCCTCTCTCTCTCTCCTCTCTCCTCTCTTTCTTCTCTCTCTCTTCTCTCTCCTCTCTCTTTTCTCTGTCTTTTCAAATTCAAATTCAAATTCAAATATCCTTTATTGGCAGGACCAAAATGCAATTAGTATTGCCAAAGCAATACTCTCTCTCCTCTCTCCTCTCTTTCTCTCTCTCAGACCTGGCGATGATCAGCTGATGCGGTCACCTGATGGAATCAGCTGACACTATAAGTCGAGCGATGAGGCCGGCTTTTACCGCCCGGCCGGCTAAACTATCAGCTGCTGCTGCTGTCGGACAGGGGTCTGCACTGAAGTGTGTAGTTTTTTTTTGCACTGATGCATCAGCTGATTGTATAAAAGCTGTTAATACGATCAGCTGCTGTGTCATGTGATTCAGGCCCTTGAACCTGACACATCATCTGATTGCTTTGCCTTCCAGCAAACCGATCAGATGATATTGGATCCAGATTGGACGGCGTGGGACCCTTGATCAGGATTACTATGGAGGGGGGTTCTTTATTTCAATAAAGATGGAGTCACTAATTGTGTTGTGTTTTATTTCTAATAAAAATATTTTTCTGTGTGTTGTGTTTTTTTTTTCTGTACTAGAAATTCATGGTGGCCATGTCTAACATGACACCATGAATTTCGGGCTTAGGGCCAGTTGATAATATACAGCTAGCCCTAACCCCATTATTACCCAGCGAGCCACCCATCACCAGGGCAGCTGGAAGAGTTGGATACAGCGCCAGAAGATGGCGCTTCTATGAAAACGCCATTTTCTGGGGTGGCTGCGGACTGCAATTCGCAGCAGAGGTGACCAGAAAGCTTGGGCACCCTGACCTGCGGATTCCAATCCCCAGCTGCCTAGTTGTACCTGGCTGGACACAAAAAATTGGGCTAAGCCCACGTCATTTTTTTTAAATTATTTCATGAAATTCATGAAATAATTAAAAAAAAAGGTCTTCCCTATATTTTTGGTTCCCAGCCGGGTACAAATAGGCAGCTGGGGGTTGGGGGCAGCCCGTAGCTGCCTGCTGTACCTGGCTAGCATACAAAAACATGGCGAAGCCCACGTAATTTTTTGGGGGGCAAAAAACTCCTGCATACAGTCCTGGATGGAGTATGCAGAGCCTTGTAGTTCTGCAGCTGCTGTCTGTCTGTATGGAGGAGAGCAGACAGCAGCTGCAGAGCTACAAGGCTCAGCATGCTCCATCCAGGACTGTATGCAGGAGTTTTTTGCCCACCAAAAAAAAAGACGCGGCCTTCGCCATATTTTTGTATATATTTTGTAAATACTTTAATAGAAATAAATACACAGACACATTAGAGACTCCATGTTTATTACTCCCTGTCAGCCCTCCACGATCCTGCTCTTCTGTCTTCTTTTTCCTTCAACCCATGCAGCGCTGCTACATCAGACAGCACTGCATGGGAGGAAGAATGCTGCTGCTCCCGTGCAGTCTATATCACTCAGTGAGTGAGCAGAGGCTGCGTGCTGTAAGCGGTGACGTCACCGCTGACAGGCACGTTGCTATAGCAACGGTGATCTCCATTATTGACCGGCTGTGGCAGCCGGTGAATAACGGAACGGGGAAGCAGAACGGGGAGCCGATCATGTGCCAGAGCATATCGCCGGTACACGGGGATGCACAAACGAGCACCGCGTACCACCGGAGAGATGTACTGACATGACCTAGCAATGATGTCTAGCCATGTGACCAGTCTGTAGCCAATGAGATAATAGACACGTGAATGGTCAATTGGCTATTTTGACATCACGATAGGTCCTATGCTGGTGCTGGTTACCGGGAGGATGCAGCGGTTATCGGAAGGAAAAGTGGCAGGAGACAGAGTGCAGGATGCGTCGCGGGGACCTGTAAGTGTAATGGCAATATTTATTAACTGTATATGTACATTTATAATGTGTTTTTATGTGTTTGTGTTTGCCTCCCATTTGTTTCAATGGGGTTCGAGAGGTTCGTTGAACGGCTCGCCGAACCGAACTCGAACGCGGCCTCCGTTTGACGAACCGAACCGAACTCGAGCCTCTAGAGGGTGGCTCATCTCTAATTGTTAGTTAAAAGTGCCTACTGTAAATTTGTAGTGAACTAGCAAAATAGGTTTTAAAACTTTTGAGTGCCTGCTCCAAATTACGCATTGGATCACATTTCTAGGTATTGGTACTATTTAGTGCCTTCACAATATTGTCATCTGAGGCAAGAATTAAATAATTTATCTTTTGTGTCAGGTGTCTGGCAGGTGTGGGATTAGGGCCGCAAAACATCTGTTTCAAAGGAGAAGGGGTACATCAACCATGAGTGGTAAATCACAACTAGGCTGTCGTGGAAGGGTCAATAGGCGGGCTGTTGGAAGTGTACGTATAGGATGTTCTAATGTTGGTCAAAACTCTAATGTGCAAACACTGCCTGATAAACCTTCCAACACAATCAGAAAAAATATAATTCATAAAGTTTTGAAAAACTGCTGGTGCATTGGTTAATCCAAAAGGCATGACAACATTTTCAAATAGGCCCTCAGACGTTAAAAAAGTGCCTGCCACTCATCACTTTTCCATGTGTGTAGCAATTTATAGCCCCCTCTAAAATCAAATTTGGAATCCCATTTAGCCCCTGTAAACTGATTATATAGGTCAGGGAAAAGTGAAAGTCGGTAAGTATTCTTAACCATAATTTTACTTAAGTCACAGAACAGTCCAGCAGATTCAGGCAAGGAAGAAGAATGACCCGTGTAACCTTTCGTTTACGTATTCTATCATGGCGGTCAGTTCAGAACCTGATTTATTATACAGGTGAGCTTTAGGTAATTTGTAATGATGAGCGAGCACTACCATGCTTGGGTGCTCCGTAATTTGGCAATGGGAACAACATTGAAAACTCAGTAATATCTCTGCCTCTTTTTCTAAGAATACATTTCCAAAGTCCTTCATGCACCCCGGCTGACCCTCCAGTCTAGTTGAGAAAACCTGTACAGAATTAATATTAAAGAATATCCCTGAATATATCGCCAGACGAATGTAGTATCCTTGAGAAAAAATTCTTGTATATACTAGATTATCTCAGGTCCACAAAAGAATTAATAGTAGAGCCATTCCAGATATGTTAAAGGACAGCAGAAAATTCAGGAAAAATAGCAGCAATATTAACCCTATCTCGAACGGCCGATTTTTCGCTTTCCGTTTTTTTCGCCATTCTTCTTCCGAGAGACGTAATTTTTTTATTTTTCAGTCAATATGGTCATGTGAGGGCTCGTTTTTTGTGGAAAAAGCTGTACTTTTAGCTGAAATCATATGTTTTACCATATAGTTTTCTGGAAAACGGCTAAAAAGTTCCAAATGCGGAAAAATTGCAAAAAAAGTGTGATAGCACTATTGTTTTTGATATATTTTATTCACTGTGTTCACTATATGGTGCAACTAATGCATGGGTGTGATGCCTGAGGTCAGTGCAAATTCGTAGACACCAAACACGTAGTTTACTTTTATCTAAGGGGTTAAAAAAAATCAGAAGTTTGTCTGAAAAAAGTGGCGCACGTTTTATGCCATATTCCGTGACCTGTAGCGTTCTCATTGTTTGGGATCTATGGCTCAGTGATGGCTTATTTTTTTGCGTCTCGAGCTGATGGTTTTAACGGTACAATTTTTGCGCCGATGCTATGTTTTGATCGCCTGTTATAGCACCTAGCGCAAAATTTGTGGCGACCAAAAAATGTAATTTTGGTGTTTGGATTTTTTGCCGCTACGCCGTTTACCGATCAGGTAAATTGATTTTAGATTTTGATAGATTGGGAATTTCTGAACGCGGCGATACCAGAGTATAGTGCAAAAGTACTTTTATTAATGAAACTGGCACAAAGGGAATTTGGCAGGACAATCCATGGTCATATGTGAAGCAATCATCAAAATGTACATCTTTAAAACATGGAAAATGCAAAGAAGTACGACAAAATTGGGTGCAATTAAAGTCAGAACACAGGAAAGAAACACCAGAAAAACCTGGGTCTACATGTATGGTACAACATTAGTATTTAGGGAAATGTATATTTCCATAATCAGAGTCAAGAGATAGAAAATAAAATCCATGGAGTTGTGTGTTGCACAAAAAAATATTGCATTTTGCCCCAGCAGCATGACATGGTAATATATGTAAACATCACTCATCCATAATATCCATATTGGTGTAATAATAATCAAAAACATGTAAACAACACCTGGACTTATATAGATAATTATGTATAAAAATTGTTACAAAAAAACAATACTGTATAAGACCGCAGATGAATAAATATAATGTGCTATGAAAAAGATTGAGGGGGAAGAGAGGTATGGCACCTCACTTCTATGTTAGATGGGAATATTGCACATCACCCTAGCAGCTGTCATGTGGTTCAAGAAGAGGGTCCACATCACCGGTATATCATAATTGCTGACACAATGTCCAATGGATGGCAGCAGCTGTGAACAGCAGATATGCTCCTAACCTGTCTCACCCAGCTCTCGGCTGTGTGAGGCAGGAAGTGAGTCATGTGAGCTACAAGAGTCATCACATGACTCTGTGCTACCATGACAATAACCGGAAGTTACGCGATCATGTCACGTGACTTCCGGTATCAGCCGGTGAGTAAATGTTTACCACTGATGCCACTATAATGGCGCTGTCACATATTGACAGTGCCAGTTAAGGGGTTAAAAGGCACGAGTGGATAGTGATTCTGCTTGCACCTGGCAGGCACACATCTCAGCTGTAAAAATCAGTTGAGATGTGCGCCGATCGCTGCAAGCTGCTTGCAGCAGATCACGGACAGTAACACTATGACCGCTAGGATGTAAGATTACTGCCCGCAGACGTTAAGGGGTTAAAGAATATTCATGAATATATCGCCAGACGAATGTAGTCTGGCGATATATTCAGGTGTATTCTTTAATATTGCTGTTATTTTTCCTGAATTTTCTGCCTTCCTTTAACATATCTGGAATAACTCTACTATTAATTCTTTTGTGGACCTGAGATAATCTACTCTGTACAGAATTAAGATATTTCTTACGACAATAGGGACTCCATTTAACAACATCCCTGTGACTCCAATCAATGACGATTGTTAATTTGCAACCATGGAAATCCCAATACCAACCTCGCAGGTGAGTTATCGAGAACATAGCAGGATATTGACTCAGAGTAAAGTGTTCCTACTTTAAGTGTGATGTGAATTCCACTGTTACCAGCTGGGCAAGATTCTGGAGTAATGTTGTCCTGTCAATGGCAACAATTTCAATAGGTCCTTCCATTCTAAGGCTATGTGCGCACGTAGCGTTCTGTCCCTGCAGAAATTTCTGCAATGATTTGAACAGCACACGTGCACTTCAAATCGCTGCAGAAAGAGACAGTAATGAAAAAAAAAAGCTGATTCCATGTGCTCTGAGTGCAGCCCCTCCCATAGACAGAGTGGGGGATGCATGCAGAGCGCACGGAATAAGTGACATGTCACTTCTTAGAACGCGCGCTTCGGGCAGCAGCAGAAGCGCTGCGCTCTAATACGCCACGTGCGCACATCTCCTGCATAAGCTTCTTAGATTATGCTGGGGACGCAGGATGCATGCAGTTACGCTGCGGTGCAGATCGCAGCGTAACTGCATGCAAATACGCAACGTGCGCACATAGCCTTACTGTATTAACAAAGTTGGCTGTAGACTCACAATCAATGAAAGCAGATGCGGATAACGACCGATGCTGGAAAAATAGTTCCACATTCAGTACTTAATCTGAGGAGTAAAAGGTAACTGGAAGTCTGGGTAACCACCTCGACAATCTCCTAGACTTACGTGTTTCCTAATAGCTTGCATAATGAGCAGTTTCTCTGTGCGAACAGAGTGTCTGAGACAACATCAATCTTACCTCCCAATTGTCAGAAAGCTGACAGCTGCAATCTCCATTAGATCCGTTTCAGGTGAATGGACCAATTTGGGAAAAATAGCCAAAACCTCTTGCTACTCATTATGCCTGAATCCTGTGATCCAACCAAATGGCCTGAGTTATGGCCTCTCCCAAGGAACTAGGAGAAGTATGCAGAACCACATCATTCTTAAGAGTATCTGAAAGATCACGTAAAAACTGACACCAGAGAGCTGCATCATTCCACAGACTTTCCATGGACCACTGCTGGAACTCCGAAACTCAGTACTATGGCCCTTAGAAGTCTGGCCCTCGTGAGGTGACCTCTGCCTCTGCAACTTGCATTCTGTCAGGGTAAAAGGTGTCAAAAAAGCATCAACAGCTGACCTTTCTGGGACTTTTGTGGGCAAAGAAACATCCAAGTCCGAGGACCCCCTCACAGCAGGCATATAATTATTTCCACCTACTATGACTCATTCCCTGAAGACTGGAGTCACAGAGCAAAAAATAGCCTAAAGCTTTCCTTGAACACCCAAAACTGATCTTTCTTCCCTTTAAAGGAAACCGGTTGTCTCGCCGCGCTTATCACCATTCAGACCGAATAGGATAAAATTATTCCATGTCTTTATTGAATTGCCAGGTACAGGTCAACGCATTTCAGAGGTCGCAGCCCCCTTCATCAGGACATACAGCAATGACAAGGATAATCAGTTATCATGAGAGATAAGCCGGTATAAATACCCATAGAGATAGACATCACAGCACCGCCCTCAATTTCAAACATTGGCGGGATTCTTATCAGTACAGGAAAAGCGGTAACAGAATATAGGATAAAATCATTCAAAATCTTATCATCAGAATATAATGATGTCAGATTTTAAGATCTAAAGAAAGGGAGTAGGTTAAAAATACATTTCAAACGAATTAAAAACATTCACTAAAAAATAAATAAATGGTAAGGAATTAAAAAAGAACCGATATATGGTCTTGAACTTAGTACATTATGGCAGTGATACAAAGAACTCTGAAGTGATTAACCTATGTTTCTATTTTTGTTTTTTTAGGTATATGAGAAAAAAAAGGAATACATAGGTGTGAAACCAAAGGAAAAATAATGTGATCATATGGATTGAATGTCATAATAAATTCATAATAACATATAATAAAAAATAATAAAAATAAAATAAATAGTTATGAAAAAATAAATTATTTGTGTCTAAATGAAAGGAATAATAAATAGATAAATATATAAAGTGATATATAATGTGCAATGGTGAAATTAATACGTTAATTAAAATCATCCGCTGTTGTAAGCGTTAATAGGAATTTTATATATATATATATATATATATATATATATAAATTGCAACATGTATAGAGTAAAAGAAAAATATAATTATAATTATATATAAAAACAATGTGTATAAAAGGAGGTAAATATTAGTAATCAATGGGTTAAAAACTAAGTGCAGGATTAGACTTCTCATAAGCACAAGTGAAGCTATGATGCATAAGTGCATGACAGAACTACTTCACCACTTCAAAAAAGCCATAATCTAGGGATAAACAGGTGTAGATTTTTCATAACTAGGTATGTCTCTAAGAGGAGTCAAGAAAATGTTTTATTTAAACAATTAGCCGTATGGTCATAGTGATGAACCAAACATGTGCAGTACTCATATAGAGAAACAAGTGACCGTGTAGATACAGAAAGCGCAGGTGTCAGAGGTAAACGCAGTTCAGCTGCAATGGGCATGCGTCATCAAGGTAATCACAATTCAGAGGTATGGGAACCAAACGTAGTGCGCATGTCAGCAGAGAGATTGCATTAAGCAAGTGTCAGAAAGGTAACCAAAGTTAAGAGGTGTGGGAAAAAAGGCAGTCACAAGAGTAGAAGAGTTCAGGTTGGGAAACAACATTACTGCCATATAATAGGTAGAGATGAGCCAACCCTCTAGAGGCTCGTGTTCGGTTCGTCGAATGAAACCTAAGTTCGAGTTCGGTTCGGCGAGCCGTTTGACAAAGCTCTCGAACCCCATAGAAAACAATGGGAGGCAATCACAAACACATAGAAAACACCTTCAAAGGTGTCCGAAAGGTGACAAACAACTCCCAAGACAACACAAACATATGGGAAAGTGACAAGGACAAATATTCATGCGAAAACAAAACAGCTGGACGAGAAAAAAGAGGGGGAGAAACAGATATATGAGTATATGCAAGTGAACATCGATGGCATTACTGTGCAACTTGAGCCTTGCTCATTCTAGGCTTCCAATCTTAATAAATTGCCTGAGTTTGCCACTTATGCCTTGGGGATCTTGTCATGTCCCGCAGCCAGCGTTCTCTGGAACGTGTCTTCAGTAGAGTTGAGCGTGGTTCTCCAGTTCGCGGTTCGAGTGATTTTGGGGGCTGTTCTAGATCGAACTAGAACTCGAGCTTTTTGCTAAAGCTCTATAGTTCTAGTTACGTTCGAGAACGGTTCTAGCAGCAAAAAACCAAGCTAATTACTAGCTGGCTTTCCGCTGTAATAGTGTAAGTCACTCTGTGACTCACACTATTATGAAATTTCAGCGTATATTGTGCGGGAACAGCGCATTCAGATCACTGCTGCTGGGATAATGGCGATTGCCATTTTTTTTTTTTTTCCTTGTCTTCCTTCCCTAAGCGCGCGCGTGTAGTGGGTCGGGCCAGCATGTCAGCCAATCCCAGACACACACACAGCTAAGTGGACTTTTAGCCAGAGAAGCAACGGCATGTGTGATAGGATGTCCATGTCACATGTCCCTGCATTATAAAAACGGGTATCTGCCCATCCAGACGCCATTATCTCTTCTGCGTCTGGGTGTCAGTCACCGCTGGCGTAGCTCCTGTCTCCGATACTGCTGTGTACGCTCTACACACAGCGCTATACAGAATAGGGATAGAAGTTTCTATTAGCCCTTGTAAGGGCTAATAACAGCAGGCTCAGAGCCATAGGTGACAGTCAGGTCCGTGGAAACAGATTTTAACAGCTACAGAAGATAACAGCGTCTGTGTAGCTAAGGTCAGGGACTTTCTCGCTGCATTTCCCCATTAGGAGGGATAAAACGTGAGGCTTCCTTTCCTGTACACTGACCCACAACCCTGCCACTGTACCCTCCTACCCTTTGCACACTCAAGCTCATTGTTACTAAGCCATTATACTAGCAAACACTGAGTAAACTTAGTGGCATCCTAAAAGTGGCTGTTGGACTTCCATTAGTGTCCCACTAGTGCAAAGCTATTTGCAGCACAACTGCATTGCACACTCAAGCTCATTGTTACTAAGCCATTATACTAGCAAACACTGAGTAAACTTAGTGGCATCCTAAAAGTGGCTGTTGGACTTCCATTAGTTTCCCACTAGTGCAAATCTATTTGCAGCACCTCTGCATTGCACACTCAAGCTCATTGTTACTAAGCCATTATACTAGCAAACACTGAGTAAACTTAGTGGCATCCTAAAAGTGGCTGTTGGACTTCCATTAGTGTCCCACTAGTGCAAATCTATTTGCAGCACCTCTGCATTGCACACTCAAGCTCATTGTTACTAAGCCCTTATACTAGCAAACACTGAATAAACTTAGTGGCATCCTAAAAGTGGCTGTTGGACTTCCATTAGTGTCCCACTAGTGCAAAGCTATTTGCAGCACCACTGCATTGCACACTCAAGCTCATTGTTACTAAGCCATTATACTAGCAAACACTGAGTAAACTTAGTGGCATCCTAAAAGTGGCTGTTGGACTTCCATTAGTGTCCCACTAGTGCAAATCTATTTGCAGCACCTCTGCATTGCACACTCAAGCTCATTGTTACTAAGCCCTTATACTAGCAAACACTGAGTAAACTTAGTGGCATCCTAAAAGTGGCTGTTGGACTTCCATTAGTGTCCCACTAGTGCAAATCTATTTGCAGCACCTCTGCATTGCACACTCAAGCTCATTGTTACTAAGCCCTTATACTAGCAAACACTGAGTAAACTTAGTGGCATCCTAAAAGTGGCTGTTGGACTTCCATTAGTGTCCCACTAGTGCAAATCTATTTGCAGCACCTCTGCATTGCACACTCAAGCTCATTGTTACTAAGCCCTTATACTAGCAAACACTGAGTAAACTTAGTGGCATCCTAAAAGTGGCTGTTGGACTTCCATTAGTGTCCCACTAGTGCAAAGCTATTTGCAGCACCACTGCATTGCACACTCAAGCTCATTGTTACTAAGCCATTATACTAGCAAACACTGAGTAAACTTAGTGGCATCCTAAAAGTGGCTGTTGGACTTCCATTAGTGTCCCACTAGTGCAAATCTATTTGCAGCACCTCTGCATTGCACACTCAAGCTCATTGTTACTAAGCCATTATACTAGCAAACACTGAGTAAACTTAGTGGCATCCTAAAAGTGGCTGTTGGACTTCCATTAGTGTCCCACTAGTGCAAATCTATTTGCAGCACCTCTGCATTGCACACTCAAACTCATTGTTACTAAGCCCTTATACTAGCAAACACTGAGTAAACTTAGTGGCATCCTAAAAGTGGCCGTTGGACTTCCATTAGTGTCCCACTGGTGCAAAGCTATTTGCAGCACCACTGCATTGCACACTCAAACTCATTGTTACTAAGCCATTATACTAGCAAACACTGAGTAAACTTAGTGGCATCCTAAAAGTGGCTGTTAAACTTCCATTAGTGTCCCACTAGTGCAAATCTATTTGCAGCACCTCTGCATTGCACACTCAAACTCATTGTTACTAAGCCATTATACTAGCAAACACTGAGTAACCTTAGTGACATCCTAAAAGTGGCTGTTGGACTTCCATTAGTGTCCCACTGGTGCCAAGCTATTTGCAGCACCACTGCATTGCACACTCAAACTCATTGTTACTAAGCCATTATACTAGCAAACACTGAGTAAACTTAGTGGCATCCTAAAAGTGACTGTTGGACTTCCATTAGTGTCCCACTGCTGCAAAGCTATTTACAGCACCTCTGCATTGCACACTCAAGCTCATTGTTACTAAGCCATTATACTAGCAAACACTGAGTAAACTTAGTGGCATCCTAAAAGTGGCTGTTGGACTTCCATTAGTGTCCCACTAGTGCAAATCTATTTGCAGCACCTCTGCATTGCACACTCAAGCTCATTGTTACTAAGCCATTATACTAGCAAACACTGAGTAAACTTAGTGGCATCCTAAAAGTGGCTGTTGGACTTCCATTAGTGTCCCACTAGTGCAAATCTATTTGCAGAACCTCTACATTGCACACTCAAGCTCATTGTTACTAAGCTATTATACTAGCAAACACTGAGTAAACTTAGTGGCATCCTAAAAGTGGCTGTTGGACTTCTATTAGTGTCCCACTAGTGCAGATCTATTTGCAGCACCTCTGCATTGCACACTCAAGCTCATTGTTACTAAGCCATTATACTAGCAAACACTGAGTAAACTTAGTGGCATCCTAAAAGTGGCTGTTGGACTTCCATTAGTGTCACACTGGTGCAAAGCTATTTGCAGCACCACTGCATTGCACACTCAAACTCATTGTTACTAAGCCATTATACTAGCAAACACTAAGTAAACTTAGTGGCATCCTAAAAGTGGCTGTTGGACTTCTATTAGTGTCCCACTAGTGCAAAGCTATTTGCAGCATCACTGCATTGCACACTCAAACTCATTGTTACTAAGCCATTATACTAGCAAACTATGCTGCCAGTTTAAGGGCCGTAGTTGCATTGTCAGGGATAGTTATTGTTGTTTATTCTGCTGTTAATAAAGATAGACCACCGCTGCAATCTACACCACCTCTCAATTTTTACTAATACATTTTAAGTGCACAATCTTGTCGCAATCAAAATGAGTGGCAAAATGACAGATGCTGGTGGAAAGGGGAAGAGGCATGTTGGAAAAGGAAAAAAAGGGTTTGTCCGTGGGGAAGGTGGCAAAGCTCCATTAACATCTGCTGAAGATAGACCATCTTCCAGCAAAAGTAAGATGTCTACTACTTACCGTGGACAATCCGATGTGCTCCCTTTTTTACGGACACGAACAACTGGAACAAAGGTAGATGATGGCCAAAAAAAGAAAATGCTTGAATGGATCTTAAGTGGTCCAACAAGTGCCCTCTCCGCCACCTCAACTACCGAATCCAAAAAACACCAGTCCTCTGAGTTGTCATCCCAATCACACTTGCTTTCTCCCAGCTCTGAAGTCTCCATCCGCCATGCACAGTATGGTGGAACTGAGATGGCTGAGTCTGTAGAGCTTTTCAGTCACAATATAGCCTGGGAATCAGAGGTGTGCTCCCAAGCTACAGTGAGTACAGACCAGGAAATGGTCTGCAGTGATGCCCAGAACCTTTGTGACTCTGATTCAGGCCGTGAGGACCAAGTTTCTGAGCATAATGTTGACCCTTATTCACAAACTGTAACGCCTGTTGTTATAGACAATGAGGAACATACTGATGACGATGAGACGCAGATACCAGATTGGGATGACAACTTAAATATTCGGTCAGGGCAAGAAGAGGCTCGGTCTGAGGGTGAGGTGAGTGCAAAGACAACGCTTGATGAGGAAGTTCTAGATCCCACCTACTGTCAACCCACAATCAGGCACTCGAGGAGGTCAACAGAGGCGGTGGAGGAGGATGCAACTGACGACGAAGTTACCTTGCGCCTTCCTGGACAGAGTCGGAGTACTGGTAGCACGTCTACAACTGCATCCTCAGCCTCCACTGTGCCTCTGAGCACTAGTCGGGGTGAATCAGCAGGTCGCATGCCCTCTAAGCCTTGCCTAGCCTGGTCCTTTTTTGACATAGCAAAAGATCGCCCAAATGATGTGATCTGTAAAATTTGTCGTGATTCTGTTAGTAGAGGGCAAAACCTCAGCAGTTTGACAACTTCTTCCCTGACTTGTCACATGAATAAATATCATATGTCCCAGTGGGAAGCTCACCGTGCTGAAATGCGGCCTGGCGGAGCGAACCATCCACCTCCTGCCCCTTCCAGTGGATCCGCGCGCTCTTCATCTTCTAGGACTGTGGTGACAGCTGTCACACCTGGTTTTCCACGCACAACTTTCACCACTGTAACCGCAACGGGCAGTTTGCTTGGTAGGTCGTCAGTTGGTTTGGAAGGGGAAACAAGTGCGTGTGTACAGCTCTCCCAGACATCGATAGCACCAACGTTGGATGAAGGCAACATCATGTCTACGCCTGCACTTTCCTCACAAACCTGCATTTTTCCAGGGACACCCTACTCAACACCATCTACACACAGCAGCCAGATCTCTGTCCCTCAGATGTGGACAAATAAAAGGCCATTTCCTGCGACCCATGACAAAGCTAAGAGGTTGACTTTAACCCTCTGTAAGCTTTTGGCTACCGAAATGCTGCCTTTCCGCCTGGTGGTCACACAGGATTTTAGAGACCTTATGTCTGTCGCTGTGCCCCAGTACCAGATGCCCAGTCGCCAATTCTTCTCTAAGAAAGGTATGCCTGCGCTACACCAGCATGTCGCACAAAACATCACCGCTTCCTTGAGAAACTCTGTGTGTGAACGGGTGCATTTCACCACCGATACTTGGACTAGTAAGCATAGACAGGGACGTTACATGTCGCTGACTGGGCACTGGGTAACTATGGTGATAGATGGTGAAGGGTCTGCTGCACAAGTCTTGTCGTCCCCACGACTTGTGTGTCAATCCTCTGTCTGTCCAAGTTCCGCCACTGTTTCTGCCTCCTCCACCTCATCTGGGTCCTCCACCTCCGCCCCAAGCCTGCCTGGTCAGGCCACCAGCGTTCTAACTGCGCAGAAGGAATCACGCACCCCTCATTACTATACTGGCAGCAGAGCGCAACGGCATCAGGCGGTCTTTAGCTTGAAATGTCTTGGAAATAAGAGTCACACAGCGGCTGAGTTGTGGGCAGCTCTGGAGACTGAGTTTCGTAAATGGTTGTCTCCACTCAACCTGCAGACTGGTAAGGCCGTGTGCGACAATGCTGCAAACCTGGGTGCGGCCCTTCACCTGGGCAAGGTGACACAGATGCCTTGTATGGCTCACGTGTTGAACCTTGTTGTCCAGCAATTTTTAACACACTATCCCGGCCTAGATGGCCTGCTGATCAGGGCACGAAAACTGTCTGCTCACTTCCGCCATTCAACCACCGCTGCTAAGCGACTTGCATCGCTCCAGAAGTCTTTCGGCCTGCCGGTTCATCGCCTGAAATGCGATGTGCCGACACGCTGGAATTCGACTCTCCACATGTTACAGCGACTGTGGCAGCACCGTCGAGCACAACTAGGGCACAAGTGCTGCCACTGATGTGGTGTCTGTGTGGCCCAATTTTTGGAAAAATGGGAGAATCTGCTTGGAGTAACCCTTGCTGTGTTTTTTAAAAGGAGCCAAGATGAACAAGTCATGTTTCAGCAAAGACTTTGCTACCTACCCCGGTGTCATCCTGGAGACGGTTAAGGATGGCGTATTTTTGAATGTGCTTGATGCAAATCTACCAGTGAAGTGTACAATTAGGGCACAAGTGCTGCCACTGATGTGGTGTCTGTGTGGCCCAATTTTTGGAAAAAAGGGAGACTCTGCTTGGAGTAACCCTTGCTTACATTGTTTTTAAAAATGATCCAAGATGAACAGAGCTGAGATCAGGAAAGACTTAGCTACCTACCACGGTGTCATCCTGGGGAAGGTTAAGTATGGTGTATTTTTGAATGTGCTTGATGCAAATCTAGCTGTGAAGTGTACAACTGGGGCACAAGTGCTGCCACTGAAGGGGTGGGTGTGTGTGTGGACCAATGTTTTGAAAAAAGGGAGACTCCGCTTGGAGTAACCCTTGCTTACATTGTTTTTAAAAATGATCCAAGATGAACAGAGCTGGGATCAGGAAAGACTTAGCTACCTACCCCGGTGACATCCTGGGGAAGGTTAAGTATGGTGTATTTTTGAATGTGCTTGATGCAAATCTAGCTGTGAAGTGTACAACTGGGGCACAAGTGCTGCCACTGAAGGGGTGGGTGTGTGTGTGTGGCCCAATTTTTGGAAAAAAGGGAGCCTCCGCTTGGAGTAACCTTGCGGTGTTTTACATGATTTTAGAAGGGCATGCCATGCCTATATCTTTGTCTCATCCTCTTTTACCTTGTCCAGCTCTTTTGTTTTGGCATGAGTATATGTCCTTGTCACTTTCCCATGTGTTTGTGTTGTGTTGTGAGTTGTTTGTCACCTTTTGGACACCTTTGAGGGTGTTTTCTAGGTGTTTTTATGTGTTTGTGATTGTCTCCCATTGTTTCCTATGTGGTTTGAGTGGTTCGTCGAACCGGTTCGCCGAACCGAACTCGAACGAGACCCCAGTTCGGCGAACCGAACTCAAGCCGAACCACGACCGGTTCGCTCATCTCTAGTCTTCAGTGCTGATGGGTGTGTGCTGACAGATAAGCGCACGTGTCTGTCCACTGACAATGTGGACAGACTAACGTTCATCAATATGAGGAAGTCATGGATCACAGAAGACTTTTCTATCCCTGTGTAATCATGGGGAGGCGAAAGGCTGGTGCATTTTTGAGAGTGCTTCATGCAAAGCATTTTTTAAGATGGAAAATGGGGGACAACTTATGCCAGTAAAGTGGTGTGTGTGTGGCCCAATTTTTGGAAACGAGGGAGACTGTGGTTGGAGTCCCCTCGCTTTTGAAAAAAGAACCAAGATGAACAAGTCATGGATCACAGAGGACTTTTCTTCCCCTGTGTCATCCTGGGGAGGTGAAAGGCTGGTGTATTTTTGAGAGTGCTTCATGCAAAGCATCTTTTAAGATGGAAAATGGGGGACAACTGATGCCAGTCAAGTGGTGAGTGTGTGGCCCAATTTTTGGAAACAAGGGAGACTGTGGTTGGAGTCCCCTTGCTGTGTTTTACATGCTTTTAGAAGGGCATGACATGGCTTTGAGGTTGACTTTCAGCATCTGCAAACTGTTGGCTACCGAAATGCTGCCTTTCCAACCTTTTGAACCGAGGATTTTCGAGACCTTATGCCCATTTGCAGTGCCTCAAGAGCCAATGCCCAGTGGCCACTCCTTCTCCAACAAAGGCGTGCCCATGTTACACCAGCATGTCGCACAAAACATGCTGGTGTAACATGTCGGCCAAACATCTCAGGAGCTAAGGAAGAGGGCACAAAAACATCTGTCTACCATCAACTTAGCAGCAGCCGACATTGAAAAGGGTGTTTCCATCACTCCGGTTGCGGCTCACTTCCTAACTTCTCACCGTGGCTCCTGCTTGGGGTTACGGATTCTTGGCCTGCAGAAGTTCATAGGTAATGGAAGAGGTGGTTCGTGTCATAAATGGCTATTACAGAATGAAGCGAGGTGGATTTTTAACCTCAACTCAATAGCCCCGAGTGGCTTAAATGAGGATTTATTATTCACTGGGTTCCTCGGCTAAATGTCTGAAATTGTCCCCTCTCTTCTTTCCTCTCCAGGATATTGATCTTCACATTGGTAGTGCTGCATGGGGCATTTGAGAATGGCTCCTTGCCAAACTTCAATATAAACATACTTATGGTCAATCTATCATCAGCTATTTCTCATGGACATCTCTGGATTTAATTTTATTGCATATGGACTTATTGGATCTATTATCGGGTTGCCCCCCTCATTATATAATATTGTTCATAATGTTTTGCTATATAGCGAACTATGGGAATCCTATGTACATATATATTGGATTATGCCTTATAATTGGCTTGTGTGCTCTTGTTACACATATATGTACTACATATAAATTGTCTATCATGTAAATCTTAAACGACTATATTTGCCTCTATGTCTCTATGTTTGGATTAAACACGCTACTATGTTTGTGATTCCTGGATTCATATGTACTTACAGTCTGTTGGTCACTTATGATCATTGTGACATCTCTTTAGCCTTAATGTTTGTATGGCGTTGCCCCTTTAACGAACGTAACCTCTCATACACTCAGCGCGCATGCGCTGCTTTTCATGACGGTGATCGCACCTTCCTGGACTTTACCGCGCATGCGCGGACTTTCCAGAATGGCGGCGCCCGTCGGGCAGAACCATGGCTGCCGCTATTCATGCCGCTGTTAGCTGACTCCTCGCCCGGACCTCGTTACCACTGCACCTACAGGTGATTTGATTTACCTATAATTATGGAGCATATTTATACTTTGTTGTGGCAGGTACTCTGCACACACTTGCCCTGAGGAAGCTGCTGATGCAGCGATACGCGTGGGTCCTTGCCCGCGGGATCTTTTTCTGACTCTCCCTCCCTTCTCCACCATTATTGAGCTCTGATCTTTCCCCCTGACTGACCCTCTGGTGGGGGATTTTACATCATGGATGGGTCTTTGGTTCTGCTATTGGTATAGTATCATTATTCTCTTGTTCCGGACAAGGATTTATAGGGTTACAACCTTTCCATATCCATCCTCTTTCCCACCAGATACAAACTGGGTTTGCCACTTTATATAAGAGAATTATATGCATGGTTTATTTATGCAATTGTAAAAATCCCTTTATATATATTGTGGGGCTATGTACTGTGTTATATGTTTGGTCACTTCAATATATTAATTATCTCAGGTATACATTATTACATATGTACAGTATTGCATACTGTGGCTTTGTTAAGGGGTGTATCTTGTCTCTTTTTGTGTTACTATATGAAATCATGGTATACCATTATATTATTGTGAGTTGGTGGGGAGACTCATACCGTGCTATTTAGTGTGTTCTGTATTTTAAATGTTTTTATGTAATTTTGGCTACAATAAAGATTGCTTTTTACTACAATATTGAACACTGCTTCCCATTATGCAGTTCTTTTCTTCTAATACTGTCCACTGACAATGTGGACAGACTAACGTTCATCAAGATGAGGAAGTCATGGATCACAGAAGACTTTTCTATCCCTGTGTAATCATGGGGAGGCGAAAGGCTGGTGCATTTTTGAGAGTGCTTCATGCAAAGCATTTTTTAAGATGGAAAATGGGGGACAACTTATGCCAGTGAAGTGGTGTGTGTGTGGCCCAATTTTTGGAAACGAGGGAGACTGTGGTTGGAGTCCCCTCGCTTTTGAAAAAAGAACCAAGATGAACAAGTCATGGATCACAGAGGACTTTTCTTCCCCTGTGTCATCCTGGGGAGGTGAAAGGCTGGTGTATTTTTGAGAGTGCTTCATGCAAAGCATCTTTTAAGATGGAAAATGAGGGACAACTGATGCCAGTCAAGTGGTGAGTGTGTGGCCCAATTTTTGGAAACAAGGGAGACTGTGGTTGGAGTCCCCTTGCTGTGTTTTACATGCTTTTAGAAGGGCATGACATGGCTTTGAGGTTGACTTTCAGCATCTGCAAACTGTTGGCTACCGAAATGCTGCCTTTCCAACCTTTTGAACCGAGGATTTTCGAGACCTTATGCCCATTTGCAGTGCCCCAAGAGCCAATGCCCAGTGGCCACTCCTTCTCCAACAAAGGCGTGCCCATGTTACACCAGCATGTCGCACAAAACATCACCGCTTCTTATAGAAACTCTGTGTGTGACAGGGTGCATTTCACCACAGATACTTGGCCCAGTAAGCATGGACAGGGGCGTTACATGTCGCTGACTGGGCAATGGGTTACTATGGGGAGAGATGGAGAAGGGTCTGCTGTACAAGTCTTGCCGTCCCCACGAGTTGTGTGTCAATCCTTCCTCTGTATGTAGAAGTTCCTACACTGTTTCTGCCTCCTCAAACTCGTCTGGGTCCTCCACCTCCGCCCAAACTCTGTGTGGTCAGGCCACCCGCGTTGTAACTGCGCACAAGGAATCCCACACACCTCCTTACTATGGTGGCAGCAGAGTTCAACGGCATCAGGCGGTCGACTCTTTACTTTAAAATGTCTGTGAAATGTGAGTCACACCGCTGAGGAGTTGTGGACGGTAAGCTCTGGAGAGTGAGACCGAGTTTCCTCAATGGTTGTCTCCCCTCAACCAGCAGCCAGAGAAGGCCAGGTGCAACAATGATGCAAACCTGGGTGCGGCCCTTCGACGTGACAATGTGACACACGAGCCTTGTATGGCTCACGTGTTGAACCTGGTTGTCCAGCAATTTTTAAACCATTATCCCGGCCTACATGGCCTTCTGCAGAGGGCACGGTGTAACGCCTGCCTGGATCCACAGACTCAGACGGGCTGTAAAGGATAGGCTAGAGGGAAGCCACTCACCAAGAAGGACCCCCAGAACCCTGAAACCCTATAACCCCTATACAAGTATTTGGAATTACACAGGGCCCAAGGTGATCAATACCTGTGAAAGGCTGCAGTCCGAGAGAGTAGTAGTCAGGCAGGGTCACACCATGAATTGAGGAACAGGAACAGAATGGGACAGCCAGGACTTAATCAAAAAACAAGCAGAGGTAAAATGCGGATCGGGCAACGAGGTACATAAACAGCAGGCAGGAGACGTAGTCAGGAAACAAGCACACAAAATCACAAAACAGAACTGGGTGGAACAGGAACCAGAGTTTCAGAGCTATGTCTGGCAGTGGTCAGCAGACAGGATGGGCCTAAAAAAGGGTGTGCTGTCTTCCCATTGGTTGTAGCTGAATGATGGTACTTCAGCTGTGAGACACCCACCACCTACAGTCAGCCAGCGGTTCTGCATATCTCAAAGTAACGCAGCCCAGTGGGTGAGCAGAACCTGCATCCACTGGCGCCGCTGGCATCGACTCCTCTCCCATCATCAGCACTATGCACGAAAGGAACACGGTGTCACCTGGCGACCGTAGTACAAATTGATGGAGCAGACTCCGGTGGTGACTTAACAGCCATGTGCAACAATGATGCAAACCTGGCTGCAATGTGACACACATGCCTTGTATGGCTCACGTGTTGAACCTGGTTCTCCAGCAATTTTTAAACCACCATCCCGGTCTACATGGCCTTTTGCAGCAGGCATGCTCGCTATGGGCTCACTTCCACTGTTCACACCCAGCAGCTCAACAACTTGCATCGCTCCTGAAGTCTTTTGGTCTGGCGTTTCACTGCCTGAAATGCAATGTGCCGACATGCAGGAATTTGAATCTGCACATGTTGCAGCATCTGTGGCAGCACCGTCGAGCCCTGCTGCAAAACGTTATGACGTATATCCTGGGCTAACTAGATCTAGAGGTGATGCAGATCACGCTGCTGGAGTGGTGTCAGATCTAGGACCTATGCACCCTTTTTCGCAGTTTACAAATGTCAACGAAGATGTTTAGCACTGGCGATGCCATTATCAGCATGACAATTCTGGTCATCTACATGCTGGAGCACACTCTAAACATTATTCGGAGTCAGGTGGTGGGACAAGAGGAAGGGAAGGAAGTACAGGAGGAGTCATATGCGGAAGGGATAACAAGATCTACAAGGTTCAGACGGTCAGCAGCACCAAGGCGGCAGGCATGGGACGATGGAGGAGAGGGATTAACAAGTGCGCATAGTATCAGCACAACTGTTGAGGAAGGTGCAGGAGCCCATGAAGAAATGAAGGACGAACTGGTGATGGGCATGGAATACTCAGCAGATGAGGGAGAGCTTGCTCACATTTCGGTTGTGCGAGGTTGGGGGGAGAGTGCAGAGGAAGGAGGCATGATTCTCACCTCTCCGCCACCAACACAGCAAGGACTTCTTGCTGCACTACCTACAACATGACTCTCGGATTGTCCGAATTCGAAGTAATGCTGACTAGTGGGTTGACACACTATTAGATCCCCGGTACAAGACAATATTTGGCGAAATAAGTCCTGCCATAGAAAGGGACGCACGTATGCAGGAGTATCAGCAGAAGGTGGTATGCAATCTTAGATCTGCTTTTACACTAAACACCAGTGGTGCACAGAGTGAATCTCAACGCTTTATCATGGATAGGAGGAAATGGTCTTTTACTTGTCCACATCTGAGGGACCGAGGGCTGGCTGCTGTGCTGAGACGGCATTGAGTAGGGTGTCCCTGCAGAGTTGCAAATTTGGTCATATACAAAATGAGTTGAAAAAGGACAGATGCTGGTGGAAAGGGGAACAGGTGTGTTGGAAAGGGGAAAAAAGTTTGTGTCCGTGGGTTTGGTGGTTAATCAACAGTAACATTTGCTGAAGAAACACCATCTGTTACGGGGGGGACTGGCAGATTTGGATAAGGTGGTATATACTATGTTAGCGCTATATAAAAAAATAAAGAAGAAAATAAAGAAAAAGGTATATATCCCAATCGCCTGTCGGTGTCCACCATGCTCCCAGATGGAAAAGGAGATGTTGGCAACTCAAAGGTTAGGCGGAGGATACATAGCTGGGTGGCTCTGAAACTAATAGTAGCCTGAACCGATTTAGACGACACTCGGATCTGGAGACTGGGATCCCTGTTAGCGTCACAGGGTCCACACACCCACCCAGCCGAGGAACTCCCTGTTAACAACACAGGGGCCATTAAGTACGCTGTCTGTGTGCGTAGGGGCCACACCTGTGGACAGCAGGCGCATCAGGAGCAGCAGCCCAGTTAATGCCACTGGGCTGCACTAGCAGGACTGGTAGGACAGGAGCTGGTCTTAACTGTTCTGCGTTACCAACTGTGGTGGCGGCCTGCACCGACGCCCTATCCCTGCCTACCTCTGGCCTAAAGCCGCAATGGTTTCAACACTTGGAGGTGTGCTCTTTCTCAGCATAATAGAAGACTGCGCGCCTCCTTGTTGGCTCCAGCCCCTTTTATAACCTGGGTCTGCCACAACCCAGGGTGGACCACAATGCACCTCCTGGAGACAAAAGCAGAGTGATACGTCTTCAGTGGCATAACCAGCGGCCTATTCGGAATCGCAACTTCAATGATGACCTCATGGCAGCCACGACTCAAACACCAGTCATTGTCTGACCAACAATAATGAGGTGACAAGTCATAGGGGCGGGCCTCTGCAAGCCAATCCGGAGTGGTCTGGCCACGTCATCAGGACACCTGATGCCCTGTGGTCTATATGGGCCTGCCACGTCAGGGGCAGGGCCAAAGAGTTCATTACCGGACCTAGCCTCTGATGCACTAACTGCCTAAGCATGCTCAGTAGCATGAACAACAGTCTCAGAAAAAGACTATCAGCCTCAACATGCTGTCTAGGCACAACACAAGACTTAGACACGGCATGGAGTCCAAGTACCTGTGCAAAGAGGCTTTTCGCACTAAGTGTGGGAGCATGCACTGTAGCCCGAACTGAGGACTTAGCCTCAGGAATGGCACAGTCAGGCTGAGCATGCTCACTACGCAAAACACTGGACTTAAGCTGCGGCTTAAGCTGTGGCTGGGGTAAATTGGCACATGCATGAGCACTAGCCTCCTGCACACTTAGATGTGGAGGAGAAAGCAGCCAGCTGGGCAAACCGAGGCACAGCCCAAAATGGCAGCTGACGCCTGGGCGTAACTGGAACCGCAGTAGGCTGCTTGCGTTTACGGTGGCAATGATTCGTAACAACAAATACCAGCCAAAGTAACAGGTGTACTTCTTCCCGTGGATAATCTGATATGATCCCTTTTTTCATGGACACGACCATTGCAAACAAATGTAGATGAGGCACCAAAACAGCATCTGCTTCAATGGATCTTAAGTGCTCCATAAAGTGGCCTCTCCTCCACCTCAAGTTCAATATCCCAAATACTACATTCCTCTGTGGTGTCAACCCAATCGCACTTGCTTCCTAACAGCTCTCAAATTTCCACCAGTCCTGCTGAGTATGGGGTAACAGAGATGGTTGAGTCTGCAGAGCTGTTCAGTCACACTATAGCCTGGGAATCAGAGGTCTGCTCCAAAGCTGCAGTGAGTACAGACAAGGAAGTTATTATTATTATTATTATTATTTATTTATAGAGCAGCATTGATTCCATGGTGCTGTATAGTCATTTCTGAACAGATGAATTTTCAGTTTTCGTTTGAAGCTTGCGGGTGTAGCAGATAATCTGACGTGTTGAGGCAGCGAGTTCCAGGAGACAGGGGAAATGATCTGCACAGATGCCCAGAAGCTTTGTGAGTCGGATCCAGGCCCCGACGAAGAAGGTGCTGAGCATAATGTACACCCTCATTCCCAAACAGTAAATCCTCCTGGTGGAGACAATGGGGAACATGATGAGGAGACTCAGATACCTGATTGGAACGACAACTTTACTATTCGGTCAGGGCAGGAAGAGGTTGTGTCGGAGGACTCAGGACGAGGGGAATGAAAACACACAGGGTGATGATGAGGTTGGAGACCCCACTTACTGTCAAACCAAAGTCACCCAGTCGATGAGGTCAGCAGAGGAGGTGGAGGAAGATGCTACTGACGACGAGGTTACGTTGCATCTTCCTGGACAGAGACAAAGTACTGGAAGCACGTCAACAACTGAATCCTCGGCCACATCTCTGCCTCTGAGCAGAAGTCATGGTGGCTCTGCAGGTTACATGGGCTCTAAGCCTTGCCTAGCCTGGGTCTTTTTTGACATCGCAAAGGATCACCCAAGTCAGGTAATGTGTAAGATTTGTCAACAATCTCTAAGTAGAAGGCAAAAACTCACAACTTTGAGTACTTCGCCAATGAAGTGTCACATGGATATGAATTGATATTGTAAGGGTGTATTGCTCAGCTTTATCCACTGTCAATGCAACATGCTTATTTGCCATTCATTGCATGCATTGTTGCAGACTACACACAAGGGGATGCTGTTTTTTTGCATCTGCCTTTGTCTGGTCACTATAGCAATAGCAAAACCGTCTTTGGCTGTGGACTTGGAGATGCTGTCTATGAACAGAAGGAAAAGCTAAAGGTGTGTGTTACAGCAAGGAGCCACAGCGGAAACACTTCGGTCAATTGTGAGAGGAGTCATGTTGGAGTTTGGTGAGGAGGACCGTAACGCCTGTGAGCAGCATCCTGTGCCACTGACCAACATTCTTCCGGTGCTGTCTACACTGTTTACTATGAGAGGAGCGTAAAGTCTGTATTTATGGCAACTGGACACCACAGTACCCAGGTACGGTAGGCTGGGCCCAGACAGTAATGCGTGCACGCAACACTTTGTTTTATTAGCAAAACACATATCTGTTCTGGTTTGGCCAACTACATAGACAATAAGACTTGCTGCCTCTGCACTGTAAATTGTCACTTACAGTTTAAATCATAGAGGGACAGCGACACATGTTTGCATTGACTGTTGCTTTACAAGATTTTGATGACTGTTGCTGAGCTGTGTGGTTTGCATTCACACTGTTATCATCTGCTTTATCTGTGAGGCTTCACCTAACAAGGGTATTCAGGGGGGGGTTATCTATGTTTAGGTAGATAAGTTGTAAGCCCTTGTGATGCGCCACTAGTAGGGGGTGCTTCACACACAGCGAGATCGCTACTGAGATCGCTGCTGAGTCACGTTTTTTGTGACCTCATTAGTGATCTCGCTGTGTGTGACACTGAGCAGCGATCTGGCCCCTGCTGTGAGATCGCTGCTCGTTACACACAGCCCTGGTTTGTTTTTTTATTGTTGCTCTCCCGCTGATAAGCACACATCGCTGTGTGTGACAGCGAGAGAGCAACAATCCTGAATGTGAAGGGAGCAGGAGCCGGCGTCTGACAGCCTGCAGTAAGCTGTAACCAAGGTAAACATCGGGTAACCAAGGTGGTTACCCGATATTTACCTTCGTTACCAGCCTCCGCAGCTCTCACGCTGCCAGTGCCGGCTCCTGCTCCCTGCACACGCTAAGTTAAGCGGTGTGCGCTGGTAACTAAGGTAAACATCGGGTAACCATACCCGATGTTTACCTTAGTTACCAGTGTCCGGAGCTTCCAGACGCCGGCTCCGTGCAAGCGCAGCGTCGCTTGCACGTCGCTGCTGGCTGGGGGCTGGTCACTGGTCGCTGGTGAGATCTGCCTGTTTGACAGCTCACCAGCAACCATGTAGCGATGCAGCAGCGATCCTGACCAGGTCAGATCGCTGGTCGGATCGCTGCTGCATCGCTAAAGTGTGAAGGTACCCTAAGTCATGTTCGCACACACAAACACACACACACAAACACACAATTACTCCTGCTACGCAGAGGGATTACCAGGTAGTAGCCAACTGAATAGTTTGTTCTATTCTTTCAGTTTTATGCATGGTTCTTATTGTTTGTTTTGGGAAAGTTAAACAATCATTTATCAACCCCAACTGCCTAGAGTCCTTTTCCTGTTGAGTGGTTTTGCTGCATACTGGGGAGCCCACCCTGTACACGACTTTAAATGAAGCATAAGTCGTAATGGGAATTTTACTGTGCTACAATGCGGCCTAGCGGGGCTGTGCAACCACCGCTTGCCCCATCAAGTGCATCTGCGTGCCATTCATCCTCTGTGACTGTGGGGACAGCAGTCACACATGCTTTTTCATGCTGAACTTCCACCCCTATACCCGCAACAGGGAGTGTGATTGGCAGGTCGTCAGTGGTTTTGGAAGTGGAAACAGATGGCATTGTTGAGCTGTGTCAGACATCGAGAGAACCACCATTGGATGAAGGCAACATTATATCCACGCCTGCACCTTCGTCACAGATTGGCTGGACTACCTGCAGTTAATAATTGCGTAGCAGAAATGGGAAGGAGTGTAGAATGAACATGTGTTGTACCTTGCTTGGCAGCAAAGGAACACTAAGGTAGTATCCCAGACAACTGTAGTATGCCCCTAAAAGTGTCAGCACTTTTGTAAATTAAAATTTCGTAGCAGAAATGGAGTACTGTAGAATGCACATGTGGTGTACCTTGCTTGGCAGCAAAGGAACACTAACTTGATATTCCAGACACTTTTAGGATGGCAGAAAAAGTGTCAGCTCTTTGGGCAAATAAAATAGCGTGGCAAAAGTGTGCAGGTGGGTACAGTGCCCGGGTTCTGTGGGTCAGTGGACAGGAAAGGAACACTAACTTAGTATTCCAGACACTTTTAGGATGGCAGAAAAAGTGTCAGCTCTTTGGGCAAATAAAATAGCGTGGCAAAAGTGTGCAGGTGGGTACAGTGCCCGGGTTCTGTGGATCAGTGGACAGGAAAGGAACACTGACTTAGTATTCCAGACACTTTTAGGATGGCAGAAAAAGTGTCAGCTCTTTGGGCAAATAAAATAGCATGGCAAAACTGGGCAGGTGGGTACAGTGCCCGGGTTTTGTGGGTACCAGGACAGGAAAGGAAGCCTCACTTTCTATCCCTTCTAATGATGAAATGCAGCAAGTAATTCCCTGAGCTGAGGTACATAGGCGCTGTTATCTAAAGCTGTACACAGTGTTTGCACAGACCTGCCTAGCAGCTATGGCTATGAACGCCCTGAATCAATCAGGAAATCAGCCCTGAAAAGGGCTGAAATAACAAGCAGTCCCTAATCCCTACAGCACTGTGTAGCTTGCACTATGTCTATAGCGCACAAAGCAGGATCGGCAGCAGCAGCGTGAGCGGTGACTGTCACCCACATGCAGAAGGCAGATAATGGCGGCGACAGGGAAAATGGCCTTATTTTATAAGGCAAGGACATGTGACATTCACAGCCTATGACACATGCCCTTGCTAGTCTGGCAAAAATCCACTTAGCTGTGTGTGTGTCTGTGATTGGCTGACATCCTGGCCCGCCCCACTGCACGCGCGCTTAGGAAAAAAAAAAATGGCGATTGGCATTCTCTCAGCACCACAGATCTAAACCGCGTCCCCCCCCACACACTATACGCTGAAATTTGATAGTAGCATGAATCACAGTGACACACACTATTACAGTGAAAAGCCAGCTAGTAACTAGCTAGGCTTTTTGCTGATCGAGCCGTTATCAAACGTAACTCGAGCTATCGAGCTTTTAGCAAAAAGCTCGCGTTAGATCTTGAGCACCCCCAAAAATCACTCGAACATGACATTGGCGAACCTCGAACATCAAACATTGCTCAACTCTAATAATAGGTCACAATGCAAAGAAAGAGAGTGATAGAGCTGAATAGAGGGATGAAATTACTAGTAAAACACTAGAACTTAAAAAAGTGGAGACCTGCTAAGAAGCATAAAAAACAGTGTAAAGTTAATGACAAGAAGGACACGATATGACATATGTAAAAACCACAAGAATCAATAAATAACATTATTCACAGGAATTAATAAAACAACATAAATGCATTAATTAATAAAATAGATCAGTAATTTAATTTAACCCCGACGGTTTCAGGGTGTTCAATTTATAGATCCTATAAGTTTCCTTCTTACTGAGTGCCTTATAGGCTGGATACAAGTAAAATATATCTTGTACCGTGTTAGCCAGTAGAGATAAAAAAATTGTTTAAAAGAACAGAAGGCCTTACTGAGCACCTCCAGCCTATTGGAAGTATTTGGAGGAATCTGTTCAATTGGTGTAATTTTCAAAGAAATATATATATTATGCAAAAATCACACAATGTCTGGACAACCCATGTTGTAGAAATCCAATTTTTATATTGTGCCTATGTGAGTTAAATCTATTGTGCACTGGTCAAAACACAGGAAACTTGTGAGGTAAGATAGTCAAACATTCCAAGGTCAGGTATCAGCAGATCACATCAAGATTAAGTGGATAGGGAGAGGCTCTGATCACGGTTTACAATGAGAATTCTTGGAGGATAACAGACCAGAGCACCGAGACCTGGCAAAAGGATGGTCAAACAAACTCAATGGTCAGGCAGCAAAAGATCAATTCACAAAGTACTGATACAAGAGGATAACTAGCACACCTGAGCAATAGACTAAAGGCTACTTTACACACTGCGATATCGGTCCCGATATCGCTAGTGTGCGTACCCGCCCCCATCTGTTGCGCGACATGGGCATATCGCTGCCCGTGCCGCACAACATCGCCCAGAGCCGTCACACATACTTACCTGTCCGGCGACGTCGCTGTGACCGGCGAACCGCCTCCTTTCTAAGGGGGCGGTCCGTGCGGCGTCACAGCGACGTCACTGAACCGCCGCCCAATCGCAGCGGAGGGGCGGAGATGAGCGGGACGTAACATCCCGCCCACCTCCTTCCTTCCGCATAGCGGCCGGGAGGCAGGTAGGGAGACGTTCCTCGCTCCTGCGGCGTCACACGCAGCGATGTGTGATGCCGCAGGAACGAGGAACAACCTCGTTACTGCTGAAGTAACGATTTTTGGGAATTAGGACCCGTGTAGCCGATTAGCGATAAATCACGCTTTTGCGACGATTTTACATCGCTGAACGCTGTTACACAAAGCTATATCGCTAACGATTGCGGAAGTGCGTCACCAAAACCGTGACCCCAACGACAAAATTCAGGCGATATCGCAGTGTGTAAAGCCCGCTTAAGACTAGCAGTGTTCTGGGACAGACTGCTCAGCTAAATAGCTAGGAAATCAATACAAAGAGAGGACAGCTAGAAAGCCGAGAATCTTCCAGTCTCAGATTGAACAGCTGAGTTGTCACTGAACACATTAATACCTTAGCACGCCCATGCACTAGATTGGAAAACTGAGCTGTGAATCAGCATTCCACTAGCTTAGCACTAGAGATGAGCCAGCCTCTAAAGGCTCGAGTTCAGTTCGGTTCGTCAAATGGAGGCCGCGTTCGAGTTCGGTTCGGCGAACCGTTCAACTAACCTCTCGAACCCCATTGAAAACAATGGGAGGCAAACACAAACACATAAAAACACATTATAAATGTACACATACAGTTAATAAACATTGCCATAACACTTACAGAACCCCGCGATGCGTCCTGCACTCTGTCTCCTGCCGCTTTTCCTTTCCATAATTGCTGCGTCCTCCCGATAACCAGCACTGATGATAGGACCTTCCGTGACGTCAAAAAAAGCATGTGACCAGTCACGTGTCTATTATCTCATTGGCTGCAGACTGGTCACATGGCTAGACGTCATTGCTAGGTCCTGTCAATGCATCTCTCCGGTATGCGGTGCTCGTTTGTGCATCCCCGTGTACCGGCGAGATGCTCTGGCACATGGTCGGCTCCCCGTTCTGCTTCCCCGTTCTGTTATTCACAGGCTGCCACAGCTGGTCAATAACGGAGATCACCGTTGCTATAGCAACACGCCTGTCAGCGGTGACATCACCGCTTACAGCCTGCAGCCTCAGCTCACTGACTGAGTGATATAGATTGCACAGGAAGCAGCAGCATCTTCCTCCCATGCAGCGCTGTCTGATGTAGCAGGGCTGCATGGGTTGAAGGAAAAAGAAGACAGACGACCATGGATCGTGGAGGGATGCGAGGGAGCAATGAACATGGAGTCTCTAAGTGTGTCTGTGTATTTATTTCTATTAAAGTACTTTTTCTCTGTGCGGTTTCTTTTTTTAACCCTTTATTGGAGATTCTTAATGGCCGGGTGAAACTTACCTGACATTAAGAATCTCTGACTTAATACTAGCTAGTAAAACAAAGCTAGTATTAACTCATTATTACCCAGCAAGCCACCCATCACCAGGGCAGCTGGAAGAGTTGCATACAGCGCCAGATGATGGCGCTTCTATGAAAGCGCAATTTTCTGGGGCGGCTGTGGACTGCAATTCGCAGCAGAGGGGCCCAGAAAACTTGGGCTAATCTGTGCTGCGGATTCCAATCCTCAGCTGCCTAGTTATACCTGGCTGGACACAAAAATGGGGCGAAGCTCATGTCGATTTTTTTTTAATTATTTCATGAAATTCATGAAATAATTAAAAAAAGGGCTTCCCTAATTTTTTTGTTCCCAGACGGGTACAAATAGACAGCTGGGGGTTGGGGGCAGCCGTACCTGCCTGCTGCACCTGGCTAGCATACAAAAATATGGCGAAGCCCACATAATTTTTTTTGGTGGGCAAAAAACTCCTGCATACATTCCTGGATGGAGTATGCTGAGCCTTGTAGTTCTGCAGCTGCTGTCTGCTCTCCTGCATACACTAGTGAATGGAGCATGCTGAGCCTTGTCATTCTGGAGCTGCTGTCGGCTCTCCTCCATACAGACAGACATTTTTTTTGGACATTTTTGCCAGGTACAACTAGGCAGCTGGGGATTGGAATCCGCAGCTCAGGGTGCCCAAGCTTTCTGGGCACCCATGCTGCGAATTGCAGTCCGCAGCCGCCACAGAAAAGGGCGCATTCATAGAAGCGCCATCTTCTGGCTCTGTATCCAACTCTTCCAGCTGCCCTGGTGACGAGTGGCTCGCTGGGTAATAATGGGGTTAGGGCAAGCTGTATATTATCAACTGGCCCTAAGCCCGAAATTCATGGTGTCACGCCAATATTAGACATGGCCACCATGAATTTCTAGTACAGATAAAAAAAACCACAACACTGAAAAATATTTTTATTAGAAATAAAACACAACACAATTAGTGACTCCATCTTTATTGAAATAAAGAACCCCCCTCCGCAGTAATTCTGGGTTAAGGGTCCCGCGCCATCCAATTCGGATCCAATATCATCTGATCGGTTTGCTGGAAGGCAAAGTGATCAGATGATGTGTCAGGTTCAAGGGCCTGAATCACATGACACAGCAGCTGATTGTATAACTGCTTTTATACAATCATCTGATTCATCAGTGCAAAAAAACCCCCAAAAAACTACACACTTCAGTGCAGACTCCTATCCAACAGCATCAGCTGATAGTTTATCTGGCTGGGTGGTAAAACGTCAGCCACACCGCTCGACTTATAATGTCAGCTGATTCCGTCAGGTGACCGCATCAGCTGATCATCGCCAGGTCTGAGAAAAAGAGAGAGAGAAAGAAGAGAGAAAGAAGATAGAGAAAAGAGAGAGAATAGAGAGAGAAAAGAGAGAGAAGAGGAGAGAAGAGGAGAGAAGAGAGAGAGAAGAGAGAGAGAGAAGAGAGAGGAGAGAGAGACAGAGAAGAGAGAGAGAAGAGAGAGAGAGAAGAGAGAGGAGAGAAAGAGAAGGAGAGAAGAGAGAGAGAGACGAGAGAGGAGAGAGAGAGAGAGAAGAGAGAGAGAGAAGAGAGAGAGGAGAGAGAGAGAGAGAGAGGGAAAGAGGGGGAAGAGGAATCAACGGTGGAGCTCGCCGCCCAATATGTCACCACATGTCATAAGCTGAGGGGAACATAAGGCCCCTAAATGGACTTTCAGAGCCAAAATGGGGCCCCTCAACTCCCCATAACCCTGATTCCCTCCCACCACACTTACTGTATTTCTCTTGCTTTGGCAACACTATTTGTATTTTGGTCCTGCCAATAAAGCATACTTGAATTTGAATTTGAATTTGAAAAAGAGAAAAAGAGAGACAGAGAAAAAGAGAAAAAGAGAGAGAGAGGAGAGATATGAGAGAGAGATGGAGGGTGAGAGAGAGAGAGAGAGAAAGAGAGAGAGAAAGAGAGAGAAAGAAAAAAAGAGAGAGAGAGAAAAGAGAGAGAAAGAGAGAGAGAGAGAAGAGAGAGAAAAGAGAGAGAAAGAGAGAGAGAGGAGAGAAGAGAGGAGAGAGGAGAGAGAGCGAGAGAGAGGGAAAAAGAGAAAAAAGAGAGACTGAGAAAAAGAGAGAGAGCGAAAAAGAGAAAAATAGAGACTGAGAAAAAGAGAGAGAGAGAAAAAGAGAGAGAAAGAGAGAGAGAGAAAAAGAGAGAGAAAGAGAGAAAAAGAGAGAAAAAGAAAAGAGAGAGAAAGAGAGAGGAGAGAAGAGACAGAAGAGAGAGAGTGAGAGAGAGGGGGAAAAAGAGAAAAAGAGAGACTGAGAAAAAGAGAGAGAGAGAGAAAAAGAGAGAAAAAGAGAGAGAGAGGGAGGAGAGAGATTGAGAGAGAGAGAAAAAGAGAGAGAGAGAGGAGAGAGAGAGGGAGAGAGAGAGAGAAAGAGAGAAAAAGAGAGAGAAAGATAGAGAGAAAGAGAGAGAAAGTGGGAGAGAGAAAAAGAGAGAGAGAAAGAAAGAGAGGGAGAGAGAGAGAGACAGAGGGAGAGAGAGAGAAAGAGAGAGACAGAGGAAGAGAGAGAGAAGAGAGAGAGAGGAGAGAGCAATGCAGGCTCAGTCCGTGAACTGCTCCAATTTTAGAGGTTGTGTCCCGCGGCTCACAGCTGATGTCCTCCCCTCAGTGCATAATTAAATTAAATTAAATTATAAATATATAATAAATATAATTTAAAATAAAAAAAAAAAAATTAAAATCTTTACTGGGACTGGGACTAGAACTCATAAAGTTATGCTTCTTAACCAAGCGCTCTATCCACTGAGCTACTGCCTCTAATGATAAAGATAGGCAGCTTTGGTAATCTTGATGTCTGCATTGCAGAGAGAAGTCTCTGGTGACAGCGCGATTCACTTCATTGCTACGTAGAGAGGACACAGCGCGATCGTGTTCTACGGTGCTGCTGCATCTTCATGTAGCAGAGCTGACAGTGTTGTGCGGATTACGTCGGATCTGTAGGGGTATTTGGGGATTAATAAACTGGTAAAAGAGGGTGTTTTTTTGTCTTTTATTCCAAATAAAGGATTTTTCGCTGTGTGTGTTTATTTACTTTCACTTACAGTTTAATCATGGAAGGTATCTCGAGGAGATGCCTGCAATGATTAACCCCGTTATTACCTCGATTGGCACCGCACCAGGGCATTTCGGGATGAGCTGGGTGGAGTCCCGGGAGTGTCGCATCTAATGGATTAGGCAATTCCGGGCCGGCTGCTGGGTGATATTGTTAGGCTGGAGGGCTCCCCATACCGTGGTGCTCTCCATCCTGACAATACCAGCCTCCAGCCGTGCGGCTTTATCCTGGCTGGTATCAAATAAGGAGGGAACAGCATTTTTTTTTATTATGTATTTATTAATTTTACTGCACGACATAGAGCCGCCCGCCGGCGGCTGTGATTGGTTGCAGTGAGACAGCTGTCACTCATCGTGGGGGCGTGTCTGACTGCAACCAATCATGGGCGCCGGTGTGCGGGGAAAGCACGGAATACCTGATTGAATAATGAAGCAGCAGCCATTTTCTTAAGAGGAAAAGACGCCGCAGATTTGTGACAGCTGTTCATTGAGACGCCCGTGATCGGTGAGTAGGAAAGAGACAGGGATTGTGCTGGGGACGCAGAACGCATGCAGATAGCAACGTGTGCACATAGCCTTACTGTGAAAAGCCACGTTTTTGTTGATCAAACCGTTCTCGAACCTAACTCAAACTGTCGAGCGTTTAGGAAAAAGCTCGAGTTCGAGCTCGAACACCCTCCAAAATAACTCGAACATGAAATTGGCGAACGTCGAACATCGAAAATCGCTCAACTCTACATAGCACACCGAGAACCTATAGTGCAGCAGTTACCTAAAGCGTGCAAGAAGCACAGGAGAAATCGTGACAACTGCTGCACAGTGAAATGCTATACTAGGTAAACATTGAACAAAAGAAATATAAAACTGCAATACTGCCATAGAAACTAGGTTAAAAATGAGGTATCTGGTACACAATTTGGCCAATTTCTGATAACACCAACTACAAGTGACAAGGCATACCCCTTTGTTGGGACCCTATTCCTGACTGCTTCTACATGTGCTAATGTAGCGCCCCTGAACCAATCAGGGCACTACCAGGTACTGCATCCTGCCAAAGATGCAGGGCCTAACCCCAGGGACCTGGAAGACCAGTGTGGGTAACAGCAAAACACATTATAATCCCAAGTTTTCCCTCATCCCCACAGACTGGTGACAGACTAGAATTGGACCCAATGGATGGCCACGCAGGGGTGGAGACAATCCAGTCCACTAGACAATGACCAGGTGGGAGGGGACAAACAGTTAGATAGTTAGTAAGTGGAAATTAGAGGAGACGGACGTAACTGCACTGACGCGGGAGTGTGACGTGACCTGAGGGCCCAGGTGTGTGATTGCCGGTGGAGTACAGCGAAGTACTCCCGGAACCATAGCACTGATGGGGTACAGAGCCCTAAGTCAGGCAAACACTCCAGGCAGACCTGATAAAATCTGCACAGTGAGGGGACCATCCAAGACCTCACTGATCTTAGAAGTCCGGGGGCACCAGCAGTAATGGGCGAACCGGGGACCGGAATGGAACACCGACCCTACAGGGCTCACACTGCCCGCCGTACGGACCAGAGACTGAGAGACAAACAGGAGGGAACCCCAAGACGCTCCAAGCCACAGAGACCCACCAACTTGAGAAAGGAGCAGGAGAAAGAAGCCACCAGGTCACCAACCGACACTGAGACTAAGGGAACCAGAGGTGAACACCAGCATACCTCCGGGTACCAGTTACCATCACTGTGAGTTAAGAGAACCAGTTACACAGCAACCCCTTGTGTGGCCTTCTATTTTTTCCACACCTAACTCCATCACTTTTGCGGATGGCCCAACATCCTTGCTGCCCTCACATCAGCCCCAGCGGGAAGACTGTGCAGCGGCGGTTCTATCACCATAACCACAACCCACTAGTGACGTCACGACATAAACTTTATTAACTATCCCTCTGTAATTAAAAACCTTTCTAAAGTGACCCCCAGGGTCACGGAACCAGGCAACGGCCACCCAGTGAAACATTACAGTAGTACACTGCCCGGGACCAAGTACCCCATAGCCCTGGGCGGCACACTAAAAGCTTACAATTTAAAGGGCAGGTAGAATCCAGCTATAATTTTAATTAACATGTCCTTGGCTGGTGGTTGTATTGCTCAGTCAGAAGGGAGTATAGTACAAATGTCAAAAAACTGACCAGCACATCCAAGAAACAAACAAATGTGAACAGTTGCATACTGAAGAAACTAGTCAATGCAATTAATGCGAATAGAATACAGCTGCACACTGAAATGCTATTGACTATAAAAGTTTGGAACCTCATTACTGCCATAGAAGCTAAGTTAAAACTGAGGAACTTGGTACACACTTTGGCTAATTCATAATAACCCCAACAACCAGCTACAAGGCGTAGCCCGTTGTAGAGACCCTATCCTTGAATACCTCAACCTGGGCTAAGAGCCTATAATTTAAAGGACAGGTAGGATTCCAAATTTCTTATATTCAATGTTTACCTACTATAGCATTTCAATGTACAGCTGTATTCACTTTTGTTGTATGGACGAGTTAATTCAGTATGTGTGATGCCCTGGACTAGTCAGGTAGTCACAGATAGCGCCCCGCACAACACCAGTCCCTCACTAGGTAACACCAGCCAAACCATAAAACCCTAGTAACCTCCCTCAGAGCCTGATGGACACACCAGGGGGGCGGAGCCAGCCGGTTGACCATGCCCACCTAGGAGTCCAGAGGGCCTGAGGCGGGAGAACAGTAGTCAGTTGTCAGTAGTCAGTAAGTGAGTTGTGAGTGGTGAGAGGAGTCTGACAGGTGCCGGGATCGGAGCCCGGGCACCTTTGGCTAGGAGGCAGACGGTGGCCTTAGCCTGCAGGAGCCGGGAAGACGGCTCGGTGGAACCGTGGTGGACTGGGACAGGGTAGTGGCCCGCCGGTACCGACCCGGGGAACCGACTCGGAAACTGGAGCACCATGGGGGGTGCTCAGACCCTGAAACGAGGTCCAGAAGCCACTGGACTGTGTTAATTAACTGATTGCGGTTTGGACTATAGGTCCTTTCCCCAGGGCAACCGTAGGCAGTTTTCAGCCAGTGGGATAGTTGAGTAGCGCAGGGCTGGTGGCGCAGGCAATGAGTCCAGGATAAAGTGAGATGCAGTCACAAGTTCTTTAGTCACAGTTGTCAGTTCCAAGTTATCACGACCGGTCAAATACTGCCCTTGGAGTGCTGAGTCCTGCAGTGATGAGATCCAGTCGATCCCCAGGTAATTCGGAGGCACAAGACTGGTATACCTTTCTGTGTCCTTTCCTGGTCGTCTTCCTATGCTGGCTTCGCCCTCCTGCCCTGCGTCTCACACACAGTGCCGTGAGCCGGTGTCCGCAGACCCTGCTTTGGGAGGCTCTTCTGCCAAATCCCCTGGCCCTCTGTCACCTTTTCAGTGGATTTGTGTCTGGTTGTGGTTCCAGCACATGAAGTTACCTCAACCTCTGTTTTTGCTAGCTGAGCCTTGTAGTTCTCCACTAGTATAGGGGTTGGTCCCTTTTGCAGCCAAGTCCCTCCACACCAGTTGCCTTCTCCTTCCACGCCCCAGGGTACGGTCATGAGCTGTAAAGGGGTCATCAGTCCTACCCCACTACTAGACATCTGGTCCCAGGCCCAATAACGGGAGATCTGACCAAGCGCAGGAGCCGGTGGGGTGGCCAGAGGTCCCACTAGAAGATCCTCAGGTACTGGAGCAACAACTGATTCCACAATTGCTACCTTACCGGTGCCGCTTTCTACCTTTTGTGGGGTCGGCATTGCCGGTTCGGATGCCGTGCATCCCTTCACCACTTTCTCCAGTAGGGACTCTCGCAATCTCGTTACCGCCTTCACCTGGAACTCTAGCAACCGACAGCTGAGCTCCTCCACCTTCCAGTCCATGAAGTTGGAAAGCTGGGGGAATCCATGGTTTTCATCCCATGCTCCAGGTCATGCTGATCACTGCTTGCCATCATCAAATACACCGACGCAGGTGCATCATTCCACTCCCTTGCTCCTCTGTCTGTTTCATGGGGAGACGGGGCTCTTTAATCATTTGGTAAGTTTCGTTTCTCTGTAGCCTTGGCTGTGGGTGAGGACGGCTTTTCGAGCTGTTTTGCAATCCAGCCCACGAAGGGAGGTCGCACCCATCCTTTCTGATTACACATGGCGCCTATTGTTTCTTAGTTACCACGATTACACAGTTTTTCCCACAGTCTATAGGCACACAGTACCCGCCGTAATGGGCACAAAATCCTGTTTATAATGCCAAGTTGACACGGCCCATTAGGGCCTGTTTTGGGGGACACTCAGAACCGAGCCAGTTCTGTTCTGGGAGGATGTCACGGCAGCAGGGCCTGAGTCCGTGACCCTGGCGGTTTTGTTTAAATGGGCAAGATATATTTACAGGAGATGATGCTTCATGACGCCACCTGTGGTATTCGGTAAAAAAGATGTCCGACGCTGCTTGGACGGGACCACTGGGGCAGATGGTGACGCAGCTGAGATGGTACAACCTCTGGCTTTGCTAGCTGAGCCTTGAAGTTCTCCACTAGTATAGGGGTCGGCCCCCTTTGCAGCCAAGTCCCTCCACACCGGTGTGTCAGATGTGGATGCGAGCCCACGGGTGGATCTCTCACTTCCCGGGGCTCTAGAACCTCTTCTTTCTTTCTTACTTCCTTGTCCTAGGAAGAGCTTGCTGGCTCCAGTCCTCAGGGCCTCTCCCCTCCGATTCCTCCTTTGTTCGTTTCCTCACTCCAACTGCTGTAGTTTTACTTTCTGAACTCAATTCTAAGTGTCCACCCACTAACTAATTCCACCTCCAGACTGGTTCCAGGACCGTGCTCTCCCTAAGGTGCAACTCGCCCTAATCACGGCCGGATGGAGTGTAGCTGTACTAAGAGTGTGTGTGTACTGTGGTTTGTGTACTCTTCCTTACCAGTGATGGGGCCCCATACCTCTGGCTGAGGTGTGGTACCTCTTTGGTGCCTGGACCCTCAGGGGCGCCACATTCCCTCACAGCAAAACTCAGCACATCCTCGGGCTGGAACAGAGAAAAACACAACCGGTATTAGGACATGAAAAGGAACTTTTTAGCAATGTATTTTAACAGGTAACAGTTGAACTTTTCATCCCTTTATGGGAGGCACCATTTCTTGAACGTTACAAATAAAATTATGAAATTTAAGAAAATAGAACATTTGCATATTTAACACTTTATACAATTTTTCAGGAGTCCATGATGATTCACTCTTCGAGTGTTCTTTTTCACCTGCTCCAATTACAATTAGCAGCAGAACAAATGGGGGACTCGTCACCAACAAACACCCAACGTACGCTCTGGGCGTGATGACAGAGCATGTAATGACCACTCTTCGGTTCTTCGGCCACGCCAAATGGGTTTTAACTTTGTGGTCTGATAAAATCTACAACCAAACCAAATAATATAAACAAGGAGTGTACATGAAGAGAAAAACCAAAAGAAATAACTCCTAAAAAACAATATTTATTATGGTAATATATTAAAAATGCTCAAAAAACAGAGCATAATGACTCTTATATGTAAAGAAAGTCTTTAATTAGTCACGTGAAGTGAGTGGGAGGACAAGAGGTGTTCAAACCAGCTAGTGAGGGAAGGGGCTATTGTAATTTAATATTAATAAGTAAGTAAGCCCTAGGTAGCATGACTCCAAGTATGTCTGGAGATAAATTGATAGCCTATTCACCTAAGGGATATATCGTGGATTGGTCTCTCCCTCCCTTATAGCTACCTACCAGCGGAGGTGCACCTTAAGGTATTGGGTACCCCCCGCTCCTCGTCGGCTTTCCCTAAGCTATACCTTTGACCCGCAAGTCGCATGAAACCCACCACCAAGAAATAAAGGTGGACAGTAGTCAGTAGGTCAATTGTAAAAAATTGGTCGCCAAACAGTTGGTAACCCAAGTACAACTTATCCTTAAATAAGGAAAGTAAAGGCAATACGAACTAATCAATAGTATGTTATTGCCTCAAAAAATGGGAATACAAACACAGTTATCACCAATGCTCAAAAATGCTATAATAGCCAATTATCACTGTGCATATGTGTATTATCTAAAGCACAGTGAAACTAGATAAAGTTTGCGATACCAAAATACCAGTGATGTGTAAGAATAGCAACATGTAAAACCAGCAGGGAAAATAATCCGCTGGGGTAACTAGTAGAAATCAAAGGTCCCAATAGGGTGATATTGAGATACTAGTGTCCCAGTGATGCAAAGGGATACAACATATAATCCCAGCAGGGAACTTATCTGCCGAGGTCACTGGTAAAACTCCAAAATCCCGACGCGTTTCCCCCCTACAAGTGTTATCCTAGGGGTTCATCAGGGGAAGAAAGAACCAAGTATTTCATGATATCCAAAGGTTTTTATATCTAGAAAGAGAAGAGATTGATTTCCCATAAGTAGGACATACAGTGACATCCAGAAAATAAGTAAGTGAATAAAGGACAAAAAAACATGCAATCTCAGTTGAGCAATAGATACACACATATCTTGAATACCTTAGTAAGTTTGGCTTTCGTAATATAGACAGACCGACATCAATGGCCAAGGGTGAAAGGCGAGTCGTCTGGCAAGTACTCCCAGTTGCTCCTCCAAGTACAATGACCCAGGAGTACTGAGATATAAAACAGTACAGCAATCTTCATGGTGTCTATTTATGTGTAGATGCCACTACCACTTCAGAGGTACTTCCTGTCCACGTGGCAGATGACGTCCGCGTGGTCAAACCGGAAGTGACAAAGAGCGTGTGACATCACTTCCGCTCCCGCGCGGGGAGGTACTAAGCGGACTGATGTCAATAATCGCGCGGTCAATCCCGCTATCTCACCAATAAGGCGAACCGCGCAGCCACAGAGGAAGTGACGTTAAGATTGTCAAGCGTCACTTCCGCTCCTGCGCGGGAGAAACATAAGCCTAACCGGAAGCGGCAACAGAGTCATGAAGCACCACTTCCGTTACTGCGCAAAAAAGGCTTCGGCCAGACCGGAAGTGACGTCGGAGCTTCCCAACGTCATTTCCGTTCCTGAATGAAAGGTGATACTGTTGTTTACGCGGTAAAATACCGCTAGATATATTATAATGTGCGGAGAAGATTGTCAAGCGTCGCTTCCGCTCCTGCACGGGAGAAACAACAGCCTAAACGGAAGCGGCAACAAAGTCATGAAGCACCACTTCCGTTACTGCGCAAAAAAGGCTTCGGCCAGACCGGAAGTGACGTCGGAACTTCCAAACGTCACTTCCGTTCCTGTATGGAAAGGTGATACTGTTGTTTACGCGGTAAAATACCGCTAGATATATTATAATGAACCGAAGTATAATAGACACCTTGTCATTAAATGTAAATGACAATACAAAGGGAATAATATCTCATGCCATAATACAGGTAATATTAAAATATAGGGCAAAAGAGAGAGGGATAAATAAACGAAAGCCTAAATAAGGCCAAAAAAGCCGAAAAATGATAATGGTAAATAAATAAAGATGAGAATGCATGTTTGACTAAATGTGAACAAAGTGAATAAGCTTAATAGAGAAAATACTCCAGAAGCACTAACTAAAACCTGGCTATATGGGTAATAAACACTCTCAGAGATATAGCAAAGGCTAAAGCAACCTGAACAAACCCAGATTAAGAAACCTATGTAAAACAAAAAAGAAAAGAGGTGTGGAGAACTGGCAAGAATCTAGATGAAGCTAGTAAAGCTCAAAATCTCATTGAGGCCCTTCGGATGCACCGTGTCAAGGAGGAAGGTCCATCGGGCTTCCCTCTGAAGGATTTTGTTGTCCCAATTGCCCCTCCTGATTGGCATCGGAACGGCCTCAATACCCTGAAAACGTATGCTGTTGGGATCCCCCTGATGACAGTTATTAACGTGTCTGGCTATGGGTGTATCACGTTTATGGGCAATATCGCCCAAATGCTCCCCGATACGGACGCGGAATTGACGTCTAGTCTTACCGATGTAGCTAAGTGGGCATTTACATGTGACCCTATATACTAGGCCCTCCGTTCGGCAATTCACAAAGTCCCTGATGTAAAACACCCTCCCTGATTCTAAGTTGGTAAATGTTTTGCTTTGATCGATAAATGCGCAAAATTTGCAAGAACCACATTTGAAGGTACCACATGGTTTCCTGTCGAGCCATATGCCAGGTGATTTTTCTGGCACAAAGAGGCTGTGTACCAAATGGTCTTTGATCGTTTTTCCTCTCCTGTAAGTGACACTAGGGAAGGGGGTAATAAAATCACTCAGGTCGGGGTCAGATGTTAATATTCCCCAGTGTTTTCTAAGAATGTGCATAATTTTGGTATTTTGATCATCATATGACCCAATCAACCTGGTGATTTGTTCCTGTTCTCGTTTAGGTCTTGTGACTAACAATGTGGTTCTCCTTTGATCCCGAGCAGACAAATATGCCGATCTAATGACAGGATCAGGGTAACCTCTATCCCGAAAGTTGTTCCCCAGGCTCCCAGATTTTATGTGGAAGTCCTGAAGCGAAGAGCAGTTTCTCCTAAGACGGAGAAACTGCCCTTTAGGGATACCTCTCCGTAGGGCAGCAGGATGGTAGCTCTCCCACCTTAACAGGCTGTTAGTCGCTGTTGGCTTGCGATAGATCGTAGTGCCCAAAGTACCATCCCTGTTTTTTGTAAGGAGGATGTCAAGGAAGGGCAGTCTGTCACCCCCCACCTCGCATGTAAACCTAAGACCAAGGTTATTGTTATTGAGGTGTGCCACAAAATCAAGGAAAGAGTCTGCTCCCCCTCTCTACTAGTTACCCCAGCGGATTATTTTCCCTGCTGGTTTTACATGTTGCTATTCTTACACATCACTGGTATTTTGGTATCGCAAACTTTATCTAGTTTCACTGTGCTTTAGATAATACACATATGCACAGTGATAATTGGCTATTATAGCATTTTTGAGCATTGGTGATAACTGTGTTTGTATTCCCATTTTTTGAGGCAATAACATACTATTGATTAGTTCGTATTGCCTTTACTTTCCTTATTTAAGGATAAGTTGTACTTGGGTTACCAACTGTTTGGCGACCAATTTTTGACAATTGACCTACTGACTACTGTGCACCTTTATTTCTTGGTGGTGGGTTTCATGCGACTTGCGGGTCAAAGGGACAGCTTAGGGAAAGCCGACGAGGAGCGGGGGGTACCCAATACCTTAAGGTGCACCTCCGCTGGTAGGTAGCTATAAGGGAGGGAGAGACCAATCCACGATATATCCCTTAGGTGAATAGGCTATCAATTTATCTCCAGGCATACTTGGAGTCATGCTACCTAGGCCTTACTTACTTATTAATATTAAATTACAATAGCCCCTTCCCTCACTAGCTGGTTTGAACACCTCTTGTCCTCCCACTCACTTCACGTGACTAATTAAAGACTTTCTTTACATATAAGAGTCATTATGCTCTGTTTTTTGAGCATTTTTAATATATTACCATAATAAATATTGTTTTTTAGGAGTTATTTCTTTTGGTTTTTCTCTGATAAAATCTACCAGGGAAAACATTAACCAGGTGCTAACTATATACAATGAGTTCAGTTGTTCACTGTCCACAACCTAAGGGTACCTTCACACTTAGCGACGCAGCAGCGATCCCACCAGCGATCTGACTTGGTCAGGATCGCTGCTGCGTCGCTACATGGTCGCTGGTGAGCTGTCAAACAGGCAGATCTCACCAGCGACCAGTGACCAGCCCCCAGCCAGCAGCAACGTGCAAGCGACACTGCGCTTGCACGGAGCCGGCGTCTGGAAGCTGCGGACACTGGTAACTAAGGTAAACATCGGGTATGGTTACCCGATGTTTACCTTAGTTACCAGCACACACCGCTTCGCTTAGCATGTGCAGGGAGCAGGAGCCGGCACTGGCAGAGTAAGAGCTGCGGAGGCTGGTAACGAAGGTAAATATCGGGTAACCACCTTGGTTACCCGATGTTTACCTTGGTTACAGCTTACCGCAGGCTGTCAGACGCCGGCTCCTGCTCCCTGGACATTCAGGATTGTTGCTCTCTCGCTGTCACACACAGCGATGTGTGCTTATCAGGGGGAGAGCAACAATAAAAAAACGAACCAGGGCTGTGTGTAACGAGCAGCGATCTCACAGCAGGGGCCAGATCGCTGCTCAGTGTCACACACAGCGAGATCACTAATGAGGTCACAAAAAACGTGACTCAGCAGCGATCTCAGTAGCGATCTCGCTGTGTGTGAAGTACCCCTAACACTCCTTGAAACACTTATGGGTCAACATTTCCTATCAGATAACTTAACTTTACTGTAATACTGACTCACCAAAACTTATTTACACATTTTAATCCGCAGTTCTTTATGGTGTCTGGATTTCCAGGTTATACCTTGGGGCTGGCAGGTGTTCCACAGCTGATTCCTTACGCTGTATGCGCACTTTCTTGACTTCCACAACATTCCAACCATGCTCACCTTCCTGTCGCGTATACAGCACAACGTCACCCGGGTACAGGTCACAATCTTGGTGACCTGTGGTAGGTGTGATTCCACATCCCTATGGGTGGCGAAAATGTCCGAGGCCAATCTGGGTTCGGCCTTCTGCAGGTCAAATCGGACCACCGTCCCACGTCTTAATGGGCCCCGCTGCGTGGGTGTAGACTTGCGGAGTCTCTTTTTAGCTATCATATTTCTGACCTCCATAGCTTCCCACTGGGCCTGGCATTCCTCCTGCTGTGTGGCCAACTTAGCCAACTGCTGCTGGCAGAACATTTTGCTGGCGCTGCAAGATGTTGCACCTTGGGTTCCTTTCCAGTTGCCTTCTCCTTCCACGCCCCAGGGTACGGTCATGAGCTGTAAAGGGGTCATCAGTCCTACCCCACTACTAGACATCTGGTCCCAGGCCCAATAACGGGAGATCTGACCAAGCGCAGGAGCCGGTGGGGTGGCCAGAGGTCCCACTAGAAGATCCTCAGGTACTGGAGCAACAACTGATTCCACAATTGCTACCTTACCGGTGCCGCTTTCTACCTTTTGTGGGGTCGGCATTGCCGGTTCGGATGCCGTGCATCCCTTCACCACTTTCTCCAGTAGGGACTCTCGCAATCTCGTTACCGCCTTCACCTGGAACTCTAGCAACCGACAGCTGAGCTCCTCCACCTTCCAGTCCATGAAGTTGGAAAGCTGGGGGAATCCATGGTTTTCATCCCATGCTCCAGGTCATGCTGATCACTGCTTGCCATCATCAAATACACCGACGCAGGTGCATCATTCCACTCCCTTGCTCCTCTGTCTGTTTCATGGGGAGACGGGGCTCTTTAATCATTTGGTAAGTTTCGTTTCTCTGTAGCCTTGGCTGTGGGTGAGGACGGCTTTTCGAGCTGTTTTGCAATCCAGCCCACGAAGGGAGGTCGCACCCATCCTTTCTGATTACACATGGCGCCTATTGTTTCTTAGTTACCACGATTACACAGTTTTTCCCACAGTCTATAGGCACACAGTACCCGCCGTAATGGGCACAAAATCCTGTTTATAATGCCAAGTTGACACGGCCCATTAGGGCCTGTTTTGGGGGACACTCAGAACCGAGCCAGTTCTGTTCTGGGAGGATGTCACGGCAGCAGGGCCTGAGTCCGTGACCCTGGCGGTTTTGTTTAAATGGGCAAGATATATTTACAGGAGATGATGCTTCATGACGCCACCTGTGGTATTCGGTAAAAAAGATGTCCGACGCTGCTTGGACGGGACCACTGGGGCAGATGGTGACGCAGCTGAGATGGTACAGCTCCCCACAGGTGGAGCTGGGACCCCAAGGCAATCGTAGGCAGATTTCAGCCATTGGGATAGTTGAATAGCGATGGGGCTGGCGGTGCAGGCAATGAGTCCAGGATACAGTGAATTGCAGTCACAAGTTCTTTACTCACAGTTGTTAGTTACAGGTTATCATGGCTGGTAAAATACTGCCCTTGGAGTGCTAAGTCCTGCAGTGATGAGATCCAGTCGATCCCCAGGTAATTCGGAGGCACAAGACCGGTATACCTTTCTGTGTCCTTTCCTGGTCGTCTGCCTATGCTGGCTTCACCCTCCTGCCCTGCGTCTCACACACAGTGCCGTGAGCCGGTGTCCGCAGACCCTGCTTTGGGAGGCTCTTCTGCCAAATCCCCTGGCCCTCTGTCACCTTTTCAGTGGATTTGCGTGTGGTTGTGGTTCCGGCACATGAAGTTACCTCAACCCCTGGCTTTGCTAGCTGAGCCTTGAAGTTCTCCACTAGTATAGGGGTCGGCCCCCTTTGCAGCCAAGTCCCTCCACACCGGTGTGTCAGATGTGGATGCGAGCCCACGGGTGGATCTCTCACTTCCCGGGGCTCTAGAACCTCTTCTTTCTTTCTTACTTCCTTGTCCTAGGAAGAGCTTGCTGGCTCCAGTCCTCAGGGCCTCTCCCCTCCGATTCCTCCTTTGTTCGTTTCCTCACTCCAACTGCTGTAGTTTTACTTTCTGAACTCAATTCTAAGTGTCCACCCACTAACTAATTCCACCTCCAGACTGGTTCCAGGACCGTGCTCTCCCTAAGGTGCAACTCGCCCTAAACACGGCCGGATGGAGTGTAGCTGTACTAAGAGCGTGTGTGTACTGTGGTTTGTGTGCTCTTCCTTACCAGTGATGGGGCCCCACACCTCTGGCTGAGGTGTGGTACCTCTGTGGTGACTGGACCCTCAGGGGCGCCCCATTCCCTCACAGCAAAACTCAGCACATTCTCGGGCTGGAACAGAGAAAAACACAACCAGTATTAGGACATACAAAGGAACTTTTTAGCAATGCATTTTAATAGGTAACAGTTGAATTTTTCATCCCTTTGTGGGAGGCACCATTTCTTGAACTTTACAAATAAAATTATGAAATTTAAGAAAATAGAACATTTGCATATTTAACACAGTACCCACCGTAACGGGCACGAAATCCTGTTCATAATGCCAAGTTGACACTCCCCACCATGGCCTGTTTTGGGGGACACTCAGAACCGAGCCAGTTCTGTTCTGGGAGGATGTCACGGCAGCAGGGCCCGAGTCCGTGACCCTGGCGGTTTTGTTTAAGTGGGGGAGATATATTTACAGGAGATGATGCTTCATGACGCCACCTGTGGTATTCGGTCAAATATGTCCGACGCTGCTTGGATGGGACCACTGAGGCAGATGGTGACGCAGCTGAGATGGTACAGCTCCCCACAGGTGGAGCTGGGACCCCAAGGCAATCGTAGGCAGTTTTCAGCCATTGGGATAGTTGAATAGCGATGGGGCTGGCGGTGCAGGCAATGAGTCCAGGATACAGTGAGATGCAGTCACAAGTTCTTTAATCACAGTTATTAGTTACAGGTTATCACGGCCGGTAAAATACTGCCCTTGGGGTGCTGAGTCCTGTGGTGATGAGATCCAGTCGATCCCCAGGTAATTCGGAGGCACAAAACCGGTGTACCTTTCTGTGTTCTTTCCTGGTCGTCTTCCTTTGCTGGCTTCGCCCTCCTGCCCTGCGTCTCACAGACAGTGCCCTGAGCCGGTGTCCATGAACCCTGTTTTGAGAGGCTCTTCTGCCTAATTCCCTGGCCCTCTGTTGTCATCTTGCAGTGGATTTGTGTGTGGTTGTGGTTTTGGTACATGAAGTTACCGCAACCTCCGATTTTCCTAGCTGAGCCTTGTAGTTTTCCACTAGTCTAGAGGCTGGTCCCCTTTGTGGCCAAGTCCCTCCACACCGGTGTGTCAGATGTGGATGCGAGCCCACGGGTGGATCTCTCACTTCCTGTGGCTCTAGGACCCCTTTTTCCTTTCTTTCTTTTCCTAGGACAAGCTCGCCGGCTCCAGTCCTCAGGACCTCTCCCCTCCACTTCCTCCTTTTTCGTTTCCTCACTCCAACTGCTGTAGTTTCACTTTCTGCACTCCGTTCTGAGTGTCCACCCACTAACTAACTCTACCTCCAGACTGGCTCTGGGACTGTGCTCTCCCTAATGTGCAACTCGCCCTAATCATGGCCTGATGGTATGTTGCTGTACTAAGAGTGTGTGTATACTGTGGTCTGTGTGCTCTTCCTTACCAGGGATGGGGCTCTATACCTCTGGCTAAGGTGTGGTATCTCTGTGGCGACTGGACCCTCAGGAGCGTCACAATTACATCAAGGTATGTTTTCCTTTTAAATGCTGGCAATCTGGTAATTGAGAAAAAACATAGTTTGAAAAGCTGGCCAGGGACCACAGGGAGAGACTTGACCAGCTGATTGACTTGTCTTTCCCAAGTGTATATGTGATGCCCTGGCCTATCAGGTCATCACAGGGTATTGTGCAACCTGCTCTTCTGCACAGTATCTGCATCCTCCTTGGTTACGGATCCCTGTCCTTTGGTGTTGCTAAGAGCTTGGCCAGTCAAAACCCTAGGAACACTTTGCACCACACCCACCATTGGGGGGCCTGAAGGTAATAGGGCCACCCACTTGGGGGGTTGGTAGGGGAAAGTGAAAAATTGAAAGGAGTTGAGTGGTGACTCTCGAAGGGAGAGGTCACAAGTCAGGAGCAGGGCTCCTTAAGTCTACTCTGTGGCAGACTTTGGTCTGGGCCTGGTAGGAGCTGGAACCCCGGTCACAGTGGATCGTGTCAAGGGGCACGGACTGCCGAGGAGGGCAGCCGGCAGCCTTGAGCCATCTCCAGGCAGGGGCCAAGGCACGACGGGGTACGCGGACCCTAGGCCGAGAAGTAGCTTCAAGCGTCTTGGTATTTTACTCGATGGGGGTGAAGTCTTCAAGATTCATCCCTCACCCGCTCCAAAATCAGGGTGCTAGCGCAACGGGGGGATAGGACTTTTCCCAAAACACAGTCTACCAAATCCCAAGCGTGAACCCTGAGAGCAAGCTCACTCCGTTAGCCATACGGGTGACTGGGACCCGATTAGTTCCACACTATAGGGTCCAAACAGTGAACAAGGTGCCACGGAAAAGGCCAGAGGCCAACAGGCAACACCAAGAGCACGGATCCAAGCGTGCTCCCTCCTGGCTGCAGCGGTGCTCAGAATTCTAGTTTACAAGCTGTCGGTGTCAGTATTCTTGGACTGAGTGAGTACGCAGAAACCTTTCCTTTTCCCAACAGCACCCATTCCTGCACCATCACAGGGCCCCGGGGCACACACCCCCTACCCACGGAGGGGTTAAACAACTTGTTGCTGGACCACCGTCACCGGGTTCCCCTTTTCCCAAAATAGCAGCGGTGGTCCTCCACCTTACCATGCATTGTGGGTGGCGTCACGAACTTCTAACTCCCCTGTACATACTCCCCTTTTCATACTCAAGTGTCCGCACGAACCCCCGGGTCCAGAGACCCCTCGAGCCACCGCGGTTCCGGATCGATTTACCTGACTGTATTCATGTAGCCAGGCTCTTTTTCACGTTACTAATAGTTCAGGCAGCATGGATCTAGTGACAGGTTAACTTTAATATGCAATGGTTTGGTTTTTAGAAGAGAACCTCAGTCTTGCACATTTAAAAAAAGTGCTATCATAACAAGCAGCCTAAAACCTATTAATGATAAGTTGCTATTGTGAAAGACCAGATCACCAATAAAGTTAACTCTACTGCAGTCAAGACCAACTAAAGCCCAGGTGAGCCCATGACAGACATCTAGCATCCACAATTTTTTGGTTTGGGATGTATTCAAATACAGTATGTAAATGTAAGATCATATTCTATACATCACTGTCAGTAATTGTTTGCTTAGATTTTTTAAGGCCTTTAAGTCCCTTTGCACACTACGACATCGCAGGTACGATGTCAGTGGGATCAAATCGAAAGTGACGCACATCCGGTGTCGCTGTTGACATCGTAGTGTGTAAATCCTTTATGATATGATTAACGAGCGCAAAAGCGTCGTAATCGTATCATTGGTGTAGCGTCGGTCATTTCCATTAATTGGGAAAGACCGATGTTACGATGTTGTTCCTCGTTCCTGCGGCAGCACACATCGCTGTGTGTGAAGCCGCAGTAGCGAGGAACAGCTCCTACCTGCATCCCGGCTGGCTATGCGGAAGGAAGGAGGTGGGCGGGATGTTTACGTCCTGCTCATCTCTGCCCCTCCGCTTCTATTGGCCGCCTGCTGTGTGACGTCACTATGACGCCGCACGACCCGCCCCCTTAATAAGGATGCGGTTCGCCGGCCAGAGCGACGTCGCAGGGCAGGTGAGTGCATGTGAAGCTGCCGTAGCGATAATGTTCGCTACGGCAGCTATCACCATGATATCGCAGCTGCGACGGGGGCGGGGACTATTGTGCACGGCATCGGCTTGCGATGTTGTAGTGTGCAAAGTGCCCCTTAGTCTAGTGAACAGATTTCATTAAATCTGTAGGATTATCAGATATCAGATCCCACTCATATCAATAAATTTGGACATTCTGGAAAACACAATTTTCCCTAGAGTAAGAATCAGAACTCTACTGCCATAATAAATTAGTAAGTTTCCTTGTAAATCATAGTGTTACTAATCTTTGTCCTGAGTTTACCAGATGATGTCAGTTTATCACAAGTGAGCAAACCTCTTGTAATCCTGGGTTATCCATGAGATGCATGTGTCCAGCCTGGAACATGCCATTTGTAAAAAATGTATTAGATAAAATAAATCTCAGCCACAGCTGGATACATGGCGAACGGCAAACCACATGTACAGAATGGCCTTCTCAATATATTCATAGCTGCGTTCCTTCTTTTTTGTTGTGGAACATAGTTTTTTTTTTTTGCCATTTTTTACTAATTACTTAATCTTCTTGACCCCTCAGCCTGTTTTCCTGTTTTAATCTTCATGACCTGCGATTTTTTTCAATTCTGATCAGTGTCACAATATGAGGTTATAACTCTGGAACACTTCAACAGATCACGGTGATTCTGAGATTATTTTTTCTAGACATTGTGCTTCATGTTAAGGTACCGTCACACAAAGAAACATCGCTAGCAACATCGCTAGCAACATCGCTGTTGAGGCACAACTTGCTAGCGATGTTGCTGTGTGTAACATCCAGCAACAACCTGGGCCCTGCTGTGAGGTCGTTGGTTGTTGCTGAATGTCCTGGACCATTTTTTAGTTGTTGCTGTCCCGCTGTGAAGCACACATCGCTGTGTGTGACAGCGACAGAGCAACAACTAAATGTGCAGTGAGCAGGGAGCCGGCTTCTGCGGAGGCTGGTAACCAATGTAAATATCAGGTAACCAAGAAGCCCTTTCCTTGGTTACCCGATATTTACCTTCGTTACCAGCGTCCGCCACTCTCAGCTGTCAGTGCCAACTCCCTGCTCCCTGCACACGTAGCTGGAGTACACATCGGTTAATTAACCCGATGTGTAATGTGGCTAGTGTGATGCCCTGGACTAGCCAGGTAGTCACAAACATACCAACATACACACCCCCACCCTAGGCCGTTACAGCAGCCAAACACAAAATCCTTGTTGCCTCCCTCCAGAGTCTGATGTCCACACCAGGTGGGGCGGAGCCAGGTGGTTGGCCCCACCCACCAAGGAGTTCACAGGCCTGTAGGCGGGAAAAGCAGACAGAACAGTTCAGGAGGTGAAAGTGAGAGGTCACGTACTGCAAGTGTCTGGGTTGGAGCCCAGACACTAACAGCAAGGTTGGCAGACGGTGGTGGCCGTCTGCAGGAGTTAGTGGAACTCCGCAGAGCCGTAAGGACCAGAGTCGGGCGTCAGCCCGTCGGTACCGGACCGGGGAACGGAGTGAAGCTAAGCACACAGACAGGGCTATCGGGCCCCGACCAGGCTTGGAGCCGCCGTCAATAGTCAAATCCGAATGTGAAAGGAACCCCAGGGGTTTCTCAACTACTAAAGTCCCGATTGAAGGCAACCGTCCACCCAGAGAGTATATACAGCCATCGCCACAGGCTAGAGATCCAAAGGCCAGTGCCTGCGGGCAAAACGGGCTCCTACGGCACCTATACGCTGGGGAGCAAACTACCGGTGGGCAACCACAGGAGTCAAGAACATTTTCAAAGGTGCAGGGAAAGACAGCCACCATCAGCCGTCCAGGGAGAGCACAATAACAACACTGCAGCCGGCTACGGGACCTGTCCATCCAGCCATTTTGGTTTACCAGAGACTCTGTCAGTGATTGTCTGAGTGAGTACACCAGTGCCGTCCGGCACCGCGCCGTGCTGCCCCTGCAACCCTGCACCTCACCAACCCTGCCTCCCCGTTACACCATCGGGCCCTGGGATCACCAACCCCTGCCCACGGAGGGGACAACATCTTAGCTGCACCCTACCATCTCTCCCGGGATCCCCGTTACCAGCAGCGGTGGTGCCACTATCACCACGACCCGTGGGTGGCGTCACGAACAATCTCCCTAACCAAACAACCACCCCCCTTTCACTCACGGGTGAGGGGTGTTGCTCGAGTCCCTGGGTCCGGTCCACCACTCGAGCCACCGAGCAGCAGCAGCAGAAGCCCCGGACCCGAGCGTGGCGAGCGCGTCCCCTCCGCCCATGACACTAGGAGTGCAGGGAACAGGGAGCCGGCACTGGCAGTGTGAGAGCGGCGGACGCTGGTAACGAAGGTAAATATCGGGTAACCAAGGGAAGGGCTTCTTGGTTACCCAATGTTTACCGTGGTTACCAGCGTCCGCAGAAGCCGGCTCCCTGCTGCCTGCACACGTAGCAGAGTACACATAGGGTAATTAACCCGATGTGTACTTGTGGCTTGGTGTGCAGGGAGCCAGCGCTAAGCGGTATGCGCTGGTAACCAAGGTAAATATCGGGTTGGTTACCCGATATTTACCTTAGTTACCAAGCGCAGCATGCTTCCACGTAAAGCGACGCTCTAGCGATCCCTGCCAGGTCAGGTTGCTGGTGGTCAGGTTGCAGGTCAGGTTGCTTAGTATGACATCACACCAGCGACCTCCTAGCAACTTACCAGCGATCCCTATCAGGTTGTATCGTTGTTGGGATCGCTGGTAAGTTGTTTAGTGTGACTGAGCCTTTAGTGGTAAACTTAGGACAATATTTTTGGGTTTATTTGTGAAAACATCGGAAATTTGGTGAAAATTTCACAATTATCAAATTTTGAATTTTTATACCCTTAAGGCCTCTTTTACACGTCAGTGATTCTGTAACGTATGTGACAGTTTTTATATGTAGCAGAATCACGGACATACGCAGACCCATTAAAATCAATGGATCTGCTCTCACATTAGTGATTTTTCACTGACCATGACTCTGTGCAGGGTACACGCATGTCCGTGTGCTGCGCACAGAGACATGTGCATCACTGATGTCCCATGGACCACACTAGGGTGTGATCCATGAAACACATACCAGAAAAACACGGACATTGAAAATAAAAAGCATTTTATACTCACCTTTTCCAGCAACACTGTCTCCAGCCTCTGCCGGCTGCTGCTTCGGAGTCGGCTAATTACTGTCATGCATATTCAGTTATGCACAACACCGCGACCCGGCAGTAGCTGCAGCGGGGGCGGAAACACAGCAGAGCCAAAGAGTTCAGCACCATTGAAAAGCAGGAACGGGGACAGGTGAGTTTATCGCCAAGTGCTATCACTGATGACGGATCACATATCACGGATAGCACATGTATAACACACATGTACCGTGAATCACAGAGGGACATATGCGTTTTTAACAAGTCAGTAAAAAACGTCTGTGATTTTCACTGACGTGTGAAAAAGGCCTAAACCAGAGAGTTGTCTCACACAAAATTATTATTAGTAACATTTACCACATGTCTACTGTACATTAGCACCATTTGTGAAACATCTTTTTGGCGTTAGGAAGTAAGAAGGGTTAAAAGATTATCCTCAATTACTCATTTTTTCAACTAAATTTACAAAACCATTTTTTTAGTGAACACATCACATTTGAAGTGACTTTGAGAGGCCTATGTGACAGAAAATGCCTAAAAATGACACAATTCTAAAATCTGCACCCCTCATGCTGCTCAAAACCACATTCGAGATGTTTATTAACCCTTCAAATGCTTCACAGGAACTAAAGCAATGTAGAAGGAAAAAAATGAAAGTTACTTTTTTTCCCATAAAACTGTAACTTTAGGGAAACAGGAGAATTTGCACAAAAATCATTTTTCTGCAATTTTTCCAAAGTATGCTGATACCCCATCTGTGGTGGAAAACTACTGTTTGGGTGAACTGCAGGGCTCTGAAGGGTAAGAGCACCCTTTGAATTTTTGAAAGCAAAATTGGCTGAAATCGTTAGCAGAATCAATGTAGCGTTTTTGAGAGCCCCTGATATGCCTAAACATTAAAAACAAAAAAAACACACCTGACCCCATTTTGGAAACTAGACACCCTAAAGAAATTTATCTAGATGTGTTTTGAGCACCTTGAACTTCTAGGTACTTCACAGAATTTTATAATGTTGAACCATGGAAATAAAACAAAATACATTTTCCCACAAACATGTTGCTTTTAACCCAAATTTCTAATTTTCACAAGGGTAACAGGAAAGAATGCATAATCACAATTTATATGTGCAATTACTCCTCAGTACGCCAATACCTCATATATGGTGGAAAACCACTGTTTTGGCAAGCAGTAGGCCTCGGAAGGGAAGGATCACTATTTGACCTTTAGAATAAAAAGTTGGCTGGAATTGTTAGCAGATGCTATGCTGCGTTTGGAGGGCTTCTGTTTTGCCTAAACAGTAGAAACCCCTCGCATATGACTGCATTTTGGAACCTAGACCCCTCAAGGAATTGATCTAGATGTGTAGTGAGCACCTTGAACTCACAGGTGCATCACAGAATTTTATAACGTTGAGCCTTAAAAATTAAAAAATAAATTTTTCTCACAAACAGGTTGCTTTTGACTCCATTTTTTTATTTTTGCAACAGCAGAAAAAGCACCATGCAATTTGTTGGACTATTTCTGCTGAGTATGCGGATACTTCACATGTGGAGGTAAGCTACTCAGAAGGAAAGGAGCATCATATTACTTTTTGAACGCAAAATTGACTGGAAACTTTAATGGTTGCCATGTCACATTTGAAGAGCCCCTAATGTAGCAAAACAGTGGAAACTACCCACATGTGACGCTATTTTGAAAACTAGATTGCTCACAGAATTTTTCTAGAGCAGGCTTCTTCATTACAACAAAGCCAAACATGTGGACGGTAACTGTGGTTTAAGCACACTGTGGGGCTCAAGAAGGAGGGGATTTGTGAGCACAGATTTTGCTGGTTTTATGGGGGAACCATAGTGCTTTTTCAGAGCCTTCGTGCTGCCAGTAACTTGAAAGACCCCTATATTTCCATTAACAGATGACAGACCTGAGTATGGATTTGGGTTTTTCTGAGTTCAGTTGAATGCTATTTGGTGGCAATTTGGGATAGAGAACAGTTTGGATCAATTCACATTTATCCTGTGCTCTTTGCTGAGTACTTACGTCAGGGTTTCCATTTTCATCTCCAAAATATGTGATACTGGGGAAACCCACACATTTCCCTTCATTTTAATGAGGTAGCTGAGTTACAGTCTACTCTATTAGGCCTCTGTTCAGTAGTGTTTGTCTTTTCAAAGGTGCATAAAACTGTTGATGACCGCAATTTTGTGCATGCTTAAAAAGACGCATAAAAACAATGGACACCGCCAGACCCCAGGCCAGGCGGGAGTTCAATGTGGCTCCCTCTATTTCATTACAGTGAACTTTCCTTTGGGAATATTTGTCTACATCACTTTTTTCAGAGATTTACATGTAAACACTGATATAAGCGCTCTGCGTAGAGCGCAGGATAAATGTAAGCTACAACATACTGTGATTTTTGGGAGGCAGAATAAACAAATTAATACCAGTTGAAGAACTGGGTTTTTTACTTTTTCTTACTCAGTTCACCTTGTGGTACAAGTGATGGGGCAGATTTATTACTCAGGTCAGTATGATTACAGCGATACCAGATTTATATTTTTTAATGTTTTGTCACTTTTACAACATATAAACTATTATAGAAAACACTGAGTAACTCCACAAGGAAATTACTAGAATGCCACAATGTCATAAAACAACAAATTTTTATTAATACACTTTTCTTAAAAAATGGCAATTTTTACTTTCGGCACAATAGCACAGTGTAAACCACAAGTGAGTCCCTCCTAACATGGGAGGGGTAGGTGCAGACGCAATCAGACCATCGGTACAAGTCAAATATTATACAGAGTAACCATATACATTATATTTATGTGGCCTACCATGTGGTCCATGGAGCCCCATGGGCCAAACTCATATACCCATAGAGTATTCCTGAAACACTCTCATATGGCACAATCACAAGTGCAAAAGTAAAATAGCACGTGATCGGTCAGTGTAAGTGTATTCAGGAAAATACCATACTATCAGTTAGTGAATCAGAGGATTAATTAATAGCTAGAGTTTATAGCATTCCCTTCAGTGGCAGATTCTGCCACCAAAGCATGGATCAAACTAAGGCTGTGAGGGAGGGCATCGCCGCTGCAATAAATCAAAAAACAGTTTCCCCAAATAGCATCACAGCGGCGATATCCAACCCCACCACTCGCCCACCAGTTCCATGAACAGCAAGGTCCAACCTGGATCCGGACCACAGAATCACATGGAGGCCAAAACAAGTATACAGACCTGACCGATGGGCTGACAGCGTACCCGCAACCACCACGCCTCGACGTGTTTCACTGCTGCTTCTTCGGGAGGCAGGTGTATATATATATATATAAACTATTATATAGAAAAAAAATGTTTTTTGCATTGCTGTATTATGACACCTTTACAGCATTTTTTCGCTGATGGAGCTGTAGGGCAGCTAGTTTTTTTGCGGAACAAGAAGACATTTTCAGTTATACAATTTTTATTTACTTTGGACTTTTTGATCACGTTTTATTCCACTTTTTTAGCAATATGATAGGAAAATATATATTTTTGCAACTTTCATTACTTTATTTTTTTACGGTATTAACTGAATGGAGATAACTTGTGTAACAGTTTTATAGATTACATCATTCCAGATACAACGATATCAAATATGTGTCTTATTAAATTTTTTTAAGTAAATATACTTATTTATTGGTATAATTTTTTAAAGAATTTTAGCTGTTTATTTTGTAATTTTTAAAAATATTTTTTTTACAATTTTTGTAAACTTTTCTTTTTTTACTTAAGGCTGCTTTACACGCAGCGACATCGCTAGCGATGTCGCTGGTAAAAGCACCCGGCCCCGTCCGCTGTGCATCACGGGCAAATCGATGCCCGTGGCGCACAACATCGCTAGGACCCGTCACACATACTTACCTGCCTAGTGACGTCGCTGTGGCCGGCGAACTGCCTCTTTTCTAAGGGGGTGGTTCGTGCAACATCACAGCAATGTCACACGGCAGCCACCCAATAGAAGCGGAGGGGCGGACAGCAGCCGAAAGAAAGTGACGCCCACCTCGTTGCCGGAGGACGCAGGTACGGTGTTGTTCCTTGTTCCTGAGGTGTCACACGTAGCAATGTGTGCTGCCTCAAGAACGACAAACAACCTGCATCTTGCAACAGCAACGATATTTTGGATTAGAACGACGTGTCAACGATCAATGATTAGGTCAGTAATTTTGATCGTTAGAGGTCATTCGTACGTTTCACATGCAACGACGTTGCTAACAAGGCCGGATGTGCGTCATGAATTCCGTGACCCGAACGACATCTCGTTAGCGATGTCATTGCATGCAAAGCCCCCTTTAGTCCCCCTCTGGGACATTAATTATTATTTAATTGATTACTGTTATATTTCATGGCAATGCACCTTCATTACAATGGATTATAGTTGTCAGTTTTACACTTACACAAGCCTCTGGAATCATCCTGCTGGCACGATTCCAAAGGCTTGCTGTAGCTAGATGACTGGGTCTTGGCTTTCAGGTATGGCGAAGCCCTGGCGGCAATCACGGGGCACAGCAATCACCTTGATGCATCCAGTATGTCATAGGTCGAGAACTCCTATTTGACCAAGACGTACTGGGTATGTCACAGGTCCTGAATGGGTAAAGGGGTTGTGTAAGGTGGTGAGCAGGCTATCACATTCCCCTTTGAAGACACAAATTATATTGATGTAATGTGAAATAAAATGTGCATTGTTTAAATGGGTTTGCCTTTGCATAAGGGTGGCTTTACATGCTGCGATATCTGGCCCGATATCGCTAGCATGCGACCCACCTCCATCGTTTGTGCGAAATGGGCATATCGCTGCCCGTCGTGCACAAAATCCGGCACCCCCGTCACACATACTTACCTGCATAGCGACGTCGCTGTGACCGGCGTACCGCCTCCTTTCTAAGGGGGCGGTCCGTTTGGCGTCACAGCGACGTCACTATGCGGCCGCCCAATGAAAGCGGAGGGGCGGAGATGAGCGGGACGTAACATCCCGCCCACCTCCTTCCTTCCGCATTGTGACCGGAGGCAGGTAAGGAGATGATCCTCGTTCCTGCGGCGTCACATGTAGCGATGTGCACTGCCGCAGGAATGAGGAACAACTTTGCCCCTGCGACAGCTGCGATAACTGGCAGCGGACCCCCATGTCAATGAGGAGCGATTTTGGACGTTTTTGCAACAATCCAAAATCGCTCCTAGGAGTCACACGCTACGACATCGCTACAGCGGCCGGATGTGCGTCACAAAATCTGTGACCCCAACGAGATTGCTGTAGCGAAATCATAGCGTGTAAAGCCCGCTTAAGTGTAGATAGAATTAATGTTTGCCTGCATAATGTTGTACACTACCATGTAAAATGTATTGTATTTCTCTGTAATGTATGCTGTGATAGAGTTATGTATAGCAGTGTAATAGGAATGTACAATGTAAAGTATAGTAATGTATAAGATGTAGCAGTGTTGATAATGTAAGGTATGTGTGGCGCCCTGGACAAGCCAGGTCGTCACAGGTACTACACCAACACACCCTACACCCCGGCTAGGCACACCGAAGCCAAACACAAATCCTTGTTGCCTTCCTCCAGGGGCTGATGTCCACACCAGGGGGTGGGCCAGGCGGTTGGCCCGCCCACCGAGGAGTTCACAGTCCTGGAGGCAGGAAAAGAGTGGCAGTTCAGTTGAGGAGAGGAAAGTGGTAGCAGAGGAGACTGACCATGTCCGGGTGTTTGGACTGGGCACTCAGCAAGGTTGGCAGACGGTGGTGACCGTCTGCAGGAGAGGCTGATTGGAGTGAACCGTACGGACCGGGGACGGGCGGTGGCCCGCCGGTACCGGATCGGGGAGTGAAGAGAAGCCAGAACCATCCGGCAGGGCCTACGGACCCCGACCAGGCTAAGAGTCGCCGTAAAACCGGTCAAATCCGTTAGCGAAGGGAACCTCCGGGGTTTCCCAGCAGCCAAGACCCGATTGAAGGCAACAGCTCACACTGTAGAGGGAAACACAGTCACCGCCAAGGCTACAGTTCCCAGGGCCAGAGCCTGCGGGCAAAAGGGGCTCCCTCAGCATCCATCCAAGCTGGGAAGTGGGTTACCGGTGGGAAGCCATTGGAACCGTAAACACAACACAGGTGCAGGGAAAGGCAGTCACCATCAACCTACCGGGAGGAGAACAACTGCAGCTGCCTGTGGGACCCGTCCATCCAGCCGTTTGTTTGACCAGAGACTCTGTGTGAATTACTGGCTGAGTGAGTACCATTGTGCCATGTGGCACAGCGCTGCCCCCGCGACCTTGCACCCCACCAGGCCCCGTAACCCGCCTGCTATCCCTAACACCCTCACCAGGGCCCCGGGACAACCAACCCCCTTACCCACGGAGGGGAGAACCAACATCCAAGCTGCTCCCTGTCATCGCTCCTGGGATCCCCATCCAGAGCAGCGGTGGTGTCACAACTTCACCACAACCGTGGGTGGCGTCACGGACAATATATCCCCAAACCGCACACCAAGCCCCCTTTTCACTCACGGGCGAGGAACGCCGCTCGAGACCCCGGGATCCGGCCCACCGCTCGAGCCACCACTGAGCAGCAGCAGCAGTAGCCGGACCCGAGCAGTGGGTGAGCGCAGCGTCCCCTCCTCCGCCCGCGACAACTTGGCGTCACGAACAGGATCTTACCGCTCTGCCGTCTGGTAGAGGTGCGCCTTGTGACCGCCGGAGGTGTTCGGGCAAAAATCTTGAGAAGCTGCCATTTTGGGCACGAAAAATCCCCGCTCGAGCATCTCCTCGAGCAGTGGAGGCGCGAAAACCGAAACCCCGCCCCTGTAGAGGAGGAGCCGGAAAAAGACTAAGGGGGACGGAAACAAGATGTCTGCGCCCGACGGAGCCGCTGGAGGAGCGGCTCTCGCAGCCGCGGCGGCACCCGCGGATGGGAACGGGCCCGCCCAGGTCCCAGCCGCACTGGCGGGAGGTGCCGCGGCCCAAGCTCTCGCTCAGGTGATGCCGTTCTCTTTGCCCTTTGTGCCCGGAGATTCCTGGCTGCCGCAGTACGATGGGAAACCTGATGCGTTGCAGGTCTTCCGAAAGAAGCTTAGCCCGCTATTGGAACTATACCCCCTAACTGATAAGCAACGTGCAGCGGTAGTGCTGGGGCAGCTAACCGGCGCAGCTGAGCAGGAGGCGGAGACCTGGGCCGAGGGGGAGCAGTACTCTTTAGCCACCATTTTTGAGAAGCTACAGACTGCCTTTGAGACCCGTATCGAAGCCGAGCTGCGGATGCAGTTTTATCAATGCCGGCAACGGCCTGCGGATAGCATTCGGGACTACGCCTTGCATCTGCAAACAGCCCTCCACACCCTGAAGCGGGTAGACACCATCAACGATGCGGACAGCAATAAAATTCTAGTGGAGCAGTTCATACAGGGGATGAGGTCCTCGGTGGACTGCAAGCAACTCCGGCTGTGGGCTCTAGAACACCCCGATGTGGGTTTTGCCGTGTTAAAGGAACGGGCCATTAAAGCTCTGCAGCCTCCAGCATCGGAAGTCCCTGAGGCGGCCCCATGGCCAGCTGAGACGGCTCCTGTCGTGGTGGCCCCTGCCCTTCCAACACCTCCGGTACCTGCAGCCCCAAGCGGAATGATGGAGGAACTAGCTGCCCAAGTCCGCTGCATGGATGGGGACCTCGCCAAGATCCTTGCCGCACTCCAGCCTTCGACCGGGTCCCAGCCCCCGGGGAAGCTGCAGCTTGCCGACCGCCCTGAGGACGTTCCCTGGATGCAGCAGAGAAGGGCCAACGACTCACGGTATGGACCTCCGATTTGTTACAGGTGCAGCAAGCCCGGCCACTACTCCCGACGGTGTCCGTTAAATGAGCAACCCCTGGGGCCACGGGCCAGTCCTCAGGAGTCGAACCCAGTGCCCCCCCGACTGGCGGGACCGGTACATCGGAGCTCGGCCCATCATCCCCCTGGCAGTGGACGGCATCCCGCTGATGGCTCTCCTGGACACTGGATCGCAGGTAACCACAATACCATACACACTGTATCAGCGATATTGGGGAAAAGATGACCTAGCCCCCCCAGATGGCAGTATGACCCTGATTGCCGCTGATGGACTCCCATTGACCCAAGTGGGGTATAAACAAGTGGCCATGACTGTGGGATGAGCTGAACTGCAACACCAGGGTTTGATTGTGATAATGAATGAACCCAGCGATCATAACCCGAAAGTAGTGTTAGGGACTAATGTAATGGAGCACTGTATGAGTGACGTGCTGACCCTATTGCAGCAGCTGGCTGCCACGGCGGCGGGGAGCCGACAGAGAGCTGTGCAGCGTGAGATCCTGGCCCTGATGTATCGCCAGCATGTGAACTTGACAGGAGGAGAGATTGGAGGAGTGAGAGTGATGGATGCGGCCCCTTTGATTGTACCACCCAGGAGTGAGATGATGATCTGGTGTAGGGCAGCAGTAGGGCCCCAAGGATGGGATTACCCTGCCATGATAGAGCCCATATCCTCCGAACACTGGCCCACCGTAATGGCCGCCCGAGGGCTGGTAGACATCAAGAAAGGGAGAGTGCCCGAACGAGTGCTGAACTGTGGCGAGGAAGAGGTTAGGCTTCTCCGGTACGCTACCCTTGCTAAATTGCTCACTCTAGACCCCCACACCATCCATGAAGCCGTTCCCCCAATCACACCGCCTACTGCCGGTTCCCACTCACTCCTGGGGGAGTTGGACGAATGGTGTCGAGAGCTACACGTCGGCACTGATGATGCCCCCACACACCACAAGGAAGGGGTATACCGGGTGGTACAGGAGTACGAGCGGGTTTTTAGCAAGCATCCTCTAGATTTTGGGCAGATTAAAGGGGTTCAACATCACATCCCTACCGGTACACAGCCCCCTTTTAAAGAGAGGTACAGGCCTATTCCCCCCGCGCACTACCAATGCGCCAAGGACATGTTGAGGAACATGAAGGAGGCAGGGGTTATTAGGGACAGTTGTAGTCCCTGGGCCACCCCGTTGGTGCTGGTTAAGAAGAAGGATGGCACCGTGTGAATGTGTGTGGATTACCGGAAGATTAACCAGATAACGCATAAGGATGCTTACCCTCTGCTCCGCATTGAAGAGTCCCTGGCCGCGCTGAGAACCGCTAACTACTTCTCCACCCTTGACCTCACCAGCGGGTACTGGCAGGTGGCCGTGGCACCGGAAGACCGAGAGAAGACTGGCTTCGCCACTCCTATGGGACTCTGCGAGTTCAATAGCATGCCGTTTGGGCTGTGCAATGCCCCTGGAACCTTCCAACGGCTGATGGAGTGCTGTCTAGGGCATCTAAATTTCGAGACGGTCTTGCTGTACTTGGATGATGTGATTGTGTACTCACAGACGTATGAAGCCCACCTGGAGCACCTAGCCAAGGTGTTCGCATCCCTTGCTAAATATGGGATGAAGTTGAAGCCCTCAAAGTGTCATCTGCTGAAACCCAGAGTGCAGTACCTAGGACATGTGGTTGGTGCGGAAGGTGTCGCCCCCGACCCCGAGAAGATCACCGCCATCCAAGACTGGCCGAGACCGACCACGGTGAGGGAAGTGAGGCAGTTTCTGGGCCTGGTGGGATACTACCGTCGCTTCATTAAGGGGTACACGAAGATGGCTGCCCCCATGCAAGACCTCCTCGTGGGACAGACCAAGGGTGGTAGACCCCTAGGAGCCCCATTGGTGTGGGAAGAAAAGCATGAGGAATCCTTCCGCCAGCTGAGAGCGGCCCTGACCGGAGAGGAAATCCTAGCGTACCCTGACTACAGTCGCCCATTCATCCTCTACACCGATGCCAGCAATGTGGGCTTGGGGGCTGTTCTATCCCAGGTCCAAGAGGGAAGGGAAAAGGTGATAGCTTATGCTAGCTGAAAACTCCGACCGACTGAGAGGAACCCTGAGAACTACAGCTCCTTCAAGTTTGAGCTCTTGGCATTGGTGTGGGCTATCACGAGCGGTTCCGCCATTACCTGGCAGCGGCCAAGTTCACCGCGTATACAGACAATAACCCACTGACCCATCTAGATACGGCCAAGCTGGGCGCGTTGGAACAGCGGTGGGTGGCCAGGTTAGCCAACTACGATTTCACCATCAAGTACCGGGCCGGCCGTACCAACGTCAATGCCGATGCACTCTCCCGGATGCCCCACCTGTCGGAAGAGGGGCCAGAGGATGATGACCTCGAAGAGATCGAGTTGCCTGCATTTCACCGGCCGTTCACTGAGAAGGTGCACGTCCACCAACAACGGGTGAACCTGGATCCGCTGCCCCGACAGGAGTGGCAGGAAGCTCAGGATCAGGCACCTGCTGTCTGCCTGGTCAAGACCCTAGTGAAACAGGGTTCTGCTGGGATAGACCCTGCTGCCCCTGCTGAAGCCCAACGTCTGTGGCGAGAATGGACCCGGCTGTACCTACATCAGGGGAAGTTGTATCGCGAGCTGATTAATCCAAAGACTCATGAGAAGATCCGCCAGCTGGTGATTCCCCAGGCTAACGTGCCCACCGTTCTGCAAGCATACCATGATGGTGCTGGGCACTTCGGGTGGAAGAAGCTGGAGGTGTTGTTGAGAGAGCGGTTCTATTGGAGTGGAATGCGGGAATCTGTGGAGGCCTGGTGCCGAGAATGTGGCCCTTGCGCATTGAGAAGGAAGGACGAGGCCAGCCAGAAGGCACCCCTACACCCGATCATTACGCACCAACCGCTGGAGCTGGTTGCCCTTGACCATGTAAAGCTCACCCCCAGCCGAAGTGGGTACACCTACGCTCTGACCATCGTAGACCACTACTCGAGGTTCATGGTGGTTGTCCCAGTTAAGGACTTAACCGGTCGCACCGCTGCTAAGGCTTTCAAGGCTTATTTCTGTCGACCGCATGGGTACCCGGAAAAGGTGCTTACCGACCAGGGTCCGGCCTTTGAAGCAGAAGTATTCCAGGAGTTCTGCCAGTTGTACGGCTGCAAGAAAATCTGGACCACGCCTTACCATGCCCAAACCAATGGCATGTGTGAAAAGATGAACCACTTGGTCCTGGGCCTCCTCAAGACGTTACCACCGGAAGAGCGAAACCTGTGGCCGGAGAAACTACCTGACCTGGTCGATATGTACAACAACATCCCTTCCAGCTCTACGAAATGTACTCCAGCATACCTGATGAGAGCTCATCCCGGCTGGCTACCGGTGGATCTGGAAATGGGCCTGGAAGCTCAAGAAGCACTCCTGTCAACAGCTGAATGGGACACTCGGCGGAGAGCATGGTACCGACAGGTCCAGGAGTATGTTGAGAAGAACTTGTGCCAGAGCCGGGGACAACAGGAGCAGTGCTTCAACAAGAAGGCGCCTGCCGGTCCCTTCCAACCTGGGGATGTAGTTCTGAAGCGGAAAAGAAGGGCCCACAAATTGGATGATCAATGGGAAAAAACCCCGTATGTAGTCCAGCCCACAGGATGGGAGAATGGGAAGGCCTACAAGATCAGCCGTGACCAAGGGGGAACTTTGGCCACGGTTTCCCGAGATCACCTTAAGAAGTGCCCACCAGCATTGAGGGTAGCGGATGAGGCTCCAGTTCCCAGTCCAGTGGAAAAGGAAAAAGAAGTAATCCACACTATGATGGGTGATTTTCCAGCAGACTGGCCTACACAGAACGGCGCGGTGATCCTTCCAGTGATACTGTTCCCACAACCCGTGGATGAAGAAAGGATGGAAATGGTTGACCGCGAGCCAGTGCCCAGGGATGTACCTGTACCCAGCTCCCCTCCGCCTCTGCCTGCCCCACACGATAGCAGGGAGGAGGAACTGATTGTTCCCTCTGCCCCAGTGCCTGTCACCACTGACACCGGGCCCCGAAGGTCCACTCGCCCCAACCTAGGTAGACCCCCATTTAGGTATAGGGAAACTACTCTTTAAAAGGGGGGGCTTTATGTGTTGAGTGAACAGTTTAAAAGAGTTTTGAATGATAAGTAAAGGAATCAACCGAAGAAGTTACCTGATTGAACCGTGATTGACCCGGCCGTTGCCGGCAACTGTTGTCCCCGTAGGGACTGTCTGCAACCGTTGCATAAGAAACTGCTTATGGACATGCCTGAGAACTTGCAGGGCAACCACAAACTTAGTGGCATGTAAATAAAAATGTTGTTGGCTTGAAACCGTTGCCGCCTCCGGAGAGGCTGATTTGGGAGGATGGGCCTGGAGGAAAGGGATGGCCCAGGCCCGCCACTACCGTAACCGGTGGCAATCCTCCGGGGGTTCAGGGGTCCCCTTGGACGCGGGTCCCCTGAAAGAGACAGAACCCGCTCGGGAAACTTGGTGCTGGACTGGGGTCAAGGGATGCTGCCTGTTTCTTAGGGGCAGCATCAGGGCCAGGTTGTTTGGGTGGGAGAAGAGCGGAGGCCGAACCGTTGTAAAATGTTTTATAATGCTTTTACATGTTTTACTATTTTACTCTTTTTCAGTTGTGAAAATAAAACTGGTGATGGACGGGCAGCCCGCGGACGGTCTGCATTTTACTAAGGGGGAATGTGGCGCCCTGGACAAGCCAGCTCGTCACAGGTACTACACCAACACACCCTACACCCCGGCTAGGCACACCGAAGCCAAACACAAATCCTTGTTGCCTTCCTCCAGGGGCTGATGTCCACACCAGTGGGTGGGCCAGGCGGTTGGTCCCACCCACCGAGGAGTTCACAGTCCTGGAGGTGATAAAAGAGTGGCAGTTCAGTTGGGGAGAGGAAAGTGGTAGCAGAGGAGACTGACCATGTCCGGGTGTGTGGCCCGGGCACTCAGCAAGGTTGGCAGACGGTGGTGACCGTCTGCAGGAGAGGCTGATTGGAGTGAACCGTACGGACCGGGGATGGATGGTGGCCCGCCGGTACCGGATCGGGGAGTGAAGTGAAGCCAGCACCATCCGGCAGGGCCTACGGACCCCGACCAGGCTAGGAGTCGCCGTAAAACCGGTCAAATCTGTTAGCGAAGGGAACTTCCAGGGTTTCCCAGCAGCCAAGACCCGATTGAAGGCAACAGCTCACACCGTAGAGGGAAACACAGTCACCGCCAAGACTACAGTTCCCAGGGCCAGAGCCTGCGGGCAAAAGGGGCTCCCTCAGCATCCATCCAAGCTGGGGAGCGGGTTACCGGTGGGAAGCCATTGGAACCGTAAACACAACACAGGTGCAGGGAAAGGCAGTCACCATCAACCTACCGGGAGGAGAACAACCGCAGCCGCCTGTGGGACCCGTCCATCCAGCCGTTTGTTTGACCAGAGACTCTGTGTGAATTACTGGCTAAGTGAGTACCACCGTGCCGTGCGGCACAGCGCTGCCCCCACGACCCTGCACCCCACCAGGCCCCGTAACCCGCCTGCTATCCCTTACACCCTCACCGGGGCCCCGGGACAACCAACCCCCCTACCCACGGAGGGGGAACCAACATCCAAGCTGCTCCCTGTCATCGCTCCCGGGATCCCCGTCCAGAGCAGCGGTGGTGTCACGATTTCACCACAACCGTGGGTGGCGTCACGGACAATATATCCCCAAACCGCACACCAAACCCCCTTTTCACTCACGGGCGAGGAATGCCGCTCGAGACCCCGGGATCCGGCCCACCGCTCGAGCCACCATCGAGCAGCAGCAGCAGTAGCCGGACCCGAGCAGTGGGTGAGCGCAGCGTCCCCTCCTCCGCCCGCGACATATGTGTATGAGATGTAAAGCGTAGCAGTGTTGGTAAGTAGTGATGGGCAGACTGACAGATAACTGAGACCGGCGGGCCTAACCTTATTGAAAACAAAATCCAGTTTTGGCCCGGAATTGTTCCCAGTTATCCGGCCGAATGTCACTGCCCATATAAGTCTATGAGGATCAGAATCCAGAGATTAAAAATTGTGGGAGAAGGGATAGGGGGATAGAAACAAGTGCGCTGTACTTACTGAGTTTCTGGGGCTGTTGTAACTGCTTCCATGGCCGCTCATTTGCTCCCGGGGCTGCTCATTACCCTTCATGCATATGCACTGCTATCCCTGGGCATTGCTGTCTGTGATTGCTTGCAGTCAGACACGCCCTCACCCTGAGTGTCAGCGTGTGTGACGTTTCCAATCACAGACATTATATGCGTCTATGGCGTGGTGTAAAAATAAATAAGTAAATAAATAAAAAAATTAGCATAGAATTCCCCCATATTGTGATACCCAGCACAGAAAAGCATACAGCAACAGGCTGCAGCCCCCAGCCATGCGCTTATCTTGCCTGTGTATCAAAATAAAAGGAACCGCATGCGGCTTTTTTTTAAATATTTAAATAAATAATTTAAAATAAATAGTGTACGGTCACCCCCCAATTTTGACACCCAGCAATGATAGAGTCCAACAGCTGGAAGCTGGTATTCTGAGGCTGGGGAGACCCATGGTTATTGGCTTCTCCTCAGCTTAAAAATAACAGCCTGCAGCTTTATTTCTCCCCAACAAGTATATATAGCAAATAACCCAAACGGTAAGTATGGGTGTCCCCTAAAGATGATGATATAGCGGACAATCCTAATATAGCAGAGAACCCAACAGCCAATATTAGCGCATGGCTGGGGATGCAGCCTGTAACCGTATGCTTTATCTGTGCTGGGTATCTAAAGGGGGCTTTACACGCTACGATATCGTTAATGTTTGATCGTCGGGGTCACATTGTTAGTGATGCACATCCGGCGTCATTAACAATATCGCAGCGTGTAACACTTACCAGCGACCTTAGGCGACCTCAAAAATGGTGAAAATCGTTCACCATGGAGAGGTCGTCCCAAACTCAAAAATCGGTAAGGGTTGTTTAGTGTTGTGATTCATCGCTCATGCGGCAGCACACATCGCTATGTGTGACACCGCATGAGCGAGGAACGTCTCCTTACCTGCCGCCGGCCCCAATGCAGAAGGAAGAGGTGGGCGGGATGTTTACATCACGCTCAGCTCCGCCCCTCCGCATTGATTGGCCGGCCGCTGTGTGACGTTGCGGTGACGTCGCTGTGATGCCGAACGTCCCTCCCCCTTGAAGGAGGGATTGTTCGGCAGTCACAGCGACGACGACGACCAGGTAAGTATGTGTGACGCTGCGTAGCGATAATGTTCGCTACGGCAGCGATCACAAACAATCGCATGCGCGACGGGGGCGGGTACTTACACGGTCGCTATCGCTACAAATTGCTAGCGATATCGCTACCGTGTAAAGCCCCTTTAGTATGGGGATTTCCTATGTCAATCTTTTTATTTATTTATTTTTTCTGTATAAAATAAACCTGCAGACCAGGTCTATGATTGGAAGTCTAAAGGTGGTGTCACACATAGCGATGCAGCAGCGATCACGACCAGCGATCTGACCTTGTCAGGATTTCTGCTGCGTCGTTACATGGTCGCTGGTGAGCTGTCAAACAGGCAGATCTCACCAGCGACCAGTGACCAGCCCCCAGCCAGCAGCGACGCGTGGAAGCGTAACTAAGGTAAATATCGGGTAATCAAGGAAAGCACTTCTCTTGGTTACCCGATATTTACCTTAGTTACTAGCGTCCGCCGCTCTCATGCTGCTAGTTCCGGCTCCCTGTTCCTCGCACTCCTAGCTAGAGTACACATCGGGTTAATTACCTGATGTGTACTCCAGCTACGTGTGCAGGGAGCAGGGAGCCGGCACTGGCAGCGTGAGTGTGCACCGCTTAGCGCTGGCTCCCTGCACTCCTAGCCAGAGTACACATCGGGTTAATTACCCGATGTGTACTCCGGCTACGTATGCAGGGAGCAGGGAGCCGGCACTGGCAGCGTGAGAGCGGCCGACGCTAGTAACTAAAGTAAATATCGGGTAACCAAGGAAAGGGCTTCTTGGTTACCGATGTTTACCTTGGTTACAGCTTACCGCAGGCTGCCAGACGCCGGCTCCCTGCTCCCTGCTCGCTTCAGTTCGTCGCTTTCTCGCTGTCACACATAGCGATGTGTGCTTCACATTCTCCTGATGAAGCCAGCTTGACTGGCGCAACGCGTCGGGTCCTGTACTGAGTTTCCTGCACCTTGCATTGCTGCCTGGGTAATCCTGTATAGTCGTTATTTAGACTTAAATCTGGCTATTTCAGCTGTGATTTATATTACTTGGTGGTAGTCTTCGGGCTTTTCAAAACCAGTAGGTGCAATGCAGGCACACTTGATTGTATATGGGATGCATATATAGAGTACTTAGAGTTCCCTAGGGGACAGAGTCCATTCTCCATCTTGGATTATATATGTTTACCCTGAATTATTGAACATGTGCCAGGTTTGAACCATGCAGGAAACAGTATTTTGTATGTCTGTTTTTGTTAATGATTTTAAATGTGTGTTTTTTCACCCCATGTATAATAAAATTTATATTATTCGCACTAATCAAGGTCCATGCCAAGTTGTTATTTATCATCCTGAACCCTGGTGCCTTTTTGTATCAATTGTTGTTCCAATGTTTTGTTAGATACTTGGCACAGTGGTTTTCATATTATTCATTGGTGGTGCTGAGGCTCTCTTTTGGAGGATGTGTGCTTCACAGCGGGAGAGCAACGTCCAAAAAATGAAGCAGGACATTCAGCAACGACTGGCGACCTCACAGCAGGGGCCAGGTCATTGCTGGATGTCACACACAGCGACAGCGACGGGACGTCGCTGCTACGTCACAGAAAATGGTGACTTAGCAGCGATGGCGTTGTCGTCGTCGCTATGTGTGACACCACCTTTAAGGTACCGTCACACATAACGAGATCGCTAGCGAGATCGCTGCTGAGTCACGGTTTCTATGATGCAGTAGCGATCCCGTTAGCGATCTCATTATGTGTGACATCTACCAGCGATCAGGCCCCTGCTGTGAGATCTCTAGTCGTTGCAGAATGGTCCAGGTCATTTTCTTCAAAGGCGAAGTCCTGTAGGGCAGGACACATCGCTGTGTTTGACACTGTGTGACAGGGTCATAGTGACTGCTGAGATCATTATACAGGTCGCTACTGCGACCTGTATCGTTCCTGCATCGTTGGTAAGGTCTAAGGGGCACTTTGCACACTACGACATCGCAGGTGCGATGTCGGAAGGGTCATGTCAAAAGTGATGCACTTCCGGCGTCGCACTCGACATAGTAGTGTGTAAATCCTAGATGATACGATTAACGAGAGCAAAATCGTCATAATCGTATCATCGGTGTACTATCTGGGAATTCCATAATTACGCAACTGCGACAGGTACGATGTTGTTCCTCGTTCCTGCGGCAGCACACATCGCTGTGTGTGAAGCCGCAGAAGCGAGGAACATCTCCTACCTGCGTCCTGCAGCTCACGCCGGCTATGCGGAAGGACAGAGGTGGGCGGGATGTTTACATCCCGCTCATCTCCGCCCCTCCGCTTCTATTGGCCGCCTGCCGTGTGACGTCGCTATGACGCCGCACGACCCGCCCCCTTAATAAGTAGGCGGGTCGCCGGCCAGATCGACGTCGCAAGGCAGGTGAGTCCATGTGAAGTTACCGTAGCGATAATGTTCGCTACGGCTGCTATCACAAGATATCGCTGCTGCGACGGGGGCGGGGACTATTGTGCTCGGAATCGCAAGCATCGGCTTGCGATGTCGTTGTGTGCAAAGTGCCCCTAACTGTGTGACATCTCACCAGCGACCTCTCAGCGACTTACCAGCGATTATTATCAGGTCACATCATTTTCGGTATTGCTGGTAAGTCGTTGTGTGTGACTGGGCCTTTAGACACGCTGTCACTCAGAGAGGCTGCAGGAGCAGTTACAGCCTCGCAAGTGACTAGGTGAGTATAAAGCATCACTTGCATTACTATTTTTTTTTTATTACTCGAGTGCCGGATCCAGATCATTACTTGGAATTCCTTTAGAAGCCCACGCCTGACACTCAGCACTCAGGTACGTTTGAACTCATGCGCATGCAGACTTTTACAGTTGGGCGAATAGCAAAATATTGAGGAGTCGAATTATTATCTTGAGTATTTCGTACTATATGTGTATTTGTCACAAATAATGAATCTAATGCAAGACAATGGGAAACTCAAATAATTTTCTGGTGGACCCTCCCAGGGTGTCTAGCAGGGCTGTAGAAATGCTGATATGGAAGTAAAAGTGCTAAAATCGAATGGGAACAGCATGGAAGAAAATGACTAGATGCATCTCTGAAACACAGGTATCCTCTTGGAGCAATGTTGTCAGAGTATAACACCACTTTCACGTGCAGTCACCAGCCTATTTGTCATAACCACAGCAGGTGAAGTAGATAGCTGCAGCCCACAGTTGTGTACTTTATCTTGGCTGGTTTTCAAAGTAGATAAATAATAATAAATAATAAATAATTTAAAAAATAATGTGGGCTCTTGCCCATTTTGATATCCAGCACTGACAAAGCAGGCAGCTGGGCAATGGTATTCTCAGGCTGAGCGGGTACATGATTATGGAGCCCTCTTCAGCCTAAAAATAGCAACCCACAACAGCCCCACAATTGGTGCATCCATTAGATGTGTCAATTGTGATGCCTTACCTGGCTCATCCTGATTGCCCTGGTGTGGTGGAAATCGGAGTAATATATGGGATTTTCTTTTTACTTACAGGGTTGGTAATGGGGGGGTCTCATAGACACCTCTATATTACCAAGACAGGTGTTGATGGCAACTATGCTTTTTGACAAATCACAGCTGACATAAACTCCACATATTACCCCAACTGCCACCACACCAGTGTAATCAGGATGAGGCAGGTAAAGTGCGACTATCGTGCCTAGCGACGTCGCTGTGGCCGGTGATCCGCCTCCTTTCTAAGGGGGCTGTTCGTGCGGCGTCACACGGCAGTCGTCCAATAGAAGCAGAGGGGCGGAGAGCAACCGAAAGAAAGTGACGCCCACCTCGTTGCCGGAGGATGCAGGTAAGGTGTTGTTTGTCATTCCAGGGGTGTCACATGTAGCGATGTGTGCTGCCTCAGGAATGACTAACGTGATGATATAACAATGGTCTCCACTCAATTTAAAGAGGATGGCGGTGCACGTGAAAAGAGGGTGATGCCCTAAAGTCATATAATAATAAATTCACTGCACTCAATTTGTAAATTTGCAAGAAGGTGAAAAAATCATTTATTTTAAACAAGTGATCAAGCAACATCCAACGACGTTTCGACCCGCCTGGGTCTTAGTCAAGTTGCTAGGTGAAGAGATACAAAATATATGATCAAAATACAGTAAAATTATATACAATAATAACTACTATATACATATTAAAGAAATATATACAGGATATATACAAACTATATACAGATCAAGACAACTGGTCATGAGGTACTGTCATGTTTAATTTGTTGTATAGGCTATAGTAGCTAAGTGGCATTTTAAATATAGTATATGCAAAATTTGCATGAAAAAAATGTAAGCATAAATATAGCAACCTCAGTATTGATAAAACAGACAAAATTCCTGTTGGTAAAAGGGGGGGTTATTACATGCTGATATGAAAATACATTGGACAAAATAGAAAGAAATGTATACAACTGTATAGTACACCGGCTAAGATACGGTACCTGTATAGTAGGTGACTGAAGGGTGAAGGATGATGTGCACTGAGGCACGGAAGTATATGGAAAAAGTGCCTGGTGAGAATAGAACATAGTAAAAAACGGATATAGTACAAGGAATGCAGTAAATGTAAACATAGAGATAATAGATAAGAAGTTACCTTGGGGATATATATGTTATGCAGGCGCAGCAGCGCTATTGCTATTTGAATCTCGTGTCCTAAGGCATAGTAGAGGAGGGGGAGTATATAACTATGATGAATATGAAGATCAGCCAATCAGGGATCAGAATCATGGGGGCTTGGTATCGGACATGTGATCCAACGTCATAGATGAGGACGTGGCAGTGAGAGCCCAAAGTAAAAGGCTCATGCGCAGTAAAGCAGAGTAAAACATTATACCAGTGTGTGGGGGATACATATGTAATGTCGGCGCAAGCGTAGTAAATATGCGTAGAGCGGGCCGGAAAGTTACGTAAATTTACGTAAATTGCGTAGCGTGTATCGCGCATGCGCAGTGAGAGAAACCGCTCGGCTAGTGTAACAGTGCAAGACGCTGACATGTGGAGAGGCTGGGTGAAGCCAGGGAGCATGGGTAGTAACTAAAAGATGTAGTCTTACGTAATAGGCGTAGTGTGTCTAGAGCATGCGTAGTAAAGGGAGAAGAGAACTTGGAAACGGAAAGAGAGTTGTATAAGTGTAAAGAGGAAGTAAATAAAAGCGTGGAGCTGATGTATATGAGTTATACATCCTGAAGTTGAAGGAACTACATATGGGTGAAGGGGCTGTGAATGCAGTAGAGTAATGTATATAATATAAAATAGGATGAATATGAAATGATAAGATAGTTATGAGTGAAAGAAGATGAAGATAAGGTAATAAAATGAAAAAGGAAGCGACCAGTAATATAAAAGAAACAAGAAAAATTAAGGGATGGGAAATGAAAATGAGAATAAAAGGAAATGAAAATAAAAGTGAATTGAAATAAAAGTGAATAATAAAAAAGAATAATAAATTTAAATTGAGTGCAGACCATTGTTATATCATTATAGTCTTTGTTTGATCTACCTGCACCGCTCCTAAATGACGACTTCAACCTTTGCTTATAATGCTACAGAAGCCACACAGATCATTTCACGTGTAACTTCATCTGGTGAGTTTCTTTCCACACCCACCAGTGAAATACGGAGTCGTGACTACGAGAAAGAAAGAAAACGCCTACTGTCTTATGATCTCCACTGTGCAACGTTGGCTGAGTATTATAAACAGAACAAAATTCCTCGGGGCCTTAGAAGCCATCTAAGACCTACCATTTTTTCGGACAAAAAAGAGTTCTGTGATCGATTCCAGCAGATCCTCAACAAGTGCTCCCTTGATCTTATTCTGCTGAACATTGAATACCTCCAAGGGGCTATTACTGAGTCACAAGAAAAAATCACTGCCATCGAGACACAATTAACGTCAACATTATCTCCACCAGATTGGGATAGCCTTAAATCCAGGACGGAATCTATCCTTGAGGAACACCGTCAGGTACTCCAGGACCGTAAAAAACAAAAATTTCAGAGAGATACTGAAGATTATTTAACTAACAGAGTATACAGATGGAGCGAGCCTTCCGTATCCACCACATGGCGCAGACCCCCTGGACCAAGATCCTACGGAACCTCTGGCTCCGACAGCGACAATTCTTCTGGACCCCGGCTACCACCTCGTTTTTTATCTCAAAAGAGAGGACGAGGCTACCCACAAGGCGGTCCGCCTACCGGTCCCGGTCCACGCATGAACACGCGCTCCCAGACCCAGGTAAGAAACCAAACCTGGTAGTCAATATCTCCTCATATAACTTATCACCAACTGAACTAAATGTTCTACAAAAAGGCTTATCATTTTGCCCAACCCCTCGTTGGGATACATTCAAACTGGAAAAAGATTTGCAACGTTTTTACCGTAATCTACGACTCAAAACACATTTTGGTACTTCTAATGTTATGTCTATTTCTCAACAACCTGCTGTATGTAGCACACCACCTGATTTATCCATATCACACTATGGCCTGAGAAAACCTAGTACGTATAAACCACCTTCTACTTACCATGCTACTGAAACTTACATTGATTTGCTAGATAGGGACATTAGGGACATCATTCAGGCACAACATTCAGGACATTTGCCTATTAGACATAATCTCTCCAACAATGAGAAGCTGGCTATTGATTCACTTAAAAACAATAAAAATATAATTATCAAGCCCGCCGACAAGGGTGGAGCTACAGTCATTTTAGATCGACATGCCTATTTAGCTGAGATTCGCAGACAGCTGAGTGATAGTGATACATACCGATCTATTCCCAATGACCCAACATCCTCTATACAGAACAAAATACAACTTTGCTTAAGTCACTATTTACAATTGAACACCATAGACCAAAAAAAGTAGACTTCTTGACCAATACACATCCTATCACTCCTGTCATCTATGCCTTACCAAAAATACATAAATCTTTATCTTCTCCCCCTGGTCGCCCTATTGTAGCGTCTACTAACTCGATCCTATCCCCCCTGTCTATTTTCCTGGAAAAAATTCTGACACCACTAACGAGAAAGTTACGTTCTTTTATACTTGACACAAGTCATTTCCTTAGAATTATCCATAATTTGAAATTAATTCCTCCCCACAGTCTACTAGTGACTCTTGATGTGCAAAGTCTCTACACATCAATAGAACATTCTAAAAGGTATAGAGTAGAGTTGAGCGCGGTTCGTGGTTCGTGGTTCTCCAGTTCGCGGCTCGAGTGATTTTGGGGCATGTTCTAGATCGAACTAGAACTCGAGCTTTTTGCAAAAGCTCGATAGTTCTAGAAACGTTCGAGAACGGTTCTAGCAGCCAAAAAACAGCTAAATCCTAGCTTGGTTTCTGCTGTAATAGTGTAAGTCACTCTGTGAATCAAACTATTATCACATTTCAGTGTATAGTGTGCGTGAACAGCGCCTTCAGATCACTGCTGTTTCTATAATGGCGATCGCCATTTTTTTTTTTTTTTTTCTTGTCTTCCTTCCCTAAGCGCGCGCGTCTTGTGGGGCGGGCCAGCATGTCAGCCAATCACAGACACACACACACCTAAGTGGACTTTGAGCCAGAGAAGCAACGGCATGTGTGATAGGATCTGCATGTCACATGTCCCTGCATTATAAAACCGGACATTTTCTTCACGAACGCCATTATCTGCCTTCTGCGTCTTTGGTGTCAGACATCAGTGTCGCAGCTCCGTCCTCCTGAGTCCTATAGCCGATACAGCTGTATGCGCTGCATACACAGCGTTAGACAGCTTAGGGAGAGCACATTCTAGCAGTCCTTTTAAGGGCTCAAAGCGGCAGGGTCAGAGAGCCATAAGTGACAGGTCCTGCAAACAGCAACAGCGTCTGTGTAGCCCAGGTCAGGGATTTCCTCCCTGCATTTCACCATTAGGAGGGAATAGAAAGGCAGGCTTCCATTCCTCTACCCAGAGCACCACAATCCTGCCACTGTACCCTCTTGTCCTCTGCACACTCCAACTCATTCTAAGTAAGCCATTATACTAGCAAACATTCAGTGTACCTAGTGGCATCCTAAACGTGGCTATTGGACTTTGCTATAGTCCCACTAGTGCAAAGACATTAGCAGAGCACATCTGCCTGCGTTGCACACTCCAAGTTTTTTAAACTAAGCAATTTTACTAGCAAACACTCAGTGTACCTAGTGGCATCCTATACGTGGCTATTGGACTTTGCTATAGTCCCACTAGTGCAAAGACATTTGCAGAGCACGTCTGCCTGCATTGCACACTACAACTTTTTTAAACTAAGCAATTTTACTAGCAAACACTCAGTGTACCTAGTGGCATCCTATACGTGGCTATTGGACTTTGCTATAGTCCCACTAGTGCAAAGACATTTGCAGAGCACGTCTGCCTGCATTGCACACTACAACTTTTTTAAACTAAGCAATTTTACTAGCAAACACTCAGTGTACCTAGTGGCATCCTATACGTGGCTATTGGACTTTGCTATAGTCCCACTAGTGCCAAGACATTTGCAGAGCGCATCTGCCTGCGTTGCACACTCCAACTAATTATAACGAAGCCATTATACTAGCAAACACTCAGTGTACCTAGTGGCATCCTATACGTGGCTATTGGACTTTGCTATAGTCCCACTAGTGCCAAGACATTTGCAGAGCGCATCTGCCTGCGTTGCACACTCCAACTAATTATAACGAAGCCATTATACTAGCAAACACTCAGTGTACCTAGTGGCATCCTATACGTGGCTATTGGACTTTGCTATAGTCCCACTAGTGCAAAGACATTTGCAGAGCACGTCTGCCTGCATTGCACACTACAACTTTTTTAAACTAAGCAATTTTACTAGCAAACACTCAGTGTACCTAGTGGCATCCTATACGTGGCTATTGGACTTTGCTATAGTCCCACTAGTGCAAAGACATTTGCAGAGCACGTCTGCCTGCATTGCACACTACAACTTTTTTAAACTAATCAATTTTACTAGCAAACACTCAGTGTACCTAGTGGCATCCTAAACGTGGCTATTGGACTTTGCTATAGTCCCACTAGTGCAAAGACATTAGCAGAGCACATCTGCCTGCATTGCACACTCCAAGTTTTTTAAACTAAGCAATTTTACTAGAAAACACTCAGTGTACCTAGTGGCATCCTATACGTGGCTATTGGACTTTGCTATAGTCCCACTAGTGCAAAGACATTTGCAGAGCACGTCTGCCTGCATTGCACACTACAACTTTTTTAAACTAATCAATTTTACTAGCAAACACTCAGTGTACCTAGTGGCATCCTAAACGTGGCTATTGGACTTTGCTATAGTCCCACTAGTGCAAAGACATTTGCAGAGCACGTCTGCCTGCATTGCACACTACAACTTTTTTAAACTAAGCAATTTTACTAGCAAACACTCAGTGTACCTAGTGGCATCCTATACGTGGCTATTGGACTTTGCTATAGTCCCACTAGTGCAAAGACATTTGCAGAGCACGTCTGCCTGCATTGCACACTACAACTTTTTTAAACTAAGCAATTTTACTAGCAAACACTCAGTGTACCTAGTGGCATCCTATACGTGGCTATTGGACTTTGCTATAGTCCCACTAGTGCAAAGACATTTGCAGAGCACGTCTGCCTGCATTGCACACTACAACTTTTTTAAACTAAGCAATTTTACTAGCAAACACTCAGTGTACCTAGTGGCATCCTATACGTGGCTATTGGACTTTGCTATAGTCCCACTAGTGCCAAGACATTTGCAGAGCGCATCTGCCTGCGTTGCACACTCCAACTAATTATAACGAAGCCATTATACTAGCAAACACTCAGTGTACCTAGTGGCATCCTATACGTGGCTATTGGACTTTTGTCAATTCACAGTATTGGAACGTTATTTGCATGACATCTGCCTGCATTGCACACTCTAACTTTTTTAAACTCAGCCATTATACTAGCAAACACTCACTGTACCTAGTTGTATCCTAAACGTGGCTATTGTACTTTTGTCAATTCACAGTATTGGAACGTTATTTGCAGGACATCTGCCTGCCTTGCACACTCAAACTTTTTTAAACTCAGCCATTATACTAGCAAACACTCACTGTACCTAGTTGTATCCTAAACGTGGCTATTGTACTTTTGTCAATTCCCAGTATTGGAACGTTATTTGCAGGACATCTGCCTGCCTTGCACACTCAAACTTTTTTAAACTCAGCCATTATACTAGCAAACACTCACTGTACCTAGTTGTATCCTAAACGTGGCTATTGTACTTTTGTCAATTCACAGTATTGGAACGTTATTTGCAGGACATCTGCCTGCCTTGCACACTCAAACTTTTTTAAACTCAGCCATTATACTAGCAAACACTCACTGTACCTAGTTGTATCCTAAACGTGGCTATTGTACTTTTGTCAATTCACAGTATTGGAACGTTATTTGCAGGACGTCTGCCTGCATTGCACACTCAAACTTTTTTAAACTCAGCCATTATACTAGCAAACACTCACTGTACCTAGTTGTATCCTAAACGTGGCTATTGTACTTTTGTCAATTCACAGTATTGGAACGTTATTTGCAGCACGTCTGCCTGCATTGCACACTCAAACTTTTTTAAACTCAGCCATTATACTAGCAAACACTCACTGTACCTAGTTGTATCCTAAACGTGGCTATTGTACTTTTGTCAATTCACAGTATTGGAACGTTATTTGCAGGACATCTGCCTGCCTTGCACACTCAAACTTTTTTAAACTCAGCCATTATACTAGCAAACACTCACTGTACCTAGTTGTATCCTAAACGTGGCTATTGTACTTTTGTCAATTCACAGTATTGGAACGTTATTTGCAGGACATCTGCCTGCATTGCACACTCAAACTTTTTTAAACTCAGCCATTATACTAGCAAACACTCACTGTACCTAGTTGTATCCTAAACGTGGCTATTGTACTTTTGTCAATTCACACTACTGCAAATCTATGTGCAGCACCTCTGCATGACAACCTCATGCTCTGTTTTTAATAAGCTATAATGATAGCACAAAATACTGCCATTTTGTGGCATCATAGAACTGGCTGTTGTATTCCATTAGTGCCCCACTGGTGACAAGCTATTTCTAGCACCTCTACATCACACCCTCATGCACATTTTGCTACGCTAATGTTATAGCAAACTCATGGAATTCATTGCTGCATTTCATAATTCGGAGGGATAGAAAGTCAGGCTTCCTTTAGCTTTTCCTTCTGTTCATAGACAGCATCTCCAAGACAAATTTCCCCTCCACGTCTAAGTGTGGAGAGGCAGCTAGTGCGCATGCGTGTGCCGATGTACCCCAGCTGCAGCATAATTGCAGTGTTTCGCCTAGTGAGTATGCTCAGCCTGACTGTGCCATTCCTGACGCTAAGTTTTCATTTCGGGATACAGCGCATGCTCCCACACTAAGTGTGAAAAGCCTCTTTGCACAGGTGCTTGCATTCCGTGCCGGGTATAAGTCCTGTTTTGGGCATAGACACCATGCTAAAGCTGATAGTCTTTTTTCAGAGACTGTATTTCATGCTACTGAGCATGCTCAGGCACTTCCTGCATCAGAGACTAGGTCCGGTAATGAACTCTTTGGCCCTGGCCCTGATGTGGGGGTCCCATATAGACCACAGGGCATCAGGTGTCCTCCCAAATGGCTTGCAGAGGCCCACACCTATGACTTGTCACCGCATTATTGATGCTCAGACGATGACTGGTGAGGTGTTTGGGTCATGGCAGCCATGAGGTCATCATTGAAGTTGCGTTTCCAAATAGGACGCTAGTTATGCCACTCATGACGTGTCACTCTACTTTTGTCTCCAGGAGGTGCATTGTGGTTCACCCTGGTTTGGGGCGGACCCAGGTTATAAAAGGGGCTGGAGCCAACAAGGAGGTGCGCAGTCTTCTATTATGCTCCGAAAGAGCACACCTCCATGTGTTGAACCCATTGCGGCTTTAGGCCAGAGGTAGGCAGGGATCGGGTGGTGAATGCAGGCCACCACCACAGTTGGTAACGCAGAACGGTTAAGACCAGCTCCTGTCCTAACAGTCCTGCTTGTGCAGCCCAGTGGCATTAACAGGCCTGCTGCTGCTGATGCGCCTGCTGTCCACAGGTGTGGCCCCTACGCACACGGTCAGCGTACTCAATGGCCCCTGTGTTGTTAACAGGGAGTTCCTGGGCTGGGTGGGCATGTGGACCCTGTGACGCTAACAGGGCTCACAGTCTCCAGATCCGAATGGCGTCTAACTCGGTTCAGGCTACTATTAGTTTCATAGCCACACAGCTCTGTATCCTCCACCAAACCTTCAAGTTGCCAACCTCTCCTTTTCCAACTGGGAGCACGGTGGACACTGACTGCTGATGGGGATATATACCTTTCTCTTTCTTTTCTTATTAATTTTCGTTATATAGCGGTCACAGATTATATACCACTTTATCCAAATCTGCCAGTCCCACTGTAACAGATGTTGTTTCTTCAGCAAATGTTACAGTTGCTTAACCACCAAATCCACGGACCAAAACTTTTTTCCCCTTTCCAACACACCTGTTCCCCTTTCCAACAGCATCTGTCCTTTTTCAACTCATTTTGGGATATGACCAAAAGTGCAACTGTGCAGGGACACCGTACTCAAAGCCATCTCAGCACAGCAGCCATCCCTCGGTCCCTCCGATGTGGACAAGTAAAAGACCATTTCCTCCTATCCATGACAAAGCGTTGAGATTCACTCTGTGCAGCACTGGTGTTTAGTGGACAAGTAGATCTAAGATTGCGTACCACATTCTGCAGATACTCCTGTATACGTGCGTCTATTTCTATGGCAGGAATTAGTTCGCCAAATTTTGTCTTGTACCGGGGATCTAACAGTGTGGCAACCCAGTATTCAGGATTAGTTCAAATTCATACAATCCGAGGGTCATGTAGGTAGTGCAGCAAGAAGGCGCTCATGTGTCTTGTGCATCCAGGAGGACCAAGTCCTTGGTGTGTTGGTGGCAGAGAGGTGAGAATCGTGCATCCTTCCTCTGCCCTCTCCCCCCAACCTCGCACAACCGAAATGTGAGCAAGCTCTCACTCATCTGCTGAGTCTTCCATGCCCATCGCCAGTTCGTCCTCCATTTCTTCATGGGCTCCTGCACTTTCATCAACACTTTTTGCTGATACTATGCGCCCTTGTTAATCCCTCTCCCTCACCATGACTGCCGCATAGGTGCCGCTGACCATCTGGACCTCGTAGATCTTGTTATCCCTTCCGCATATGACTCCTCCTGTACTTCCTCCCCTTCCTCTTGTCCCAACACCTGACTCCGAATAATAATTACAGTGTGCTCCATCATGTAGATGACCAGAATTGTCACGCTGAGAATGACATTGCCAGTGCTAAACATCTTCGTCGACATTTCAAAACTGTGTAGCAGGGTGCATAGGTCCTTGATCTGACACCACTCCAGCAGCGTGATCTGCACCACCTCTGGATCAAGTTATCCCAGGCTATATGTCTTACCGTATTTCAGCAGGGCTCTGTGGTGCTGCCACACACGCTGCAACATGTGCAGATTCCAATTCCTGCGTGTCGAAACATCGCATTTACGGCGTTTAACTGCCAGACCCTAAGACTTCCGGAGTGATGAAAGTTGTTGAGCTGCTGTGTGCGCACGATGGAAGTGAGCACATAGCGAGCGTGCCCACTGCACAAGGCCATGTAGGCCGTGATGGTGTTTTAAAAATTGCTGGCGAATTCGGTTCAACACGTGAGCCCTAAAAGGCACGTGTGTCACATTGCCCTGAGGATGGCCCGCAGCCAGGTTTGCATCATTGCCGCACACGGCTGTTAAGTCACCAACGGAGTCCGCTCCGTCAATTTGTACTCCGGTCGCCAGGTGACAACGTGTTCCTTTCATGAATAGTGCTGATGATGGGAGAGTAGTCGATGCCAGCGGCGCAGGTGGACGCAGGTTATGCTCACCCACTGGGCTGCATTACCTTGACAGATGCAGAATCTCTGGCTGAATGTAGCTGGTGGGTATCTCACAGATGAAATACCATCATTCAGCTACAACCAATGGGAAGACACCACACCCTTTTTTATGCCCATCCTGTCTGCAGACCACTGCCAGACATAGCTATGAACCTCTGGTTAATTTTACCCCCAGTTCAGTTTTATGATTTTGTGTGCTTGTTACCTGACTACTTTTCCTGCTTGCTGTTTATGTACCTTGTTGGCCGATAAGCATTTCACCTCTGCTTGTTTTCTGATTCTTTCCTGGCCGTCCCATTCTGTTCCTGTTCCTCAATTAATGTTTTGACCCTGCCTGACTACTATTCTCTGTAATAGCGGTGTGACTCACATTTCCCATACATTTCAAAGTAAAACTTTGACCGCCTGATGGCATTGAGCTCTGCTGCCAGCATAGTAAGGAGGTGTGTGGTAGTCCTTGTGCGCAGTTGCAAGGAAGGGTGGCCTGACCACACAGGGTTTGCGCCAAGGTAGAGGACCCACACGAGGTTGAAGAGGCAGAAGCAGTGTATTAACTTCTACATACAGAACAAGGATTGAAACAACTCGTGGGGACGGCAAGACTTGTACAGCAGACCCTTCTCCATCTCTCACCATAGTTTGCCAGTGCCCAGTCAGTGACATGTAATGACCCTGTCTATGCTTACTGGTCCAAGTATCTGTGTTGAAATGCACCCTGTCGCACACAGATTTTCTCAAGGAAGTGGTGATGTTGTGTGCGACATGCTGGTGTAGCGCGGGCATGCTTTTCTTGGAGAAGCAGTGGTGATTGGGCATCTGGTACTGGGGCACTGGGGCACATAAGGTCTGTAAAATCCTGTGTGTCCACTACGCGTAAAGGCAGCATTTCGGTAGCCAACAGCTTACAGAGGGATAGAGTCAACCACTTAGCTTTGTCATGGGTCGCAGTAAGTGGCCTTTTATTTGACCACATCTGAGGGACAGAGATCTGGCTGCTGTCTGTAGACGGTGTTGAGTAGGGTGTCCCTGGAAAAATGCAGGTTTGTGAGAAAAGTGCAGGCGGAGACATGATGTTGCCTTCATCTTGCCTTCAGATCTGTTCATCTTGTATCATTTTTAAAAAACACAGCAAGCAAGGGTTACTCCAAGCGGAGTCTACCTTTTTTCCCCAAATTGGGCACACAGACACCCCATCAGTGGCAGGACTTGTGCCCTAGTTGCAAACAGGATGTTTTGATTTGCATCAAGCACATTCCAAATCCACAAGCATTTACTCTCCCCAGGATGACACAGGGGTAGTAAATTCCTTCTGGATCCATGACTTGTTCATTTTGATGAACGTCAGTCTGTCCACATTGTCACTGGACAGACGCGTGCGCTTATCTGTCAGCACACACCCAGCAGCACTGAAGACACGTTCAGAGACAACGCTGGCAGCTGGACACGACAAAATCTTCAAGGCGTAACTGGAGAGCTCTTGACATTTTTCTAGATTTGAAGCACAAAAGGAGCAAGGCTCCATTTGCAAAGTCATTGCATCGATGTTCATTTGGAGATACTCCTGTATCATCCTCTCCATCCGTTGACTATGTGACACACTTGATGTCTCTGGTGGCCTTGCAAAGGAGGGTCTAAAAAAATTATGAAAAGATTCCATAAAATTGCTGTTACCAGCACCAGATACGGTCCTACTGGTACGGGTAGACTGTTGAAGATGACGAGGCCGTCCCATGCTTGTCAAGTTACAACTGGGAGAATCACTCCCTTCACCTGCACGGTTGTTTGGTGGAAAAGCCGAGCTAAGATCGAGTAACAGCTTCTGCTGATACTCCTGCATACGTGCGTCCCTTTCTATGGGTGGAATTATGTCACAAAATTTGGACTTGTCCCGGGGATCTAATAGTGTGGCAAGCCAGTAGTCATCATCACTTCTAATTTTGACAATACGAGGGTCATGTTGGAGGTAGTGCAACAAGAAGGCACTCATGTGTCTTGCGCAGCCATGCGGACCAAGTCCACGCTGTGTTTGTGGCATAGAGGTGCTAACCGTTCTTTCTTCCTCTGTCATCTCCCCCCAACCTCTTTCAACTTAAATTTGACCAAGGTCCCCCTCATCAGCTGAGTCTTCCATGTCCATGGACAGTTCGTCCTCCATATCTTCATGTCCTCCTGCACCTTCCTCAACATCTCGCCTGCTACCATGCGCCCTTGTTGATCCCTGTCCCCCATGGTCCCATGCCTGCCGCGTTGGTGATGATGAACGTCTGGACCTTGGTGATGTTGTTGTGTCTTGCGCATATGAATCCTCCTGTAGTTCCTCCCCTTCCTGTTGTCCCACCCCCTGACTCCGAATAGTGTTTAGCGTGTGCTCCAGCATGTAAATGACTGTAATCGTCATGCTGATAATGGCATTGTCAGCGCTAAACATATTCGTCGCCATGTCGAAACTGTGCAGAAGGGTGCATAGGTCCGTGATCTGAGATCACTCCATCAGGGTGATCTGCCCCACCTCTGCATCTCGTTGGCCCAGGCTATACGTCATGACGTATTGCACCAGGGCTCTGCGGTGCTGCCACAGTCGCTGTAACATGTGGAGAGTTGAATTCCAGCGTGTCGCCACATCGCATTTCAGGCGATGAACCGGCAGGCCGAAAGACTTCTGGAGCGATGCAAGTCGCTCAGCTGCGGCGTTTGAACGGCGGAAGTGAGCACTGCAGACAGTTTCCGTGCCCTGGTCAGAAGGCCATCTAGGCCGGGATAGTGTGTTAAAAATTGCTGGACAACAAGGTTCAACACGTGAGCCATACAAGGCACGTGTGTCACCTTGCCCAGGCGAAGGGCCGCACCCAGGTTTGCAGCATTGTCGCACACGGCCTTACCAGGCTGCAGGTTGAGTGGAGACAACCATTTATTAAACTCGGACCGCAGAGCTGACCACAACTCCTCAGCTGTGTGACTCTTATTCCCAAGACATGTCAAGCTAAAGACCGCCTGATGCCGTTGCGCTCTGCTGCCAGCATAGTAATGAGGGGTGCGTGATTCCTTCTGCGCAGTGAGAACGCTGGTGGCCTGACCAGGCAGGCTTGGGGCGGAGGTGGAGGACCCAGATGAGGTGGAGGATGCAGAAGCAGTGGCGGAACTTGGACAGACAGAGGATTGACACACAAGTCGTGGGGACGGCAAGACTTGTGCAGCAGACCCTTCACCATCTATCACCATAGTTACCCAGTGCCCAGTCAGCGACATGTAACGTCCCTGTCCATGCTTACTGGTCCAAGTATCGGTGCTGAAATTCACCCGTTCACACACAGAGTTTCTCAAGGAAGCGGTGATATTGTGTGCGACATGCTGGTGTAGCGCGGGCACACCTTTCTTAGAGAAGTAGTGGCGACTAGGCATCTGGTACTGGGGCACAGCGACAGATATAAGGTCTCTAAAATCCTGTGTGTCCACTAGGCGGAAAGGCAGCATTTCTGTAGCCAACAGCTTACAGAGGGATAGAGTCAACCTCTTCGCTTTGTCATGGGTCGAAGGAAGTGGCCTTTTATTTGACCACATCTGAGGGACAGAGATCTGGCTGCTGTGTGTAGACGGTGTTGAGTAGGGTGTCCCTGGAAAAATGCAGCTTTGGGAGGAAAGTGCAGGCGGAGACATGATGTTGCCTTCATCCAAAGTTGGTGCTATCGATGTCTGAGAGAGCTGTACACACTCACTTGTTTCCCCTTCCAAACCAACTGACGACCTACCAAGCAAACTGCCTGTTGCGGTTACAGTGGTGGAAGTTGTGGGTGGAAAAACAGGTGTGACAGCTGTCCCCACAGTCCTAGAAGATGACGAGCGCGCGGATGCCCTGGAAGGGGCATGCGGTGGATGGTTGGCTCCACTAGGCCGAATTGCAGCACGGTGAGCTTCCCACCAGGCCATATGATATTTATTCATGTGACGATTCATGGAAGAAGTTGTCAAACTGCTGAGGTTTTGACCTCTACTAAGATAACCATGGCAAATGTTACAGATCACATAATTTGGCCGATCTTTTTTTATGTCAAAAAAGGACCAGGCTAGGCAAGGCTTAGAGGCCATGCGACCTGTTAATCCACCCCGAATAATGCTCAGAGGCAGAGTGGTGGCTGAGGATGCAGTTGTAGACGTGCTACCAGTGCTCCGACTGTGTCCAGGAAGGCGCCAGGTTACTTCGACGTCGGTTGCATCCTCCTCCACCGCCTCTATTGACCTCCTCGAGTGTCTGACTGTGGGTTGACAGTAGGTGGGATCTAGAACTTCATCATCAATTGTTGTGTTTGCACTCCCCTCCCCCTCAGACCGAGTTTCTTCTTGCCCTGACCGAATATTTAAGTTGTCATCCCAATCGGGTATCTGCGTCTCATCTTCATCAGTATGTTCCTCATTGCCTATAACCACAGTTGTTGGAAAGGCAGCATTTTGGTAGCCAACAGTTTGCATTTTATGAAAGTCAACCTCCAAGCCATGTCATGCCCTTCTAAAAGCATGTATAACACAGCGAGGGGACTCCAACCACAGTCTCCCTCGTTGCCACTCACTGGGCCACACACACCCCACTTGACTGGCATCGGTTGAGCCCCCTTTTGAAAAAGAAAAAGATGCTTTGCATGAAGCACTCTCAAAAATACGCGTGCCTTTCCCGTCCCCTGGCTGACCCCGGGGAAGAAAAGTCCTCTGAGAGCCATGACTTGTTCATCTTGGTTCTTTTAGAAACACAGCGAGGGGACTCCAACCACAGTCTCCCTCGTTGCCACTCACTGGGCCACACACACCCCACTTGACTGGCATCGGTTGAGCCCCCTTTTGAAAAAGAAAAAGATGCTTTGCATGAAGCACTCTCAAAAATACGCGTGCCTTTCCCGTCCCCTGGCTGACCCCGGGGAAGAAAAGTCCTCTGAGAGCCATGACTTGTTCATCTTGGTTCTTTTAGAAACACAGCGAGGGGACTCCAACCACAGTCTCCCTCGTTGCCACTCACTGGGCCACACACACCCCACTTGACTGGCATCGGTTGAGCCCCCTTTTGAAAAAGAAAAAGATGCTTTGCATGAAGCACTCTCAAAAATACGCGTGCCTTTCCCGTCCCCTGGCTGACCCCGGGGAAGAAAAGTCCTCTGAGAGCCATGACTTGTTCATCTTGGTTCTTTTAGAAACACAGCGATGGGACTCCAACCACAGTCTCCCTCGTTGCCACTCACTGGGCCACACACACCCCACTTGACTGGCATCGGTTGAGCCCCCTTTTGAAAAAGAAAAAGATGCTTTGCATGAAGCACTCTCAAAAATACGCGTGCTTTTCCCGTCCCCTGGCTGACCCCGGGGAAGAAAAGTCCTCTGAGAGCCATGACTTGTTCATCTTGGTTCTTTTAGAAACACAGCGAGGGGACTCCAACCACAGTCTCCCTCGTTGCCACTCACTGGGCCACACACACCCCACTTGACTGGCATCGGTTGAGCCCCCTTTTGAAAAAGAAAAAGATGCTTTGCATGAAGCACTCTCAAAAATACGCGTGCCTTTCCCGTCCCCTGGCTGACCCCGGGGAAGAAAAGTCCTCTGAGAGCCATGACTTGTTCATCTTGGTTCTTTTAGAAACACAGCGAGGGGACTCCAACCACAGTCTCCCTCGTTGCCACTCACTGGGCCACACACACCCCACTTGACTGGCATCGGTTGAGCCCCCTTTTGAAAAAGAAAAAGATGCTTTGCATGAAGCACTCTCAAAAATACGCGTGCCTTTCCCGTCCCCTGGCTGACCCCGGGGAAGAAAAGTCCTCTGAGAGCCATGACTTGTTCATCTTGGTTCTTTTAGAAACACAGCGAGGGGACTCCAACCACAGTCTCCCTCGTTGCCACTCACTGGGCCACACACACCCCACTTGACTGGCATCGGTTGAGCCCCCTTTTGAAAAAGAAAAAGATGCTTTGCATGAAGCACTCTCAAAAATACGCGTGCCTTTCCCGTCCCCTGGCTGACCCCGGGGAAGAAAAGTCCTCTGAGAGCCATGACTTGTTCATCTTGGTTCTTTTAGAAACACAGCGAGGGGACTCCAACCACAGTCTCCCTCGTTGCCACTCACTGGGCCACACACACCCCACTTGACTGGCATCGGTTGAGCCCCCTTTTGAAAAAGAAAAAGATGCTTTGCATGAAGCACTCTCAAAAATACGCGTGCCTTTCCCGTCCCCTGGCTGACCCCGGGGAAGAAAAGTCCTCTGAGAGCCATGACTTGTTCATCTTGGTTCTTTTAGAAACACAGCGAGGGGACTCCAACCACAGTCTCCCTCGTTGCCACTCACTGGGCCACACACACCCCACTTGACTGGCATCGGTTGAGCCCCCTTTTGAAAAAGAAAAAGATGCTTTGCATGAAGCACTCTCAAAAATACGCGTGCCTTTCCCGTCCCCTGGCTGACCCCGGGGAAGAAAAGTCCTCTGAGAGCCATGACTTGTTCATCTTGGTTCTTTTAGAAACACAGCGAGGGGACTCCAACCACAGTCTCCCTCGTTGCCACTCACTGGGCCACACACACCCCACTTGACTGGCATCGGTTGAGCCCCCTTTTGAAAAAGAAAAAGATGCTTTGCATGAAGCACTCTCAAAAATACGCGTGCCTTTCCCGTCCCCTGGCTGACCCCGGGGAAGAAAAGTCCTCTGAGAGCCATGACTTGTTCATCTTGGTTCTTTTAGAAACACAGCGAGGGGACTCCAACCACAGTCTCCCTCGTTGCCACTCACTGGGCCACACACACCCCACTTGACTGGCATCGGTTGAGCCCCCTTTTGAAAAAGAAAAAGATGCTTTGCATGAAGCACTCTCAAAAATACGCGTGCCTTTCCCGTCCCCTGGCTGACCCCGGGGAAGAAAAGTCCTCTGAGAGCCATGACTTGTTCATCTTGGTTCTTTTAGAAACACAGCGAGGGGACTCCAACCACAGTCTCCCTCGTTGCCACTCACTGGGCCACACACACCCCACTTGACTGGCATCGGTTGAGCCCCCTTTTGAAAAAGAAAAAGATGCTTTGCATGAAGCACTCTCAAAAATACGCGTGCCTTTCCCGTCCCCTGGCTGACCCCGGGGAAGAAAAGTCCTCTGAGAGCCATGACTTGTTCATCTTGGTTCTTTTAGAAACACAGCGAGGGGACTCCAACCACAGTCTCCCTCGTTGCCACTCACTGGGCCACACACACCCCACTTGACTGGCATCGGTTGAGCCCCCTTTTGAAAAAGAAAAAGATGCTTTGCATGAAGCACTCTCAAAAATACGCGTGCCTTTCCCGTCCCCTGGCTGACCCCGGGGAAGAAAAGTCCTCTGAGAGCCATGACTTGTTCATCTTGGTTCTTTTAGAAACACAGCGAGGGGACTCCAACCACAGTCTCCCTCGTTGCCACTCACTGGGCCACACACACCCCACTTGACTGGCATCGGTTGAGCCCCCTTTTGAAAAAGAAAAAGATGCTTTGCATGAAGCACTCTCAAAAATACGTGTGCCTTTCCCGTCCCCTGGCTGACCCCGGGGAAGAAAAGTCCTCTGAGAGCCATGACTTGTTCATCTTGGTTCTTTTAGAAACACAGCGAGGGGACTCCAACCACAGTCTCCCTCGTTGCCACTCACTGGGCCACACACACCCCACTTGACTGGCATCGGTTGAGCCCCCTTTTGAAAAAGAAAAAGATGCTTTGCATGAAGCACTCTCAAAAATACGCGTGCCTTTCCCGTCCCCTGGCTGACCCCGGGGAAGAAAAGTCCTCTGAGAGCCATGACTTGTTCATCTTGGTTCTTTTAGAAACACAGCGAGGGGACTCCAACCACAGTCTCCCTCGTTGCCACTCACTGGGCCACACACACCCCACTTGACTGGCATCGGTTGAGCCCCCTTTTGAAAAAGAAAAAGATGCTTTGCATGAAGCACTCTCAAAAATACGCGTGCCTTTCCCGTCCCCTGGCTGACCCCGGGGAAGAAAAGTCCTCTGAGAGCCATGACTTGTTCATCTTGGTTCTTTTAGAAACACAGCGAGGGGACTCCAACCACAGTCTCCCTCGTTGCCACTCACTGGGCCACACACACCCCACTTGACTGGCATCGGTTGAGCCCCCTTTTGAAAAAGAAAAAGATGCTTTGCATGAAGCACTCTCAAAAATACGCGTGCCTTTCCCGTCCCCTGGCTGACCCCGGGGAAGAAAAGTCCTCTGAGAGCCATGACTTGTTCATCTTGGTTCTTTTAGAAACACAGCGAGGGGACTCCAACCACAGTCTCCCTCGTTGCCACTCACTGGGCCACACACACCCCACTTGACTGGCATCGGTTGAGCCCCCTTTTGAAAAAGAAAAAGATGCTTTGCATGAAGCACTCTCAAAAATACGCGTGCCTTTCCCGTCCCCTGGCTGACCCCGGGGAAGAAAAGTCCTCTGAGAGCCATGACTTGTTCATCTTGGTTCTTTTAGAAACACAGCGAGGGGACTCCAACCACAGTCTCCCTCGTTGCCACTCACTGGGCCACACACACCCCACTTGACTGGCATCGGTTGAGCCCCCTTTTGAAAAAGAAAAAGATGCTTTGCATGAAGCACTCTCAAAAATACGCGTGCCTTTCCCGTCCCCTGGCTGACCCCGGGGAAGAAAAGTCCTCTGAGAGCCATGACTTGTTCATCTTGGTTCTTTTAGAAACACAGCGAGGGGACTCCAACCACAGTCTCCCTCGTTGCCACTCACTGGGCCACACACACCCCACTTGACTGGCATCGGTTGAGCCCCCTTTTGAAAAAGAAAAAGATGCTTTGCATGAAGCACTCTCAAAAATACGCGTGCCTTTCCCGTCCCCTGGCTGACCCCGGGGAAGAAAAGTCCTCTGAGAGCCATGACTTGTTCATCTTGGTTCTTTTAGAAACACAGCGAGGGGACTCCAACCACAGTCTCCCTCGTTGCCACTCACTGGGCCACACACACCCCACTTGACTGGCATCGGTTGAGCCCCCTTTTGAAAAAGAAAAAGATGCTTTGCATGAAGCACTCTCAAAAATACGCGTGCCTTTCCCGTCCCCTGGCTGACCCCGGGGAAGAAAAGTCCTCTGAGAGCCATGACTTGTTCATCTTGGTTCTTTTAGAAACACAGCGAGGGGACTCCAACCACAGTCTCCCTCGTTGCCACTCACTGGGCCACACACACCCCACTTGACTGGCATCGGTTGAGCCCCCTTTTGAAAAAGAAAAAGATGCTTTGCATGAAGCACTCTCAAAAATACGCGTGCCTTTCCCGTCCCCTGGCTGACCCCGGGGAAGAAAAGTCCTCTGAGAGCCATGACTTGTTCATCTTGGTTCTTTTAGAAACACAGCGAGGGGACTCCAACCACAGTCTCCCTCGTTGCCACTCACTGGGCCACACACACCCCACTTGACTGGCATCGGTTGAGCCCCCTTTTGAAAAAGAAAAAGATGCTTTGCATGAAGCACTCTCAAAAATACGCGTGCCTTTCCCGTCCCCTGGCTGACCCCGGGGAAGAAAAGTCCTCTGAGAGCCATGACTTGTTCATCTTGGTTCTTTTAGAAACACAGCGAGGGGACTCCAACCACAGTCTCCCTCGTTGCCACTCACTGGGCCACACACACCCCACTTGACTGGCATCGGTTGAGCCCCCTTTTGAAAAAGAAAAAGATGCTTTGCATGAAGCACTCTCAAAAATACGCGTGCCTTTCCCGTCCCCTGGCTGACCCCGGGGAAGAAAAGTCCTCTGAGAGCCATGACTTGTTCATCTTGGTTCTTTTAGAAACACAGCGAGGGGACTCCAACCACAGTCTCCCTCGTTGCCACTCACTGGGCCACACACACCCCACTTGACTGGCATCGGTTGAGCCCCCTTTTGAAAAAGAAAAAGATGCTTTGCATGAAGCACTCTCAAAAATACGCGTGCCTTTCCCGTCCCCTGGCTGACCCCGGGGAAGAAAAGTCCTCTGAGAGCCATGACTTGTTCATCTTGGTTCTTTTAGAAACACAGCGAGGGGACTCCAACCACAGTCTCCCTCGTTGCCACTCACTGGGCCACACACATCCCACTTGACTGGCATCGGTTGAGCCCCCTTTTGAAAAAGAAAAAGATGCTTTGCATGAAGCACTCTCAAAAATACGCGTGCCTTTCCCGTCCCCTGGCTGACCCCGGGGAAGAAAAGTCCTCTGAGAGCCATGACTTGTTCATCTTGGTTCTTTTAGAAACACAGCGAGGGGACTCCAACCACAGTCTCCCTCGTTGCCACTCACTGGGCCACACACACCCCACTTGACTGGCATCGGTTGAGCCCCCTTTTGAAAAAGAAAAAGATGCTTTGCATGAAGCACTCTCAAAAATACGCGTGCCTTTCCCGTCCCCTGGCTGACCCCGGGGAAGAAAAGTCCTCTGAGAGCCATGTCCACATTGTCAGTGGACAGACACGTGTGCTTATCTGCCAGCAGACCCACAGCAGCACTGAAGACAGGTTCCGAGAGAACGCTGGCTGCAGGACACGACAAGATCCCCAAGACGTACGTGGCGAGCTCAGGCAATTTATCAAGATTGGAAGCCAAGAATGAGCAGGGCTCAAGTTGCACAATAATGGCATGTTTCCTTGCATATACTCATATATCTGTGTGTCCTCCTCTTTTTCCTTGTCCAGCTCTTTTGTTTTCGCATGAGTATATGTCCTTGTCACTTTCCCATGTGTTGTGAGTTGTTTGTGACCTTTTGGACACCTTTGAGGGTGTTTTCTAGGTGTTTTTCTGTGTTTGTGATTGCCTGCCATTGTTTCCTATGCAGTTCGAGTTCGGTTCGTCGAACGTTCGACGAACCGAACTCGAACGGGAGGTCCGTTCGGCGAACCAACCTCGAGCCGAACCGCGACCGGTTCGCTCATCTCTAGTATAGAGGCAGTAAAGATTCTACTTGTGGATTCTGATTTATCTAATAACTCAGTTTCACTATGCTTGGATATTCTGCAATTAGTTCTCCATGAAAATTTCTTTTTGTTTGGTGATCAATATTACCTCCAAATACGGGGCACAGCCATGGGCTCTGATATGGCACCAGCTTATGCCAACTGTTACATGGATCGTTTCGAACATGACCACGTTTACTCTAACACTCTTTTCAATCAATTCGCCACTAATTGGCTAAGGTATATAGACGATATTTTTTTCATCTGGCACGGCTCTCCTGAATGCCTAGATTTGTTCGTTGCTCAACTTAATTCAATTAGGGCTGAACTTCAATTCACGGTTCAATCCAGTACCCAGCAAATTTCATTTCTGGATACTCAAATAATAAAGGATGACACAGGACTTCTCATTACAGACTTATATACCAAACCTACTGATACCAACTAATTACTTCTATATTCCAGTTGCCACCCACGAGCCACTAAGGATAGTTTACCTCGCTCTCAGTTCCAGAGAGTGGCTAGGATAGTCTCAGACACTGCCACACTTTCCACTAGACTCGATGATATGTCAAAAAAATTCCAAGATCGGGATTACCCTCTCTCCTTATTAAGACACGAGAGACAGAGAACCACACCTGCACGTAACTACAATAATACTAATACTGAACGTATACCATTCGTTCATACATACCATCCTATCATGCCTAAAATCTATGCCTGTATTCGTAGACACTGGTCATTACTTTATACTGCTTATCCCCAGATTGAAGCATTTAAAGCGCCAGCTCTTATCTGCACTAAGAGATCACGCAATATTAGGGATAATCTCGTTCGAGCCGATATTGGCAGTTTAACCAGACAGCCCATTCAACAATTCTTGAATACACAAAAAACAGGGACTTTTCCCTGCCTTGGCTGTGCAGCCTGTTCTAACGTCATTAAGTCCCCTGTGGTCTTACATCCTCAGTCTGGCAAGAGTTTCCCTATAAAAGGTTTCTTCACTTGCGATTCCAATTTCGTAGTTTATTTGATCAAATGCCCCTGCGGTCTTCTTTATGTTGGTGAGACTTCCCAACATGTGAGAGACAGGATAGGCTCACACAAATCCACCATCAGGTGCAAGAAAACCTGGCTCCCCATCCCACACCATTTTTGCTCAGCCCTCCATACAGTTTCTCAACTACGATTCCAAGTCATCGAACAGGTTCCTAGACCACGTAGAGGTGGTAATCATATTAGGATTCTCAAAGACCGTGAGTCCTTTTGGATCTTCACTTTACAAACACTACACCCTAAAGGCATGAACCGTGAACTTGATTTAACATTTTGAACTCATGGTAGCATTTTCTTGTTGTCTCTGATTATATTATGACCTTGTTTTCTTTTCCCCAGAACCACTGACTTGGTATCCTTTGGTAAGTACACCGGCTATCCCCACCCCCTCCTTTTCTACTCTCTACCTCTTTCTACCTTCCCCCCCTCCCCCTCCCCCACCACCTCCCTCAGTACTTATTCCATTTCTACCTACCCTTCTCTATCAACCCCCTTTATTATTAATAAAAAAAAATTATAGGTTACTGGTTACATACTCTCTTTTTTGCCAACATAACCATTATTCATAGACATATCCCCTTTTTCTCACAATTCTCAACTCTTCATTGACATTATTTTTCTTATTTTTTCTTAATTTTTATTTTTTATTTTTCTGATTATTCATCATTTATTTTCATTTTTATTTTTATTTATTTTTATATTTATTTTTATTTTTTTCAATATTATTTTTTCAATTTTATTTTTATTTTATTTTTATTTATTATTCTTTTTTATTATTCACTTTTATTTCAATTCACTTTTATTTTCATTTCCTTTTATTCTCATTTTCATTTCCCATCCCTTAATTTTTCTTTTTTCTTTTATATTACTGGTCGCTTCCTTTTTCATTTTATTACCTTATCTTCATCTTCTTTCACTCATAACTATCTTATCATTTCATATTCATCCTATTTTATATTATATACATTACCCTACTGCATTCACAGCCCCTTCACCCATATGTAGTTCCTTCAACTTCAGGATGTATAACTCATATACATCAGCTCCACGCTTTTATTTACTTCCTCTTTACACTTATACAACTCTCTTTCCGTTTCCAAGTTCTCTTCTCCCTTTACTACGCATGCTCTAGACACACTACACCTATTACGTAAGACTACATCTTTTAGTTACTACCCATGCTCCCTGGCTTCACCCAGCCTCTCCACATGTCAGCGTCTTGCACTGTTACACTAGCTGAGCGGTTTCGCTCACTGCGCATGCGCGATACACGCTACGCAATTTACGTAAATTTACATAACTTTCCGGCCCGCTCTACGCATATTTACTACGCTTGTGCCGACATTACATATGTATCCCCCACACACTGGTATAATGTTTTACTCTGCTTTACTGCGCATGAGCCTTTTACTTTGGGCTCTCACTGCCACGTCCTCATCTATGACGTTGGATCACATGTCCGATACCAAGCCCCCATGATTCTGATCCCTGATTGGCTGATCTTCATATTCATCATAGTTATATACTCCCCCTCCTCTACTATGCCTTAGGACACGAGATTCAAATAGCAATAGCGCTGCTGCGCCTGCATAACATATATATCCCCAAGGTAACTTCTTATCTATTATCTCTATGTTTACATTTACTGCATTCCTTGTACTATATCCGTTTTTTACTATGTTCTATTCTCACCAGTAGAGTTGAGCGCGGTTCGTGGTTCGTGGTTCTCCAGTTCTAGGCTCGAGTGATTTTGGGGCCTGTTCTAGATCGAACTAGAACTCGAGCTTTTTGCTAAAGCTCGATAGTTCTAGAAACGTTCGAGAACGGTTCTAGCAGCAAAAAAACAGCTAATTCCTAGCTGACTTTCCACTGTAATAGTGTAAGTCACTCTGTGACTCACACTATTATGACATTTCAGTGTATAGTGTGCGTGAACAGCGCCTTCAGATCACTCCTGTTTGTATAATGGCGATCGCCATTTTTTTTTTTTTTTCCTTGTCTTCCTTCCCTAAGCGCGCGCGTCTTGTGGGGCGGGCCAGCATGTCAGCCAATCCCAGACACACACACAGCTAATTGGACTTTTAGCCAGAGAAGCAACGGCATGTGTGATAGGATGTCCATGTCACATGTCCCTGCATTATAAAACCGGACATTTTCCTCCAGCACGCCATTATCTCTTCTGCGTCCTTGGTGTCAGACATCAGTGGGGCAGCTCCGTCCTGAGTCCTATCGCCGATATTGGATACGCTGGACAGCATAGGGATAGCACTATCTATCAGTCCTTTTAAGGGCTCGTACGGGCAGGGTCAGAGTTAAGGTGACAGGTCCTGAAAACAGCGACAGCGTCTGTGTAGCAAAGGTCAGGGATTTCGTCGCTGCATTTCCCCATTAGGAGGGAATAGAAAGGCAGGCTTCCATTCCTCTACCCAGACCCACAATCCTGGCACTGTACCCTCCTGCCCTCTGCACACTCCAACTCATTATAACTAAGCCATTATACTAGAAAACACTCAGTGTACCTAGTGGCATCCTAAACGTGGCTATTGGACTGTTGTCTAGTCACACTAGTGCAAAGATATTTGCAGCACCTCTGCCTGCATTGCACACTCCAACTCATTATAACTAAGCCATTATACTAGCAAACACTCAGTGTACCTAGTGGCATCCTAAACGTGGCTATTGGACTTTGCTATAGTCCCACTAGTGCAAAGACATTTGCAGCACCTCTACCTGCATTGCACACTCAAACTCTTTTTAACTAAGCCATTATAGTAGCAAACAGTCAGTGTACCTAGTGGCATCCTAAACGTGGCTATTGTACTTTTGTCTAGTCACACTAGTGCAAAGATATTTGCAGCACCTCTACCTGCATTGCACACTCAAACTTTTTTTAACTAAGCCATTATACTAGCAAACAGTCAGTGTACCTAGTGGCATCCTAAACGTGGCTATTGTACTTTTGTCTAGTCACACTAGTGCAAAGATATTTCCAGCACCTCTACCTGCATTGCACACTCAAACTCTTTTTAACTAAGCCATTATACTAGCAAACAGTCAGTGTACCTAGTGGCATCCTAAACGTGGCTATTGTACTTTTGTCTAGTCACACTAGTGCAAAGATATTTGCAGCACCTCTACCTGCATTGCACACTCAAACTCTTTTTAACTAAGCCATTATACTAGCAAACAGTCAGTGTACCTAGTGGCATCCTAAACGTGGCTATTGTACTTTTGTCTAGTCACACTAGTGCAAAGATATTTGCAGCACCTCTACCTGCATTGCACACTCAAACTCTTTTTAACTAAGCCATTATACTAGCAAACAGTCAGTGTACCTAGTGGCATCCTAAACGTGGCTATTGTACTTTTGTCTAGTCACACTAGTGCAAAGATATTTGCAGCACCTCTACCTGCATTGCACACTCAAACTCTTTTTAACTAAGCCATTATACTAGCAAACAGTCAGTGTACCTAGTGGCATCCTAAACGTGGCTATTGGACTTTGCTATAGTCCCACTAGTGCAAAGACATTTGCAGCACCTCTACCTGCATTGCACACTCAAACTCTTTTTAACTAAGCCATTAAACTAGCAAACAGTCAGTGTACCTAGTGGCATCCTAAACGTGGCTATTGTACTTTTGTCTAGTCACACTAGTGCAAAGATATTTGCAGCACCTCTACCTGCATTGCACACTCAAACTCTTTTTAACTAAGCCATTATACTAGCAAACAGTCAGTGTACCTAGTGGCATCCTAAACGTGGCTATTGGACTTTGCTATAGTCCCACTAGTGCAAAGACATTTGCAGCACCTCTACCTGCATTGCACACTCAAACTCTTTTTAACTAAGCCATTATACTAGCAAACAGTCAGTGTACCTAGTGGCATCCTAAACGTGGCTATTGTACTTTTGTCTAGTCACACTAGTGCAAAGATATTTGCAGCACCTCTACCTGCATTGCACACTCAAACTCTTTTTAACTAAGCCATTATACTAGCAAACAGTCAGTGTACCTAGTGGCATCCTAAACGTGGCTATTGGACTTTTGTGCAGTCACAGTAGTGGAAAGATATTTGCAGCACGTCTGCCTGCATTGCACACTCAAACTCATTGTTACTAATACATTATAATACCAAAAATTGAGTAAACTTAGTGTCATACAAGAAGTGGCTGTTGTACTCCATTAATGCCCCACTGGTGCAAATCTATGTGCAGCACCTCTGCATGACACCCTCCTGCTCTGTTTTTAATAACCTATAATGATAGCAAAAAATACTGCCATTTAGTGGCATCATAGAACTGGATGTTGTATTTCATTATTGTCCCACTGGTGCCAAGCGATTTCTAGCACCTGTGCAGGACACCCTCATGCAGATTTTGCTACGCTAATGCATACCTCCCAACCGTCCCGGATACAGCGGGACAGTCCCTCTTCTGAGCCTTTGATCCCGGGTCCCGCCCGTGAGGCTGTTTGTCACGGCTCCACCCACCCACTGTAGCCCCGCCTCGCTGTTTCTCCCTTCTACTATTCATTACAGAGCCGAGCGCGCACCTACTCCTGTGACTGCTGCTGAGGTATGAATCACCCCCTGCAGCAGAGCGACCCCCCTGCAGCAGAGCGACCCCCCCCCTGCAGCAGAGCCCCCCCCCTGCACCAGAGCCGACCCCCCCCCAGTCCCGGAGCCTGCGTTTGTCTGCAGCTGTTCTCTCTGATTCCCCGTGTGCGGCTTCTCACTGCTGCAGACAAACGGGGATCAGGAAGCTGAGGAGACCGTGCAATCAGCACTTATCTCCTGCAGATAGCAGTGACAATAACCTATGCAGAGTGGCATCTGCAGGCTTCTATTAGCTTACCGATCAGTGGTCTCCTGCCTGTGGAGCAGAGCTGCTGGGTCCTAGCTTCCCAACAACTTCAGCTCTGCTTTATCCTGGCTCCTCTACCAGTTAAAGGGAACATGTCAGCAGAAATTTCACAATAAAAATAAAAGATTCCCCTCTGCAGCTCCTGGGCTGCTTCTAGAAAGGTTCCTGTTGTTATTGTGCCCCCTTTGAGACCTACAAAAATACTTTATGAAGTCTTACCTTTTTGTATGCAAATGTGTTTTTATGGTCACGGGGGCGGGCTGTCTGGCGTCCGTTATTCCCCCTCCTGCCGCTTTACGCAGTCCCCCATTGCTCATTTACATACACAAGGACGCCTTCCTCATGTAACTGTCCTCCCGAAGTTTTGCGCATGTGAACGCTTTTTCAGGTGATTGCGCAGGCACGAGATTATGGGCGGCGCTGTGATTGTCATCAACAGCGTTAACCAAGTACCCGCCCATAATCTCGTGCCCGCACTTTTCCCTCTGACTCCACCGTTATGCGCAAGTGCTGGCCATATGAACCATGTTACCTATTACCGCTTGCACGAGATTATGGGCGGGTACTTGGATGACTTTGCTGATGACAATCACAGCGCCGCCCATAATCTCGCGCCCATGATAATAGGTAACGTGGTTCATATGGCCAGTGCTTGCGCATAACGGTGGAGGCAGAGTGAGAAGCGCGGGCACGAGATTATGGGCAGGTACTTGGATGACGCTGCTGATGACAATCACAGCGCCGCCCATAATCTCGCGCCCATGGTAATAGGTAACGTGGTTCATATGGCCAGTGCTTGCGCATAACGGTGGAGGCAGAGTGAGAAGCGCGGGCACGAGATTATGGGAAGGTACTTGGATGACGCTGCTGATGACAATCACAGCGCCGCCCATAATCTCGCGCCCATGGTAATAGGTAACGTGGTTCATATGGCCAGTGCTTGCGCATAACGGTGGAGGCAGAGTGAGAAGCGCGGGCACGAGATTATGGGAAGGTACTTGGATGACGCTGCTGATGACAATCACAGCGCCGCCCATAATCTCGCGCCTGCGCAATCACCTCAAAAGCGTTCACACTTTGCACAGTGCTTACTCCCGCGAGAGTGGCACTGGGCATGCACAAAACTTCAGGAGGACAGTTACATGAGGAAGGCGTCCTCATGTATGGAAATGAGCAATGGGGGACGGCGTACAACGGCAGGAGGGGGAATAACGGACGCCAGGCAGCCCGCCCCCGTGACCATAAAAACAGATTTGCATACAAAAAGGTAAGACTTCATAAAGTATTATTTTAGGTCTCAAAGGGGGCACAATAGCAACAGGAACCTTTCCAGAATTCATCCCAGGAGCTGCAGAGGGGAATCTTTTATTTTTTTTGCTAAATTTCTGGTGACAGTTTCCCTTTAAAGGGAACCTATCAGGTGCAATCTGCACTCAGAGCCAGGAGCAGTTCTGGGTGTATATTGCTAATCCCTCCCTAACTGTCCCTGTATACACCAGCATAGATAAAGGCATCTATAGAAAAAGTATTTTTAAAGAGCTTATATCTTATGCTAATTAGCGCGGGGACTAGTCCCAAGGGCGTTACTTCACTTGGCTAGTCGGCTCATATAGCGTGTTAGTACTCACACAGGGGCGTAATAACATGCTAACATGCTATGCGAGCCGACTAGCCAAGTGAAGTAACGCCCTTGTGACTAGTCCCCGCGCTCATTAGCATAAGATATAAGATCTTTAAAAATATTTGTTCTTGATCTCTTTATCTATGCTAGTGTATACAGGGACGGTTAGGCAGGGATTAGCAATATACACCCAGAACTGCTCCTGGCTCTGAGTGCATATTGCACCTGACAGGTTCACTTTAAAGGGAACCTGTCACCAGATTTGGGGCCTATAAGCTGCGGCCACCACCAGCGGGATCTTATGTACACATTCTAACATGCTGCATACCTCCCAACCGTCCCGGATACAGCGGGACTTTCACGCTTTACGTTGTTTGTCCCGTTGCCACGGGCGGGACGGCCGGCTCCCGGGCTCCGCCCACCCACTCTCTCTCCGCCTCCCTGCTTTTCCCTCCTACCATCCTAGTAGACGTGGCATAGAGAGGAGCGCTGCCTGTGCTGCTGCTGGTACAGTAAACTAATCTCCCCAGCGCTGATTTCCCTCCCTCCCCCCTCACCCCCTGCCGCCTGTCTGTGCGGGCGCCCCCCTGCCGCCTGTCTGTGCGGGCGCCCCCCTGCCGCCTGTCTGTGCGGGCGCCCCCCTGCCGCCTGTCTGTGCGGGCGCCCCCCTGCCGCCTGTCTGTGCGGGCGCCCCCCTGCCGCCTGTCTGTGCGGGCGCCCCCCTGCCGCCTGTCTGTGCGGGCGCCCCCCTGCCGCCTGTCTGTGCGGGCGGCCCGCCGCCTCATTGTGCGGGCGGCCGGCCGCCTCTCTCTGCGGGCGGCCGGCCGCCTCTCTGTGCGGGCGGCCCGCCGCCTGTCTGTGAAGGCGGCCGGCCGCCTGTCTGTGAAGGCGACCGGCCGCCTCACTGTGGCTGCCTGCGTGTCCGTGCTGGAGGCCCGCCGGCTGCCTGCGTGTCCGTGCTGGAGGCCCGCCGGCTGCCTGCGTGTCCGTGCTGGAGGCCCGCCGGCTGCCTGCGTGTCCGTGCTGGAGGCCCGCCGGCTGCCTGCGTGTCCGTGCTGGAGGCCCGCCGGCTGCCTGCGTGTTTGTGCTGAATGGGTGTGGATGGGGAGTGGATATGGGCGTGACTGTGAAATGGGTGTGGTTAGGGGGCGTGGCCTAAAAAAACTTTATCCCTCTTTTCCTTCTTTAAAAGTTGGGAGGTATGCTAATGTTATAGCAAACTCAGTGAATTCATTGCTGCATTTGTTAATTCGGAGGGATATAAAGTGAGGCTTTCTTTAGCTTTTCCTTCTGTTCATAGACAGCATCTCCAAGTCCACACCCGAAGAGCAATTTCTCCTCCACGTTTAAGTGTGGAGAGGCAGCTAGTGCGCATGCGTGTGCCGATTTACCCCAGCTGCAGCCTAACTACAGTGTTTCGCCTAGTGAGTATGCTCAGCCTGACTGTGCCATTCCTGACGCTAAGTCTTCCTTTCGGGATACAGCGCATGCTCCCACACTTAGTGTGAAAACCCTCTTTGCACAGGTACTTGCATTCCGTGACGGGTCTAAGTCCTGTTTTGTGCCTAGACACCATGCTAAAGCTGATAGTCTTTTTTCAGAGACTCTATTTCATGCAACTGACCATGCTCAGGCACTTACTGCATCAGAGACTAGGTCCGGTAATGAACTCTTTGGCCCTGCCCCTGATGTGGGGGGGCCTATATAGACCACAGGGCATCAGGTGTCCTGACGATGTGGCCAGGCCACTCCCAAATGGCTTGCAGAGGCCCGCCCCTATGACTTGTCACCTCATTATTGATGGTCAGACGATGACTGGTGAGGTGTTTGGGTCATGACAGCCATGAGGTCATCATTGAAGTTGCGGTTCCAAATAGGACGCTAGTTATGCCACTCATGACGTGTCACTCTGCTTTTGTCTCCAGGAGGTGCATTGTGGTCCACCCTGGTTTGGGGCGGACCCAGGTTATAGAAGGTGCTGGAGACAACAAGGAGGTGCGCAGTCTTCTATTATGCTCCGAAAGAGCACACCTCCATGTGTTGAACCCATTGTGGCTTTAGGCCAGAGGTAGGCAGGGATAGGGCGTTGATGCAGGCCGCCACCACAGTTGGTAACGCAGAACGGTTAAGACCAGCTCCTGTCCTACAAGTCCTGCTTGTGCAGCCCAGTGGCATTAACAGGCCTGCTGCTGCTGATGCGCCTGCTGTTCACAGGTGTGACCCCAATGCACACGGTCAGCGTACTGAATGGCCCCTGTGATGTTAACAGGGAGTTCCTGGGCTGGGTGGGCGTGTGGACCCTGTGACGCTAACAGGGCTCACAGTCTCAAGATCCGAGTGGCGTCTAACTTGGTTCAGGCTACTATTAGTTTCATAGCCACACAGCTCTGTATCCTCCACCGAACCTTCCAGTTGCCAACCTCTCCTTTTCCATCTGGGAGCACGGTGGACACTGACTGCTGATGGGGATATATACCTTTATCTTTCTTTTCTTATTAATTTTCGTTATATAGCGGTAACATAGTATATACCACCTTATCCAAATCTGCCAGTCCCACCGTAACAGATGGTGTTTCTTCATCAAATGTTACTTTTGCTTAACCACCAAACCCACGGACCAAAACTTTTTTCCCCTTTCCAACACACCTGTTCCCCTTTTCACCCGCATCTGTCCTTTTTCAACTCATTTTGTATATGACCAAAAGTGCAACTCTGCAGGGACACCGTACTCAATGCCATCTCAGCACAGCAGCCATCCCTCGGTCCCTCCGATGTGGACAAGTAAAAGACCATTTCCTCCTATCCATGACAAAGCGTTGAGATTCACTCTGTGCAGCACTGGTGTTTAGTGGACAAGTAGATCTAAGATTGCGTACCACATTCTGCAGATACTCCTGTATACGTGCGTCTATTTCTATGGCAGGAATTAGTTCGCCAAATTTTGTCTTGTACCGGGGATCTAACAGTGTGGCAACCCAGTATTCAGGATTAGTTCAAATTCATACAATCCGAGGGTCATGTAGGTAGTGCAGCAAGAAGGCGCTCATGTGTCTTGTGCATCCAGGAGGACCAAGTCCTTGGTGTGTTGGTGGCAGAGAGGTGAGAATCGTGCATCCTTCCTCTGCCCTCTCCCCCCAACCTCGCACAACCGAAATGTGAGCAAGCTCTCACTCATCTGCTGAGTCTTCCATGCCCATCGCCAGTTCGTCCTCCATTTCTTCATGGGCTCCTGCACTTTCATCAACACTTTTTGCTGATACTATGCGCCCTTGTTAATCCCTCTCCCTCACCATGACTGCCGCATAGGTGCCGCTGACCATCTGGACCTCGTAGATCTTGTTATCCCTTCCGCATATGACTCCTCCTGTACTTCCTCCCCTTCCTCTTGTCCCAACACCTGACTCCGAATAATAATTACAGTGTGCTCCATCATGTAGATGACCAGAATTGTCACGCTGAGAATGACATTGCCAGTGCTAAACATCTTCGTCGACATTTGTAAACTGTGTAGCAGGGTGCATAGGTCCTTGATCTGACACCACTCCAGCAGCGTGATCTGCACCACCTCTGGATCAAGTTATCCCAGGCTATATGTCATAACGTATTGCAGCAGGGTTCGGCGGTGCTGCCACAAACGCTGCAACATGTGCAGATTCAAATTCCTGCGTGTGGGCACATCGCATTTCAGGCGTTTAACCGCCAGACCTAAAGACTTCTGTAGCGACGAAAGTTGTTGAGCTGCTCTGTGCGCACGATGGAAGTGAGCACATAGCGAGCGTGCCCGCTGCACAAGGCCATGTAGGCCGTGATGGTGTTTTAAAAATTGCTGGAGAATTAGGTTCAACACGTGAGCCATACAAGGCACGTGTGTCACATTGCCCTGACGATGGCCCGCAGCCAGGTTTGCATCATTGCCGCACACGGCTGTTAAGTCACCAACGGAGTACGCTCCGTCAATTTGTACTCCGGTCGCCAGGTGACAACGTGTTCCTTTCATGCATAGTGCTGATGATGGGAGAGGAGTCGATGCCAGCGGCGCAGGTGGACGCATGTTATGCTCACCCACTGGGCTGCATTACCTTGACAGATGCAGAATCTCTGGCTGAATGTAGCTGGTGGGTATCTCACAGATGAAATACCATCATTCAGCTACAACCAATGGGAAGACACCACACCCTTTTTTATGCCCATCCTGTCTGCAGACCACTGCCAGACATAGCTCTGTTTTTACCCCCAGTTCAGTTTTATGATTTTGTGTGCTTGTTACCTGACTACTTTTCCTGCTTGCTGTTTATGTACCTTGTTGGCCGATCCGCATTTCACCTCTGCTTGTTTTCTGATTAAGTCCTGGCCGTCCCATTCTGTTCCTGTTCCTCAATTAATGTTTTGACTATGCCTGACTACTATTCTCTGGAACTGCAGCCTTCCACAGGTATTAATCACCTTGGGCCCTGTGTAATTCCTAATCCCTGTATAGGGGTTAAGGGGTTTCAGGGTTCTAGGGGTCCTGCTTGGTGAGTGGCTTCCCTCTAGCCTATCATTTACAGCCCATCTGAGTGTGTGGATCAAGGAAGGCGTTACACCGTGCTCTCTGCAGAAGGCCATGTGGGCCAGGATAGTGCTTTAAAAATTGCTGGACAACCAGGTTCAACACGTGAACCACACAAGGCACGTGTGTCACATTGACACAGCGAAGGGCCGCACCCATGTTTGCATCATTGTCGCACCCGGCCTTCCCTGGCTGCTGGTTGAGTGGAGACAACCATTGATGAAACTCGGTCTCCAGAGCTAACCGTCCACAATTTTTCAGCGGTGTGACTCACATTTCCCATACATTTCAAAGTAAACCTTTGACCGCCTGATGGCATTGAGCTCTGCTGCCAGCATAGTAAGGAGGTGTGTGGTATTCCTTGTGCGCAGTTACAAGGAAGGGTGGCCTGACCACACAGGGTTTGCGCCAAGGTGGAGGACCCACACGAGGTTGAAGAGGCAGAAGCAGTGTATTAACTTCTACATACAGAAGAAGGATTGAAACAACTCGTGGGGACGGCAAGACTTGTACAGCAGACCCTTCTCCATCTCTCCCCACAGTAACCCATTGCCCAGTCAGCGACATGTAACGCCCCTGTCCATGCTTACTGGGCCAATTATCTGTGGTGAAATGCACCCTGTCACACAGAGTTTCTCAAGGAATCAGTGATGTTTAGTGCGACATGCTGGTGTAGCGCGTGCACGCCTTTGTTGGAGAAGGAGTGGCGCCTGGGCATCGGCTCTTGGGGCACTGCGATGGGCATAAGGTCTCGTAAATCCTCGGTTAAAAAGGTTGGAAATGCAGCATTTTGGTAGCCAACAGTTTCCAGATGCTGAAAGTCAACCTCTAAGCCATGTCATGCCCTTCTAAAAGCATGTAAAACACAGCGAGGGGACTCCAACCAAAGTCTCCCTCGTTGCCACTAACTGGGCCACACACACCCCACTTGACTGGCATGGGTTGACACCCCTTTTGAATAAGAAACAGATGCTTTGCATGAAGCACTCTCAAAAATACGCGTGCCTTTGCCGTCCCCTGGCTGACCCAGGGGAAGAAAAGTCCTCTGAGAGCCATGACTTGTTCATCTTGGTTCTTTTAGAAACACAGCGAGGGGACTCCAACCACAGTCTCCCTCGTTGCCACTAACTGGGCCACACACACCCCACTTGACTGGCATGGGTTGACCCCCCTTTTGAATAAGAAACAGATGCTTTGCATGAAGCACTCTCAAAAATAAGCGTGCCTTTCCCGTCCCCTGGCTGACCCAGGGGAAGAAAAGTCCTCTGAGAGCCATGACTTGTTCATCTTGGTTCTTTTAGAAACACAGCGAGGGGACTCCAACCACAGTCTCCCTCGTTGCCACTAACTGGGCCACACACACCCCACTTGACTGGCATGGGTTGACCCCCCTTTTGAATAAGAAACAGATGCTTTGCATGAAGCACTCTCAAAAATACGCGTGCCTTTCCCGTCCCCTGGCTGACCCAGGGGAAGAAAAGTACTCTGAGAGCCATGACTTGTTCATCTTGGTTCTTTTAGAAACACAGCGAGGGGACTCCAACCACAGTCTCCCTCGTTGCCACTAACTGGGCCACACACACCCCACTTGACTGGCATGGGTTGACCCCCCTTTTGAATAAGAAACAGATGCTTTGCATGAAGCACTCTCAAAAATACGCGTGCCTTTGCCGTCCCCTGGCTGACGCAGGGGAAGAAAAGTCCTCTGAGAGCCATGACTTGTTCATCTTGGTTCTTTTAGAAACACAGCGAGGGGACTCCAACCACAGTCTCCCTTGTTGCCACTAACTGGGCCACACACACCCCACTTGACTGGCATGGGTTGACCCCCCTTTTGAATAAGAAACAGATGCTTTGCATGAAGCACTCTCAAAAATACGCGTGCCTTTCCCGTCCCCTGGCTGACCCAGGGGAAGAAAAGTCCTCTGAGAGCCATGACTTGTTCATCTTGGTTCTTTTAGAAACACAGCGAGGGGACTCCAACCACAGTCTCCCTCGTTGCCACTAACTGGGCCACACACACCCCACTTGACTGGCATGGGTTGACCCCCCTTTTGAATAAGAAACAGATGCTTTGCATGAAGCACTCTCAAAAATACGCGTGCCTTTCCCGTCCCCTGGCTGACCCAGGGGAAGAAAAGTCCTCTGAGAGCCATGACTTGTTCATCTTGGTTCTTTTAGAAACACAGCGAGGGGACTCCAACCACAGTCTCCCTCGTTGCCACTAACTGGGCCACACACACCCCACTTGACTGGCATGGGTTGACCCCCCTTTTGAATAAGAAACAGATGCTTTGCATGAAGCACTCTCAAAAATACGCGTGCCTTTCCCGTCCCCTGGCTGACCCAGGGGAAGAAAAGTCCTCTGAGAGCCATGACTTGTTCATCTTGGTTCTTTTAGAAACACAGCGAGGGGACTCCAACCACAGTCTCCCTCGTTGCCACTAACTGGGCACACACACCCCACTTGACTGGCATGGGTTGACCCCCCTTTTGAATAAGAAACAGATGCTTTGCATGAAGCACTCTCAAAAATACGCGTGCCTTTCCCGTCCCCTGGCTGACCCAGGGGAAGAAAAGTCGTCTGAGAGCCATGACTTGTTCATCTTGGTTCTTTTAGAAACACAGCGAGGGGACTCCAACCACAGTCTCCCTCGTTTCCACTAATTGGGCCACACACACCCCATTTGACTGGCATCAGTTGACCCCCATTTCAAGATGCAAAAGATGCTTTGCATGAAGCACTCTCAAAAATACGCGTGCCTTTCGCCTCCCCTGGCTGACCCAGGGGAAGAAAAGTCCTCTGAGAGCCATGTCCACATTGTCAGTGGACAGACGCGTGTGCTTATCTGCCAGCAGACCCCCAGCAGCACTGAAGACAGGTTCCGAGAGAACGCTGGCTGCAGGACACGACAAGATCCCCAAGGCGTACGTGGCGAGCTCAGGCAATTTATCCAGATTGGAAGCCTAAAATGAGCAGGGCTCAAGTTGCACAATAATGGAATCGATGTTTCCTTGCATATACTCATATATCTGTGTGTCCTCCTCTTTTTCCTTGTCCAGCTGTTTTGTTTTCGCATGAGTATATGTCCTTGTCACTTTCCCATGTGTTTGAGTTGTTTGTCACCTTTTGGACACCTTTGAGGGTGTTTTCTAGGTGTTTTTATGATTGCCTGCCATTGTTTCCTATGCAGTTCGAGTTCGGTTCGTCGAACGTTCGACGAGCCGAACTCGAACGGGACCTCCGTTCGACGAACCGACCTCGAGCCGAACCGGGACCGGTTCGCTCATCTCTACTCACCAGGCACTTTTCCCATATACTTCCGTGCCTCAGTGCACATCATCCTTCACCCTTCAGTCACCTACTATACAGGTACCGTATCTTAGCCGGTGTACTATACAATTGTATACATTTCTTTCTATTTTGTCCAATGTATTTTCATATCAGCATGTAATAACCCCCCCTTTTACCAACAGGAATTTTGTCTGTTTTATCAATACTGAGGTTGCTATATTTATGCTTACATTTTTTTCATGCAAATTTTGCATATACTATATTTAAAATGCCACTTAGCTACTATAGCCTATACAACAAATTAAACATGACAGTACCTCATGACCAGTTGTCTTGATCTGTATATAGTTTGTATATATCCTGTATATATTTCTTTAATATGTATATAGTAGTTATTATTGTATATAATTTTACTGTATTTTGATCATATATTTTGTATCTCTTCACCTAGCAACTTAACTAAGACCCAGGCGGGTCCAAACGTCGTTGGATGTTGCTTGATCACTTGTTTAAAATAAATGATTTTTTCACCTTCTTGCAAATTTACAAATTGAGTGCAGTGAATTTATTATTATATCAGGAATGACTAACAACTTGCATCCAGCACCATCAACGATATTTGGGATTAGAACGACGTGTCAACGATCAACGATAAGGTGAGTATTTTTGATCATTAGCGGTCGTTCGTACGTTTCAAGCGCAACAACGTCGCTAACGAGGACGGATGTGCGTCACGAATTCCGTGACCCCAACGACATCTCGTTAGTGATGACGTTGCGTGTAAAGGGGCCTTAAGTCATGACAATAGATTTTATTTTATTCTTCTTTATAGTGCCTCAGCACTTTACAGACATCATCATCACTGTCCTCATTGGGGCTCACAATGTGAATTCCCTTTCAGTATGTCTCTTGAACGTTGGAGAAAACCCGAGTACCAGGAAGAATCCCATGCTAATGTGAAGCCCCACCGGTGTTGTGTTGGTGCATTACCTTCAGGGACTCCACGTAGCTGGATCTCCGTCACTGGTAGGAAATCTTCTGTTTTTGATCGTGACGCCACTCTCAGTATTGCGGCCAGTAGGGACCGCCACTGCAGGTTGAGGGTCGCCTGGGGCTGATGGTGTGTGCAGTTAGATGTAGGAGCCTCCTGAGAGTGAGGCAAGCCCCAGGGCCCTGTGTAGGTTTGTAGTACCACAAGTCGCAGAATGACCACACAGGCAGGATGTCTTTCAGGGTTTTTACTCACATTAGATGGCAGGGTGAGTAACCCGGGCGTAGCTGAGATGAACCAGGTAGGAACCAGGTATCCTTCAGGCTGACTTTATGAGGGTGACTACTGACTCGCCTTCCTTAGCCCTTGGTGGTTTGGGGTGACCCCGACTTTGAGTCCCTATGGGGGTCACCCAGGGAAGATGCTCCAAGCCTCTCTCCCCTTCTTGTTTGCCGTGTGCTTGTTCCCCGGACCAGGCCACTCCAGCCTCTTGCCTCCTATGACCTATGGGCCCAAACTTGTGGTTACGTGGCTGCGGCTTTTTGTAGTGTTGTGGTGTGGGCTTTAAGAGCCCCACACCGGCAGGTTTAGCAGGGAAAGGTGAATCTATCCTCGCTTCGGGATCTGCCGCCCGGTTGGGCCTGGTGCTCTCTAGCAGTCTCCTTACTTCCCACTCCGTTGCACTCTCTAGCTGAAGCTGGCTTTCAGGCAGCACTCCTAGTTGACCGTTCTCCCCCGTCTGTAGCCACTGCGCGGGCGCTGTTAGACAGCAACAGCCCCACAGGTCTGCTCCTCACTGAGCCCTATGGAGTTCTGCTCTAACTGACTCACTGCTCCTCCTCTCCTGTTCTTGCCTACGCCACCTAGCAACCAGATTCTCTTACCACACCCCTTGAGAGGAGATGGAGGCTCTACCCCCTCCACTATTCCAGTGAAGGTGAAGGCTTGCCCCCTCCTGGGATCCCCAGGGGTCCTCTCATGGGTACATGTGTGAGACCTGATCACTATGCGCCTGTGTTCCACACCCCAGTCAGCCTTCTGGATTACCTGTGTTGTACTGTCCCCAGCATGGGTGCAGTACTCAGTGGTGCCTGACCAGGTCAGGGGCGCCACATTCCCCCTTAGTTATCACCAGCACGTCCTCGGGCTGCAAGACAACATTTTAAAATGCATAAAACATTAAAACATGTAAAACATTTAAAAGCACCAGATATCAGACATCACCACCCTCCACCCACAAGTCCGTTAACCCACCCAAAACCCTCTCAGGAGGCAGGTCACCGGTCCTTTTGGTAACCAGATCTGGGCCATCCGTTTCCCCAGACCTTTCCTCCAATCTTCCTCTCCCGTTGGCCGCGACTTCAGCCACTTCCGGCAGGATGTAGAGGCGGCTTTCATGGGCTGGTGGTTTCAGGGTATGCCTGGCCTGGTGGATCCGCGCCGTCAGCCTCTTCTGGCAGGATGCAGAGGCGGCCTCCACAGTTGGTGCTGACCAGGTACCCTCTTTGTGGTGGTGAGCCAAGGCCCCATAAACAGGCGTGCTCTCTGGTCGCAGGTGAGCCAAGGCCCTTTTCTACGGACGGGCCCCCCCTGGTTGCAGACGAGCCAAGCCCCTAAACAGGCTGGCCCTGGTGGTGGTGCCACTGGTGTAACTATTTACACTGCGAGAGTTTGTGGCTATAGCAAGTTCATAGCCTTAAAGTTTATTTCTCACAATAGTTTTTGTGGGCGCATTTCTTAAACGTTGCAAACAAAACTTGTCAAAACTGGTCAAAACAGTAACTTCTTACTTTCCTTTACTTTACTCCTCTTGTTCACTAGGGCGTGGGCATGTAGGGCACCGGCACCCGTGACTTTCTTGCTCTCCGTCGTCGTCCGTGGTTGTTTCATCTGTAGGTTCTTTATCTTTCCTTTCTTGGTCTTCATCTGTTTCCTTTTCTGCATCTGTTTCTGTATCTCTGTCTTTTCTTTCTTGTCTTTCTTGTCTTTCTTGTCTTTCTTGTCTTTCTTGTCTTTCTTGTCTTTCTTGTCTGGGACATGGTGCTACGTCTAAGGCATAGTAGCCCCTTTCTCCTTGATGTAAGGTGAACTGTACTAAGTCCCCAATTTTCAGATTTCTGCCTGAATGTCCTCTGGGCAGGTGGGCTTGAACATCTCTCCGATTTACGAATATGCCCTCTTTTATTCCTTTCACTACAATGAAGCCGTATCCACTTTTCAGGTTGAAGTCTTCTACTATTCCTCTGTAAAGGGGTCCTCTAGCCTGGGCTTCGGACCTTCTTAGGCACCTTTTCTCCTGCAGGTCTCGGGCTGTGACCTCCCTCTGCTCTGGAGACTGTGGTGTTGGAGGACGCTTTGATCTGCTGCGCCGTGTCTTGCGGGCTGGGTTCTGCGAGGTGCAGCTTACAAGCTCCCAGGTGAGGCTTTGGGGCAGATCTTCATCTGCTGACGGTGTCAAGTCTTCCTCCTCCCAGCGGGAATAGGGCAGCATCTCCGGCTCTGGGTAGGGGTCTGCTGCGGTTGGCGTCGGAGTCAGCTCCTCAGCTTCCTGGCCTCCTCTCCCCCTTAGTTCTTCGCTGCACTCCTTTGGTGGCAGTGCTGGGGATGGGCTTTCTTCAGCTGGTCTGGGCGGTGGACTCTCTGGCGCAGCTGCAGGGGTTGTCTGAATCTCCTTGGGGGTATACGGAGGGAGCAGGTACCGATCCACCATCTCTTGTGGGAACTGGGCCTCTAGGTCAGCCTTCAGCTTCCAGTATTCGGGGTCCTCTCCTATCAGGGTCTTCCTAGCAGGGACCTCTCTGGACTGGGGAGCGGTGTCTGCTCTGGCCTTGCAGGCCGGGGAAAATGATGAGGTAGTCGTCTCTTCTTGGCGGGCCGCGCCCTGTATGGCGGCGGCCTGGTCTTGGCGGGCCGCGCCCTGTATGGCGGCGGCCTGAATTGGCGTTTCTGTCGCGGCCGGTTCCTGGCGGGCCGGACTGGACACTGCAGCCGCGGTCTCACTTAGCGTCGCAGCCTCGATGGAGTCCGTGCAGGCTGAGCCGGGCGTCGCTGCCGTGATCGGAGCTTGGCGGGCCGCACCCGGCGGGGCTGCGGCCTGGTTCAGCATATCACTTGCGGCGCGGACGAGCGTCGCTGCTGCGTTGGGGTCTTGGCGGACCGGGTTTAGCAGGGTGGCAGCCTGGGTCAGCGTCACACCTGCAGCACGGATGAGCACTGCCGTGGTGGTCGGAGCCCTGCGGGACAGGCGGGGCATCGCTCCAGCGGCCTGGGCTTGGCGGGCCGCTTCTAGCGTGGCTGCGGCCTGGTTCGGTGGCGCCGCGCCGGGCGCCTCTTCCGGGACCGCGGGCGTGGCAGCAGGGGTCGGGGCACTTGTGCTGGCCGGGGCATCACTCGACTCACCCATCTGTGGCTGCATCGGGGTCTGCGTCGTCGCCGCTCGGTCTGACATGCGTCGCGCGGCTCCCTCCTCGTAGGTCCGCACCGCCGCAGCCATCTCCAGGAGTTCCATGCGTTCTTCCCTGATCTGCTCCACGACCCGGGTCTCCAGTCGGTCGCAGAACTGGGCCAGCTCCCGATACCACCAGGCAGCGGAGCCCGGTTCTGGGTTTCTGCGGTCAGACGCCATTTCTTCTGCGCCCTCTTCTGCACGACTCTCCAGCTGTGGACTCGCCGTTGCCTCTACTAGCAAGCTGTTCAGTTTCCGCTCTGCCTCTTTCAGCAGCTCCTCTCCCAGCAGCAGGCTTCTGGCTCCCTTTCTGTCCCGACGTCTCTGGACGCCTCCGCTCTCTTCACAAGCGAGGTCAGAACTCTGCAGGGGATCTCTGGGTAGCCACACCTCTTCGTGGGCGGTAACTTCTTCCAGCGCGGGCTGCTGTGGTTTTTCAGCGCGCTTTTCATGGTGGCAATATGGCGGCGCTTCCAATTTTTCAAGCGGACCGCCCAGGCACATGGTCACCTGTCTGAACAGGTCTAGTCCTTATCCTGTTCGTGACGCCAGATGTGAAGCCCCACCGGTGTTGTGTCGGTGCATTACCTTCAGGGACTCCACGTAGCTGGATCTCCGTCACTGGTAGGAAATCTTCTGTTTTTGATCGTGACGCCACTCTCAGTATTGTGGCCAGTAGGGACCGCCACTGCAGGTTGAGGGTCGCCTGGGGCTGATGGTGTGTGCAGTTAGATGTAGGAGCCTCCTGAGAGTGAGGCAAGCCCCAGGGCCCTGTGTAGGTTTGTAGTACCACAAGTCGCAGAATGACCACACAGGCAGGATGTCTTTCAGGGTTTTTACTCACATTAGATGGCAGGGTGAGTAACCCGGGCGTAGCTGAGATGAACCAGGTAGGAACCAGGTATCCTTCAGGCTGACTTTATGAGGGTGACTACTGACTCGCCTTCCTTAGCCCTTGGTGGTTTGGGGTGACCCCGACTTTGAGTCCCTATGGGGGTCACCCAGGGAAGATGCTCCAAGCCTCTCTCCCCTTCTTGTTTGCCGTGTGCTTGTTCCCCGGACCAGGCCACTCCAGCCTCTTGCCTCCTATGACCTATGGGCCCAAACTTGTGGTTACGTGGCTGCGGCTTTTTGTAGTGTTGTGGTGTGGGCTTTAAGAGCCCCACACCGGCAGGTTTAGCAGGGAAAGGTGAATCTATCCTCGCTTCGGGATCTGCCGCCCGGTTGGGCCTGGTGCTCTCTAGCAGTCTCCTTACTTCCCACTCCGTTGCACTCTCTAGCTGAAGCTGGCTTTCAGGCAGCACTCCTAGTTGACCGTTCTCCCCCGTCTGTAGCCACTGCGCGGGAGCTGTTAGACAGCAACAGCCCCACAGGTCTGCTCCTCACTGAGCCCTATGGAGTTCTGCTCTAACTGACTCACTGCTCCTCCTCTCCTGTTCTTGCCTACGCCACCTAGCAACCAGATTCTCTTACCACACCCCTTGAGAGGAGATGGAGGCTCTACCCCCTCCACTATTCCAGTGAAGGTGAAGGCTTGCCCCCTCCTGGGATCCCCAGGGGTCCTCTCATGGGTACATGTGTGAGACCTGATCACTATGCGCCTGTGTTCCACACCCCAGTCAGCCTTCTGGATTACCTGTGTTGTACTGTCCCCAGCATGGGTGCAGTACTCAGTGGTGCCTGACCAGGTCAGGGGCGCCACACTAACACTGGGACAATATGCAAAGTTTTTTCAAACACATAACTCTTAATAACATGCATTGTGCATGAAGCAACAATATGCTTTGTTTATATGCTAATGTGGCACCCCTGACCTGGTCAGGCACCACTGAGTACTGCACCCATGCTGGGGGCAGTACAAAACAGGTAATCCAGAAGGCTGACCGAGGTGTGACTACACAGGCGCATAGTAATCAGGTCTCACACATCTACCTTTGGGAGGACCCATGGGGAATCCAGGAGGGGGCGTGGCCTCCATGTCCACTCAAGGGGTGTGGTAGAGAGCCTGGTTGCTAGGTTGCGTAGGCAAGAACAGGAGAGGAGGGAGTAGTGAGCCAGTTAGTGAGTGCAGCTCAAGGAGAGCAGTCGCATGCAGCAGACCCTGGAGTCTGTCACAAGCTGACAGCGTACGCGCACTGACTACCGACGGGGGAGATCGGTCACCTGGTAGTGCCACCCAAAATCCACCCACGGCTAGAGAGAGCAAAAGGATGGCAGAGTAAGGGGACTGCCAGGAAGGTACCAGGCCCGCAAGGGTAACAAGTCCCAGTGCAGAGATAGATTCACCTTTCTTCTGCCAAACCTGCCGGTGGGGGCCCTTCAGACCCTCACCATACCACAACAGAGTCCGGAGCCACGTAGCAAAGAGAGGGCCCATAGTTAACAGGAGGCAAGCAGCCGGAGTGACCTGGTCCAGGCTACAAGCACACATGCCGAAACGAGGGGAGAACAGGCAGCAGCAACTTCCCTGGGTGACCCCCGTAGGGACTTCAAGTCGGGGTCACCACAAAAACACAAAGGGCTAAGGAAGGCGAGTTGGTAGTCACCCTCATCAGCCAGCCGGAAAGATACCTAGTTCCAGTCTGGTTCATCCCAGCTATGCCCGGGTTACTCACCCTGCCACCTAATGTGAGTAAAACCCCTGAAAGACATTCTGCTTCTGTGTTTGAGTTATTCTGCGCCTTGTGGTTCCACACACTTACACAGGGCCATGGGGCTTGCCTCACTCTCGGGAGGCCACTACAACTGACTCCACCCACCATCAGCCCCAGGCACCCCTTAATCTGCAGTGGCGGTCACCCTGACCACAATACCGAGAGTGGCGTCACGAAAATCCAAAAGAGAAGGTTCCCTACCTGTGACCAGACTGTTCCTCCACGTGGAGTCCCTGAAGGTAATACACCGACACAACACCTGTGGGGCTTCACATCTGGTGTCACGAACAAGATAAGGACTAGACCTGTTAAGACAGGTGACCATGTGCCTGGGAGGTCCGCTTGAAAAATTGGAAGCGCCGCCATGTTGCCACCACAGAAAGCGCGCCAAAGAACAACAGCAGCCCGTGCTAGAAGAATTTACCACCCACAAAGAGGTGTGGCTAGTTACAGAGAGAGATTCCCTGCAGCGTACTGACCTCGGGTGTGATGGAAGGAGCTCTGACCTTACCTGGAGGCGAAGTACAAGGCTAGTGGAAGAAGAAGGAGAAAGCAAAAGTCTGCTATTAAAGGAAAACCTGCAAGAGGAACCCACAAGCCTGCTACTGAGAGAAGATCGTGCAGAGAGGATGGCGTTCACACGCAGCGATCCAGAGCTGGGCTCTGCTGCCTAGTGGGACTGGAAGCTGGACCAGTGGTGTGAAATACTGGAAGCTCGAGTGATGCAGCAGGTCTGGGAAGGACGTGCAGAGCTCAGAGAGATGGCTGGAGTCGCCTGGGCCCACAAGAAGTGGACGGAGAGGCAAGCGACGCGAGGAGCAGCGACTAACCGGACACCGGAGATGCCGCCGAGGGGTGAGTCAGCTGATGCCCCTGCCTGTGCGAGTCCCCTGATCCCCGCTGCTACGGCCGCGGTCCCTGAAGAGATGCCCGGTGCGGCAACGCCGACCCAGGCCGCAGCCACGACAGGTGCGGCCTGCCATGCCCAAGCCGCCATGCGAGGCCCGGCCCGCCAAGATCCCGCCGCAGCAGCGACGCTCATCCACGCCGCAGGAGTGACGCTGACTCAGGCCGCCACCATGCTAGACCCGGCCCGCCAAGACCAGGCCGCCGCCATGCTGGGCACGGCCCGCAAAGACCAGGCCACCGCCACGCCAGGCTCGGCCCGCCAAGACCAGGCTGCCTCCATGCTGGGCGTGGCCCGCCAAGACCAGGCCGCAGCCACGCCAGGCTCGGCCCGCCAAGACCAGGCTGCCGCCATGCTGGGCGTAGCCCGCCAAGACCAGGCCGCCACCATGCTAGGCTCGGCCCGCCAAAAAAAGGCAGCAAGGCCCTCTACCCCGGCCTGTAAGCCCAGAGCAGACGCTGCTCCCCAGCCCAAGGAATTGGACCTCCCATCCCCACCGGGCGAGGACCCCGAATACCTAAGGCTCAAGGCGGATCTGGAGGCTCATTTCCCAAAGGAGATGGTGGACCGGTATCTGCTCCCTCCGCATTCCCACAAGAAGACTCCAGTAACATCCACGATAAAAAGCCCACCGCCCTGGCTTGCTGATGAGGACCCTTCACCAGCGCTATAACGAGAGGAGTGCTCAAGAGCACTAAGGGGGAGGAGAGGCCCAGAGTCAGAGATGCTACCGTACTCCCGCTGGGTTGAGGAGAGCCCGACACCCTCAGAAGACAAACCTCTGGCCATCAGGCTGCCAAGCCTGCATGTCACCTGGGAGCCTGCAGTGCAGAGGAGCCCCACAACCAGAGCCCAGTGCCGCGCCCGTGCAAGATCAGCCGCCACACAGCAGTCCCCAGACCGGTATGCGGTAACAGCCAGGGACTTGGAGGAGAAGCAGTCTTTAAGGAGAGCTAAATCCCAGGTCAGAGGTCCTCTTTGCCGTAGAGTTGTGGAGGAGTTCAGCTTGAAAAGTGGATACGGCTTCATAGTCGCACCTGGTGTCAGAGAAGGAATCTTTGTCAGCCGGAGAGATGTGAGAGCCCACTTGCCAAGAGGACATCCAGGAAGAAACTTACAGATGGGAGATCTAGTGGAGTTCACAAAACATCAAGGAGAACGCAGCTGGTAAGCATTAGATGTAACACCATGTCCCAAAAATCCATATTATAGCCCGGCAGTCTCCACTCAACCTACCCCAAAGTCTACAGTAACAACAACAACTACAGCAATAGAACAAGACAGAGAAAAAGAATCAGAAACAGAAGAAGATAAAGAACTGGAAATAGACACTAATAAAGACAAAGAACCAATTGATGACACCACTACAGATGATGACGACAGGTGCCACAGCCCTACAGGCCAAAGCCCTGGTACAGAGGAGTAAAGAAATAAAGTAAAGTACAGCAAGTTAAAGTAAAGTTCTGCAACGTTCAAGTTCAAGCATGTGCCCACATGAACTTATGTGAGAACCCTTTCTAAGCACTTTTTGCACCAGGTTTTGTGCACTTTATCTACGGACCATAGGCTGTGAACTGGCTATAGCCACAAACTCTCGCAGTGTTTATAGTTACCCCAGAGGTACCACCACCAGAGCCAGTCTGTTTAGGAGCCTGGCTCGCCTGTGACCTGGGAGCACGCCTGTTTATGGGGCCTGGCTCTCCACCACAAAGAGGGTACCTGGTCAGCACCAACTGTGGAGGCCGCCTCTACATCCTGCCAGAAGAGGCTGAAGGCGCGGCTCCACCAGGCCAGGTATACCCTGAAACCACCAGACCAAGAAAGCTGCCTCTACATCCTGCCACAAGTGGCTGAAGGCGCGGCTGAATGGGAGAGGAAGTTTGGAGGAAAGGTCTGGGGAAGGGGATGGCCCAGACCTGGTTACCAAAAGGACCGGTGACCTGCCTCCTGAGAGGGTTTTGGGTGGGTTAACGGACTTGTGGGTGGAGGGTGGTGATGTATGGTTTTAAAATGTTTTAAATGTTTTACCTGTTTTATGCATTTTAAAATGTTGTCTTGCAGCCCGAGGACGTGCTGGTGATAACTAAGTGGGAATGTGGCGCCCCTGACCTGGTCAGGCACCACTGAGTACTGCACCCATGCTGGTTGCAGTACAATACAGGTAATCCAGAAGACTGACCGAGGTGTGACTACACAGGAGAGGAGGGAGTAGTGAGCCAGTTAGTGAGTGCAGCTCAGGGAGAGCAGTCGCATGCAGCAGACCCTGGAGTCTGTCACAAGCTGACAGCGTACGTGCAGTGACTACCAACGGGGGAGATCGGTCACCTGGTAGTGCCACCCGAAATCCACCCAAGGCTAGAGAGAGCAAAGGGGTGGCAGAGTAAGGGGACTGCCAGGGAGGTACCAGGCCCACAAGGGTAACAGGTCCCAGTGCAGAGATAGATTCACCTTTCTTCTACCAAACCTGCCGGTGGGGGCCCTTCAGACCCTCACCATACCACAACAGAGTCCGGAGCCACATAGCAAAGAAAGGGCCCATAGTTCACAGGAGGCAAGTAGCCGGAGTGACCTGGTCCAGGCTACAAGCACACGGGCCAAAATGAGGGGAGAACAGGCAGCAGCAACTTCCCTGGGTGACCCCCGTAGGGACTTCAAGTTGAGGTCACCACAAAAACACAAAGGGCTAAGGAAGGCGAGTTGGTAGTCACCCTCATCAGCCAGCCGGAAAGATACCTGGTTCCAGTCTGGTTCATCCCAGCTATGCCCGGGTTACTCACCCTGCCACCTAATGTGAGTAAAACCCCTGAAAGACATTCTGCTTCTGTGTTTGAGTCATTCTGCGCCTTGTGGTTCCACACACTTACACAGAGCCCTGGGGCTTGCCTCACTCTCGGGAGGCCACTACAACACTACAACTGACTGCACCCACCATCAGCCCCAAGCACCCCTTAATCTGCAGTGGCGGTCACCCTGACCGCAATACCGAGAGTGGCGTCACAAAAATCCTAAAGAGAAGGCTCCCTACCTGTGACTAGACTGTTCCACGTGGAGTCCCTGAAGGTAATGCACCGACACAACACCTGTGGGGCTTCACACTAGTATAAAAAAGCAATAGTACTAAATAAAACAGCTCATATCTCTGGAGAATTTAGAAAAAAAAAGCAAAAAAAACACACAATAGTAAGGGGAGCCAGTGAAAAATTAAGAGCAAAAACTGCCTATTTTTGACCTTGTAACTAATAGTCTCTTAAAAGGAGTCTCATAACTGCTACTCATTTTCGTTTCTTGAACAAATGCAGTTTTTTATATAAACTCCCAGACACAAGATTTACGAAGAACAAGCTTTACAAGGTGAGAATGAGCAAAACGCTGTATATTAGAAGAATTCTTGTAGGATAAATGTGGTTACATTTTTGTTGACTGTCTCCAATAACAATGAAATACAGAACTCTCTCCATATGTTATCTGGCAAGGCTTGTCTATACCGTGCACTCACTGGTGTATAGCGCTGTGCATAAGACCGCATTGGTGGGATATTATCTGCTGTCAGCATCAGTGTATGTGTCTAATGGTAGCGGTTGTATTGGTGACAGCCTCCTAACTGCAGAAAGGGCCACTAATCTCATTAGCCATTTAAAAAGACACAGAGAAAGGCAGAGAGAGATAAAGTGATTTCCTGACTATCAGCCTGGCTATCAGCAATGCTGCCTGAGTGCGGAATACTGATTACCCGGCCACATCTGGACAGATTTGTTCTCATTTCCTGCACAGATTATCACAAGTATACACATGAAAATAGACTGACAGGAGATACAAAGCTATATCTCTAGAAGGTTACCTGACCGTTAACCCCATCATCGCAATATACAGAATCTTGTCCATCAATGCAGTTTATGGCCTGTAGAGCAGAGCTATCATTTTGCAACTATCCTGAGCTGATTTATTCTTCTAGACAATAAAGCACATGAAATATAGACAATTATGGGGCATTTATGTTATGCCCTGGCCTATCAGGTCGTCACAGGGTATTGTGAAATCTGCCCTTCTGCACAGTATCCGCCTCCTCCTTGGTTACGGGTCCCTAACCTTTGATGTTGCCAAGAATAAGCTAATCAAAATCCTAGGAACACTCTGCACCACACCCACCAGACACACCAGTGGACGGCCTGAGTGGAATAGGGTCGCCCACTTGGTTAAGGGGAGGTCAGGAGTGTCAGGAGTCAGTCAGTTGAGCAGTGACTCTCAAGAGGAGAGGTCATGGGGTGGTGAAGTGTTGGTAGGAGAGAGAGGAGGTCAGGAGCTGGCCTCCTTGAGACTACTAGGTGGCAGCCGTTGGTCTGGGCCTGGTAGGAGCTGGGCCCTGGTCGCAGGGGATCGTGACAAGGGGCACGGATTGTTGAGGAGGACAGCCGGCGGCCTTGTACCATCACCGGACAGGGGCAGGACACAACGGGGTACGTGGACCCTAGGTCAGGAAGGAGCTTCAGGCGTCCTGGCAATTTACTTGACGAGGATGGAGTCTTCAAGATCCGTTCTCCACCCACTCCAAAATCGGAGTACTAGCGCAACGAGGGGGATAGGACTTTCCACTCACACGGTCTAGAAAATCCCAAGTGTGAACCCTGAGAGCAAGCTCACCCAATTAGCCATACTGGTGAGCAGGATCCGACTAGTTCTACACTAAAGGGACCAAATAGAGAAAGAGGTGCCAAGGCAAAGGTCACAGACTAACAGGCAACACTAACGGGCACGGGATCCAGGCGTGCTCCCTCCAAGCAGCAGCAGTGTCCAGAACTTTGGTTTACCACAGTTGTTGGTGTCAGTGTTATTGGACTGAGTGAGTACACAAATGACCCCCTACCATCCCAACGGCACCTCCCCGTCGCCCTCATCGAGTCCCGGGGCATTCCCCCTACCCGTGGAGGGGTTGAACATCTGGCTGCCCACACCACTGCCACCGGGTACTCGCAACTGCAACGGTGGTACTCCACCTTACCACACACCACGGGTGGCATCACGAACTTTAAATATACTCCTCCATGTAAATATTCCCCTTTTATTCCAAGTGGCCATACGACCCCGAGCCCCGGGTCCAGAGATCCCTTGAGCCACCGCGGATCCGGATCCAAGCAGCCCGACTGCTAATGCGGGGTGCCACACCCTGGAAACTTTAGTGTCACGAACAGGATTCGAGCTTGACCCACTTACCTGGGTGACGTGTGCCTTAGAGCCGAAAACCACGAGTCAAAATTCCTTTTCCCGCCAATTCGCCATTTTCTGCCATCTTTTCGCGCCAAAACGCCGTCTTCACCGTGAAAGCATGCGAAGCAAAAGCCCCGCCCTTCGTCCTGAGTGTGAGGCCGGAACTGGAAGTTCCCAGAGGGTTACAGCGCGTGTAAGAGTGCTGAGTGAAAACTAAGGGGGCGTGCTGGAATGTAGCTACAGTGAAAGAGAAACAGGGATGCCAGGACTCTGCTACAACGCAGAGGCAAGATGGCGGAATTAGACTGGTCACCGGAACGTGCTGTTGCCGGAACCGCAACTTGGATTGAAGAGGAGACCGAGCAGCTGTGCAGGAGAATGCGGACGCAGTTCCTGTTTATCTTTTAACCACTGGAGGGAAGAGATGAGGAGCCTGGCGATGGCGGTGCAAGCCCGTGAGATCGAAATCCCACATGAAGAGAGGGTAAGAGGCTACCCAGTCCCTAATGATTGCCCAAATCCGGCCACAGCGGCTCAGGGATCCAGGCCGCCCCTGCTCGCGGTGAGCACTCCACCGTCACCTACTCCGTCCTTGGCGGACGCCAAGCTGCCTACTACTACCCCGGCAGTGGAACCTTCGGTACCTTTAAGTAAAGCTGCAGCTGCAGAAACCCCGGTTCAAACCCTCATCCCGGTCATGTCAGTGGTCATCCAGACACCAGCCAGACCAGACCCGGCCGCATCATCGGGGCCGTCCTCTGAGGCGGAGCACCCGGACCCTGGAACCCCAGCTGCGGAGCAGTCGGTTCTTCAATCTCCCAAGGCAGAAATGGAGCCTAAAGAAGAAGATTGCTAAAATGTGTACACCCGGTACATGGACTCTGTTAAGTTTTTATATTTAGTAAATATGGACCACGGTCACAGGACTGGTTTGACCAACACAAACTTGTGTACTGTATATAGTTGCACCTCCTGTGCCCACTAGAGTCGTCTAACACAACGCCTGGGACCTTAACCTGGTCACGGACCCACCATAGGTTTCCAGGGGTTCAGGTTGTTTGGGTGGCGGATTAACGGGATTCGGGACATTGGGACTGGACTGTCATGGGAAGAGGCTGCAACGGAGCAGGTTGAGTCTCCGCTACCATTGAAACCGGTAGCGTCCCAACGTTGAGGAGATGAACTCTTTAAAATGTCAGTAACGTTTAAGTAACAAGCCTCCCTAATGTAGGATGAAAGTGTAAATAAAAATGTTAACCCTTTTCTTACCCTTTTTCTACATTTTAAAAAAAGTAATAAACCTCTGATGCCCTGTAGCTCAGGGACCAGCTACGATTAACCAAGGGAGAATGTGACGCCCTGGCCTATCAGGTCATCACAGGGTATTGTGCAATCTGCCCTTCTGCACAGTATCCACCTCCTCCTTGGTTATGGGTCCCTAACCTTTGGTGTTGCCAAGAACAAGCTAATCAAAATCCTAGGAACACTCTACACCACACCCAGGAGGTCAGGAGCTGGGCTTCTTGAGACCACTAGGTTCTGTAGTAGGGAAAGAAAGGCGCAATAGGGTCTTACCCGGTATTTGGGTTTAAAAGGTAAAAAGAATGAATGCACTCACCTGGTCAGGTTGTGCCAGTCACAACCCCTGTGCAGACGTATGCGAGTGCTAGGATGGTACAGCAGCGGCCCCGTCAAAGATAAGGTTACTGTATAAAATCGGAAAATGAAAGACGGGTTTTTTGCCGCGCTATGAACCACCTATGGTGGTTCATAGCGTTCATAGCGCGGCAAAAAACCCGTCTTTCATTTTCCGATTTTATACTGAGACCACTAGGTGGCAGACGTTGGTCTGGGCCTGGTAGAAGCTGAACCCCGGTCTCAGGGGATCATGACAAGGGGCACGGACTGTCGAGGAGGACAGCCGGCGGCCTTGTGTCATCACTGGGCAGGGGCCAGGGCACGACGGGGTACGTAGACCCTAGGTCAGGAAGGAGCTTCAGGCGTCCTGACAATTTACCCGACGAGGACGGAGTCTTCAAGATCTGTTCTCCACTCGCTCCAAAATCGGGGTACTAGAGCAAAGGGGGTGGATAGGACTTTCCACTCACATGGTCCAGAAAATCCCAAGCGTGAACCCTGAGAGCAAGCTCACCCAGTTAGCCATACTGTTGAGCGGGACCTGCCTAGTTCTACACTAGAGGTAAAAAATAGAGAAAGAGGTGCCAAGGCAAAGGTCACAGACTAACAGGCAACACCAACGGGCATGGAATCCAGGCATGCTCCATCCAAGCGGCAGCGGTGTCCAGAACTTTGGTTTACCACAGTTGTTGGTGTCATTGTTATTGGACTGAGTGAGTACACAAACGACCCCCTACCATCCCAATGGCACCTCCCCGTCACCCTCATCGAGTCCCGGGGCATTCCCCCTACCCGTGGAGGGGTTGAACATCTGGCTGCTCACACCACCGCCATCGGGTACTCCTAACTGCAGCAGTGGTACTCCACCTTACCACACACCACGGGTGGCGTCACAAACTTTAAACATACTCCCCCGTGTAAATATTCCCCTTTTATTCCAAGTGGCCGTGCGACCCCGGCCCACAGGTCCGGAGATCCCTCAAGCCATCGCAGATCCGAATCCGAGCAGCCCGGCTGCTGACGCGGGGGCGGCACATTTACATCTGTCAGTAACAGAAATAATGAGAATCAGTAACATTTACAGCCTACCTGTCCATCACACCACAATATGCACAGTGTGATAATAGTGATCCCTTGAAGCCCATTGACTTTGTAGACAGTGAAGATAGCAATCATTAGGCGATTCTTACAAGGACTGCTACACATTGCCACTTCTAGGCATTTTACAGTAGTGTAACAAATTGTATTTATTACGACTTGAAACATTCAAATCCAGAGGCGTAATGTAAAGCTCTCAAGCTGGGTTGCTGACCATCTAGAAATTCCAGGACAGTCCGTAAAAATAGGACACTTTTTTGCCTTGTCCATAAGCATGTAAGGCTTTCATGATTTTTTTGAAGCTGAAGAAATGTGTATAGATAGGTTTAGACTGTAATTATCATTATTTTACAGTTTAAAATGCATGCAGATAATGTCTTCATATCTGAATTATGGGCTCTAGACATGGAACACTTATAAGCATAATGAATTATTAGGGTTTTACAATGAGTACGTAAAAAATATTGTCTGACTTTGATTTTTTGATAAGCTGTCCAGAAAAAATAAAACGTCAAGTTGCAGCCCTGCTCTTGGTCCACTATGGGACAGAGCTCCAGACTGGCCAGGTATAAGACTTGTGTTTGGTAGAAGGAGCTTTGCGTACTCTGAGGCACCATGGCCTAGTTACTGTCCCTACCCCGGCATCTCCTGATGCTATATCCCTGTAAACATCTCAAATTGCTGGACAGTTAATCCACAGTCTAAAGGGAATCTTCTTAATTGCAAATCATATAAACCTTTAATTTTAATGAGCATTTTATGGGTCACTCAGACTCCCATTAAAATTGAAACGCTTTTGTAAATATATCTAATGTCAGAGAGATTACATTTATTTGATTTTATTATGTCAAGAAAATGTAGTTAAATTACAGATTATACTATACTAAAGGACTGAGTGACGGGGGACAATTCCTTGGATCGTGGGGCAATGCCCATGGGGCACTCAGCTTCTATATTGCACAGTAGAGTAGATGTTTTTCTGGACTGTCTGTGTAGTCACAAAGCAGATTTGGAAAATTTTGGCACAATTTTTAATTTAGATCTGTTTATTGTGTCTATTGCTCTGAGTTTCTTTCTCGACGAAAAGGGGTAATGGTTCAAAATACAATAATGTGTGAAAATCTGAGCCAAAACATAGGCATACAAAAACAGGAGGTGGAATAAAATTAGACAAAAGTACAGTGTATCTAAATGTGTGCCAAATTTATTATCCAGGTTAAGCCAATGTCTAGTCTAAGTTTGTGCTGTCTACATATAAGATTGGGTTAGTAATTATGTTTAATGTAGAATGGACTTGAGCTGCATTGTGCTCACGCTGTGAAAGAAGAGGTATAATCACAAATTCATTCAGAATTCTATGTGATATATGGTATATATATCCGAGTTGTAAATAAGATCTGTATGGTCATGGGCTTTAAAGGCTACTAGTAACCTACTGACAGACATAGGCCTCATTCAGACGTCAGTAATTTTAACTGTATGAAGAAAAACGTTCTGATTATCAGCAGTGTTTTCATCTAATTTTCATCTAAGCTTGGTCAGTCACTGCATCAGTTTTTACCATCAGTGTTTTATAAGTGACTAGCAAAATACCTGTGCGCTCACGGAAAATGACATGTTAAATTACTTACGCTTGCTTAGGGTAAATTTTCAGTTTGACCCTAAAGTTGACATCGTCACCGTTTAAAATTTGTTTTTCTCAACTCTTCTTTTTTGTTAGTATGACGTTAACAGTTGGTTATTTTACAAACTTGTCGTAACTGAGACAAACAACTAATTTTTTAACAAATTTTTAATAAATATTAAAATTTACTCTCACATACCAAGCAATTCCAAGTTAAACTTTTTTGTTTGACAATGTTCGCATATTATGTCCATTTTACCTATAATGACTTTCTCACGTGGTGAAACGTTTCCACATCAGCTTCTAGTCAGCCAGCCTACATCTTTGCAGAAGTTGCATATGTCGTATGAGGTCATTTCAATGATGTTCATCCTTTTGTTCAGATATTTCTGCATCCTTTGATTCAGCTTGTCTCATCCATTTCTCCTGAAGGATGACATTCCCGGTGTTCAGAGGTTTCAGTTGCCTTTTTTTCAGCGTGTCTCATCCATTCTCTTTGAAGCTGGGACGCGCATTATTCACTTGTCTCAGCTGTTTGAGAAAGGTTTGCTTTCTTTGCTTTTGGATTAACTTGCCCAATAAATGGTTGTTTTTTGGGCGGTATTTTAAAAACAGTCCTTAATATTATGACCCTTAATCATCACACAATGATCTGGGATCTAATAGGTGAATCTATGTATATATATATATATATATATATATATATATATATATATATATATATATATATATATACAGCGTCGGACTGGCTACCGGAGGAATCTCCAGTAATGCCAGGCCTGGATTCAGGTGCCTGCATTGCACTCGGAGCTGTCACCTGAGCTCCGGCATGCAGCCAAGACTGTACCGTGAGCGCCGAGTGATTGATTCCCCGGCGCTTGCGGTTCAGTTCATGTCAGCTGCAGACAGGCCGGGCCGATCTCCGGTGCTCTCACCTGAACTCTGGAGATCACCCCGGCCTGTCTGCAGCTGTCATGAACTGAACCGCAAGTGCCGGGGAATCAATCACTTGTCGCTTGCGGGACAGTCTAGGCTGCACTCCGGAGCTCAAGTGAGAGCTGCGTAGTGCAATGCATGTACCTGAATCAAGGCCTGGCATTACTGGAGATTCCTCTGGTAGCCAGTCCGACACTATATATGTGACGCCCTGGACACTCCAGGGGTCACAGGTCACTACACACACCACATACACTCCCACCCCAGTAAGGTACCATCAGTCAACAAAGACCTGATTGCCTCCCTCAGAGTCAAACAGGCACACCAGGTGGGCGGAGTCAGGTGGATAGACACGCCCCCCGAGGAGTCTGCTGGCCTGAGGCAGTAGGTACCAGCAGATTAAGTTTGGAGAGAGGAGTGAGAGGAGGACAGTTCTGTGTGGGGCCTGGGTTGGAGCCTAGGACCCCCGATCAGTCAGGCAGGCAGACGGTAGTGGCCGCCTGCAGGAGACCGGGAATACGACCGTAAGGGACCGGGACAGGGTAGTGGCCCGCCGGAACCGAACCGGGGAGCCAACTGGATACAGGAGCACCAGGCAGGGTACTCAGACCCCGAACTAGGCTATAAGCCACCACCATAGTCAAATCAACTGATTGCAGTCTGGACCTCAGGGGTTCATTCCCACCTAAGTCCCGATTGAAGGCAACAGCCCAACCCATCCGGATAGGTGACACCGTCAAAGGCCAGAGATCCAAAGGCCCAGCGTCTGTGGGCAAACGGGCTCCTACGACACTTATACGCCAGGGAGCGGACTACCATTGGCCGGGCACAGTAGTCAAATACACACACAGGTGCAGGAGAAAGGCGGACATTGCCAACCTGACTGGAGAAGCTGCAGCCGGCTGCAGGCCCCGTTCATCACCCCATTTGATTTACCAGCGACTCCAGTGTCTTGTATCGGAGTGAGTACACCAGTGCCCTCAGGCACCACACCGCGCTGCACCGCAACACTGCGCCCTGCCCTCGCAAACCGGGCCCCGGGACCAACATCCCCCTACCCACGAAGGGGTCAACACCTAGCTGCGCCACTACACCGCTCCCGGGAGTCCCATACCTTCACCGGAGCGGTGGTGTCCATAATTACCACAACCCGTGGGTGGCGTCACGAACTGCCATCCCAAAACCAAATACCCGCATCCCCCACGCATAGCGCCAACCCCCCCTTGCAGAGCGACGGGACCCCCTGGTCCATGAGAGGCTCGAGCCACCACCCGTAGAACACGAGCACGAACCCGAGCGGCTCGGCGGTCGCAGCCGAGGCCGCAGGGCGGTGCACATCTATATATATATATATATATATATATATATATATTTATTTATATATTTATTATATATATATTATATATATATATATATATATATATATATATATACATATATATAATAAGAAGAAAATGAGTGTCCTGAAGGATCTCAAATTTCAGTTATCAAAGCTGCCTCACACTCAGACTATTTTAATTGTCCATAGCAACCAATCAGAGCTTAGTTCTTTCTTTACCTCAGCAGCTTCAATGCTGAAAGCTGCACTCTGGTTGCTATAGACAACCAGAACAATCTTACTGTTAGGCAATTTTCTTAAATGAGGTACCAGTTACGTCTGTGCTAGTTGTTGACAGGTGTGGCTATAGCAACAGAATTTAGAGTCAGTTATCAAGTTACCCAACTTTAGGGGCACTTTGCACGCTGCGACATCGCAGGCCGATGCTGCGATGCCGAGCGCGATAGTGCCCGCCCCCGTCGCAACTGCGATATCCTTGTGATAGCTGCCGTAGCGAACATTATCGCTACGGCAGCTTCACATGGACTCACCTGTCCTGCGACCGTCGCTCTGGCCAGCGACCCACCTCCTTAGTAAGGGGGCGGGTCGTGCGGCGTCACTGCGATGTCACACGGCAGGCGGCCAATAGGAGTGGAGGGGCGGAGATGAGTGGGATGTAAACATCCCGCCCACCTCCTTCCTTCCGCATATCCTACGGAAGCCGCAGTGACACCGGTAGGAGATGTTCCTCACTCCTGCGGCTTCACACACAGTGATGTGTGCCGCCGCAGGAGCGAGGAACAACATCGGACTGTCGCGTCAGCGTAATCATGGATTACGCCGACGCTGCACCGATGATATGATTACGACACTTTTGCACCCGTTAATCGTATCATCGAGCCTTTACACACTATGATGTCGCATGCGATGCCGGAAGTGCGTCATTTTCAATTTGACCCCACCGACATCGCACCTGCGATGTCGTAGTGTGCAAAGCCCGCCTTAGCGTCTATATAGTTGCTGCCTCTTTAAGAGCAAATTTTTGGGTGCGGTCAGTTTAATTCTTTAAGACTCTTTGGGCAAAAACTGTGGTTTTGCATTGAACAAACAGACACCCATTTTTTCCTTTTTTTCTAAAAAGCCTAAATTTGGGGGACCAAATCTCATAAAAGGGGGAGATTTCAAGTTTTAACCCCTTCACAACCTTGGACGTATATAAACGTTCTAGGTCGTGTTCCCCCAGTAACCGCTGGCGACAAGCCTGCAGTAATCCCCACACATGTCTGCTGATCTGCAGACATGTGAGGCTAAGGGGTACTTTGCACGCTGCGACATTGCAGGCCGATGCTGCGATGCCGAACGCGATAGTCCCCGCCCCCGTCGCAGCAGCGATATCCTTGTGATAGCTGCCGTAGCGAACATTATCGCTACGGCAGCTTCACATGGACTCACCTGTCCTGCGACCGTCGCTCTGGCCGTCGACCCGCCTCCTTGTTAAGGGGGCGGGTCGTGCGGCGTCACTCCGACGTCACACGGCAGGCGGCCAATAGGAGCGGAGGGGCAGAGATGAGCAGGATGTAAACATCCCGCCCACCTCCTTCCTTCCTCATATCCTACGGAAGCCGCAGTGACGCCGGTAGGAGATGTTCCTCGCTCCTGCGGCTTCACACACAGCGATGTGTGCTGCCACAGGAGCGAGGAACAACATCGGACTGTCGCGTCAGCGTAATTATGGATTACGCCGACGCTGTACCGATGATACGCTTACGACGCTTTTGCGCTCGTTAATCGTATCATCGAGCCTTTACACACTACGATGTCGCATGCGATGCCGGAAGTGCGTCATTTTCAATTTGACCCCACCGACATCGCACCTGCGATGTCGTAGTGTGCAAAGCCCGCCTAACAGTCACAGGTAGATCAGAGTTCCATCTGCGCCCACTTACAACTTAGATTGCACTGTCATAATCTGACAGCATGATTTAAATGGCCACAGCGGTGATCCCGCCACTCTCTGCCACCATCGGTAGTCAGATGATGACCCCTGACACTACCATAACTCACTTTCTGTGAGAGCCGAGAGAGCACCTTCAATGATCAACATGAAAGTGAAAGAAAAGAAACACACAGCGAAAAATCCTTAATTTGGAATAAAAGACAAACAAATCCTCTTTCACCATTTTATTAAAATCCCAAAATACCCCTCCAGGTCCCAAGTAATCCACACGGCACTGTCAGCTCTGCTACATGAAGAAGCAGCAGCACCGTAGAACACGATCGCTGTGTCCGCTCCACGTAGCACATGAAGAGAATCGCGCTGTCACCTCAGACTTCAGTCTGCTTTGCAGACCTCAAGATATCGAAATCTGCCCATGTTCCTCAGTGGAGCCAGTGGCTGAATGGATAGAGTGGTCGCCTAATAAACATAACTTCAGTAGTTCAAGTCCCGGCTGTGTCGGTAAAGATTTTTTTTATTTTCAATTTTAAATTAATTAATTATTCTTCTTTATTTATAATTACTTATAAAATATTATTATCATAATTATGCACAGAGGGGAGTAGCTGGACATTATCTATGAGCCGCTTCACGGAATGAGGTCTCTCTCTCGCTCTCTCTCTCCTCTCTCTCTCCTCTCTCTCCTCTCTCTCTCTCCTCTCTCTCCTCTCTCTCTCCCCCCTCTCTCCTCTCTCTTTCCCCCTCTCTCTTCTCTCTCTCCCCTCTCTCGCTCTCCTCTCTCTCCTCTCTCTCTCCTTTCTCTGTCTCCTCTCTCTCTCCCCTCCCTCTCTCCCCTTTTCTCTCCCCTCTCTCTCCCCTCCCTCTCCTCTCTCTCTCCCCTCTCTCTATCTCCTCTCTCTCCTCTCTCCCCTCTCTCTCCCCCCTCTCTCTCCTCTCTCTCCTCTCTCTCCTCTCTCTCCTCTCTCTCTCTTCTCTCTCTCTTTTTTTCCCACTGATGCATCAGCTGATTGTATAAAAGCCATTTATACAATCAGCTGCTGTGTCATGTGATTCAGGCCCTTGAACCTGACACATCATCTGCCCACGTAATTTTTTGGGGGGGCAAAAAACTCCTGCATACAGTCCTGGATGGAGTATGCTGAGCCTTATAGTTCTGCAGCTGCTGTCTGTCTGTATGGAGGAGAGCAGACAGCAGCTGCAGAACGACAAGGCTCAGCATGCTCCATTCACTAGTGTATGCAGGAGAGCAGACAGAAGCTGCAGAACTACAAGGCTCAGCATACTCCATCCAGGACTGTATGAAGGAGTTTTTTTCCCACCAAAAAAATGACGTGGGCTTCGCCATATTTTTGTATGCTAGCCAGGTACAGCAGGCAGGTGCGGCTGCCCCCAACCCCCAGCTGCCTATTTGTACCCGTCTGGGAACAAAAAAAATAGGGAAGCCCTTTTTTTAATTATTTCATAAATTTCATAGTTACATAGTTACATAGTTACTAAGGTTGAAAAAAGACCTAGGTCCATCTAGTTCAACCTTCCTCCACCAGTTCTACATTTGGTCACAAAGTCATTTATAACCAACAATGTTGTGTGTACTGAGGAAATCATCCAGCCCTTTTTTGAAAGCTGTTATAGTATCTGCCATTACTACCTCTTTTGGTAGGGCATTCCACAGTTTGACTGCTCTAACTGTAAAGAACCCTTTCCTATTTAGCTGTCGGAATCACTTTTCTTCCACTCGCAGTGAATGCCCCCTGGTCCTTAGTATTCTCTTCGGAAGAAATAAGTCATGTGCCAGTCCTTTATATTGACCACACATGTATTTATACATATAAATGAGATCTCCTCTGAGACGTCTTTTTTCTAAGCTAAACATATCTAACTTTTTCAACCTGTCGTCATATGGGAGGCCTTCCATTCCTTGTAGTAGTCTAGTTGCCTGCCTTTGAACTGACTCTAACTTCTGAATGTCCTTTTTAAAATGTGGAGCCCAAAACTAAATCCCATATTCCAGATGTGGCCTTACAAGTGATTTATAGAGGGGTAACAATACGTTGGGATCACGGGATCTAATCTCTCTTTTTATACACCCTAGAATCTTGTTTGCTTTAACAGCTGCTGCTTGACATTGAGTGCTGCTGCTCAGCTTATTTGTAATGAGAATACCCAAGTCCTTCTCCTGTTCTGTAGCCCCGAGTTTACTTCCATTTACTGTATACGCAGTTATAGGATTACTCCGTCCTAGGTGCATTACTTTACATTTATCAATATTAAATCTCATTTGCCAAGTATCTGCCCATTCTGACATCTTATCCAGATCTTTTTGTAATATTATACTATCAAGGTCAGTTTTTAATATCCTACATAGTTTGGTGTCATCAGCAAAGACACACTTTACTATCAATCCCATCCACAAGGTCATTAATAAAGAGATTAAAAAGAATTGGTCCTAGCACAGATCCCTGCGGCACCCCACTGCTGACTATGGCCCATTTAGAGAATGTTCCATTTATGACCACTCTTTGTTTCCTATCTTTTAGCCAATTCCTTAGCCAGTTGCATATAGTTTCTCCTAGTCCTGCTTCTTGAGCTTTAGTATAAGGCTATTATGTGGTACAGTATCAAATGCCTTTGCAAAGTCCAAATAAATCACATCAGCTGCATTACCAATATCCAGGTTTGCACTTACCCCCTCATAGAACAGGTTGGTTAGACACGATTTATCTTTCATGAATCCATGCTGTCTGTCAGTTATTATATTATTTTCTGCAACATATTTTTGCATGTCATCCCTTAAAATGCCCTCAAAAACTTTGCATACTACTGATGTCAGGCTTACTGGATGGTAGTTGCCTGGATCTACCCTCTTACCTTTCTTAAATATCGGTACCACATCAGCAATCCTCCAATCCTGAGGCACCAACAATGTTACAAGCGAGTAACACAATACAGCGGTCTGTCAATTATGGAGCTCAATTCCCTCAATATTCGTGGATGAATGCCATCTGGCCCTGGGGATTTGTCAATGTTTAATTTACTCAGACGTAGGCGTACTTCTTCTTGTGTTAAATTAATTATATCAGGTGGTGAACTTTGATTTTTCACTTGTTGAATGATGCCTGGTACAGTCAGTTCCTTGGTGAACACAGAAGAGAAATGCCTATTTAATATCTCAGTCTTTTGTTTGTCCTCTATAACTAACTTATTATTATATTTTAAGGGGCCAATACTATCCTTTGTTTTCCTTTTGGCATTAAATAATTAAAAAAAAAATCGACATGAGCTTCGCCCCATTTTTGTGTCCAGCCAGGTGCAACTAGGCAGCTGGGGATTGGAATCCGCAGCACAGGTTGGCCTGAGCTTTCTGAGCCCCTCTGCTGTGAATTGCAGTCCACAGCCACCCCAGAAAATGGCGCTTTCATAGAAGCGCCATCATCTGGCACTGTATCCAACTCTTCCAGCTGCCCTGAAGCCTGGTGGCTTGCTGTGTAATAATGAGTTAATACTACCTTTGTTTTACTAGCTAGTATTAAGTCAGAGATTCTTAATATCAGGCAAGTTTGACCTGGCCATTAAGAATCTCCAATAAAGGGTTAAAAAAAAAGACACCACACAGAGAAAAAATACTTTAATAGAAATAAATACACAGACACACTTAGAGACTTTATGTTTATTACACCCTCTCATCCCTCCACGATCCATGGTTTTCTTTCTTCTTTCTCCTTCAACCCATGCAGCTCTGCTACATCAGAAAGCACTGCATGGGAGGAAGATGCTGCTGCTCCCCGTGCAGTCTGTTCACTCAGTGAGTGAGCAGAGTCTGCAGGCTGTAAGCGGTGATGTCACCGCTGACAGGCTATAGCAACGGTGATCTCCGTTATGGCAGCCGGTGAATAACAGAACGGGGAAGCCGACCATGTGCCAGAGCATTTCGCCGATACACGGAGATGCTGGAACGATCACCGCGTACCGGAGAGATGCAATGACAGGACCTAGCAATGACATCTAGCCATGTGACCAGTCTGTAGCCAATGAGATAATAGACATGTGACTGGTCACATGCTTTTTTGATGTCACGGAAGGTGCTATCATCAGTGCTGGTTACCGGGAGGACGCAGCGATTATCGGAAGGAAAAGCGGCGGGAGACAGAGTTCAGGATGCGTCTCGGGGACCTGTAACTGTTATGGCAATGTTTATTAACTGTATGTGTACATTTATTATGTGTTTTTATGTGTTTGTGTTTGCCTGCCATTGGTTTCAATGGGGCTCGAGAGGTTCGTCGAACGGTTCGTCGAACCGAACGCGAACGGAGCCTCCGTTGGACGAACCGAACCAAACTTGAGCCTTCAGAGGCTCGCTCATCTCTATTAAGGACATTAGCACCAGGTGCCTGATTAACACCAATAACTTGCAGGTATCTGAAAGTGTTCTCTAATTTTGATCAGTGTTCTTTTTCATTTATCTCATTTACATTTTCATTATGTTCTTTTGAAAAAAAAATCCATTTATAAAACAAGCTTTAAATACTGCTAGTTTACTCATGTTAGGGTGTAATCACATAGGACAACACAGTGACCTTAACATTTAGAAATTTGTGTGTTGTTCTCTAATTTTGATCTTCGGTGTATATACATTTTCACTGATGGACATATTAATAAATGACAAAGCCTCTCCCATATATTAAAATGGTAATGACGGACAGCACATAGCTTTTACATGGATGACAATGTGTGCTGCACCTTATTTTTAAGGACCTATAGATTGTAAGGATAATTTCTGATCAAAAATTGACATATTTCCATGATTGCTTACAGACCACTCAGTCTGCAAAAACCCCCACAGACATGTGAACCGTCACATAAGCTGTCAAAACCACTGATTGAACATGTTTGTAAAACAGCTGTCTGAATAAGACTTTAGTAACAGCTTCCGTAAGCCGTAAATGTCTCGGATGCAGCACGCATTGAAGGGGTTACTAATAGAATATCAGTAATTGCAATTGTCAGTTGTTATTAGACGGTGGGCGGTTCTGCTGTGCCTTCTTTTTGCCCACTCACAATAATTTCCTCAGAGCTGCCGAGCCAAGGGCCCGCACCATGGCAAGTTATACAAGTGTTGGGTTTGTACTTAATTAAAGTTGAGCATTAATTAACAAGTTGCCAGAGTAGGCTCCAGTGATGCAATTACCCTCTGACTGCACTGTGAATGCTGCTTGAGTTTTGCTTTTCCACTGAGAACAGGAGAAGAAATTGCTTTTTCAGACTTCATCATAAGCAAAAAAATTGGAGCAAGTAAACGTCAGCTCTGTGCAGTAACAGCGGGGCAGGCTATTACTGCCTCAGAGGCTTATTGTTTTCTAATTTTGGAACAAACTTTGCATGTAAATTAATTTTTGTTACCTATGTATAATGTGTACAAGCCTCCATGCTGCTGTACGAGCAGCCGCATGAGAAAATAGATTTGGCACGTTAAGCACTGACTCATAACTAGCAATAATAGGCAATACATGACCCTGGAATTGCTGACTCCGGTCTTCCTCCCGTCTCCTTCCACCATTCCCATTCTTATCTAAAATGACTACGCAGACACCGAATATCTTTGGATAATTCTGGCCATAGCAGCCATTTTATTAACATAAATACATAACCAATAAAATTGCAATATGGTAAGGTCCTTGAAGCTACAACCCTGGTGATCCCCATAAACCGAACCATAAAACCAACTTGCTCCCAGCCGTTACCCACACTGGCTCAGGCGCACCAACTGTAAGGGTTAATCCTTCATTAACCCCAACACACCCACAGGGGCCCCGACATCCCCGTCGGGATTCCCCTCCAAATCACCAGGTGACCAGCAATTATGCCAATGAGGGGATCCACACCCGTATGGATTCCCCGAACAATTTTAACCAACTTCAAGGACCCACCAATAACACGCCAATCAGCCACTACGACCCGATAAACCCCCCCCCCCCCCCCCCCGTCTATCATATAATGCACCCCAGACATATCATAACTATCAGGGAGGGCGGGCGGGACTCTTCCTTCAGCCAGGGGAGCGGGAAAGTGCCGCTCCTCCCCCTGTCCCCTCCAATCCTTTCAAAACGGGCTCGCACCCCCTCCCCCCACCCATGACACCCTGACCTCCCCACCAATCAGGGGTCATGCAGGCCTCCGCAAATGCCCCGGGGGGGGGAGGGGGGGCAATGCTCCGTCCTGTCTTGACCCTGGAATTGCTGACTCCGGTCTTCCTCCCGTCTCCTTCCACCATTCCCATTCTTATCTAAAATGACTACGCAGACACCGAATATCTTTGGATAATTCTGGCCATAGCAGCCATTTTATTAACATAAATACATAACCAATAAAATTGCAATATGGTAAGGTCCTTGAAGCTACAACCCTGGTGATCCCCATAAACCGAACCATAAAACCAACTTGCTCCCAGCCGTTACCCACACTGGCTCAGGCGCACCAACTGTAAGGGTTAATCCTTCATTAACCCCAACACACCCACAGGGGCCCCGACATCCCCGTCGGGATTCCCCTCCAAATCACCAGGTGACCAGCAATTATGCCAATGAGGGGATCCACACCCGTATGGATTCCCCGAACAATTTTAACCAACTTCAAGGACCCACCAATAACACGCCACAACGAAGGCACCTTGATAACCTTCAAGTGCCTGAGACCCCCCTCAACCTCAGAGCCCTTTCAATACCTCCCTGCAGGCCGAGGGTCCACAAATCGATCCCTACCGCATTCAAGTGTACCCCGTCCGCCAACCAAAATTCCTCTTCCGTCCTTTCCAACTCCACATGCCGGATACAAACACCCCCATTCCGACTAACAAACTTTGAAATCGCCCTATTAACCTTCGCCCGCGCCTTGTTCAGCCTCTCAACAGACCGTGCTTTCCGCCAACTCCTTCTCGCCACCATCTCTGACCACACTACCGTAATCCCTGGAAAAGACACCCATAGCCGCAACAAGTCGTGCTTGATGTCTTTTATTAGGATTCTGAAAGGCCTTTTCCCTAGATCGTTCCCCCCAACGTGTAAGACCAACACATCAGGAGGCCTGTCTAATCGGGCATATTTATTCACCTCTGTTAACACCCTGCTCCACCCTAACCCCCGAACCCCGAGCCACCTTATGAGAGCCACGTCCCTGGCGAAGCCTAACTGTCTCCCGTTCCTTCTCGCATCCGCTCGCCGGGCTCCCCAATACACGTAGGAATGGCCCAAAATCCAGACCAGCGGGGGGGAGGGAAGGGGTGTTTCTGCAATACAAAAGCACAAACAAACAACCATTTTAGTGCCTGATACCCTCAACCGAAACACCCACACCCCGGCCGCCCCCCCCCCCCCCCATTCACCGTAAAAATCCCCCACTCAGTTATCGACCACCGCCTGGGGGCGGACGTATAACTTAAAACGCCCCGACTTCCACCTACCAATCTGTTTAACCGCGTCTTCAGACAAACCGCACATGGAAGCCTCTGTCGCCGCCCCTATCCGAAAAGAATGCGATCCAAAAGACTTAGGATCTAACCCCAACAACTTCAAACACGCCCTGAAAACACTCACAAACTGATATCGTGACAAGAAAGACCCGTCATCATGACACAACAGCGGGCCGTCCACCTTTTTACGAATCTGTGCAAAATTCTTGAAACACCTCAACGGGCACATATCCGATCCCCTAACTGCTCCCAAACACACTCGCTTTCCTGCCCCCCGTTGATCAGTTTTAGATTTACTTATCCACAATTCAATTCCCCTGTCCACCGCCATAACGTCACCACGACTCAAACCCCCAGGGGACAACTTACTGGGAGATACCAACTCCCCCACCCGCAAGGCTCCAAAAAACGCCAATGAAAACGCCAACCTAAACAAATGTCCCTCAAACGGGGATGTACAAACCTCCCCCAACACCCCACCCAGCCGCTCCAATAATCCAAATGACACTGGTCGTCTACCATCTAGTGGCTTTCGTCCTCTGCGAAAACCCTTCAACGCCTGAACAACCAAAAAACACTTAGTTAAATCTCGTAACCCCCGTAACCGGAAACCAAATGCTAACCCTGCCATGAAACGATTTGCCTTTGCAACCGACCACCCTGCTACCGCCGCTTCCCCCAACTTTTCCAACAATATTCCCAACTGATCCTCTTCAGAAAAATCCCCACCCTGCAACCATTGCTCCCAAAGCCCCCATGCTGCCTGATATGCTGTCCACGTGTTACCCGATAAGGACGCCCTAATTAGCGGTCCCGCTGCCCGAAGACCACGTTCCAAAGGTGTGCTGGGCACTCCAACCCGCTGGACTCTGCCTCTGGTGCGCAAACCCGGAACCGATCCCACTGAAAACGAGAGAGGGAATCAGCTATTAGGTTCTGAACACCTGGCACATGAGCCGCCGTAATACATGCATTAATTTGCAGACAAACCAATACCAATTCCCGTAACACCCGAACGACCGGAGGAGAGGTCGCCGAAAACTGATTAATCGCCACCACAACCCCCATGTTGTCACAGTTAAAACGAATCTTCTTGTTTGCCAACCGGCCTCTCCAAAGGTGAAGTGCCACCATTATTGGAAAAATTTCCAATAGCGCCACATTCTTTGTCAAGCCTGCAGCCGTCCAGTTGTCCGGCCACCGACCCACACACCACTGACCCTGGAATAAAGCTCCGAAACCTGAACTGCCCGCCGCATCCGTAAACAACTCCAAGTCAAAATTGTCCACTGCATCCTCCATGATCAGGGAACGACCGTTATAGTGGTCCAAAAACTGTCCCCACACTGCTAAGTCCGCTTTGTGTTCAGCTGATAACCGAACATAATGGTGCGGAGCAACCACGCCCGCCGTTGCCCTGGCAAGTTGACGCGAAAAAATCCGGCCCATTGGCATCACCCGACAAGCAAAGTTAAGTTTTCCCAGAAGAGACTGCACTTCCCTCAATTGTAGTTTCTTCACCCGCCGTGCCCTTGCCACCTCGTCCCTCATGGCCGCAACCTTGTCCTCAGGAAGTCGAACTTCCCAGGCCACGGAATCGATTACAATGCCCAGAAAACTTAAACTAGTAGTCGGTCCCACCGTTTTGTCAGGCGCCAAAGGGACCCCAAATCGGTCCGCAACCCACTCCATAGTTGCCAAGATCCCGGCACACTGCGTCGAATCGGCCGGACCTACACACAAAAAATCATCGAGGTAATGTACCAATGCTGACAAGCCCGAAACGTCCCGAACAACCCACTCCAAAAAACAACTAAACGTTTCGAAAAATGCGCATGAGATTGAGCACCCCATGGGCAAACAGCGATCTACAAAATACGCCCCCTCCCAGAAGCAACCCAACAACCGGACACAATCTGCATGCACTGGCAAAAGCCGAAAAGCTGATTCAATATCCGTCTTAGCCATAAGTGCCCCCTTTCCACATTTTTTCACCCACCTTGTGGCCTCATCAAATGACGTATATACCACCGAACACAGTTCAGCCGGTATCCCGTCATTTACCGACCTACCCCTTGGGTAAGACAGATGGTGAATCAGCCGGAATTTCCCCGGCTCCTTTTTTGGCACCACCCCCAGCGGCGAGACCACCAGATCAGGAAAAGGAGGGGCCTGAAACGGCCCCGCCATCCTCCCTAAAGCCACTTCCTTGCCTAATTTTTCGGCCACGACCACCGAATGCTGATATGCTGACAAAAGGTTCTTCGTCGCCGCCGGCACATTAAAATTGGGAGCCGGAATTCTGAAACCCTCCCCAAAACCCAACCGCAAAACTTCAGCTTTCTCCCTATCGGGGTACCTATTTAGGTACGGAAGCATCGCGGCTAAGCTCACCGGCGTCAGACCCTTGGGTATGAGTGGTGCCGGGCTTGGATTTGCCTTTCTTAAAGCACTTTGCCGCTCCATGTGAGGTCCCATTACAATGGGTACAGAGGTGCTTAAAACGGCAGGTGGCCCCGAACTTGCATTGCCCCTCATTAAATTGCCAACACACGCCGGGCTTTTGCGAACCCCCTTGACCTTGCTGACTACCGGCACCCTGCGTTCCGGACTGGCCGGCAGACCCGGCCCCGCCCTGAAAGGGCTGGCCATATCTCGACGGCGCCATAACCCGTAACCACAAACCGATGTCCTTATGGTCCCATCTAATAGAAGGTCGAACGGCCTTCCGCTGACGAAACTGTTCGTCATACCTAAGCCATGTCTGCCCCCCATATACCCTGTACGCCTCACCAATAGCGTCCATATAACAAAACAAATGTGAACAGTTCTCCGGCGCCTTCTCGCCTATCACACTCGCCAAAATAGCAAAAGCCTGCAACCAATTAGTGAACGTCTGAGGGATCAAGCGCCATCGCCGCTTCTTCTCCTCCTCTTTCTTGCTCTCATCCTTTTTACCTTTGTCCAAATTAAATTTAGCCAACGGCAGCAGGGAGAAGATCTCTACGTATTCATCCTTCCATATCTTCTCCTTCACCTCTGTCTTAAGATGGGAACCCAAGGGACCCTCAAAACAGACGAAAACCTCGCCCCGCGCCCGATCATCCAAATGAAGCCTGTCCTCCTTATTCTTTTCCGTCTGAACCGACACCGACACCGGGGAAGCAATACCCGCCACCGGCGTTTCACTAATGCCCAAGGGAGGCGGATTAATCCAAGCCCCCACTGGCCCTAGGTGTTCCCGTGCCCCCCCAATCCGCTCCAGCAACGTACGCACACAACCTATAAGCTCCACCACATCCCCCCTTCCTGACACATATCCTCCACCCCCCGTGGGTATCCCCTGCCTAACCCCTGGGTGACCTACATCCCCCCTTGCGTTCTGTACCGGACAATACTGGGCAGACAAACAAGACATAGAACCATACTCACCGGGCTGCACGAGGGTAGCGGCCCCGTCAGCCGGACTACCAGACTCCTGACGTCCCTCCGGCTGCTCAGTAGACTCCTGGCTCCGCACCTCCGCTTCGCCGCCGTTGGCCCCTGCTGCTGCAGGGCCGGAAGATCCCTCCCGGAGCTGATCCTGTGGCTGAAGTCCGCCCCCCCAGCCGGCTGCCACGGGGGGCTGTCTGCGGTCCTCTGGATCCTGCCGACGCAGCTCCCACATCCCACTCCACGGGGCCCCCCCGGCATTCGGGGCCTCTGCTGATGAGGGCCCTGCACGCCAGGCCCGGTGCACTACTGATTCCAGCCGTCGCGATCCGCCCCCTCCGCTAGGGCCCGCCCCCTCATCCGATCTCCATCGCAGACAGGGCTCAGGGCGCTCGGCCGGCACATCACCAGAGCGCCCCGCCGCAGCCCCGACATCCATCGTTGCCACAGTGGGAGCAGGCCCCGCCCCCAACTCCAGGCAAGGCCTGCTCACCACCGCTGGACCCGGCCGCACTGATGAATTCCTCCCAGACCGGGGCCTGCTGGACTTTTTAGCACCTGGCGCCCGGCCTGGAGGGTCCCCGGAGGGGCTTCTAATGCGTCGCCGGGCCCGGGGAGTCACCTCAGGTGATAACCGCTCCGGCGGTCTGGATCTCCGGAGGCGCCGCTCACGTGGGGGGGGAGCCCCCACCGCCTCCTGACTCCCTCCGATGAGTCCCTGCACAGACGCCTGCAGCCAGCCTGGAGGATGGACGCCAGCCGCCGCTCGCAGCCGCTCCAGGATGATTTCCACGGACTCCATTGCCGCAGGTAAGATGCCTGCGACTCTTCCTTCAGCCAGGGGAGCGGGAAAGTGCCGCTCCTCCCCCTGTCCCCTCCAATCCTTTCAAAACGGGCTCGCACCCCCTCCCCCCACCCATGACACCCTGACCTCCCCACCAATCAGGGGTCATGCAGGCCTCCGCAAATGCCCCGGGGGGGGGAGGGGGGGCAATGCTCCGTCCTGTCTAGACGCTCTCCAGAGCAGGGTGGTCTCCACACAATACACCCGCAGCACACATACAAGCTGGAACTCATGTCCATACACACCAGTGACTGGCAGCTAACAAATGCAGGCCTTTACCATTTTATTTATCCTCACTATGAAGAATGCTAAGACCTGAGCTGTTTTGGCACAGACATTAATGTCTGTTGTGTATCATTTAGAGACAATGCACCCAGCACATTTGATTATTTGGCAACCGTCAGTCCTATTAATTCCAAATATTCCACAGTATATTTTGAGTTAGAATTTCTTGCTGTACATACAGCACACAAGTTAAAACTCAGCGTAAAAATTAACATTAAAAAATATTCATGCAAACAACATAGTATTAACTAGAGTTGAGGGCGGTTCGCGGTTCGAGGTTCTCCAGTTCGCGGCTTGAGTGATTTTGGGGGCTGTTCTAGATCGAACTAGAACTCGAGCTTTGTGCTAACGCTCGATAGTTCTAGATATGTTCGAGAACGGTTCTAGCAGCAAAATGACAAACTAATTACTAGCTGGCTTTCCGCTGTAATAGTGTAAGTCACTCTGTGACTCAAACTATTATGAAATTTCAGCGTATAGTGTGCGGGAACAGTGCATTCAGATCACTGCTGTTTGGATAATGGCGATCACCATTTTTTTTTTTTTCCTTGTCTTCCTTCCCTAAGCGCGCGCGAGTAGTGGGGCGGGCCAGCATGTAAGCCAATCCCAGACACACACACAGCTAAGTGGACTTTTAGCCAGAGAAGCAACGGCATGTGTGACAGGATGTCCATGTCACGTGTCCCTGCATTATAAAAACGGACATTTTCCTCCAGCACGCCATTATCTGCCTTCTGCGTCTTGGTGTCAGTCACCGCTGGCGTAGCTCCTGTCTCCGATACTGCTGTGTACGCTCTATACACAGCGCTATACAGAATAGGGATAGAAGTTTCTTTCAGCCCTTGTAAGGGCTAATACCGGCAGGGTCGGAGTCATAGGTGACAGTCAGGTCCGTGAAAACAGATTTTAACAGCTACACAAGATGACAGCGTCTGTGTAGCTAAGGTCAGGGATTTCCTCGCTGCATTTACCCATTAGGAGGGATAGAAAGGGAGGCTTCCTTTCCTCTACCCAGACCCACAACCCTACCACTGTACCCTCCTGCCCTTTGCACACTCAAACTCGTTGTTACTAAGCCATTATACTAGCAAACACTGAGGAAACTTAGTGGCATCCTAAAAGTGGCTGTTGGACTTCCATTAGTGTCCCACTGGTGCAAATCTATGTGCAGCACCTCTGCATTGCACACTCAAACTCATTGTTACTAAGCCATTATACTAGCAACACTGAGTAAACTTATTGGCATCCTAAAAGTGGCTGTTGGACTTCCATTAGTGTCCCACTGGTGCAAAGCTATTTGCAGCACCACTGCATTGCACACTCAAACTCATTGTTACTAAGCCATTATACTAGCAAACACTGAGGAAACTTAGTGGCATCCTAAAAGTGGCTGTTGGACTTCATTATTGTCCCACTGGTGCAAAGCTATTTCTAGCTTGTGGTTGCACAGGCACGCTAGGCCGCATTGTAGCACAGTGAAATTCACATTTCGACTTATGCTTCATTTTAAGTCGTGTACAGGGTGGGCTCCCCAGTATGCAGCAAAACCAGGCAACAGGAAAAGGACTCTAGTCAGTTGGGTTGATAAATGATTGTTTAACTTTACCAAAACAGACAATAAGAACCATGCATACAATTTAAATAATTGAGCAATCTATTCTGTTGCCTACTACCTGCTAATCCCTCTGCGTAGCAGTAATTGTGTGTATGTCCATGTGTGTGTGTGTGTGTGCGAACTCGACTTACCAGTGGCGCATCACAAGAGCTTCCCAGTTATCTACCTAAACATAGACAAAACACATTACCCCCCCTGAATACCCTTGTTAGCTGAAGCCTCACAGATAAGGCAGATGATAACAGTGTGAATGCAAACCACACAGCTCTGCAACACAGTCATGGAAATCTTGAAAATCAACAGTCAATGCAAACATGTGTCGCTGTCCCTCTATGATTTAAACTGTACGTGACAATTTGACAGTGCAGAGGCAGCAAGTCTTATTGTCTATAAATAGTCGACCTACCCAGAACAGATATGTGTTTTGCTAATAAAACAAAGTGTTGCGTGCCCGCATTATTGTCTGGGCACAGCCTACCGTACCCGGGTACTGTGATGTCCAGTTGCCAGAAATACAGACTGTACGCTCCTCTCATGGTAAGCAGTATAGACAGCACCGTAAGCATGTTGGTCTGTGGGACAGGATGCTGCTCACTGGCGTTACGGTACTCCTCACCAAACTCCAAAATGACTCCCCTCACAATTGAACGAAGTGTTTCCGCGGTGGCTCCTTGCTGTAACACACACCTTTAGCTTTTCCTTCTGTTCATAGACAGCATCTCCAAGTCCACACCCGAAGAGCAATTTCTCCTCCACGTCTAAGTGTGGAGAGGCAGCTAGTGCGCATGCGTGTGCCGATTTACCCCAGCCGCAGCCTAACTACAGTTTTTTCGCCTAGTGAGTATGCTCAGCCTGACTGTGCCATTCCTGAGGCTAAGTCTTCATTTCGGGATAAAGCGCATGCTCCCACACTTAGTGCGAAAAGCCTCTTTGCACAGGTACTTGCATTCCGTGCCGGGTCGAAGTCCTGTTTTGTGCCTAGACACCATGCTAAAGCTGATAGTCTTTTTTCAGAGACTGTATTTCATGCTACTGAACATGCTCAGGCACTTACTGCATCATAGACTAGGTCCGGTAATTAACTTTTTGGCCCTGCCCCTGATGTGGGGGGCCCATATAGACCACAGGGCATCAGGTGTCCTGATGATGTGGCCAGGCCACTCCCAAATCGCTTGCAGAGGCCCGCCCCTATGACTTGTCACCTAATTATTCATGGTCAGAGGATGACTGGTGAGGTGTTTGTGTCGTGGCAGCCATGAGGTCATTATTGAAGTTGCGGTTCCAAATAGAATGCTAGTTATGCCACTCATGACGTGTCACTCTGCTTTTGTCTCCAGGAGGTGCATTGTGGTCCACCCTGGTTTGGGGTGGACCCAGGTTATAAAACGGGCTGGAGCCAACAAGGAGGTGCGCAGTCTTCTATTATGCTCCGAAAGAGCACACCTCCATGTGTTGAACCCATTGCGGCTTTAGGCCAGAGGTAGGCAGGGATAGGGCGTCGATGCAGGCCGCCATTAACAGGCCTGCTGCTGCTGATGCGCCTGCTGTCCACAGGTGTGGCCCCAATGCACACGGTCAGCGTACTCAATGGCCCCTGTGATGTTAACAGGGAGTTCCTGGGCTGGGTGGGCGTGTGGACCCTGTGATGCTAACAGGGCTCCCAGTCTCCAGATCCGAGTGGCGTCTAACTCGGTTCAGGCTACTATTAGTTTCATAGCCACACAGCTCTGTATCCTCCACCTAACCTTCCAGTTGCCAACCTCTCCTTTTCCATCTGGGAGCACGGTGGACATTGACTGCTGATGGGGATATATACCTTTCTTTTTCTTATTAATTTTCGTTATATAGCGGTAACATAGTATATACCACTTTATCCAAATCTGCCAGTCCCACCGCAACAGATGGTGTTTCTTCAGCAAATGTTACTTTTGCTTAACCACCAAACCCAGGGACAAAAACTTTTTTCCCCTTTCCAACAAACCTGTTCCCTTTTCCACCAGCATCTGTCCTTTTTCAACTCATTTTGTATATCTGAATAGGATAACTGAAGTGAGCACTAATATATATATATGAGTGCAAGCCAAAAATACATACTATATATAAGAATAAGGCTGCACATCAAACTTAGATAATGGTATAATGCCTCAAGCATATGGAAAAATATTGGAATATACAATGAAAAATGCTACTTGCTAATTTGAACATGTGAATAATGAATTGCATACCTGCTATGAATATTAGGAAAAAGGAGATATTTAGCAATCGCATTGATCAATGTAACTGAGCCCCAAGGCCTCGTCAAGGCATATCTCTATATTGGGGTCCCTAGCTCTGTGACCCTAACTGTGTGTCATCTCATTGCAATTAAAAACTGCTATGGGTGGAGAGGGGTAACTAAGGACTTTCTTATATAGGAGATGGAAAAAACATGGCCGAAAGGGGCGGAGCTGTGTTCACATTCAGAAAAAAACCCACATATAACTGAATAGGATAACTGAAGTGAGCACTAATATATATATATGAGTGCAAGCCAAAAATACATACTATATATAAGAATAAGGCTGCACATCAAACTTAGATAATGGTATAATGCCTCAAGCATATGGAAAAATATTGGAATATACAATGAAAAATGCTACTTCCTAATTTGAACATGTGAATAATGAATTGCATACCTGCTATGAATATTAGGAAAAAGGAGATATTTAGCAATCGCATTGATCAATGTAACTGAGCCCCAAGGCCTCGTCAAGGCATATCTCTATATTGGGGTCCCTAGCTCTGTGACCCTAACTGTGTGTCATCTCATTGCAATTAAAAACTGCTATGGGTGGAGAGGGGTAACTAAGGACTTTCTTATATAGGAGATGGAAAAAACATGGCCGAAAGGGGCGGAGCTGTGTTCACATTCAGAAAAAAAAACCACATATAACTGAATAGGATAACTGAAGTGAGCACTAATATATATATATGAGTGCAAGCCAAAAATACATACTATATATAAGAATAAGGCTGCACATCAAACTTAGATAATGGTATAATGCCTCAAGCATATGGAAAAATATTGGAATATACAATGAAAAATGCTACTTGCTAATTTGAACATGTGAATAATGAATTGCATACCTGCTATGAATATTAGGAAAAAGGAGATATTTAGCAATCGCATTGATCAATGTAACTGAGCCCCAAGGCCTCGTCAAGGCATATCTCTATATTGGGGTCCCTAGCTCTGTGACCCTAACTGTGTGTCATCTCATTGCAATTAAAAACTGCTATGGGTGGAGAGGGGTAACTAAGGACTTTCTTATATAGGAGATGGAAAAAACATGGCCGAAAGGGGCGGAGCTGTGTTCACATTCAGAAAAAAACCCAGATATAACTGAATAGGATAACTGAAGTGAGCACTAATATATATATATGAGTGCAAGCCAAAAATACATACTATATATAAGAATAAGGCTGCACATCAAACTTAGATAATGGTATAATGCCTCAAGCATATGGAAAAATATTGGAATATACAATGAAAAATGCTACTTGCTAATTTGAACATGTGAATAATGAATTGCATACCTGCTATGAATATTAGGAAAAAGGAGATATTTAGCAATCGCATTGATCAATGTAACTGAGCCCCAAGGCCTCGTCAAGGCATATCTCTATATTGGGGTCCCTAGCTCTGTGACCCTAACTGTGTGTCATCTCATTGCAATTAAAAACTGCTATGGGTGGAGAGGGGTAACTAAGGACTTTCTTATATAGGAGATGGAAAAAACATGGCCGAAAGGGGCGGAGCTGTGTTCACATTCAGAAAAAAAACCACATATAACTGAATAGGATAACTGAAGTGAGCACTAATATATATATATGAGTGCAAGCCAAAAATACATACTATATATAAGAATAAGGCTGCACATCAAACTTAGATAATGGTATAATGCCTCAAGCATATGGAAAAATATTGGAATATACAATGAAAAATGCTACTTGCTAATTTGAACATGTGAATAATGAATTGCATACCTGCTATGAATATTAGGAAAAAGGAGATATTTAGCAATCGCATTGATCAATGTAACTGAGCCCCAAGGCCTCGTCAAGGCATATCTCTATATTGGGGTCCCTAGCTCTGTGACCCTAACTGTGTGTCATCTCATTGCAATTAAAAACTGCTATGGGTGGAGAGGGGTAACTAAGGACTTTCTTATATAGGAGATGGAAAAAACATGGCCGAAAGGGGCGGAGCTGTGTTCACATTCAGAAAAAAAACCACATATAACTGAATAGGATAACTGAAGTGAGCACTAATATATATATATGAGTGCAAGCCAAAAATACATACTATATATAAGAATAAGGCTGCACATCAAAGTTAGATAATGGTATAATGCCTCAAGCATATGGAAAAATATTGGAATATACAATGAAAAATGCTACTTGCTAATTTGAACATGTGAATAATGAATTGCATACCTGCTATGAATATTAGGAAAAAGGAGATATTTAGCAATCGCATTGATCAATGTAACTGAGCCCCAAGGCCTCGTCAAGGCATATCTCTATATTGGGGTCCCTAGCTCTGTGACCCTAACTGTGTGTCATCTCATTGCAATTAAAAACTGCTATGGGTGGAGAGGGGTAACTAAGGACTTTCTTATATAGGAGATGGAAAAAACATGGCCGAAAGGGGCGGAGCTGTGTTCACATTCAGAAAAAAACCCACATATAACTGAATAGGATAACTGAAGTGAGCACTAATATATATATATGAGTGCAAGCCAAAAATACATACTATATATAAGAATAAGGCTGCACATCAAACTTAGATAATGGTATAATGCCTCAAGCATATGGAAAAATATTGGAATATACAATGAAAAATGCTACTTGCTAATTTGAACATGTGAATAATGAATTGCATACCTGCTATGAATATTAGGAAAAAGGAGATATTTAGCAATCGCATTGATCAATGTAACTGAGCCCCAAGGCCTCGTCAAGGCATATCTCTATATTGGGGTCCCTAGCTCTGTGACCCTAACTGTGTGTCATCTCATTGCAATTAAAAACTGCTATGGGTGGAGAGGGGTAACTAAGGACTTTCTTATATAGGAGATGGAAAAAACATGGCCGAAAGGGGCGGAGCTGTGTTCACATTCAGAAAAAAACCCACATATAACTGAATAGGATAACTGAAGTGAGCACTAATATATATATATGAGTGCAAGCCAAAAATACATACTATATATAAGAATAAGGCTGCACATCAAACTTAGATAATGGTATAATGCCTCAAGCATATGGAAAAATATTGGAATATACAATGAAAAATGCTACTTCCTAATTTGAACATGTGAATAATGAATTGCATACCTGCTATGAATATTAGGAAAAAGGAGATATTTAGCAATCGCATTGATCAATGTAACTGAGCCCCAAGGCCTCGTCAAGGCATATCTCTATATTGGGGTCCCTAGCTCTGTGACCCTAACTGTGTGTCATCTCATTGCAATTAAAAACTGCTATGGGTGGAGAGGGGTAACTAAGGACTTTCTTATATAGGAGATGGAAAAAACATGGCCGAAAGGGGCGGAGCTGTGTTCACATTCAGAAAAAAAAACCACATATAACTGAATAGGATAACTGAAGTGAGCACTAATATATATATATGAGTGCAAGCCAAAAATACATACTATATATAAGAATAAGGCTGCACATCAAACTTAGATAATGGTATAATGCCTCAAGCATATGGAAAAATATTGGAATATACAATGAAAAATGCTACTTGCTAATTTGAACATGTGAATAATGAATTGCATACCTGCTATTAATATTAGGAAAAAGGAGATATTTAGCAATCGCATTGATCAATGTAACTGAGCCCCAAGGCCTCGTCAAGGCATATCTCTATATTGGGGTCCCTAGCTCTGTGACCCTAACTGTGTGTCATCTCATTGCAATTAAAAACTGCTATGGGTGGAGAGGGGTAACTAAGGACTTTCTTATATAGGAGATGGAAAAAACATGGCCGAAAGGGGCGGAGCTGTGTTCACATTCAGAAAAAACCCCAGATATAACTGAATAGGATAACTGAAGTGAGCACTAATATATATATATGAGTGCAAGCCAAAAATACATACTATATATAAGAATAAGGCTGCACATCAAACTTAGATAATGGTATAATGCCTCAAGCATATGGAAAAATATTGGAATATACAATGAAAAATGCTACTTGCTAATTTGAACATGTGAATAATGAATTGCATACCTGCTATGAATATTAGGAAAAAGGAGATATTTAGCAATCGCATTGATCAATGTAACTGAGCCCCAAGGCCTCGTCAAGGCATATCTCTATATTGGGGTCCCTAGCTCTGTGACCCTAACTGTGTGTCATCTCATTGCAATTAAAAACTGCTATGGGTGGAGAGGGGTAACTAAGGACTTTCTTATATAGGAGATGGAAAAAACATGGCCGAAAGGGGCGGAGCTGTGTTCACATTCAGAAACAAAAAACCACATATAACTGAATAGGATAACTGAAGTGAGCACTAATATATATATATGAGTGCAAGCCAAAAATACATACTATATATAAGAATAAGGCTGCACATCAAACTTAGATAATGGTATAATGCCTCAAGCATATGGAAAAATATTGGAATATACAATGAAAAATGCTACTTGCTAATTTGAACATGTGAATAATGAATTGCATACCTGCTATGAATATTAGGAAAAAGGAGATATTTAGCAATCGCATTGATCAATGTAACTGAGCCCCAAGGCCTCGTCAAGGCATATCTCTATATTGGGGTCCCTAGCTCTGTGACCCTAACTGTGTGTCATCTCATTGCAATTAAAAACTGCTATGGGTGGAGAGGGGTAACTAAGGACTTTCTTATATAGGAGATGGAAAAAACATGGCCGAAAGGGGCGGAGCTGTGTTCACATTCAGAAAAAAAACCACATATAACTGAATAGGATAACTGAAGTGAGCACTAATATATATATATGAGTGCAAGCCAAAAATACATACTATATATAAGAATAAGGCTGCACATCAAAGTTAGATAATGGTATAATGCCTCAAGCATATGGAAAAATATTGGAATATACAATGAAAAATGCTACTTGCTAATTTGAACATGTGAATAATGAATTGCATACCTGCTATGAATATTAGGAAAAAGGAGATATTTAGCAATCGCATTGATCAATGTAACTGAGCCCCAAGGCCTCGTCAAGGCATATCTCTATATTGGGGTCCCTAGCTCTGTGACCCTAACTGTGTGTCATCTCATTGCAATTAAAAACTGCTATGGGTGGAGAGGGGTAACTAAGGACTTTCTTATATAGGAGATGGAAAAAACATGGCCGAAAGGGGCGGAGCTGTGTTCACATTCAGAAAAAAACCCACATATAACTGAATAGGATAACTGAAGTGAGCACTAATATATATATATGAGTGCAAGCCAAAAATACATACTATATATAAGAATAAGGCTGCACATCAAACTTAGATAATGGTATAATGCCTCAAGCATATGGAAAAATATTGGAATATACAATGAAAAATGCTACTTGCTAATTTGAACATGTGAATAATGAATTGCATACCTGCTATGAATATTAGGAAAAAGGAGATATTTAGCAATCGCATTGATCAATGTAACTGAGCCCCAAGGCCTCGTCAAGGCATATCTCTATATTGGGGTCCCTAGCTCTGTGACCCTAACTGTGTGTCATCTCATTGCAATTAAAAACTGCTATGGGTGGAGAGGGGTAACTAAGGACTTTCTTATATAGGAGATGGAAAAAACATGGCCGAAAGGGGCGGAGCTGTGTTCACATTCAGAAAAAAAACCACATATAACTGAATAGGATAACTGAAGTGAGCACTAATATATATATATGAGTGCAAGCCAAAAATACATACTATATATAAGAATAAGGCTGCACATCAAACTTAGATAAATGGTATAATGCCTCAAGCATATGGAAAAATATTGGAATATACAATGAAAAATGCTACTTGCTAATTTGAACATGTGAATAATGAATTGCATACCTGCTATGAATATTAGGAAAAAGGAGATATTTAGCAATCGCATTGATCAATGTAACTGAGCCCCAAGGCCTCGTCAAGGCATATCTCTATATTGGGGTCCCTAGCTCTGTGACCCTAACTGTGTGTCATCTCATTGCAATTAAAAACTGCTATAGGTGGAGAGGGGTAACTAAGGACTTTCTTATATAGGAGATGGAAAAAACATGGCCGAAAGGGGCGGAGCTGTGTTCACATTCAGAAAAAAACCCACATATAACTGAATAGGATAACTGAAGTGAGCACTAATATATATATATGAGTGCAAGCCAAAAATACATACTATATATAAGAATAAGGCTGCACATCAAACTTAGATAATGGTATAATGCCTCAAGCATATGGAAAAATATTGGAATATACAATGAAAAATGCTACTTGCTAATTTGAACATGTGAATAATGAATTGCATACCTGCTATGAATATTAGGAAAAAGGAGATATTTAGCAATCGCATTGATCAATGTAACTGAGCCCCAAGGCCTCGTCAAGGCATATCTCTATATTGGGGTCCCTAGCTCTGTGACCCTAACTGTGTGTCATCTCATTGCAATTAAAAACTGCTATGGGTGGAGAGGGGTAACTAAGGACTTTCTTATATAGGAGATGACCAAAAGTGCAACTCTGCAGGGACACCGTACTCAATGCCATCTCAGCACAGCAGCCAGCCCTCGGTCCCTCAGATGTGGACAAGTAAAAGACCATTTCCTCCTATCCATGACAAAACGTTGAGATTCACTCTGTGCAGCACTGTTGTTTAGTGGAAAAGCAGATCTAAGATTGCGTAACACCTTCTGCAGATACTCCTATATACGTGCTTCCCTTTCTATGGCAGGAATTATTTTGCCAAATTTTGTCTTGTACCGGGGATCTAACAGTGTGACAACCCAGTAGTTAGCATTACTTCGAATTTGTACAATCCGAGGGTCATGTTGTAGGTAGTGCAGCAAGAAGGCGCTCATGCGTCTTGTGCATCCAGGAGGACCAAGTCCTTGGTGTGTTGGTGGCAGAGAGGTGAGAATCGTGCCTCCTTCCTCTGCCCTCTCCCCCCAACCTCGCACAACTGGAATGTGAGCAAGCTATCACTCATCTGCTGAGTCTTCCATGCCCATCGCCAGTTCGTCCTCCATTTCTTCATGGGCTCCTGCACCTTCCTCAACACTTTTTGCTGATACTATGCGCCCTTGTTAATCCCTCTCCCCCACCATGACTGCTACCTAGGTGCCGCTGACCATCTGGACCTCATAGATCTTGTTATCCCTTCCGCATATGACTCCTCCTGTACTTCCTCCCCTTCCTCTTGTCCCAACACCTGACTCCGAATAATGCTTACAGTGTGCTCCATCATGTAGCTGACCAGAATTGTCACGCTGAGAATGGCATTGCCAGTGCTAAACATCTTCGTCGACATTTGTAAACTATGTAGAAGGGTGCATAGGTCCTTGATCTGACACCACTCCAGCAGCGTGATCTGCACCACCTCTGGATCAAGTTAGGCCAAGCTATATGTCATAACGTATTGCAGCAGGGTTCGGCGGTGCTGCCACAAACGCTGCAACATGTGCAGATTCAAATTCCTGCGTGTCGACGCATCGCATTTCAGGCGTTTAACCACCAGACCTAAAGACTTCTGGAGCGACGAAAGTTATTGAGCTGCTGTGTGCGAACAATGGAAGTGAGCACATAGCGAGCGTACCCGCTGCACAAGGCCATGTAGGCCGGGATGGTGTTTTAAAAATTGCTGGAGAATTAGACTCAACACGTGAGCCACACAAGGCACGTGTGTCACATTGTCACGGCGAAGGGCCGCACCCATGTTTGCATCATTGTCACACTCGGCCTTCCCTGGCTGCTGGTTGAGTGGAGACAACCATTGATGAAACTTGGTCTCCAGAGCTAACCATCAACAACTTCTCAGCGGTGTGACTCACATTTCCCATACATTTCAAAGTAAACATTTTACCGCATGATGGCATTGAGCTCTGCTGCCAGCATAGTAAGGAGGTGTGTGGTTTTCCTTGTGCGCAGTTACAAGGAAGGGTGCCCTGACCACACAGGGTTTGGGCCGAGGTGAAGGACCCACACGAGGTTGAGGAGGCAGTAGCAGTGTATTAACTTCTACATACAGAGGAATTATTGATACAACTCGTGGGGACAGCAAGACTTGTACAGCAGACCCTTCTCCATCTCTCCCCATAGTAATCCATTGCCCAGTCAGCGACATGTAACGCCCCTGTCCATGCTTACTGGGCCAAGTATCTGTTTTGAAATGCACCCTGTCACACAGTTTCTCAAAGAAGCGGTGATGTTTGGTGCGACATGCTGGTGTAGCGCGTGCACGCCTTTGTTGGAGTAGGAGTGGCGCCTGGGCATCGGCTCTTGGGGCACTGTGATGGGCATAAGGTCTCGAAAATCCTCGGTTAAAAAGGTTGGAAAGGAAGCATTTTGGTAGCCAACAGTTTGCAGATGCTGAAAGTCAAGCTCTAAGCCATGTCATGCCCTTCTAAAAGCATGTAAAACACAACAAGGGGACTCCAACCACAGTCTCCCTCGTTTCCACTAATTGGGCCACACACACCCCACTTGACTGGCATCATTTGACCCCCATTTTCAAGATGAAAAAGATGCTTTGCATGAAGCACTCTCAAAAATACGCATGCCTTTCACCTCCCCTGGATGACCCAGGGGAAGAAAAGTCCTCTGAAAGCCATGACTTGTTCATCTTGGTTCTTTTTTCAAAAGCGAAGGGACTCCAACCACAGTCTCCCTCGTTTCCACTAATTGGGCCACACACACCCCACTTGACTGGCATCAGTTGACCCCCATTTTCAAGATGAAAAAGATGCTTTGCATGAAGAACTCTCAAAAATACGCGTGCCTTTCGCCTTCCCTGGCTGAGCCAGGGGAAGAAAAGTCCTCTGAAAGCCATGACTTGTTCATCTTGGTTCTTTTTTTCAAACGCGAAGGGACTCCAACCACAGTCTCCCTCGTTTCCACTAATTGGGCCACACACACCCCACTTGACTGGCATCAGTTGACCCCATTTTCAAGATCAAAAAGATCCTTTGCATGAAGCACTCTCAAAAATATGCGTGCCTTTCACCTCCCCTGGATGACCCAGGGGAAGAAAAGTCCTCTGAGCGCCATGACTTGCTCATCTTGGTTCTTTTTTCAAAAGCGAAGGGACTCCAACCACAGTCTCCCTCGTTTCCACTAATTGGGCCACACACACCCCACTTGACTGGCATCAGTTGACCCCCATTTTCAAGATGAAAAAGATGCTTTGCATGAAGCACTCTCAAAAATACGCGTGCCTTTCACCTCCTCTGGATGACCCAGGGGAAGAAAAGTCCTCTGAGAGCCATGACTTGTTCATCTTGGTTCTTTTTTCAAAAGCGAGGGGACTCCATCCACAGTCTCCCTCATTTCCACTAATTGGGCCACACACACCCCACTTGACTGGCATCAGTTGACCCCATTTTCAAGATGAAAAAGATCCTTTGCATGAAGCACTCTCAAAAATATGCGTGCCTTTCGCCTCCCCTGGCTGAGCCAGGGAAAGAAAAGTCCTCTGAGCACCATGACTTATTCATCTTGGTGAACGCTAGTCTGTCTACATTGTCAGTGGACAGATGCGTGTGCTTAGCTGTCAGCAGACCCCCAGCAGCACTGAGGACATGTTCCGAGAAAACGCTGGCTGCGGGACACAACAAGATCCCCAAGGCGTACGTGGTGAGCTCAGGCAATTTATCCAGATTGGAAGCCTAAAATGAGCAGGGCTCAAGTTGCACAGTAATGGCATGGATGTTCCCTTGCATATACTCATATCTGTGTCTCCTCCTCTTTTTCCTTGTCCAGCTCCTTTGTTTTCGCATGAGTATATGTCCTTGTCACTTTCCCATGTGTTTGTGTTGTGTTGTGAGTTGTTTGTCACCTTTTGGACACCTTTGAGGGTGTTTTCTAGGTGTTTTTATGTGTTTGTGATTGCCTGCCATTGTTTCCTATGCGGTTCGAGTTCGGTTCGTCGAACGTTCGCCGAACCGAACTCGAACGGGACCTCTGTTCGACGAACCAAACTCGAGCCGAACCACGGCCGGTTCGCTCATCCCTAGTATCAACCACACTTGTTTTGTGCTTTTTACACATTCTATTAACTCTACTACAATACATTTGTTACATACTGTTTAATGCACATACTTTTTACTTTACTATATGATACTTATTATATACCTACCATATTTTGCCTAGTAAACGATAGTAATTATACTTATGCCATTTATTTCTGTGTACTATAGTTATTGCTTACTATCTGCTACATTTGTGTTATTTATAGTGATGAGCGAGTACTAAAAAGCTCGGGTGCTCGAGGCTCGGGCCGAGCATCCCAAGATACTCGTGTACTCGGCCCGAGCACCGAGCCCAATGTTATCCTATGGGAGACAGGAGTATTTTTATGAAATGACCCCCGGCAGCATGTAGAAACCCTAAAAATGTCACAAAAGTCTCAGAAGAGTGCTCAAATGACATGGCAACAGCATGGGGAAGACCCCTTGAAGCATTTATCACTCAAAAGCCACAGCTGTGAACAATTTTGTCTGCGTTTTACGCCATTTTTACGGACTCACCAGAAAACCTTCAAAAATGACACCAAAATGAATTTTCATGGCGGAAATGTTAAGGGCACATACCCAGTAGTGAGATAGAGCTGGTGTATGTTACTTTTGGAGATTACATGAAAGATTTTACGTGAAAACATTGTGTGGCACTCCGATGTCCCTGAGAAGAGACGTACATGAAGGCCTCTTGAGTCTAATGTGCCCATTTTGAGGAAGTGAGTCTTTGTAGTATTTTCCTTTGCCAGGGTAGTCCAAAATTGGGAGGTTCACCAATGCCCCTACATACAGACGTGCATGAGGGCCTGTATACCTGAAGTGCCCATTGTAAGGAAGTGGGTCTATTGTAGTATAGCCCTTTGGCAGGACAGCCAAAAATTGGGAGGCTCCACATTGTCCCTGGATAGAGACGTGCATGAGGGCCTGTAAACCTGAAGTGCCCATTGTAAGGAAGTGGGTCTATTGTAGTATAGCCCTTTGGCAGGACAGCCAAAAATTGGGAGGCTCCACATTGTCCCTGGATAGAGACATGCATGAGGGCCTGTAAACCTAAAGTGCCCATTGTAAGGAAGTGGGTCTATTGTAGTATAGCCCTTTGGCAGGACAGCCAAAAATTGGGAGGCTCCACATTGTCCCTGGATAGAGACGTGCATGAGGGCCTATAAACCTGAAGTGCCCATTGTAAGGAAGTGGGTCTATTGTAGTATAGCCCTTAGGCAGGGCAGCCAAAAATTAGGAGGCTCCACATTGTCCCTAGATAGAGACGTGCATGAGGGCCTGTAAACCTGAAGTGCCCATTGTAAGGAAGTGGGTCTATTGTAGTATAGCCCTTTGGCAGGACAGCCAAAAATTGGGAGGCTCCACATTGTCCCTGGATAGAGACGTGCATGAGGGCCTGTAAACCTGAAGTGCCCATTGTAAGGAAGTGGGTCTATTGTAGTATAGCCCTTTGGCAGGACAGCCAAAAATTGGGAGGCTCCACATTGTCCCTGGATAGAGACGTGCATGAGGGCCTGTAAACCAGAAGTGCCCATTGTAAGGAAGTGGGTCTATTGTAGTATAGCCCTTTGGCAGGACAGCCAAAAATTGGGAGGCTCCACATTGTCCCTGGATAGAGACGTGCATGAGGGCCTGTAAACCTGAAGTGCCCATTGTAAGGAAGTGGGTCTATTGTAGTATAGCCCTTTGGCAGGACAGCCAAAAATTGGGAGGCTCCACATTGTCCCTGGATAGAGATGTGCATGAGGGCCTCAAAACATTGTTCCCATTGCAAAGGAGCGGGTCTCCTGTCGTTGTAATGTCCATTCTGAAAGAATGGGCGAAAAAATTTACCACTGGGGGTATACCTGAAACAACGGCCTAACTATTGTAACGGTCATCATGGTGGCGCATGAGGAGAAGGAGGAGCAGTCCAGCAATTATCCAAAGTCCAGAAGTGTGTACCCATGGGTGAGTGGAGGTACATGGCAAATTCCAGTTACAAACTTTAAATTCCGCTCTCATTTGCTGGTGGTGTGGTGAAGTCTGGCCCAATCCAACCCTTGTTCATCTTGATCAGAGTCAGCCTGTCAGCATTTTCAGTTGACAGGCGGGTGCGTTTATCTGTAATGATTCCACCTGCGGCACTAAAAACACGCTCTGACAAAACACTAGCGGCAGGGCAGGCCAGGACTTCCAAGGCGTAGAGAGCCAATTCATGCCACGTGTCCAGCTTGGATACCCAATAATTGTAAGGCACAGAGGAATGTCGGAGTACAGTTGTTCGATCTGCAAGGTACTCCTTGAGCATCTGGGCAAACTTAGCATTTCTTGTGGCACTACCCCGCACCTCAGGGGCTGTGGTACATGAGGGGCTGAGAAAACTGTCCCACATCTTAAAGACTGTTCCCCTACCTCTGGCGGATTGGACTTGTACCCCTCTCGGCTGTACGCCTTGGTTGTCCACTGATTCCTGACCTATGCCGCTAGCGTTTTGTGAGGGGAATGCTTTGCCTACTTCCGTGACTATGGCCTTCCGGAACTGCTGCATTTTGGCTGACCTCTCCGCCTCGGGAATAAGAGACATAAAGTTCTCCTTGTAGCGTGGGTCTAACAGTGTTACCAACCAGTAATGATTGTCGGCCAAGATGTTCTTAACGCGAGGGTCACGAGACAGTCAGCTTACCATAAAGTCAGCCATGTGCACCAGACTCTTAACAGCCAGTACTTCAGTATCCTGACCTACACGATGACTGAACATGCTGTCCTCCTCCTCCTCCTCATCTACCCTGTCCTCTGGCCAGCCACGCTGAACCGAGGATATGACTGGTGTGCATGTCATATCCTCAATTTGGCCGGAGAGTTGCTCCATGTCTTCATCCTCCTCCTCGTCATAGTCCTCCACTGCACGTTGTGATGAGACGAGGCTCGGCTGTGTGTTATCACCCACACCCACTACTGTTTCTTGCTCCAACTCATCGCGCTCCGCCTGCAATGCATCATGTTTGTTTTTGAGCAGAGACTGTTTTAGAAGGCAGAGAAGCGGTATGGTGACGCTAATAATGGCGTCATCCCCACTCACCATCTTGGTGGAGTCCTCAAAGTTTTGGAGGATGGTACATAGGTCGGACATCCATCTCCACTCCTCAGGTGTTATGTGTGGAGTTTGACCCATTTCCCGACGGCTTAGGTGATGCAGGTACTCAACAACTGCCCTCTTCTGCTCACATATCCTGACCAACATGTGCAGAGTTGAATTCCAACGCGTGGGGACATCACACACCAGTCTGTGAGCCGGAAGATGCAAACGGCGCTGAAAGTCGGCAAGGCCGGCTGAAGCAGTAGGTGACTTTCGAAAATGTGCAGACGGGTGGCGAACTTTTACCAGCAGATCAGACAGCTCTGGGTATGACTTTAGAAACCGCTGAACCACGAGGTTGAGCACATGGGCCACGCATGGAACATGTGTCAGCTGGCCTCGCCTCAAAGCCGCCACCAGGTTCCGGCCATTGTCACACACGACCTTTCCTGGCTTTAGGTTCAGAGGTGTGAGCCAGTGTTCTGCCTGCTGTTTCAGAGCTGTCCACACCTCTTCTGCATTGTGGGGTTTGTCACCTATGCAGATTAGCTTCAGCACAGCCTGTTGCCGCTTCGCCGAGGTAGTGCTGTAGTGCTTCCAGCTTGGGACTGGTGTGGAGGGTAAAGTGGATGAGGATGCGCAGGAGGAGGATGAGGCTGAGGAGCATGACATTCCGGAGCTGTAGAGTGTGGGTGAAACCCTGACTGAGGTAGGGCCTGCAAACCTTGGTGTGGGAAGGACGTGTTCCGTCCCTCGCTCAGACTGGGTCCCAGCTTCCACAATATTAACCCAGTGTGCCGTCAACGAGATGTAGCGGCCTTGCCCACAAGCACTTGTTCACGTGTCTGTGGTTAGGTGGACTTTGGCTGAAACAGTGTTGTTCAGGGCACGTGTGATGTTTTGTGACACGTGGTTATGCAATGCGTGGACGGCACACCGGGAGAAATAGTGGCGGCTGGGGACCGAGTAACGTGGGACAGCTGCCACCATCAGGTCGCGGAATGCTTCTGTCTCCACCAGCCTAAAAGGCAACATTTCCAGCGCAAGCAGTCGCGAAATGTTAGCATTTAGAAGTGTGGCATGTGGGGCGTTGGCAGTGTATTTGCGCCTGCGTTCAAAGGTTTGCTGAATGGATAACTGAACGCTGCGCTGGGACAAGGACGTGCTTGATGATGGTGTTATTTCTGCGTAGGCAACTGCAGGTGCAGGGCCGAAGGAGGCTTGTTCGCAGGCAGCATGGACAGGGGATTGGCTCGCATGCACAACAAGCGAAGACGTAGCAGTGACATCAGCAAGCACTGCTCCTCGACTCTGTTGTACCTCCCACAAAGTTGGGTGCTTGGCTGACATGTGCCTGGTCATGCTGGTGGTGGTCAGGCTGCTAGTTTTGGTACCCCTGCTGATGCTGGCACGGCAGGTGTTGCAAATGGCCTTTTTAGAATCATCTGGAGCCAACTTAAAAAACTGCCAGACTCGGGAAGACCTAACATTTGTACAGGCACCTTGTGTCGTGTTGTTGTTCCGGGGAACGGTTGCCTGACTTCTGCCTGGGGCCACCACCCTGCTTCTTACTGCCTGTTGGGATGCTACGCCTCCCTCCCCCTGTGCACTGCTGTCCTCGCTCTGCATATCCTCCTGCTAGGTTGGGTCAGTTACTGGATCATCCACCACGTCGTCTTCCTCTTCCGCACCCTGCTCCTCCTCCTGACTTCCAGACAATTGTGTCTCATCATCGTCCACCTCTTGTTGAGACACATTGCCAACTTCGTGAGAACGTGGCTGCTCAAATATTTGGGCATCTGTACATACGATCTCCTCATGACCCACTTCAACAGGAGCTGGCGAGAGGCCAGAATGTGCGAATGGAAACGTGAACAGCTCTTCCGAGTGTCCAAGTGTGGGATCAGTAATGTCCGTGGACATGTACTCAGCCTTGTGGTAGGAAGGAGGATCAGGTTCTGAAATGTGCGGTGCAGTATCACGGCTACTGACACTTGACCGTGTGGAAGACAGAGTGTTTGTGGTGGTGCAAATCTGACTGGAAGCATTATCCGCTATCCAACTAACAACCTGTTGACACTGGTCTTGGTTCAAGAGCGATATACTGCTGCGGTCCCCAAGAATTTGGGACAGGACGTGCGAGCGAGTAGATGTGGCCCTTTGTTGTGGCGAAATTAGAGCTTGCCCACGACCTCGGCCTCTGCCTGCACCACCATCACGTCCACTTCCTTGTTCGTTGCCAACTCCCTTGCGCATTTTGCAATGCTGTGCTGACGTGTATTCACTAGACTTGTGTGTTATATCCAAGTTTGGGCAAAACGCACACAAGTGCACCTGTACGCTGCCACCGACAGGCACACACGTGCGGTTTTTAAATGCAAGCACGGACGCACTAAGAACCTAACAGGTTTTTAGGAGCGACAATTACTGAAAAGTTTGACACTATCAGACACTGCTGACTGACGTGTATTATTCACTAGACTTGTGCGTTATATACTAGTTTGTGCAAAACGTGCACCTGTACGCTGCCACCGACAGGCACACACGTGCGGTTTTTAAATGCAAGCACGGACGCACTAAGAACCTAACAGGTTTTTAGGAGCGACAATTACTGAGAAGTTTGACACTATCAGACACTGCTGACTGACGTGTATTATTCACTAGACTTGTGCGTTATATACTAGTTTGTGCAAAACGCACACAAGTGCACCTGTACGCTGCCACCGACAGGCACACACGTGCGGTTGTTAAATGCAAGCACGGACGCACTAAGAACCTAACAGGTTTTTAGGAGCGACAATTACTGAGAAGTTTGACACTATCAGACACTGCTGACTGACGTGTATTAAGCCTGCTTTACACGTTGCAATTAGTTGTACAATCGCATTTGAGATGTGACACGCCCAGGTTGCATATGGGATCTTAAGAGATTGCACGTAGGTCGTTCATTTGCTGTCACACGAGCGTTAGTAGTCTATGTTAAATTGATCAATTTTGTGTGCGATCCTTTAGATCATGTGTTCTGTGACGTATGCATTGTGCACCTTTTTTTTTTTTATTGACTTGCCAAGCGTGTGTAATGTGTAGGGATGAATTTTTACTATGTCATCTGCCATTCAGCTCTGCTACATGGCCGCTAACAGCAGACACAGACAGCCATGTAGCAGAGCTGAATGGCAGATGACAGCAGACACAGACAGAGCCGCACTGTCAGAATGAACTCGGGTGAACTTCACCCGACTTCATTGTCATGCTGCGGCTCTGTCTGTGTCGCGCCCTGATTAGCGGTCACCTGTGACCGCTAAACTCACCGGTGACCGCTAAACTCCTGAGTAACTGAAGTGTCCCCCACTCTCTCATACTCACCGATCCCCGATCTCCGGCGCTGCACGGCAGTCACACTGCTCCGGCGGCTTTTACTATTTTGAAAAAGCCTGCCGCCCATTAAACAATCTCATATTCCCTGCTTTCCCCGCCCACCGGCGCCTATGATTGGTTACAGTGAGACACGCCCCCACGCTGAGTGACAGGTGTCACACTGCACCCAATCACAGCAGCCGGTGGGCATGTCTATACTGTGCAGTGAAATAAATAATTAAATAATTAAAAAAAACGGCATGCGGTCCCCCCCAATTTTAAAACCAGCCAGATAAAGCCATACGGCTGAAGGCTGGTATTCTCAGGATGGGGAGTTCCACGTTATGGGGAGCCCCCCAGCCTAACAATATCAGCCAACAGCCGCCCAGAATTGCCGCATACATTATATGCGACAGTTCTGGGACTGTACCCGGCTCTTCCCGATTTGCCCTGGTGCGTTGGCAAATCGGGATAATAAGGAGTTATTGGCAGCCCATAGCTGCCAATAAGTCCTAGATTAATCATGTCAGGCGTCTATGAGACACCCTCCATGATTAATCTGTAAATTACAGTAAATAAACACACACACCCAAAAAATCCTTTATTAGAAATAAAAAGCACAAACATATACCCTGGTTAACCACTTTAATCAGCCCCAAAAAGCCCTCCATGTCCGGCGTACTCCAGGATGGTCCAGCGTCGCTTCCAGCGCTGCTGCATGGAGGTGACCGGAGCTGCAGCAGACACAGCCGCTCCTGTCACCTCCACACAGCTAATGAAGACAGCCGCGCGATCAGCTGAGCTGTCACTGAGGTTACCCGCTGTCACTGGATCCAGCGGTGGCCGCAATCCTGATCGCACGTAGATGTCACACGCAGATACCTCACAAATGATGCCGGATGTGCGTCACTTACAACTTGACCCCAACGACGGATTGTGAGATATATTGAAGCGTGTGTTGGGGGCTTTATTCACTAGACTTGTGCGTTATATACTAGTTTGTGCAAAACGCACACAAGTGCACCTGTACGCTGCCACCGACAGGCACACACGTGCGGTTTTTAAATGCAAGCACGGACGCACTAAGAACCTAACAGGTTTTTAGGAGCGACAATTACTGAGAAGTTTGACACTATCAGACACTGCTCACTGACGTGTATTATTCACTAGACTTGTGCGTTATATACTAGTTTGTGCAAAACGCACACAAGTGCACCTGTACGCTGCCACCGACATGCACACACGTGCGGTTTTTAAATGCACGCACGGACGCACTAAGAACCTAACAGCTTTTTAGGAGCGACAATTACTGAGAAGTCTGACACTATCAGGACTGTTTTAGACTGTGTACACCAGCCCCAGATATGATGAAGGCTGGTATACGGTCACCACTAGGAATGGCTATATACCCTGCCTGCCTGCCTGTATACAGCTACAATAGTCCTGAGAAGGACTCTTCTGGTCCCTAGCCTGTATTCCGACCTGGCTATACCCTGCCTGCCCTGCCTGTATACAGCAACAATAGTCCTGAGAAGGACTCTGCTCCTGTACTCCGACCTGGCTATACCCTGCCTGCCTGTATACAACTACAATAGTCCTGAGAAGGACTTCTGGTCACACTGTTTGCAGCCCTGCTACAGAAATAGCTATAAAGGGCTGCAAACCTTTCCCTGAAGCAGCAACATTCTCCCTGCACTGACCGTCTGGATGGCTGTGTGCAGAGTTTTGAACTGCAAAGCTGAGTTTTTGCCCAAATTTCTGCCACAAAAAGGCACCTTTTTGAACTGCAAAGTGCGTTCAAGAAAACCAAATTCAAATAGACTTTGCTTGAAAAGCAGGACACATCCATTTTGGCATTAAACCCTGCAGTTGAAAAAGCAGCAAAAAAGCATGTAAAAAGCAGGTAAAAAGCAAAGTGCGTGCTTGCCCTTAGAATTTGTATTATGACAAGAAAAAAGCAGCTAAGTAAAGAAAAACGAGTGGCCATCATTACTTTAAAAAATGAAGGACAGTGAGTCCAAAAAAATTGGACAAACTTTGAAAGTGTCCCCAAGATCAGCGGCAAAAACCATCAAATGCTATAAATAAATTGGCTCACATGAGGACCGTCCCAGGAAAGGAAGACCAAGAGTCACCTCTGCTGCAGAGGATAGGTTTATCCGAGTCACCAGCCTCAGAAATCGCAGGTTAACAGCAGCTCAGATTAGAGACCAGGTCAATGCCACAAAGAGTTCTAGCAGCAGACAAATCTCTAGAACAACTGTCAAGAGGAGACTTTGTGCAGCAGGCCTTCATGATAAAAAAGCTGCTAAGAAACCAATGCTAAGGACAGGAAACAAGCAGAAGAGACTTGTTTGGGCTAAAGAACACAACAAATGGACATTAGTGGAAATTTGTGCTTTGGTCTGATGAGTCCAAATTTGAGATCTTTGCATCAAACCACCGTGTCTTTGTGCGACGCAGAAAAGGTGAACGGATGGACTCTACATACCTGGTTCCCACCGTGAAGCATGGAGGTGGAGGTGTGATAGTGTGGGGGTGCTTTGCTGGTGACACTGTTGGGGATTTATTCAAAATTGAAGGCATACAGAACCAGCATGGCTACCGCAGCATCTTGCAGCAGCCTGCTATTCCATCTGGTTTGCGTTTAGTTGGACCATCATTTATTTTTCAACAGGACAATGACCCTAAACACCTCTAGGCTGTGTAAGGGCTATTTGACTAAGAAGGAGAGTGATGTGGTGCTACACCAGATGACCTGGCCTCCACAGTCACCAGACCTGAACCCAATCAAGATGGTTTGGGGTGACCTAGACCGTAGAGTGAAGGCAAAAGGTCCTTGAAGACTGTTGGAAGACCATTTCCGGTGACTACCTCTTGAAGCTCATTAAGAGAATGCCAAGAGTGTGCAAAGCAGTAATCAAAGCAAAAGGTGGCTACTTTGAAGAATCTAGAATATAAGACATATTTTGAGTTATTTCACACTTTTTTAAGTATATCATTCTACATGTGTTAATTCATAGTTTTGATGCCTTCAATGTGAATCTACAATTTTCAGAGTCATGAAAGTAAAGAAAACTCTTTGAATGAGAAGGTGTGTCCAAACTATTGGTCTGTACTGTATATATATCGTATAATATTATATTATTTACTGTACTTATACCATTTATTCTACTATAGTATATTTATTCTACTGTGCTATAATGCACTCTCTACCTGATCTATCTATTACAATAAATAACATCACGCTCTCCCCAGCACCCAAAGTTCGGTGCCTCGGAGTGACCTTTGACTCTGCCTTGTCCTTCATACCACACATTCAATCCCTCACCACCTCCTGTCGTCTTCAACTCAAAAATATTTCCAGAATCCGTCCCTTCATCAATTCTCAATCTACAAAAATGCTAGTACATGCTCTCATAATCTCCCGCCTCGACTACTGCAACATCCTCCTATGTGGTCTCCCTGCTAACACGCTCGCCCCTCTTCAGTCCATCCTTAATGCTGCTGCCCGACTGATCCACCTCTCGCCTCACTACCACCCCGCTTCTCCTCTCTGCATGTCCCTTCACTGGCTCCCAATCTTCCATCGTATCCAATTCAAACTACTAATACTGACTTACAAAGCCATCCACAAATTGTCTCCTCCATATATCTCTGAACTAATATCTCGCTACACTCCAAAACGTAATCTCCGGTCCTCCCAAGATCTCCTTCTCTCCTCCTCTCTCATTCGCTCCTCATGCAATCGCCTCCAAGACTTCTCCCGAACATCCCCAGTCTTCTGGAACTCTCTGCCTCAACACGTCAGACTATCTACTACACTTGCAAACTTCAAACGGAACCTAAAGACTCATCTGTTCAGAAATGCCTATAACCTTCAATGACCTCACTGCTTCACCACCGTGCGGAGCTGCCGCCCCATCTACACCCCACCTACTGTCTCCTCCCCATAATCCTATAGAATGTAAGCCCGCAACGGCAGGGCCCTCTTCCCTCTGTACTAGTCTGTCTACTCTAACTTGTATATGTATTTTGTATGTAACCCCCTTCTCATGTACAGCACCATGGAACTAATGGTGCTCTATAAATAAATAATAATAATAATAATGCAATCATATAATAGATAACGCAGTCTTCTTCATCTGGTATCAATCATAATGTAAAATCCCATAGCGCCTGGCTTGGGGATTGCCATGATGACACAAGCCCTAACTTTGTTCATAATTAGTAATTCTTCCTGGTAACACGGCTAAATTGGCCTTTGGCCAATCATCTTACTGTGTGGGTATTTATGAAAAAATTATTGGTTATTATTGTTTGTGCGGGAACCTGTGTTCCCTATAAATAGCTGTTTTTTAGTCAGCTGCGTCAGTCACAGCTGACAGACAGTGAGAAATGTCATGGAGGGACTTCTGCAGCAGCTGATCAAGAGGGCCGGCGAGGAAGACAGAGGGTAAAAGATGAGATCCTGCCTTGGCGGTAGTACTGCTGAATTATCGGAAGGCCGTGAGCTGGGCAAATTATCTGAAACCCCTATCTCGGTTCCTGTCATCGCCTCGGATGAAGCATTGGTCACGGTTTGGAGGATGAGGAAGAGGAGTGAAACCTACTAACCTCCAGTGTCAGAGAGAAGATCCGGGCGTGGGACAGCTGGAGTGATGAGTTCCGGCGGCTAGAAGAAATCATTTACAGCATCGTGTAGCCAGGCCTGAGGAGTGCGGAGAAGTGGTCGCGCGAGATAATCGTGGACGGCACCATCAGTATCGCGAGATCTCGCAACGTCATCACGGGACTTCCAGAGATCGAGTCATCGGGAGGCACCCACCTGCCCGGATGGGGTGCGACCGCCTTCCGACCGCCCAGGCTGATCCAGAAAACCTCGGGCTACCAGAGAGTGAGGACTTTCCCCTTGGGCGGTAGCATGCAGTCTCTGCTGCAAAAGAGCTCCAGTGCAGCAGCGGTGCTACAGGCCTGGTCCTCTGAAGAGTCCGGGAGTGAGAGCGGTGAAGTCAGCGGATTTCCAGGGCCTGCCGCTACAGTCTGCTCGGTCACCGTCCCCCAGCCATTGGAACCTAGCAACAGGAGGGATGATCGTTCCTGCAGGACTGGTGAGCTACCCTATCCCCTTATTTCTAACCCTGCTGTAGGCATTAGTGATAGTGTTAGAGAGTTCATTTACAGTGTTTGCGCTGAATTTATGCAGTCAGGAGCTAGAGTAGCCCCCCAACCATTTTTGCAGTGTGAGTCACAGGATGGTAGCTTTAAGGGTATCCCTCAAACATGCTTTAAGGAAGCTTTAACCTGCCAAGCTTCTCCTTTAGGTTTCCATTTGAGTGGTTCTGTGAAGGAGAAGATTTGGAAGAGGGATTATATAGATGTTTTTTCCTTACTTCCGTCAGGTAGGGAGCTGACGTGGATTATTGGGTCTGAAGTCAAAGGTGATACTGACGGAGATAAGAGAAAAATTTTCAAGTCCTTTCACAATTGGCTGCAGGCATTTTCAATCTATGCATTGGCGCTAGGTGAAAAATTTCCGGTTGATTGTAGTGGGCTTTTCCAACACATTGATTCCATATTGGAGGCCTACTGCAATTTTAGGGGGTGTGGCTACTTACATGTGATAAATCATTCCGCCAGAAGATGGCTGGCCTTCTAGGATGAGATGGGGCGAGAAGGGCGTAGGGTTATGGTTGAATCTTATGTTGCCAGAAAGTAATACTTTAACGAAACAGGCTCCTAATCAACAATTAAAGAAAGGTGTTTGCTTCACGTTCAATAAATCCACATGTAAGTGGCTTAACAATTGCAGGTTTAGGCATGAATGCTCGTCCTGTGGCGGCTCGCATTTGCTTTTTAGATGCTTTAAGCGTAATGTGTCAGCAGGTCAACAGACTAACAATCCTCGGCAGCTCTTTCTCAAAGGTGCAAACTCCTGTGATTTTGGACAAAAATGCTCCCGTGGCTAAAGCGATATCCAGACAGAGTGAAAGCCAACATAATAACTAATGGCTTTGAACACAGGTTTTTTGTTCCTCATTTTACAAGTTACGGGTGTGTGTTGGTTAAGAATTTACCTTCTGTTAGGCCGCAAAGGCTTTTTGTTTATAACCACATTCAAAAGTTGAGGTTAGGCAGATTAGCTAGTCGTTTTTCTGCTCCCCCTTTTGTCAATTTTCGCATTTCCCCTCTAGGGATAGTTCCGAAGAAAGAGGCCGGTACTTTTAGGGTGATTCATCACCTGTCTTACCCTAGTGGTGGGTCTCTTAATGATGAGGTCGACACCAATGCTGTATCGGTTAGCTATACATCTTTCGACAAGGCAGGGGAGCTCCTTAGACAATTTGGTCAAGGGGCGCTATTGCCAAAATCGGATATCAAATTGTTTTTTTAGCTTTTGCCGGTGCACCCTTCTGATTTTAACTCGCTAGGTTTTTATTTTAATGAGGAATTTTATTTTGATAGATGCCTCCCAGATGTGTTTAGCTTTGTCGTGTTTTTATTTTGAATGTTTGTCTTCATTCTTACATTGGGTAGTGCAGGATTCAGTGCCGTCTGGCGGGGTACTGCACTTTCTTAATGATTTTTTGTTCGTTGGCCACAGGGGTTCTAATTTGTGCATGGAGTTGATGCAGAATTTTTTCATGTTCATGGACCACTTTGGGGTCTCTGTAGCTGCTGAAAAAAACAGTGTCTCCTTAACAGAAAGTGGAATTTTTAGGGATCACAATAGACTTGGTAGTTATGGAATGCAGCCTTCCAAGGGATAAATTGCTCCATTTACAAGGATTGATTGACAGTATAGCTGTTAAAAAGAAAGTTACACTTCGAGAGTTACAATCTCTGTTGGGGTCTTTGAACTTCTCCCTTAGAATTATTCCCATGTTGAGGGTGTTTTTTCGACGGTTGTTTGATAGTACGAAAGGGTTAAGTTCACCAGGTGCGCACGTTCGGGTGTCTTTTGAGATGAGGAAAGTCTTATTGATCTGGCAGAGATTTTTGCGTGAGTTTAATGGAATTAGTTGTTTCCAAGATCGGTTTTGCTCTTCTGATGATCTGTGTTTTAACATGCGTACGGATGTTAATTATGGGTTTTTGGTTTCTTTAGGTAGTGCTTGGTCAGCTGGGACTTGGCCAGATAAATGGTTCACTTTGGGTTTGCACAATAAGAAGGTAGTGTTCGATTTGTTTGTGTTTTTTGTAGCTGTCTCTATTTGGGGTGATGTGCTTGCTAATAAGCGGATTAGTCTTCGGTCCAGCTGTAAAGGGGTTGTTTTCGGGATCAATACCCTATCTTCCAAATGTTTTTGGGCTGCAAAAGTTTTAAGACAGTTGGTTTTCCAGTGCTTAAAATGCAACATTTGGTTGAAAGCGGTGTGGGTTCAAGAACCAGATGTTTTTTCATCTATGTCTTTTTTGCAGCAGCTGTGCAGTTGGCAAGAAGGAGCGCAAAAGGGACAAGTAGAGTTGACCTGTCCAAAGCACTTTTGGGAAATTTTGGGGATTTAATCCCTTTGTATGTTAAAAAATGTTTAGCCCCGAATACATGGGCAGCTGATGCTCCCGCATGGGACAGATGGAGGCAATTTTGTGAGTCAAGGGGTTTCAATTGTTATTCTAGTAATTTATCTGTTGTTTGGAATTATATTCAATTTGAGTTGTCATGTGGTATTAGTCACTCGGCTTTGCATAAAGCCTTATCGGGTGTTTCCTTTTTTCTTAAATTGTGGGGTTTTGAATCGCTTTTTTCAATTTTTCCTATTAGGCAGTTTTTGAAAGGTCTTATGAGGATCAATGCAGTCTGATAATAGACATCCTATTTCGGTTGAGTTGTTAGACGAGTTATGGCTGGCATTTGGTTCTGTATGTACAAATAAATTTGAATCATCGCTGTTTACGTCAGCGTTCTTGCATTTTTTGCAGGTCTCCGTATCTCTGAGTTAGTGTCTCCTAGTAAGAAGGTGGATGGTGGTTTAATGTTCGGCAACAATAAGGTGTTTAGTTCTCATTGTTTAATTTCTATTGTTAGTTCTAAGACGGATCAGCTTGGTAAGGGTCATTTAATTAGTTTGTCTGGTTTTTAACCTTAACCATTGGCTGTCACTTCGTCCTCCCATGGTGGGTGCTTTATTTTTACATATGTCTGGCGAGCCTGCTATGAAATTTCAATTGAATTCGATTTTAAAGCGTTGTTTGGCTAGTCTTGGTAAGAGTAATTTAAAAATGTCTTCTTACTCGTTCAAAATTGGTGCCGCTACGGTGGTGGCTAGCATTGGCTTAAGGAAAAGTAGAATTATAAAGTTGGGGAGATGGTCTTCTGGTAGGTACAAGTTGTATGTAAGGCCTAATCTGTTGCTTAATTAATTACTTTTAATTTCAGAACCCCTAATCGTGTGGATTGTTGGTCACTCATTAATTTATTGGGCCCAGAAGCGGGCTGCTGTCCGGAGGTACACAGAGAATCTTTCTTTTTCTCACGATCAGGTCAATATTTTTTGGGTTAGTTGCAGAGGTATGAGATGGATACACCTCCTGGTTGAATTGCAGAAGAGAGCCAGGTTTAACCCGTCACCGGACCTATTGATAATTCACTTGGGAGGTAATGATTTGAGTAAGGTAAAAACCTTTGATTTTATTTTTCAGGTAAAGAGGGACATTATTTTTTTAAAAATCTTTTTCCTGCAGCTCCAGTAGTATTTTCTGAAATCATCCCCAGGTTGGTGTAGAATTCAGCACGGTTTTTCTTTATGGAAAAAATTAGGAGGATTAATAGGGTGTTACCAAAATTTTGTATTTCTTTGGGTGAAATTTCTTTTAGGCACCTGGATTTAGAAGGTTTTTAATTTTTAACTTGGCCTTTATAGGGCGGATGGTGTACACTTATCGGATATCGGTATTGATATTTTTAACCTTGGACTTCAGAGTATGGTGGAAAAATGGCTTTGTGGTTGTGTGGGGGGATACTAATTCGGCATTAGTGTCCTTGTGGGGTAAAATTGCCTAGAGGCTCTGGGTGGATTTCGGTATTTATTTCGGTAATATGGTAACTTTATTTACAAGTTGAAGTATTTTATGGTTATTGTGATTTGTTATTGGTAACCCTTAGTAAAAAAACAACAAAGTCTTTCCAATCCATACTCAGTTGTCTGTGTCAGTTTATTTGAATGGGAATTAATGGGTTTTGTGTATAAAGTGTTTTTATTTGATTAGTTTAGGAACCAACATTTAAGGAGGGGGGGGGTGAAGGTTTAGGAAAGTTAACTTCATTGGGATAACTTGGGAAAGATTTTGGGGGGAAAAAAAAGGGGGGGGGGGACAGTAGAGGGAAAGGAATGAACAGTTTACATAATGATGACATTTTAAATCAATTTACTAAGTTTTACTAAATATTTTTCCCATGCTTAATTACCTGAGAAAAGAGAACAATTATTCTAGATGTTTTTAGTTGCAATGGACTTGTGAAGATATCAGTCAAGGGTTTCCATCTTATGTTATATTTTCCTATTTTTTTTCCTCTTAATGCGAAGTTATATTCGTACGTGTTATGCAAGGACACTCTGTCTATGATATCATTTATGGAGGGCACTTGAGTTTGTTTCCATTTTGAAGTGATGGCTAGTTTGGTTGTTAACAATAGAAATGAGCGATGTTCGAGGTTCGAGGTTCGCCAATTTCATGTTCGAGTGATTTTGGGAGGTGCTCGAGATCGAAGACGAACTCGAGCTTTTTGCTAAAAGCTCGATAGCTCGAGTTACGTTTGAGAACGGTTCGATCAGCAAAAAGCCTAGCTATTTACTAGCTGGCTTTTCACTGTAATAGTGTGAGTCACTGTGATTCACACTATTATCAAATTTTAGCGTAGTGTGTGCAGGGGGGACGCGGTTTAGATCTGTGATGCTGATAGAATGCCGATCGCCATTTTTTTTTTCCCCTAAGCGCGCTTGCAGTGGGGCGGGCCAGGATGTCAGCCAATCACAGACACACACACAGCTAAGTATACTTTTTGCCAGACAAGCAAGGGCATGTGTCATAGGCTGTGAATGTCACATGTCCTTGCCTTATAAATACGGCCATTTTCCCTCATGCCGCCATTATCTGCTTTCTGCGTGTGGGTGACAGTGACCGCTCACACTGCTGCTGCCGCCGCTCCTGCTGTGTGCGCTATACACACAGCACTGTACAGATTAGGGACTGCAGTTTTTTTCAGCCCTTTTCAGGGCTGATTTCCAGGCGCTCAGAGCCATAGCTGACAGGCAAGTCCGTGGAAACGCTCTGTACAGCTTCAGATAACAGTGTCTGTGTACCTTATCTCAGGGAATTCCTTGCTGCATTTCATCATTAGGAGGGATAGAAAGTGAGGCTTCCTTTCCTGTCCTGGTACCTACAGAACCTGGGCACTGTACCCACCTGCCCACTTTTGCCACGCAATTTTATTTGCCCAAAGAGCTGACACTTTTGCTGCCATCCTAAAAGTCCCTGGAATACTAAGTTAGTGTTCCTTTCCTGTCCACTGACCCACAGAACCCGGGCACTGTACCCACCTGCCCACTTTTGCCACGCAATTTTATTTGCCCAAAAAGCTGACACTTTTTCTGCCATCCTAAAAGTGTCTGGAATACTAAGTTACTGTTCCTTTCCTGTCCACTGACCCACAGAACCCAGGCACTGTACCCACCTGCCCACTTTTGCTACGCAATTTTATTTGCCCAAAGAGCTGACACTTTTTCTGCCATCCTAAAAGTGACCCTTCATCAGTAATATGTATGCCCCCAGTAATGTGTATGTCCCCAGCCTCTCTTGTGATGTATATACAGCAGTGTTAGTGTGCTCTATGTGCGGCCATGTCTGTTAGACAAGCCGGGAGGTGAATGAGGCTGTTGCTGGCTTCCCAATATTAGAAATATATATACAGGATAAATATATAAAAATAATGTGTGTGTGTGTGTGTGTGTGTGTGTGTGCATGTATGATGTGTATCTATGCATGTCAGTGTATATGACTGTGTCTAGATTTATATCTATTTATGTGTTTTTGTGAATTTCTCTTTAAATAAGTATGTGTACATATGCCTGTATGTGTGTGTATCTGTGCATGTCTATGTGTGGATGGGGCCCACTGAGACTATTTCACCCAGGGCCCACAAAATCCTGGAGCCGGCCCTGCCTGCACCGACCACGCCGGTATTCAGATGTATGTGTGTCTTTCAGGCGCGCATACATTTGCACAGTGCGGCCAGTGACAGGAGGCAGAGCAGCGCTGCTCAGCCCCACACCGCGAAGTACCGTCATCACCGGGGCTGCAGAGGAGCGCGCCTCAGTTCTGCACCGACATCGTCATCACCGGGCCGCAGCTGCAGGGATGAAGAGGAAGACGCGCAGGCACAGGTAAGCGCTCCAGAGGAGCCAAAGATGTACTTTTATATGAGCGGCTGCAGGTGGGGGAGGAGCAGTGTTATTTTACAAGTGGCATTAAGAAGCGGTGGGGGACTTTATGGAGCATATTATGGGTCAGTGGGGGACATAATAGGGCAGTGGGGGACATTATAATGCAGTGGGGAACATAATAGGGAGGTGGGGAACATAATAGGGAGGTGGGGAACATAATAGGGCAGTGGGGACCATAATAGGGCAGTGGGGACCATAATAGGGCAGTGGGGACCATAATAGGGCAGTGGGGACACTATAGGGCAGTGGGGGACACTATAGGGCAGTGGGGGATACTATACGGCAGTGGGGGACATTATAGGGCAGTGGGGGACATTATAGGGCAGTGGGGGACATTATAGGGCAGTGGGGGACATTATGAAGCATCAAAGATTGTGGAAGGCAGCATAGTTTAATGAGGAGGGGGGGAATTTATACAGGGAAGTAGTTGGGGGAGATATTATAAAATGCAAATTTTTGGGGGACATTATGGAAAGGGGCACTTTGTGGGGCTATTTTGAAGAGGAGCAGTGTGGGGGGATATTTTGTGCAGGAAGCAATTAAGAACCCCTTCTGATTGCACTTGTTTCCCCAGACATTATATAAAAGGGGCCAGGATGAAGGACATAATTACTATATGGGGCCAGAATGAGGGACATACATTATTAGTTTATGGTGGCACTTGGGGCATAATTACTGTAGGGGCAAATTAGGGGACATTATTACTGATGAAATATAAGTTAATTTTGAGGATACTGACTCCAATGGGGGAACAAGAGTCTGACGTGGTGTAAAAATTGGGGAAATAGTGAGGAATGTACTCTGGGAGTGATTGGCTATAGGTGACTGTTATTTTCTGCAGAGTCGCGTCATGCAGGAAGAAGTGATGGCGGTCAGCACCAGATGAAGAGCAAAAGCGAAGATGAATAAAGTCAGCTAGAGACGTCACTGGTAAGTCAGTGTGTTACATGAGAACACACACTATACTGTACACTGTATACAGAGCTCCTGTGTATAATGTCACTGGTGAGCACTGTATTACCTATACACTATATACAGAGCTCTTGTGTATTATGGCACTTATGGCAATATTAGTGTTATTAGTGTTGTAGTTTTTATTCATGATCATTATTATAGTATTATATGTCCTTGTGTGGTAGTAATATGTCGTCTGGTCATGTTGTACTGATATTTGTCTCGTGTGTGGTATTATTTGGTCATTATGTGGTGTGGTAATAGTGTCACGGTATTTCTCCCTTGTATGTGGTTGTATTCGGTCACTATGTGGTCTGATTATGGTGTGGCGGTATTACTTTCTTGTATGTAGTTATAGTCAGTCATTATGTGGTGTGGTTATAGTGCTGCGGTATTTCTCCCTTGTATGTGGTAATATTCGGTTACTGTGTGGTCTAATTATGATGTGGTGGTATTACTATCTGGTATCTGGTTGCTTTTGATCACTATGTGTTGGTAGTATGTTATCTGATCATAGTGTCGCGGTATTTCTCCCTTGTATGTGGCTGTATTTGGTCACTGTTTGGTGGTAATATGAGGTCTGGTTTCTCCCTTGTATGTGGCTGTATTTGGTCACTGGTGGTAATATGTTGTCTGATCACTGTGTGGCGTTATTTATCCCTTGTATGGGTTGTATTTGGTCACTATGTGGTGGTCATATGTTGTCTGGTCACGGTGTGGCAGTATTTCCCCCTTGTATATGGTATTATTGATTTTGGTATAGTGGATTGTGTTGTGTATGGAGATCACTTTTTCTCTCTATAAGGGGGAGATTATTTCCAGTAGAAATTAAATACTTAAACATTTAACCCCTCCCTGCCCTGTGACTATTACACTGCAGTAAATATGCACTTACAGAGGCTCTCCAGTGAAAACAAGTAATCACCTTTACTAAGGCCACGTGCACACACTGAGTATTCAGTGCGTTTTTTACCTCAGTATTAGAAGCCTAAACCAGGAGCGGTAAAATCAGAGAGAAAGTGTAATAGAAACACGGGCACCACTTCTGTATTTATCACCCACTCCTGGATTTGGCTACAAATACTGATGTAAGACACTGACCAAATACTGAACGTGTGAACGTGGCCTAAGGATAAGTGATCATTTATTCATCAGTGGGGTCTGATTGCTGGGACCTGCACCGATCGTGCAACTTTTATCCCCCATTACACTGGAGCTCGTGTCCGACTCAACCCCTGATCCATTCATTCCCTCAGTGGCTGCGAGCGCTGCGCTTGTTATTATCTGGCAGCTCCACAGAGGATGAATGGAGCTGCGGTCACATATCCCACCCCACAGAGGATGAATGGAGCTGCGGTCACACATCCTACCCCACAGAGGATGAATGGAGCTGCGGTCACACATCCCACCCCACAGAGGATAAATGGAGCTGCGGTCACACATCCCACCCCACAGAGGATAAATGGAGCTGCGGTCACACATCCCACCCCACAGAGGATGAATGGAGCTGCGGTCACACATCCCACCCCACAGGGGATGAATGGAGCTGCGGTCACACATCCCACCTGCCACTGCAAAAAGTTCCCCAATCTTCCGATCGGTGCGGTTTCCACTGGTCTGGTTCCACCAATCAATAAGTTATCACCAACCTAAGCTGTGGATCGGTGATAACTTGTTTTCACCAAAGACCCCATTACTGCAAACTACTATTAATTGTACATCCCAGTTATGGTGCACAATATAGATGTGCAGGAGCCGCCTGTGTATACAGTCAAAGCAGCACAATAATGGGGATAACACTAATGGGTGTTTATATTTATCTGTAGGGTGGGCCCCTGGAGTCAATTCCCCTGGTGGGCCCCAGACACCCCAGTCCGCCCCTGCCCTCAGATGTGGACAAGTAAAATACCATTTACTCCTAGCCGTGACAAAGCGTTGAGATTCACTCTGTGCAGCACTGGTGTTTAGTGGAAAAGCAGATCTAAGATTGCGTACCAGCTTCTGCTGTTACTCCTGCATACGTGCGTCTCTTTCTATGGTAGGACTTATTTCCAAATTTTGTCTTGTACCGGGGATCTAACAGTGTGGCAACCCACATTACTTCGAATTCGGACAATGTTGTAGCTAGTGCAGCAAGAAGGCGCTCATGTGTCTTGCGCATCCAGGACGATCAAGTCCTTTCTGTATTGTTGGCGAAGGGGTGAGAATCATGCCTCCTTTCTCTGCCCTCTCCCCCCAACCTCGCACAACCAAAATGTGAGCAAGCTCTCCCTCATCTGCTCAGTCTTCCATGCCCATCACCAGTTCGTCCTCCATTTCTTCATGGGCTCCTGCACCTTCCTCAACAGTTTTGCTGTTACTATGCGCCCTTGTTAATCCCTCTCCCCCACCGTCCCATGCCTGCCGCCTTGGTGCAGCTGACCATCTGGACCTTGTAGATCTTGTTATCCCTTTCGCATATGACTCCTCCTGTACTTCCTCCCCTTCCTCTTGTCCCACCACCTGACTCCGAATAATGTTTAGAGTGTGCTCCAGCATATAGATGACCGGAATTGTCATGCTGATAATGGCATCGCCAGTGCTAAACATCTTCGTCGACATTTGTAAACTGTGAAGAAGGGTGCATAGGTCCATGATCTGACACCAATCCAGCATCGTGATCTGCACCACCTCTGGATCTAGTTAGCCCAGGCTATATGTCATAACTTATTGCAGCAGGGCTCGGCGGTGCTGCCACAGACGCTGCAACATGTGCAGATTCAAATTTCTGCATGTCGGCACATCGCATTTCAGGCGCTGAAACGCCAGACCGAAAGACTTCTGGAGCGATGCAAGTTGTTGAGCTGCTGGGTGTGAACGGTGGAAGTGAGCACATAGCAAGCGTGCCCGCTGCAGAAGGCCATGTAGGCCGGGATGGTGGTTTAAAAATTGCTGGAGAACCAGGTATAACACGTGAGCCATACAAGGCATGTGTGTCACATTGCCCTGACGAAGGGCCGCAGCCAGGTTTGCATTATTGTTGCACACGGCTGTTAAGTCACCACCGGAGTCCGCTCCATCAATTTGTACTACGGTCGCCAGGTGACACCGTGTTCCTTTCCTGCATAGTGCTGATGATGGGAGAGGAGTCGATGCCAGCGGCGCCGGTGGATGCAGGTTCTGCTCACCCACTGGGCTGCGTTACTTTGAGATATGCAGGACCGCTGGCTGACTGTAGGTGGTGGGTGTCTCACAGCTGAAGTACCATCATTCAGCTACAACCAATGGGAAGACACCACACCCTTTTTAGGCCCATCCTGTCTGCTTACCACTGCCAGACATAGCTCTGAACCTCAGGTTCCTGTTCCGCCCAGTTCTGTTTTGTGATTTTGTGTGCTTGTTTCCTGACTACGTCTCCTGCCTGCTATTTATGTATCTCGTTGCCCGATCCGCATTTTACCTCTGCTTGTTTTCTAATTAAGTCCTGGTCGTTCCATTCTGTTCCTGTTCCTCAATTCATGGTTTGACCCTGCCTGACTACTCCTCTCTCGGACTGCAGCCTTCCACAGGTATTGATCACCTTGGGCTCTGTGTAATTCCAAATCCCTGCATAGGGGTTAAAGGGTTTCATGGATCTGGGGGTCCTGCTTGGTGAGTGGCTTCCCTCTAGCCTATCCTTTACAGCCCATCTGAGTGTGTGGATCCAGGCAGGCATTACACTGTGCCCTTTGCAGAAGGCCATGTAGGCCAGGATAGTGGTTTAAAAATTGCTGGACAACCAGGTTCAACATGTGAGCCATACAAGGCACGTGTATCACATTGCCCTGAAGAAGGGCCGTAACCAGGTTTGCATCATTGTCGCACCCGGCCTTCCCTGGCTGCTGGTTGAGTGGAGACAACCATTAATGAAACTCGGTCTCACTCTCCAGAGCTTACCGTCCACAACTCTTCAGCGGTGTGACTCACATTTCCCACACATTTCAAATTAAAGAGTCGACCGCCTGATGCCGTTGAGCTCTGCTGCCAGCATAGTAAGGAGCTGTGTGGGATTCCTTGAGCGCAGTTACAACGCGGTTGGCCTTAACTCACAGGGTTTGGGCGGAGGTGGAGGACCCAGACGAGGTTGAGGAGGCAGAAGCAGTGGAGGGACTTCTACATACAGAGTAAGGATTGACACACAACTCGTGGGGAAGGCATGATTTGTCCAGCAGACCCTTCTCCATCTCTCACCATAGTTACCCAGTGCCCAGTTAGCGACATGTAACGCCCCTGTCCATGCTTACTGTTCCAAGTATCTGTGGTGAAATGCACCCTGTCACACAAAGAGTTTCTCAAGGAAGCGGTGATGTTGTGTGCAACCTGCTGGGGTAGCGCGGGCACACCTGTCTTGGAGAAGGAGTGGCGATTGGGCATCGGCTCTTGGGGCACTGCAATGGGCATAAGGTCTCAAAAATACTCTCGTCCAAAGGTTGGAAAGGCAGCATTTCTGTAGCCAACAGTTTGCAGATGCTGAGAGTCAACCTCTAAGCCATGTCATGCCCTTCGAAAATCATGTAAAACACAGCAAGGGGACTGCAACCACAGTCTCCCTTGTTTCCCAAAATTGGGCCACACACACAGCACTTGACTGGCATCAGTTGATCCCCATTTTAAAGCTTACAAAGATGCTTTGCATGAAGCACTCTCAAAAATACACCAGCCTTTCGCCTCCCGTGGCTGACACAGGGGAAGAAAAGTCCTCTGTGATCCATGTCTTGTTCATCTTGGTTCTTTTTTCAAAAGCAAAGGGACTCCACCCATAGTCTCCCTTGTTTCCCAAAATTGGGCCACACACACAGCACTTGACTAGCATCAGTTGACCCCATTTTGAAGCTTGCAAAGATACTTTGCATGAAGCACTCTCAAAAATACACCAGCCTTTCACCTCCCCTGGCTGACACAAAAAAAGTCCTCTGTGATCCATGTCTTGCTCATCTTGGTTTTTCTTTCAAAAGCATTTGGACTCTAGCCACAGTCTTCCTTGTTTCCCAAAATTGGGCCACACACACAGCACTTGACTGGCATCAGTTGTCCCCCAGTTGCAATCTTACAAAGATGCTTTGCATGAAGCACTCTCAAAAATACACCTGCTTTTTGCATCCCCAGGATGACACAGGGGTAGTAAAGTCCTTGTGGATCCATGACTTGTTCATCTTGATGAACGTTAGTCTGTCCACATTGTCACTGGACAGACGCGTGCGCTTACCTGTCAGCACACACCCAGCAGCACTAAATACACGTTCAGAAAGAACGCTGGCTGCAGGACACGACAAGATCCCCAAGGCGTAAGTGGTGAGCTCAGGCAATTTATCCAGATTGGAAGCATAGAATGAGCAAGGCTCAAGTTGCACACTAATGACATTGATGTTCACTTGCATATACTCATATATCTATGTCTCCTCCTCTTTTTCCTCATCCAGCTGTTTAGTTTTCGCATGGGTATTTGTCCTTGTCCCTTTCCCATGTGTTTGTGTTGTCTAGGGAGTTGTTTGTCACCTTTTGGACACCTTTGAGGGTGTTTTCCAGGTGTTTTTAAGTGTTTGTGATTGGCTCCCATTGTTTTCAATGGGGTTCGAGAGGTTCGTCAAACGGTTCGCCGAACCGAACTCGAACACGCCCTACGTTCGACAAACCGAACCAAACTCGAGCCTCTAGAGGTTCGCTCATCTATAGTTAACAAGATGTGGCAAATTATATGTCTAAATTTGACTGGGACTTGATCCAAACCTATTGAGAAAAGGACTAACTGAGGGGTTAAACTGATATTTAGGTTAGTAAGTCTTAAAGGGAACCTGTCAGCAGAAATTTCGCAATAAACCTAAAAGATTCCCCTTCTGCAGCTCCTGGGCTGCATTCTAGAAAGGTTCCTGTTGCTAGTGTGCCCCCTTTGAGACCTAAATAAATACTTTATAAAGTTTTACCTTTTTGTATGCAAATGTTTTTTTTATGGTCACGGGGGCGGGCTGTCTTGCGTCCGTTATTCGCCTCCCGCCGCTTTACGCCATCCCCCATTGCTGATTTCCATATATGAGGACATCGACAAGTGCTCCCGAGGTCTCGCGCATGACCAGTGGCACTATTGCGGGACAGCACTGTGTAAAGTGTGACTGCTGGTGAGGTAATTGCGCAGGCGCGAGATATGGGCGGCACTGTGATTGTTATCAGCAGCGTCATCCAAGTACCCGCCCATAATCTCGCATCTGTGGTAATAGGTGACGTGGGTTCATATGGCCAGCGCTTGCGCATAACGGTGGAGGCAGAGGGAAAAGCGCGGGCACGAGATTATGGGCGGGTACTTGGATGACGCAGCTGATGACAATCACAGTGCCGCCCATAATCTCGTGCCTGCGCAATCACCTCACCAGCGGTCACACTTTACACAGTGCTGTCCCGCGATAGTGCTACTGGGCATGCGCGAGACCTCGGGAGCACTGGGCGGCGTCCTCATATATGGAAATCAACAATGGGGGACGGCGTAAAGCAACAGGGGGCGAATAACGGACGCCAGACAGCCCGCCCCGTGACCATAAAAAACATTTGCATACAAAAAGGTAAAACTTTATAAAGTATTTATTTAGGTCTCAAAGGGGGCACAATAGCAACAGGAACCTTTCTAGAATGCAGCCCAGGAGCTACAGAAGGGGAATCTTTTAGGTTTTTGCGAAATTTCTGCTGACAGGTTACCTTTAAAATTAAATTTTGTATGCCCCTCCGAAGAAGGTCAAGTTCCTTACAGGACCAAAATATGTGTGACAGATTACCTTTCTCGCCGCAATTTCTCCAACATTCTGATGAACAATTGGGGTTTATTATGTTTAATTTATAGCGAGTAAGGTACCATCTTGAAAGTACCTTGTAATGAGTCTTTTGGAGAGTGATACAAAGCTAATTTGCTAACACTTTCCGAAGCTGATCATTGTCAAGTATAATATTGAGCTCATTTTCCCATGCTAATATGTTTGTGCCTTTGTTAATTCCAATCAAGACAAAACAATCACTGATCTCGGGGAGACCAGCCAGAGAAAACACTGCCGGCAGCCAACAAAGGCACTCAGCACAGTAAAATCCTAGGTGCATTGCCCCCTGGGAAGTATGCAAATCAAAAAAGGTCCATGGAACCTCTGTTAGGAGTCTCGACACAGAAACTAGCCAGATATCCCTCCGGGAAGGACCTAGCCAAGGAGTGGCTCTTTTTAAGGAGATCACCATAACCACCATATTAAGTGACCCTTTTAGTCAATATGAAACTCTTTGACGAGTTTAAAGATTTGACAAGGGAAATACCAAGGCCAGGTATCCATCCACAGACAGCTGTTTCGGGGTGTTGCCCCTCATCAGTGTGGAGTAGGATTCTGGCTAGGTGGGAGCAATGCCTAGTACACCAGCAAGACAAAACAATCACTGATCTCGGGGAGACCAGCAAGAGAAAACACTGCCGGCAGGCAACAAAGGTGCTCAACACAGTGAAATCCTAGGTGCATTTACCCCTGGGAAGTATGTGACAGTATATAACCATTAGCTATTAATAAAAATTACTTTTTATTAGGATACTTTAAAAACTTAACTCAAAACAAAAAATAAAAAAATTCCACAAGGTGAAAGTTACCGATATATCGGTTTCTTCATCAGAGTGGTTGAGGCACTTAAGAAGTAGAGAGTATGTGACCTTATTCATCGTGTCTAAAAAATCAATACAGAAAAAAGGGCAAAGGGAGGAATTTCTTTTCTTTTTCTTACCCTATCAGGATGTATGCCTGCTTGCCAATGGAGCACATCCTTACTTAACCGCTGCCCCCATTCCTCGGCAGCTCTCCCTTTTCCTTTTCCTAACTCTCCCTCTTCAATTATAATTTTAAAGGCCTCCTAAAGAACCTTTATTGAAGGCAACAAAACCACCTAATGTCTCCAGGCACCCCAATATATTTGTACATATAAGGGAATACAGGAAAATCCCACACACAACAAAAACATTTTTGTCTCAAATTTGAAATAACAGTTCGTGAAAGATTCCACTAGACTATCCCTTAATCCTCTTTCACTTGCTTAACAATGGAGTACATCCTCATTTATTCGATGCCCCCATTCCTTGGCGGCTTTCCCTTATATGCCCTAAATTCCCTATTAACAGTCACAGGGAATCAGTCAAAAAGACCTTTTAATGAATATGAACAATAGGGTTAAGAAATAGATCAGCACTTATCTGTCATTTCTTATTGTACGGTGCCTAGAGACATCCAATAGAATCAAATAAAAAATTCTCAGGATTTCAACGCGTTTCACTCCATTTCAATAGTAGATGGAGTTCATCAGGAGATTTTTTTCTTTTTTCATTAAGGCATGATAGCCTCCTATAAGGAGTTATTGTCAGAGTCAAAATCCTCAAAATAAATACTCTATCAATAATTTATCAAAAATTAGTCAAAATGAATAGTTAGAAGTTATCCCCCAAAAATGTTCAGTGTATCAATATATAAAACAATGCTCCATTACATAATAAAGCAATAGGTCACTTCCCAATATATAGAATGATCTTTTTACCTTAGTTGTTGTAGCCTCCAGGGATCAGAGTGATATGATACACTGGGGCTCAGAAACGGAGGTTTAAATAGTGTCAATCCCTCCCCTTGCAAACATGTGACCTTTTTCAGTTCATTCATTGGTGGATAAATTGTTTTAGCTATACTTATTCCCTATTCTCAAAACCTTATTTGGGAATCTTTATGAATCTCCGTTATGTTCTCATTACTATAATCGCTACCTACAAAAAGTGTTCACAGTGTTCAGTTAGAGTAAATAGCTTCATATAAATGTTATCATTACCCGGATGTATGGTGGAATGCAGCGTGCGTTCCACGCATGCGCATTCAATCCTATTAAACCAGGAAATGTATCAGTGAAACGCTTCCTGCGTTCCACCCACCATGCATGCGTCCAAGCCCATCTACCCTGAACCTGGATGCCTCGTAGCGTTACTGATGCCACGCATGAGTTCTTGCCACCAGTATTACCCGGGAGTGTGCTGGAGAGCGGCGTGCATCTCACGCATGCAAATCCAGCATAAATAAATCCGGAAAAAATGTAATGGAGCGCAACCTGCGTTCTTTTTCTTGCGAGTGCGTCCTAGATTAATATCTGTGGGATTAACCCTAGGATACAAAGCACACTTAATAAGAAATGGAACTATTAGGATAAATATGTTCTATTTGATTCATTTACTTTCAAGTAGCTTTAGGGATATTTACTTAAATCATTCACATGATATCATAGGAAAAACAAAGAGGGAACTTCGCAAACGGATGGGTTAACACTTGGGGGATATTCGTAATGCTAGAGATACCCCAGTGTCTAGACATGTACGATCCGTTCATGGAGGAGATTTACACAGTATAAATTTTAGTGTGATCGATCAAGTGTCCCCATCACCAAGAAAAGGGGACTGGAATAAAGTCCTACTCCAAAAGGAATGCAAATGGATTTACCGTTTTCAATCAATTTGTCCTGATGGTTTGAACGAACAGCTGACGTTCAATTGCTTTCTTTGATTTTAGTGGTGTTTGTAGGAGATGTTTTTTGCTTTTGGTACACAGGTTGAGGAGGGCCGTAATTTTCCTGTCTGGGATGTATAGATCAGAATTTGGTTACCCCAGTTAATTAATTTAATTTGATTTATTGAAGGTGGAGGTTGTCCCCTGATTATGGCTTAGACCCCATGTTTTGCTAAGGTACCATCTTTAAAGACCCTGAAGAAGATCTTCGGGATAGACAATGATTTATTATGGCGGTTGAATTCCCTCGCCTCCCCCCCACCTCTATTATCATGAATTAAGATATATAACAATATGGTTCAACAATTATAACATATTGGAGAGATTTATATGAGACTGATAAGCCGCCTAGAATACAGCTGCATATGGAGCTATGTTTTCATTTTTAGGTGTTGTTGGCATCATGTGAACGATATCATTAAATATCCCTAAAGCTACTTGAAAGTGAATGAATCAAATAGAACATATTTATCCTAATAGTTCCATTTCTTATTAAGTGTGCTTTGTATCTTAGGGTTAATCCCACAGATATTAATCTAGGACGCACGCGCAAGAAAAAGAACGCAGGTTGCGCTCCATTACATTTTTCCGGATTTAATTATGCTGGATGAGCATGTGTGAGATGCCCGCCGCTCTCCAGCACACTTCCAGGTAATACTGGTGGCAAGAACACATGCGTGGCATCAGTAACGCTACGAGGCGTCCAGGTTCAGGCTAGATGGGCTTGGATGCATGCATGGTGGGTGCAATGCAGGAAGTGTTTCACTGATACATTTCCTGGTTTAATAGGATTGAATGTGCATGCGTGGAACGCACGCTGCATTCCACCATACTTCTGGGTAACGATAATACTTATATGAAGCTATTTACACTAACTGAACACTGTGAACACTTTTTGTAGGTAGCGATTATAGTAATGAGAAGATAATGGAGGTTCATATTGATTCCCAAATAGGGTTAATTAGGTGTTGGTTAAAACGATTTATCCACCAATGAATGAACTGAAAAAGGTCACATGTTTGCAAGAGGAGGGATTGACACTATTTATGCCTCCGTTTCTGAGCCCCAGTGTATCATACCACTCTGATCCCTGGAGACTACAACAACTATGGGAAAAATATCATTCTATATATTGGGAAGTGAGCTTTTGCTTTATTATGTAATGGAGCATTGTTTTACATATAGATACACTGAACATTTTTGGGGGATAACTTCTAACTATTCATTTTGACTAATTTTTGATAAATTATTGACAGAGTATTTATTTTGAGGATTTTGACTCTGACAGTAACTTCTTATAGGAGGCTATCATGCCTTTATGAAAAAAGGAAAAAATCTACTGATGAACTCCGTCTACTATTGAAATGGAGTGAAACGCGTCGAAATCCTGAGAACCTTTGATTTGATTCTATTGGATGTCTCTAGGCACCGTACAATAAGAAATGACAGATAACTGCTGATTTATTTCTTAACCCTATTGTTCATATTCATTAAAAGGTCATTTTGACTAGTTCCCTGTGACTGTTAGTAGGAAATTTAGGGCATATAAAGGAAAGCCGCCGAGGAATGGGGGCATCGAAGAAATGAGGATGTACTCCATTGTTAGGCAGGTGACAGAGGATTAAGGGATAGTCTAGTGGAATCTTTCACGAACTGTTATTTCAAATTTGAGACAAAATTTATTTTTTGTTGTGTGTGGGATTTTCCTGTATTCCCTTATATGTACAACTATATTGGGGACATTAGGTGGTTTTGTTGCCTTTAATAAAGGTTCTTTAGGAGGCTTTTACAACTATAATTGAAGAGGGAGAGTTAGGAAAAGGAAAAGGGAGAGCTGACGAGGAATGGGGGCATCGGTTTAGTAAGGATGTGCTCCATTGGCAAGCAGGAATACACCCTTTTTTTTTTTATTTCTTTAGACACTTGATGGATAAGGTCACATACTCTCTACCTCTTAAGTTCCTCAACCAATCTGATGAAGAAACCAATATTTTGGTAACTTTCACCTTGTGGACTTTTTTTTTGATTTTTTTTTGTTTTTTGTTTTGAGTTAAATTTTTAATGTATACTAATAAAAAGTACATTTTATTAATAGCTAATGGGTATATACTGTCACAACATTAAACTTTGTATACTTTTCTAGAAAAAAAAAATTCTTTTGAAAACCTCTGGGAAGTATGCAAATCAAAAAAGGTCTGTGGAGCCTCTGTTAGAGCTCATGCGCATGTAACTGCAGAATATTCTGCAGCAATTTGACAGCACATGTGCGCATCAAATCGCTGCAGAAAGACTGCATAATGGATGCAGTTTTTTTGTTAAAAGAAGCCGATTTCATGCGCTCTGGCTGCTTCCCTTACCATAGACAGAGTGAGAGCTGCATCCAGAACGCAGAAATAATTGACATGCTGCTTTTATGAATGCACGGATTTGGGTCAAAATTTTACCACCCAAATCGCTGCCTTCTTAAAAGCATTGTGCGCACGTCTCATGCACAATCTACATAGATTGTGCAGGGGGATGTAGGACGCATGCATTTACACTGCAGTGCAATAAGCAGCGTAAATGCATGCTATTATGCGACGTGCGCACGAGCCCTTAGGAGTCTCGACACAGAAAATAGCCAAATATCCCTCTGGGAAGGACCTAGTCAAAGAGTGGCTCTTTTTCGGAGACCACCATAACCACCATATTAAGTGTCCCTTTTAGTCAATATGAAACTCTTTGACGAGTTTAAAGATATGACAAGGGAAATACCAAGGCCAGGTATCCATCCACAGACAGCTGTTTCGGGGTGTTGCTCCTCATCAGTGTGGGAGTAGGATTCTGGGGAGACCAGCCAGAGAAAACACTGCCGGCAGCCAACAAAGGCGCTCAACACAGTGAAATCCTAGGTGCATTGCCCCCTGGGAGGTATGCAAATCAAAAAAGGTCCAAGGAGCCTCTGTTAGAAGTCTCGAGACAGAAATTAGCCAGATATCCCTCCGGGAAGGACCTAGCCAAGGAGGGGCTCTTTTTAGGAGACCATCATAACCACCATATTAAGTGTCCCTTTTAGTCAATATGAAACTCTTTGACGAGTTTAAAGATATGACAAGGGAAATACCAAGGCCATGTATCCATTCACCGACAACTGTTTGTTAATTCCCATGTCCTCATTAAATTTATTATATATTATATTTGTTTTCCAGAATAAAAGACTTGAGGGATTATTTAGGAGGTTGGTTATGTCTATAGAGTGTAAAAGTAATTTTCTCATTTATTAAATAGTGATTAATATTTTCCCAGTCTATAATTTCTGAGTTGGGGATTTTATACTTAGACTGTATTGTCTGAAAAGGGGCTAATATATCCTCTTCTCAAATGCCAATAAGATTATCAAACCCTTGTTTTTTCCACTCCCTCAGGTTAAATCCTGGTCCAATAAGCTCCAAGACTTCTAGTGGTATATATTTGAAAGACGTTTTATCCTGAATCTTATCAAGCAGATTTAACAAGTATTTCCATGATAGAATAGTGGGTTTTAATCATTTATTTTTAGGAACAGGTTTCTTTTTATCTATTCAATGTGAGATAATTAAGGCTTGTAGAGATTTGTTTTTATTCAAGAACTCTTCGATTTTCAACCATGAAGATCTGTCATTTTCCTGCAGCCATCTTTGGCTCACTTTGAGTATACTAGCATGGTAATAGGCAAAGAGATTTGGGAGGTCCAAACCTCCTCTCTTTTTATGTTTCACCAATATATTTTTTGCCACTTTTGGTTTGTTGTTGTTCCAAACAAAGGCTGTTAGAATTTTTTTAAACTTTTTTAAACGTTTTCTTTGGGATGATTAAAGGGATTGACCTAATTATATATAAGAATTTGGGTAAAATAAACATTTTGAAAGCTAATATTTCCCCATCCAAGACAGATCTGTTTTTTTTAATTTTCAAAAAGTCTTCCTGAATTGTTTTGTATAGATTTGTCATATTTGTTTGAATAATATCCTTGACAGGTTTCATTAGATAGATACCTAGATACGAAACTTGTATTTTCTCCCATTTAAATGAGAATTCCTTTTGCATGATCTCCTGCAATTCTTCATCAAGACAAAGTCCTAAGACTTTAGAGTAAATAGCTTCATATAAGTGTTATCGTTACCCGGATGTATGGTGGAATGCAGCGTGCGTTCCACGCATGTGCATTCAATCCTATTAAACCAGGAAATGTATCAGTGAAACGCTTCCTGCGTTCCACCCACCATGCATGCGTCCAAGCCCATCTACCCTGAACCTGGATGCCTCGTAGCGTTACTGATGCCACGCATGAGTTCTTGCCACCAGTATTACCCGGGAGTGTGCTGGAGAGCGGCGTGCATCTCACGCATGCAAATCCAGCATAAATAAATCCGGAAAAAATGTAATGGAGCGCAACCTGCGTTCTTTTTCTTGCGAGTGCGTCCTAGATTAATATCTGTGGGATTAACCCTAGGATACAAAGCACACTTAATAAGAAATGGAACTATTAGGATAAATATGTTCTATTTGATTCATTTACTTTCAAGTAGCTTTAGGGATATTTAATTAAATCATTCACATGATATCATAGGAAAAACAAAGAGGGAACTTCGCAAACGGATGGGTTAACACTTGGGGGATATTCGTAATGCTAGAGATACCCCAGTGTCTAGACATGTACGATCCGTTCATGGAGGAGATTTACACAGTATAAATTTTAGTGTGATCGATCAAGTGTCCCCATCACCAAGAAAAGGGGACTGGAATAAAGTCCTACTCCAAAAGGAATGCAAATGGATTTACCGTTTTCAATCAATTTGTCCTGATGGTTTGAACGAACAACTGACGTTCAATTGCTTTCTTTGATTTTAGTGGTGTTTGTAGGAGATGTTTTTTGCTTTTGGTACACAGGTTGAGGAGGGCCGTAATTTTCCTGTCTGGGATGTATAGATCAGAATTTGGTTACCCCAGTTAATTAATTTAATTTGATTTATTGAAGGTGGAGGTTGTCCCCTGATTATGGCTTAGACCCCATGTTTTGCTAAGGTACCATCTTTAAAGACCCTGAAGAAGATCTTCGGGATAGACAATGATTTATTATGGCGGTTGAATTCCCTCGCCTCCCCCCCACCTCTATTATCATGAATTAAGATATATAACAATATGGTTCAACAATTATAACATATTGGAGAGATTTATATGAGACTGATAAGCCGCCTAGAATACAGCTGCATATGGAGCTATGTTTTCATTTTTAGGTGTTGTTGGCATCATGTGAACGATATCATTAAATATCCCTAAAGCTACTTGAAAGTGAATGAATCAAATAGAACATATTTATCCTAATAGTTCCATTTCTTATTAAGTGTGCTTTGTATCCTAGGGTTAATCCCACAGATATTAATCTAGGACGCACGCGCAAGAAAAAGAACGCAGGTTGCGCTCCATTACATTTTTCCGGATTTAATTATGCTGGATGAGCATGTGTGAGATGCCCGCCGCTCTCCAGCACACTTCCAGGTAATACTGGTGGCAAGAACACATGCGTGGCTTCAGTAACGCTATGAGGCGTCCAGGTTCAGGCTAGATGGGCTTGGATGCATGCATGGTGGGTGCAATGCAGGAAGTGTTTCACTGATACATTTCCTGGTTTAATAGGATTGAATGCGCATGCGTGGAACGCACGCTGCATTCCACCATACTTCTGGGTAACGATAATACTTATATGAAGCTATTTACACTAACTGAACACTGTGAACACTTTTTGTAGGTAGCGATTATAGTAATGAGAAGATAATGGAGGTTCATATTGATTCCCAAATAGGGTTAATTAGGTGTTGGTTAAAACGATTTATCCACCAATGAATGAACTGAAAAAGGTCACATGTTTGCAAGAGGAGGGATTGACACTATTTATGCCTCCGTTTCTGAGCCCCAGTGTATCATACCACTCTGATCCCTGGAGACTACAACAACAATGGGAAAAATATCATTCTATATATTGGGAAGTGAGCTTTTGCTTTATTATGTAATGGAGCATTGTTTTACATATAGATACACTGAACATTTTTGGGGGATAACTTCTAACTATTCATTTTGACTAATTTTTGATAAATTATTGACAGAGTATTTATTTTGAGGATTTTGACTCTGACAGTAACTTCTTATAGGAGGCTATCATGCCTTTATGAAAAAAGGAAAAAATCTACTGATGAACTCCGTCTACTATTGAAATGGAGTGAAACGCGTCGAAATCCTGAGAACCTTTGATTTGATTCTATTGGATGTCTCTAGGCACCGTACAATAAGAAATGACAGATAACTGCTGATTTATTTCTTAACCCTATTGTTCATATTCATTAAAAGGTCATTTTGACTAGTTCCCTGTGACTGTTAGTAGGAAATTTAGGGCATATAAAGGAAAGCCGCCGAGGAATGGGGGCATCAAAGAAATGAGGATGTACTCCATTGTTAGGCAGGTGACAGAGGATTAAGGGATAGTCTAGTGGAATCTTTCACGAACTGTTATTTCAAATTTGAGACAAAATTTATTTTTTGTTGTGTGTGGGATTTTCCTGTATTCCCTTATATGTACAACTATATTGGGGACATTAGGTGGTTTTGTTGCCTTTAATAAAGGTTCTTTAGGAGGCTTTTAAAACTATAATTGAAGAGGGAGAGTTAGGAAAAGGAAAAGGGAGAGCTGACGAGGAATGGGGGAATCGGTTTAGTAAGGATGTGCTCCATTGGCAAGCAGGAATACACCCTTTTTTTTTTTATTTCTTTAGACACTTGATGGATAAGGTCACATACTCTCTACCTCTTAAGTTCCTCAACCAATCTGATGAAGAAACCAATATTTTGGTAACTTTCACCTTGTGGACTTTTTTTTTGATTTTTTTTTTGTTTTTTGTTTTGAGTTAAATTTTTAATGTATACTAATAAAAAGTACATTTTATTAATAGCTAATGGGTATATACTGTCACAATATTAAACTTTGTATACTTTTCTAGAAAAAAAAAATTCTTTTGAAAACCTCTGGGAAATATGCAAATCAAAAAAGGTCTGTGGAGCCTCTGTTAGAGCTCATGCGCACGTAACTGCAGAATATTCTGCAGCAATTTGACAGCACATGTGCGCATCAAATCGCTGCAGAAAGACTGCATAATGGATGCAGTTTTTTTGTTAAAAGAAGCCGATTTCATGCGCTCTGGCTGCTTCCCTTACCATAGACAGAGTGAGAGCTGCATCCAGAACGCAGAAATAATTGACATGCTGCTTTTATGAATGCACGGATTTGGGTCAAAATTTTACCACCCAAATCGCTGCCTTCTTAAAAGCATTGTGCGCACGTCTCATGCACAATCTACATAGATTGTGCAGGGGATGTAGGACGCATGCATTTACACTGCAGTGCAATAAGCAGCGTAAATGCATGCTATTATGCGACGTGCGCACGAGCCCTTAGGAGTCTCGACACAGAAAATAGCCAAATATCCCTCTGGGAAGGACCTAGTCAAAGAGTGGCTCTTTTTCGGAGACCACCATAACCACCATATTAAGTGTCCCTTTTAGTCAATATGAAACTCTTTGACGAGTTTAAAGATATGACAAGGGAAATACCAAGGCCAGGTATCCATCCACAGACAGCTGTTTCGGGGTGTTGCTCCTCATCAGTGTGGGAGTAGGATTCTGGGGAGACCAGCCAGAGAAAACACTGCCGGCAGCCAACAAAGGCGCTCAACACAGTGAAATCCTAGGTGCATTGCCCCCTGGGAGGTATGCAAATCAAAAAAGGTCCAAGGAGCCTCTGTTAGAAGTCTCGAGACAGAAATTAGCCAGATATCCCTCCGGGAAGGACCTAGCCAAGGAGGGGCTCTTTTTAGGAGACCATCATAACCACCATATTAAGTGTCCCTTTTAGTCAATATGAAACTCTTTGACGAGTTTAAAGATATGACAAGGGAAATACCAAGGCCATGTATCCATTCACCGACAACTGTTTGTTAATTCCCATGTCCTCATTAAATTTATTATATATTATATTTGTTTTCCAGAATAAAAGACTTGAGGGATTATTTAGGAGGTTGGTTATGTCTATAGAGTGTAAAAGTAATTTTCTCATTTATTAAATAGTGATTAATATTTTCCCAGTCTATAATTTCTGAGTTGGGGATTTTATACTTAGACTGTATTGTCTGAAAAGGGGCTAATATATCCTCTTCTCAAATGCCAATAAGATTATCAAACCCTTGTTTTTTCCACTCCCTCAGGTTAAATCCTGGTCCAATAAGCTCCAAGACTTCTAGTGGTATATATTTGAAAGACGTTTTATCCTGAATCTTATCAAGCAGATTTAACAAGTATTTCCATGATAGAATAGTGGGTTTTAATCATTTATTTTTAGGAACAGGTTTCTTTTTATCTATTCAATGTGAGATAATTAAGGCTTGTAGAGATTTGTTTTTATTCAAGAACTCTTCGATTTTCAACCATGAAGATCTGTCATTTTCCTGCAGCCATCTTTGGCTCACTTTGAGTATACTAGCATGATAATAGGCAAAGAGATTTGGGAGGTCCAAACCTCCTCTCTTTTTATGTTTCACCAATATATTTTTTGTCACTCTTGGTTTGTTGTTGTTCCAAACAAAGGCTGTTAGAATTTTTTTAAACTTTTTTAAACGTTTTCTTTGGGATGATTAAAGGGATTGACCTAATTATATATAAGAATTTGGGTAAAATAAACATTTTGAAAGCTAATATTTCCCCATCCAAGACAGATCTGTTTTTTTTAATTTTCAAAAAGTCTTCCTGAATTGTTTTGTATAGGTTTGTCATATTTGTTTGAATAATATCCTTGACAGGTTTCATTAGATAGATACCTAGATACGAAACTTGTATTTTCCCCCATTTAAATGAGAATTCCTTTTGCATGATCTCCTGCAATTCTTCATCAAGACAAAGTCCTAAGATATGTGACTCTGCTTCATTCACTTTGTACAAGGAGACAATAGACATTTTTTTTAAGGTTTTTATCAAATTTCTGGTTGAATTCAGTGGGTCCGAAATAGTGATAATTATTATTATTATTATTTATTATTATAGCGCCATTTATTCCATGGCGCTTTACAAGTGAAAGAGGGTATACGTACAACAATCATTAACAGTACAAGACAGACTGGTATAGGAGGAGAGAGGACCCTGCCCGCAAATAATGTAGATTTGTATTGCCTCTTATTAAGACTTATCCCTTTAATTTTTCCATTGAGTCTAATACTCTCTGTCAGTGGCTCTATGAATAAGGCAAATAGACTCAGAGACAAGGGACACCATTGTCTGGTGCCATTTGAGAGGGGAAAACTGTCAGATAGTTGTTTGTATAAATTCTCGCTGATGGTGACGTGTATAATGATATGATGCAGTTTAGTATTTGGTCTCTAAACCAATTGTTTTAGGGAGGCAAATAAAAAACCTCAGTGTAACCTATCAAAAGCCTTTTCGGCATCCAGAGCAAGAACCACTGAGGGAGTTTTATTATTTTCTATATGTTTCATAATATTGATTACTTTCCAGGTTGCATCTGAGGTGTGTCTTCCATTGATAAAACCAACCTAATCAAAGTTAACTAGATCAGGGATTTAAGTCTGAATTCTTGAGGCTATTAATTTTGCCAGAATTTTTGTATCAGTGTTTAATAGGGATATTGACCTATAGTTTGCTAAATCATCATGGTCGCCTTTCCCTTTTGGTAGGACTATAACTGTGGCCTCTAGCATTTCCTTGGGAACCAAGCCTTCCAGAGTTGCTTTGTTTAAAGCTTTTTTAAGTGAGGCAAAAGTAGTTGGGCAAAATTTTTATAATAATCATTTTGGAACCCATCAGGGCCTGGTGATTTCCCTAGCGTTAATGACTTATTTCATTGTTATTTCAATGGCAGTTAGTCAGGGCAGGAGTAAAGTAAACTACTCTTTGACACCTTCAGTTTCAACCATGACTATTATTTATATCTCTATCATCCTATATGCTTTAACTATTCAGTTTCACCGCCCTGTCCCCCCCTCCATCACCACTCATCCATATCAGTCCTTCTCTCCTCCCTTCTCCTATGTACAGCTCCCAGGCTCTTTTCACCTATCTGAATAATCTCAATCCATCACGCTCCAGGGTCTTGCAGAAAAAGCTATGCCACAAGTCCAAAAACCATATGATCTTTCTCCTTCTACTGCTACTTCTTTCAGGTGATATCTCTCCAAATCCCGGTCCACCCCATGCTAACTTTATCCCCTCCCCCACATCCCATAGAAACCCTGATAATCTTATTAACATTAGTTGTACACTCTCACTTCCCTCTTTTAATTGTGCTCTCTGGTATCCACGGTCCGTATGTAACAAGCTTCCTTACATCCACAACTACTTTCTCAATAACTCTCTTAACCTGCTAGCCCTCACTGAAACCTGGATTCAGGATTCTGACACTACTTCCCCTGCTGCCATTTCTCACGGTGGTTTACACTTTTCCCATTCACCAAGACCTGAAAAGACATGGTGGTGGAGTCGGTTTACTCCTGTCCCCACAATGTACTTTCCAGGTCATCCCCCCAGCTCCATCACTCTCATTCCCATTGTTTGAGGTCTACACCATCAGGCTCTTCCATCCCCTCTCCCTCAGAGTAGCTGTCATATACCGTCCACCAGGGTCACCCACCAAGTTCCTTGACCACTTTTCAGCCTGGCTGCTGCACTTCATGTCCTCAAAATTACCAACCTCATCCTAGGTAAATTTAACATACCCATGAACAGCCCCTCCTCTCCATCTGCATCCCAGATTCTATCTCTCACCACCTCCCTTGGCCTTTCACAGCTCTCCTCCTCTGAGACACATGAAGATGGTAACACCCTTGACCTGGTCTTTATCCGCCTCTGCTCAATCTCTCACTTTGACAACTCACCTCTTCCCCTCTCTGACCACGACATTCTCTCCTTCAAGCTCACAAACCCTCGTCCACCCCAGCACACTCCACCTATCACACATTCAGAAACCTACAGGCCATTGACTCTCAGACCCATACAGACTCATTTAACTCATCACAGTCCCCTATCTCCTCACTTTCCTGTCCTGATCTGGCTGTAAAGCACTACAATGACACACTCAGAAGTACCCTAGACCAAGCAGCACCCCTCACCCTCAGAACCTCCAAACACAGAGTAAAACAGCCTTGGCTCACATCCGAAACTCGATTTCTCCAGCAATGCTCTAGGAGTGCCGATTGCCTATGGAGGAAAATCCGCACACCAGAAAACTTCATCCACTACAAGTTCATTTTTATGGGTCGTTGGTGAGGTTCTTGCACCTGAGGCTAAGTCCTGTAATGGGGCTTCTGTGCATGTGCGAGCTTGCAAGCAGGCTTTTGTTCTAAACCACCTTTTGCCACTTCTGAGCATGCTCACTACGTGGCGATCGTCGATTGGTCGTGAACTGGGATCACATGACTATGAAGTGTCGACTTCTGATTGGCCGCGAGTGACATCATCGCTGACGCGTGATCACATAACAATGACATACTGTCTGGTGATTGGCTGTGGGTGACGTCATCGCTGACAAGGGGTCACATGACCATGACATGTTGGCTGCTGATTAGCCGCGGGTGACGTCATTCTTGACGAACTTGTTGATTATTGGTGGATTAAGCTCGGAGCTCCTCCATCTTGTGGGAGGTGCTTCATCTATAAAGATCCCTGCAGCATGCTGTTCGGCGCTCAGTCGTTCTTGGTGCATGCATGGGGTAGACGCCTCATGTGTGATGTCCAATACTACCCGCTTCCTTGCATTTTAGTGGAACAGGTTAGGTAGGGTCTCAGTACCAGCTAGTAGTATACTATAGCCCGCTTCCATCTACCTTAGAGGAGCAGGGTTAGGCAGGGTCATCACTCACTGCTCTCAGTTTCTCTCTAATTCGTCTGTGCGGTTAGCATAGAGAGCTCACTGACTCCCTCTGTGTGGTTAGCACAAGGAGTTCAGGCAGGGACTAACATTAACCCTAAGCAGTACGGATAGTACTGTTTGCACCCACATCAGTGTGAAGTAACACTGGTATAAGTTAGTGGACTGCAGTTGGGGCTACCATCCGCTTATGTTTTGTACTTGGCATTTGACATGTCTCTATGATTTAACAGTAAACTATGCACTTAGTCTTAGTGTCACTGTGGGGTAACAGTGACAGTACCACTCTTGTGGTACAGTATCCCTTATATTGCCTTCGACAGCAGCAGATTATTCTGCACAGTGGGCCCTGCCTGCTAGATAGCCTACCTATTCCCTACCATTTGGCAGTCCCATAACATTCATCTTAAGGACCTACAACTCTTCCCTTCATCTCGCTAAACAGACCTACTTCACCACCCTTATTTCCTCACTATCCAACAGTCAAAAAAAGCTCTTTGACACCTTTCACTCCCTCCTCAGTCCCAAAGTACAGACCCCCATCACAGACCTTCATGCTGATGACCTGGCCTCGTATTTCACAGAGAAAATAGAAAACATCCGCCGAGAGATCAGCTCCCAGCCACCAAGCATTGTGAATCCCATTCCTCCCCATATCCCAGCCAGCTCACTTTCCACATTTGACCCAGTCACAGATGAGGAATTCTCTAGGCTCCTCTCTTCTTCTCGTCCTACCACTTGCCCTACTGATCGCTTTCCCTCACACCAACTCCAGTCCCTCTCTCCGGTTGTCACCACTCACCTAACTAAAATCTTCAATCTCTCTCTCTTCTGGTATTTCCCCTCCTTACTCAAACACAATATCATTCCTTCATTATTACGAAAACCTTCCCTTGATCCGTCTTGCACAAGCAACTACAGACCAGTCTCCAATCTCCCCTTCATTTCCAAACTCTTGGAACGCCTGGTCTACTCTCTCCTCACCTGCTACCTTTCCACTCACTCTCTTCTAGATTCTTTACAGTCTGGCTTCCACCCTTTACACTCAACAGAACCTGCCCTTGTCAAAGTGACCAATGACCTTTTTACAGCAAAATGTAATGGTGATCACTCTCTGCTTATCCTTCTTGACCTCTCTGCCGCCTTCGACACTGTTGAACACCATCTCCTTCTCTCTATGCTCCATTCTGTTGGCCTAAAGGACACTGTGCTTTCCTTTGTTCAGTCCTTGGCCCTCTTCTTTTCTCCTTCAACACTGCTCCAATTGAAATGGCCATCAGCAGATTTGGCTTTCAGTACCATCTTTATGCTGATCCCTGAGCTCACCCCAGCTGTACTACAGAACACAAGTTATTGCCTGACTGCAGTTTGCAATGTCATGTCTGCTCTCTATCTGAAACTTAACCTTTCCAAAACTGAACTTCTTCTTTTCCCTCCATCTTCCAACCTTCCTAAACCTGACCTCTCCCTCTCTGTGAGAGGCACAACGATAAGTCCTAGGCAACAGGCCCGCTGTTTGGGTGTTATAATTGACACTGATCTCTCCTTTACCTCCCGCATACAATCTCTTGCCGCTCCTGCCGCTTGCACCTTAAGAACATCTCTAGAATCCGCCCCTTTCTCACATTGGAAAAGACAAAAACCCTCCCCGTGGCCCTGATCCACTTTCGCCTTGACTACTGTAACTCTCTATTAATTGGCCTCCCCCTAACTAGTCTCTCTCCTATACAGTCCATCCTTAATGCAGCATCCATGGTCACCTATCTGGCTAACCGCTACTCAGATGCCTCTGCTGTGTGCCAGTCATTGCACTGGCTGCCCATATATCACATGATCCAATTCAAACTGCTTGTTCTCACCCACAAAGCTCTCCACAGTGCCTCACCCCCCTACATCTCCACCCTCCTCTCTATCTATCACCCCACCCATTCTCTACGTTCTGCAAATGACTTTCGACTAACATCCACACTAATTCGAACCTCCCACACCCCGATCCAAGACTTCTTCCGAGCCGCTCTACACCAACATGTTAGGATGAATCACAACTTAGTCAGCTTCAGACGCACCCTAAAAATGCATCCCTAATCAAATGCAATTCACATAGTCCCTCTACAACTTCTCACAACATAACCCCACATCAAACTCCATGGCACCCAAATGCATCTCAAGGTTCTGGCCAATTGATCCAGGAAGCCATTATCTATCCCCCATTTCCTTGAGATGGCTGGATTGTTATTGTAAATAAGCACCTGTACCTTTCCCCCCTCCATATCTCATTGTAGATTGTAAGCTCTCACGAGCAGGGTTGTCTTTTTCCCTCTAAATATTGTATTTTCTATAACTGTTGCTTGTTTGTATATGATCCTCCTGAATTGTAAAGTGCTGCGAAATATGTTGGCGCTATAGAAATAAAGATTATTATTATTATTACTTAATTAAATTTGCAACCTCCATTTCTGTATATGGCAAGTTTAAGTACTCCAAGTCAGTTTTGGAGGTGAAGGGAGTTGCAGGGAGTCTAGGAACTTATTGATTAGGTCCTTCGTTGGATCTAACAAATTAGGGTCACTCTTTAGGTTGTATAATTTCGAGTAGTATTGGGCAAAGGCTTCTGCTATGGCTTTTGGATGTTTGCATGTTTGGTTTAGATTATTTTTAACTTGTAAGATTCTAAATTTGTTTGTTGTTTGATTTTAGTTGCAAACACTTTTGAAGGCTTGTTATTTGAATAGTAGTGGTTTGTTTTGACCCTTTGAATAATTTTATCAAATTCTTCTGATATCATAGTTTTCAATTCTATTCTTTGTTTTAAAATGTCTGAGTGGATTTCTAGAGTTGGTTTTTCCTGTTGTTTTATTTCTAATTCTCTAATTCTGTTGGTGATAGCTATTAGATTTTGTTTTTTCTTTTAAGCCTAATATTCAGTTCTATGAGTTTGCCTTTCAGCACTGCCTTATGGGCATTCCAAACAGAGAACACTGAGATCTCTTCTGTGGCATAATCTTGAAAATAATTAGTAATGTTTTTTTCAATTTCATCCCTGTATAAGAGATGCTGGAATAAATATATTATTATTAGTTTTAGCTCTCCAAGGTCTGTTTTGTTTAATGGGCGGTCCAAGTTTAAAACTAAAAATGATTGGTGAATGATCTGACCATGACCTTGGTTCTATTGCAATTTTTTTAAACTTGGTTAAATATGTTAAATTTGTAATAACTAGGTCAATTCGTGCAGAAGATTTGTCTATCCGAATAATGGGTGTATTCTATAGAAGAAGAGTTAAGACACCTAAACACATCAAAGAACTCTTCTCCTGCTAACCATGGATCTAAATTTTGTGAAAGCATTCTTGTATGGGTTGAAGAGTCCAATTTTCCGTTAGTCACAACATTGAAGTCTCCAAAGACTACCAACTCATCTTTCTGTATTCTCTAATTCTCTTCAGTAGTTTATTCAAAAAAGTAAATTGACCCGTATTTGGTGCATATAAGTTAACAATCGTAAAAATATTATCGTTAATTTTACACACTAATATAATAAATCTAACATGTTCATCTGACAGGACTGATAATTTTTCAAATGTGACCGAGTTTTTTATTATAATGCTCACACCTGCAGGTTTTTTTTATATTTGAGGCTAAAAATATGTGTGGGAAATCGCTATTAGTAAATCTGGGAGTATTGACAGATGAGAATTTGTTTCCTGTATGCCTACAATATCTACCCTAGATTCTTTTATCAGCTTCCAAGTCATGAATCTCTTATTGGGGCTATTAAGACCATTAACAATTAAAGACATAAAATGAACACTCATTTTATCATTTTTATTGCTGTTACTTCAATTCTCAGGTGGGAAAGATATTGAATATTTAAAATATTGATGAATAGACATGGAAATTTTGTGATCCTAATACTTGACCTAGAGAGGAAAAGAAGGTTAGAATAAACAAACAACAGATAAACTTATAATAACTTGTAAACTGTTTCATGAATATTCCGTGGATGGTGATTACGGTGTAAAAGAGCACCATCTCTATTGGAGCGAAAGTTTATGCCATCCCATTTACATCCATTGTACATATTGAAATTGGATACATGCTGTACCTTATTGAAAAAGTTATTCGGTAACTCCTGGGTTACGTTTTGTGTATATTTTGTTCTTTTAGCTTCTTAAGGCCATCCTCAACACTTTGTATGACATTAGTTTTCCCTTGATTTTGATAAAGATTTTTTGTTGGAAAGCCCCATCTATAGCTTATCTTCTTTAGACAAAGAATTTCTGTAATTTTCCACAATTCTTTTCTTGATTCAGAGTTTCGCGTTCGACAAGTCTGAAAAGATCTTTAATCGAGAAAAAAACAAGGATAAAAAGTGGAAAAACGTCCACGCTGCTGTGCCAATAAAGAGTTAATTCCAAATAAGAGCAATGCAGGGTGGTTTATTCTACGCGTTTCAGAGATAACCCCGCTCCTTCATTAGGAAATCCACCATGGTGGTTGATTTCCTGATGGAGAGTTATCTCCGAAACACGTAGGATAAACCACCTTGCATTGTTCTTATTTGGAATTAACTTTTTATTGGCACAGCAGCGCGGACGTTTTTCCACTTTTTATCCTTGTTTTTTTTTTTTGCTTCAGCAATTGGCACTTGGAGTCTGCAGCAGCTGATACATGCTTTAATACTGGTTGTGTGTCACACAACCACCTCAGGTAAGACCCTATATGTGCTTTTTATATCTACATTGTTTTTTGCAAGATATTTAATCGCTCGTATGGTAATGAAAATGTTTTGTGTTTCTTTAGGTAAGTCATAAGTTGTTCTTTTGTATGGTAGAAATGCGTTTTGAGAATTACATCTCTGTGGATGTCTGGGCTCAAGAAATTCGGTTTAGGTAGTTGATGTCTACGGTCTATTAGTAGGTCTAGTTCTGAAAGACTTGGAATTGCCAACTTCATAATATCTTTGATGTATTTTTTGAGCTCCTCATTTTTGATCGAGTCTATGATGCCTCAAATTTTAATATTATTGCGTCTATCTCTGTCTTCCAAGTCCGTCAACTTTGTCTTGAGAAATTTAATTTCTGCTTTCATTTTGTCCTGGTCTTTGGTGATGTTTTTTGTAGATTTTGTTAAATTCGCCACCTCTGCCTCCATACATTCAGCCCTAAGTTCCATGGATTTAATAGTTGATGTAACCTCGTTAAGTTTTTTGTCTATATCAGTCTTCAGAGAAATTATATCAGCCTTCACTGAATCTTTGAATGTGGTAAAAAGCTTGTAGAAAAAATCCTTATCCATGGGTTGGTCAGTCAATTGAAAATTTTTAAGAGGATCTAGCTGAGAAGAAATTCCGCTGTCATCCCTCTTTTGTTTTTGACGACTTGGACTCAAGTCCGGAGATGAATTTTCTTCTATATCTTTTTATATGCCATTTCTTTTCTCTTATTTCGGGAAGATGCTGGGTCCCACAGCATGGTAATTTTCCTTGTTGGGTCTTGTTCTTGGACCATGAGTCATCCTTTACTGAATGAAGAGCAAGTTTCGTTCCTATGTCGTGTTTGTGTTGTCCTGTCTACTTCCAGGTTTTTGTATTCCAGACGCAGTCACTCCTGGTTTTTGAATGTATGATTTCTGTTTTTGAGTCGCTATTTATAAAATTGTAGAATTTGGAAGTATCTAGCAAGATTCAGCCTTAGAATAACCGGTACACTGAGAGTTACGCTTTTTGCAAGTTGTGAGGGCCGCGTAGCCACTCGAAGTCCAGTGATCGCAGGTAGGTCAGAATAACCGCTCAGATCCTCTTGACTTCCAAGGTTTGTTGCTAACTAAGTTCCTTCAGACAGAGGTTTCAAGTACCAGGGATTCTTTGTGTGAACTCAGGTACCTTTAATTACTTTTAATCTGGGCACAAACCACCGTGACTCCGTAGTTTCTGTACTGTTAGCATAGAGTTTGTCAGATTATTATAAATTTCTTGTTTTTTGCCACACTTGTGCAGCCCCTCTTATTTACCCACGTGGATGTAAAAATTGTCTTGTTAATTTTACTAGGGCTTTGATATGGTGCTGGTTAAGAATAAGTAACCATGAAAAGACTAGGTAGACTAATATGTGGGTATCTTACTTATGTATTCCGCTATGCTAGGGCACAACTAGTATAATGGAGCATATTATAACTTAACAGTTATTGATTTTAGTTTGTGCACCCATTCACATTAATCCTGCAAGGTGTGGGTATGTTCTCACAAAAGTTTGTTAATTTTTGTTGAGGTTAAAATAGGGGACAAGTCAAATCTTTGGAGCAGTATGTAATTGCTTGTTGTATCGCAGGGAGCCTCCTTTCCGTCACTAGAATTGAGGACTATAGGCAGAATGGTGCTGGCGTCAGAGAAAGAGCGACGATCAGACAGACAGGGACATCAGTAGGTCTGGTCACAGGATTAGGGAGCACTTATGCTTAGATATAGATATGGACACTGGCGGACTGTAGGTGTTTTGAATGCTTTTAGCTTAGGAGCAGAAGTCTTTTAATAATACAGGGAAGAAGCAACTGCACCTTCCATGCAGGTATATACCTCTGGTCCCACACTTTTTACTCAAACACTGACAGAAACTGCACCCCACAGTAATGGTCTGTAAGTGTTGAATGATATTTCTGTCACAGATGTAATTAATGTGAGGATTTGGGGTGAAATTTCCAGGAAATTGGGGGCATTTTATTTGGTTTTAAGTGAGACACAGGTCCTTTCTGTCAGGACAGTTATGTGTATTATCAGCGGTGCTGTGGGACCTGAGGTAAGAGGTTAATGTCTATATTTAATTATCTTCTTGTGATGTAATTAATTCATTGATGACTAAGATGTAAAAATTTGAGGTAAATGTTGAAGTTATAGATGAGGGTGAGTTAGTATCACAGCAAAATTTCTCTCACCATTTAGATCTCCACATCCTGTCAGCAGCACAGCTGTGAGGGATGGCCCTGTTCTTCACCACAGGTACAGCTTCTGTGGTAATTTCAGTCCAATAAATTTTGTTTAAATGGATTAAAATTGATCTGTTGATGATCTTAAATAGATCCACTGCTTAGGTGAATGGTTTGAAGCCCACAGGGATCAATAATCAGTTGCTTTTAGGATGTTTAACTGGGAGGCCAAGCACTTCACGTCTTACATGCTTGAGCCATGGCCACGACCCCCTGAGTTTTGTGTTATCATGTCCCATGCACATTGCCATAAGAGAGGAACAACATCTTGAAAGTAAATAACATCATCTAAAAATGACTAGAGCACCAGGGTCTTTGAAAAGTGTGGATCCACTACCACCACATAGTGTGCAACGTTTCATCTCAGCAATGAGCCTTTCTTAAGTCTTTCTGATTGCTGAGCCAAAACTATAGATATTGATAAATTAAGATAGGTTATGTGTAACAATGAGAAATAACACAGGAAAAACGTATTGAACACACTTACTGAACTGTATTTAATACGTCGTACAAAAGCTTTTGTTGGTGATGACAGCTTCAAGACATCACCTTTATGAACAAACTAGTTGCATGCATGGCTCAGGTGTGATTTTGGACCAATCTTCCACACAAACGCTTTTCCAATCCTGAAGGTTCTGTGGCCTCCTTCAATGAACTCTGAGCTTAAGTTCCTTCCTGTCACGCTGTACAAAGGCTAGTAAGACGTATTATAGTGTACTCCCCACTAGGTGTAGTGAAGGAGAGAGAAAGAAACACTGTAACGGAAAGGTAGCTGAAGTACAGCAGAGTAAGGCTGGTTTCACACTACGTTTATTTAACATGCGTCAGGAACGTTTTTTTGCTGCAAAAGCGGATCCTGCTTTTACAGCAAAAAACGCATGCAAACGCATCTGTTATTTTGCAGGATCCTGTCACTGGATGTTTAGGGGCGGGCATTGGAGTCATGTGATCGGGAGTGAGGGGAACTAGACTGGGAGCCGGCTTCTGACAGCTGCAGACGCTGGTAACCAAGGTAAACATCGGGCTTGGATACCCGATATTTATCTTGGTTACGAGTGTCTGCAGCTGCTAGGAGCAGGGCTGTCTGCACACGTAACCAACGTAAACATCGGGTAACTAAGAGAAGTGGTTACCCGATATTTACCTTGGTTACGAGTGTCCGCAGCTCTCAGGTGGGAGAGAGAGGGAGGGGAGGAAGGGGGAAAGACAGAGATAGAGAGAGAGAGGGTGAGGGAGGGAGGAGGAGAGAGAGACAGATCACGCGAGACTGGTTCTGTGCATGCTCAGTAGAGCAAGCAGGATCCTGTCTATCAGCACGCCAGCGTTCACCTGCGTTTGCGTGCTGTTTAGTCACGATCCGGTGACATGCAGTATTTGGACGCAGCTCAAAAACGCTACAAGTAGAGTTTTTGAAAGATGTTAAAAAACTGCAAGTCGCTGGATCCTCACTATAACGCACGCAAACGCAGGTGAACGCATGTTAACGCGAGTCCATTGCAAATGCATTGAAGTGAAAACGCATTTGCACTGGATCCGTTTTTCCGCTAAAAAAACGTTATGGACGGATGTTAAATAAACGTAGTGTGAAACCAGCTTAACTTCAGCAGGCCGTTAACAGGCAAGCCACCAGGGGGCAATAGAGTAATCACACAGTCAGGGTCTAGCCAGGAAAGTTGAGTCACTGCAACGGGAGGATCAATATCAAATTAGAAAACAGAACCGAGTTGGAAGCAGGGAGATCAGGCATGCAGAGAAAAACACAAACAATAGATAGGAGTGGGAAGTCAGGGACTGGGACAGGCAGACGAATGGGGAAGGATACAAGTCAGAATACAGTCGCAGGGAGGCAGGACAGATCGGGAACACTCACCAGAGTTAGTATACAAACTGCAAGGCAGAAATATCACTGGCTCTGAATCATAGGTAGAGAGGCATTATATAGCATCCTGGGATCCAGAACGAGGCAAGGGAAGTTAACCCCTGACATGACCAGGCCAGAGCTGGGTGTAACCAGCAGAAGGGAAAAGCCGGCCTGGATCATGACACTTCCATACATTTTCTATTGGATTCAGGTCAGGTGATTGGCTGGCCATTCTAGCAACTTTACTTCCTGTTTCTGAAACCAATTGAGAGTTTCCTTGCTGCTATGTTTGGGATCATTGTTTGCTGAAATGTCCACCCTCATTTCATTTTAATCATCCTGGTAGATGGCAGCAGATTTTTATCAAGAATGTCTTGGTACATTTCTCCATCCATCCTTCCTTTAATCATATAAAGTTTGCCAGTGCCGTATGCTGAGAAACAGCCCCACACCATGATGTTCCAACTTCCAAACTTCACTGTTGGTATGGTGTGTTTGACAAGATATGTAGTACCTTTTGGCATCCAAACATGGTGTATTATGGCATCAAAAGAGTTTTAATCTTATCTGATCAGACTATATTTTCACAGTATATTTTCACAAGCTTCTCTAAATGTTGTTGAACAAACTTTAAATGCACTTGGACATGCTTTTTGTTCAATAATGGTGTCTTGCGTGGTGAACTTGCATACAGGCCATGGAGGCTGAGTGCATTACTTATTGTTTACTTTGAAACAATTGTACCTGATGATTCCAGGTTTTTCTACAGCTCTCTACTGGCGGCCTTTGATTCTTCCACAACTCCTCTGATAATTCGTTTGACTCCTCTGTCTGGCAGTATTGCTTTTTAACAACTCATAGATTTCATATTACCTATAGGTGGCCTCTCAAATTCATGAATAGATTCCCATCATCAACTTTGAATATCATAATCTGTGATTCCTTAATTTTTATAGGTTGTAACTCATAGATTTCAGTTGGTGTCATGACTTTCAAAGGCTTTTGGAACCTCTCTTTCATGTGTTCAATACTTTTCCTTGTATCATCTCTCATTACTACACATAACTTAATTTATGAACATCTATGGTTTGATTTTGTTGCCTGTGTGGATTGGATGGGTTGTTACCAACATCATGTTACCAGAAATTTATATCAATAGCATCTTAAAAAATTTATTTAAATAGAAAATTTGTTGATATGTTCAATACTTTTTTTACACTCTGTATATATCTATACTATTTATTCTACTAAAATGTATTCATTGGATACTATTTATTGTACTAATACTATGAATTTTATTATTTTATATACTGTATATTTTATATTATTGACTTTATTTACTAAATATTAATTACTGTATTTATACTATTAACTTTATTATTCTTGATTTAATGTATAAGTTGACTTTATCTACTACATACTATTTGTAATGCCGTCCTCCCTATCCCTAACTACCCTTTCTTGCCTGCACCGATGCTTCTGCTCTCTCCTCTCCCCCCACCCAGCAGGCATACTGATGCTGTTAAATTCATGGCTGCCAACTTGTCCTTGTGGGTCTACTTATGCTGCACAGTTCCCCGCTCTGCTGCATGGCCAGCCACATGCATCTCAGTTCCCTGCTCTGCATCTATCCATCTGTCTCGGTCCCCCGCTCTCCTGCGTTGTAGCTCACGTGAAGTGTTGGCCCCGTTTTGCTCCGTGGCTGCCCATGTATGTTTTGGTCCCCAGCTACCGCAAAGGTCCTTAGACCCCATTTCCTGCACACGCATGTGAATTTCCCTGGTGACTAGCCCAGGGTGCGCACACATTGAAAACGTGTCATCAGTCTATCGCTGGGAGTCACTAGGTATTTAAGGCTCCCTTCCCCTGCTGGAAGGGGCCTAAGCAACTCATTAGGTTTCTTGCCTACTACTGTCGTGATGTTCCAGCCTGTTGCTTTAGTTTACCTGTATCCAGCACAAGTCCTGCCTATAATCAGTTCTGTGCCTGCTGTGTTCCTGTACCTGACCTGTTTGTATTCCTGGATCTCACCAGCCTGTGTTCCTGTACCTCAAAATTGAAGTAACACGGTACTTCTGATGCAAAAGTGGGTGCTCTGGTAGGGTCCAACTCCATACAGATAAATGTGATAAAACCAGGCACTCCAAAATGAGAACTAGAAAAAAAACTTTTTTTGTTCACAGCAAACAGTTCAATGGAAACGTTTCAGTCAATATGCTGCCCTTCGTCAGAAGAACTAGCTGAATGCGGGCGATAAATAATATCAAGAGATCAAAAGAAAGGTGATGAGAATCAATCGTATATATCCGGAGGTATGTGTTAAATATCATGTGAATAAAGCAAGAAAGTTAAAAATGAAGAACCAAAATAAGAAGCAAGAACAATTGCTCGTTTCCTAAAGAAGCAAGTTGAAAAAGGAAGCCCAAAAGTTAAACTGAATCCGTGATGATAGTGTCACAGCCGGGGGCGCAGACCACATCAGGGGGGCTACTCGAGGCGCTCGGATCCGGGATCATGGCTGTAGCTCGAGTGGCAGCCGGATCCGGGGCTTGTGCAGCGGCCCGTCGCCCACAACTTAATAAAGGGGGTATTTACAGGGGAGAGTTAGTCAGTGACGCCACCCGTGGGTTGCAGTGATGGTTGGTGACACCGCTGCTGCCTTGGTATGGGGCACACGGGGCTGATGGAGCGGGGCAGCAGGATGGTATCCCCTCCACGGGTAAGTGAGGTGTAGTCCCGGGGCCCAGGTGCAGGTGGGAGTGGAATGCTGGGGTGCAGTTTGTAAGTTGGACCGGATGACACCGGTGTACTCACTATTGTTAAACAAACCACACAGAGTCCAAATAGTAAACCAAGTGCCGGATACCGATAGCCTCCGAAGGGGTGTGCTCGGGTCCCGCACACCGGTGAGCAGAACAGGGGCCCTTTCTCCTGCACTCTAGTTTGGTGTCTCATGTGTTGACTAGTCCGCATGGTACGGGAAAAGTCCACTCCCGGTGTCTTTGCTGTGGGAGCTGTTGCCCGCGAGATCTGACCCTTGGGATTTTTGCAGGCACTTGCAGACGCCCTATCCCCCAGGTTGGGCTTCCGTCTCACTCTATCTGGGCTACTCATGGGACAAGACGTGAATCTTCTCCTCTGCTGGTTAATCGGAAAGGTGCTTGAAGCTGTCCTCACCCTGGGGTCCATGTACCACGACTGTGCACGGCCTCCGGACCGGATTCCCGCTGTTGGCACCGGCGGACTACAACCCTGCCCCAGTCAACTTAAGGTCTCCCGCAACCGGATCTCTGTCACCTGTGGCCCTGCTCTGCCGTCTGCCACCTAGTCAGCTCAGGTAATCTGGTAGTCCGGGAGCTACAACCCCCGACTACCACTTCACTTCTCTCACTTCCACTGTCTACTACACACTGACGTGTAACCCCCCCCACCTGACACCTCAGAACCCCTAGGTGGGCGTCACCATCTGCCTAGCCCCACCCACTGGTGTGTCCCTATTGTCCTGGAGGGATGACTAGGCTTTGTGGCTGGTGTTTGTACCTGTGTGGGGTTGTGTTAGTAGGACAAAGAGGAGAGAGTCCTGCATCTGGAAGATGGATGCAGTCTCCTGTGACAACCTGGTTTTGCCAGGGCGTCACAATAGCACGCGAGATCAATCGCCTGTGCATGTAAAGCAAATTGGTGTTATGTAGTATATGTGATGTAAGTCTCTGTTAAGAAGCAAGATGCTGGCTTGGAGAACAAAGTAAGAGGCAGTCCCCACTAGTAAATGCAGGTCAGGTAGTCATTAGGTCTCTGTTAAGAAGCAAAAACCTAGCCTAGTAAATCAGGTAAATAATTATCAACAATCATGGGAGCAGAATCAGGTGATGGCAATGGCCAGGTCTAGTCACAGAGGGAACCAGAAGAGGAACAACACGCGGTATCCACCGCTAGTGTAATGGATACCATGCATACTATGTTTGCTGTGAAGAATAAAAGGTTTTTTTACTTCTCACTTTGGAGTGCCTGGTTTTATCACATTTATGTGTTCTTGTACCTGACCTGTCAGTGTTCCTTAATTCATCCAGTCTGTGTCCCTGTACCTGTCCAACCTGTGTTCCTGTACCTGACCTGTCCGTGTTCCTTGATCTGTCATCTCTGTGTTCCTGTACTTCACCTGTCCGTGTTTCTGTATCTGCACCTGAATCTGTTCCCATGTCCTACTATTAGCCTGCATCCTGTTTCCTCTCTGGAGTCCTGGCACTAGCATGTGTCCTGCCTGAGTCCGGAATCTAGCCTGAGTTGAGTGTCCTGCCAGAGTCCAGTGTCCTGCTGGAGTCTGGAGTCCTGCATGAGTCCAGCGTGTCCTGCGTTCGGGGTATCCAGGCTCTGAAATATCTAGAGTCTGGCGTATCCAGGGTCTGGTGTTTCCAGGGTCCAGTGTCTCCTGTGTCCTGCCATTGTACCTCTTCCAGTTCTGCCTTTTTTTCCTGAGTCTGCCCTGCCTCAGACCTAGTTCCCATCTTCTCCTTCTGTCATCCAGCACCGCTCAGCTACCATAGTCCTGGAGACGGCCAGGGAAGTGGCACCTGGCGACTACTGGCAGCCTAGCCAGCCTCACCATCAGAAGTTCTGGTGAATACCCGGTAGGTACCTAGTTATCCCCTCCCACTTTAGGGTAAATCCGACTCCTCCTGTGGTCCAGTGGGTGTACTCTCACTCACATGCTTGTGTGCAATGAACCAGCTCAGAGCATACTATATAGTACTATACTATTAATTGTACTATACTTTAATATACACTGCTGACTATATTCACTGTATTGTTTGTTATAAAGGCTGAAACTGATTGCAGTTACTACATGTCACTCACTGTGCTTGTTACATGCTATGTATTGTACTGCATTTATTGAGTGGGTGACAAAATGCCTTTCTTGGCAGCAGTTACTAAGTAATTTATGACACTACAGTGTTCTGCCCCATACACTGCTGCTGGAGTGAATTTCAATTACTCATGGACCTCAAAGATCTCTTATTGATGATTTATCAGAAGGTTGGGTCATCAATATGTCAGTCTAGGACAACCCCTTTAATACACTTAAGCCTGCTTTACACACTTCAATAGATCTTTCAATCCGTCGTCGGGGTCAAGTTGTAAGTGACGCACATCCGGCATCGTTCGTGACATGTTTGCGTGTGAAACCTACATGCGATCGATATTGAACGAAAATACGGTGATCGCATACACGTCGTTTATTCCTCATACATTGGACGTTTGGTAGTACGAAACTAGTCAATTGTAACGTGTGACATCCCTCATACGATTTCGGTGTCTGATGCTATGTGCGCAGGTGTGCGCTCTGCACCGCAGCTTAAAAAAGGTCCGCTTCAGAGCGCAGCTGAAAAGCTGCGTTCTGAAGCGCCTCACAATGTCTGTCATGCACTAATCTCTGTCAGTCCATCACTATCTCTGTCCCTCTCTCTCTGTCCATGTCAGTCTATCCCTCTTACCCCCTCTCTCATATACTTACCGATCCCCGATCTCCAGCGCAGCGCTGCACGGCATTCACACTGCTCCGGCGGCTTTTACTGTTTTGAAAAAGCCGGCCGCCCATTAAACAATCTCATATTCCCTGCTTTCCCCGCCCACCGGCGCCTATGATTGGTTACAGTGAGACACGCCCCCACGCTGAGTGACAGGTGTCACACTGCACCCAATCACAGCAGCCGGTGGGCGTGTCTATACTGTGTATTGAAATAAATAATTAAAAAAAACGGCGTGCGGTCCCCCCCAATTTTAAAACCAGCCAGATAAAGCCATACGGCTGAAGGCTGGTATTCTCAGGATGGGGAGCTCCACGTTATGGGGAGCCCCCCAGCCTAACAATATCAGCCAACAGCCGCCCAGAATTGCCGCATACATTATATGCGACAGTTCTGGGACAGTACCCGGCTCTTCCCGATTTGCCCTGGTGCGTTGGCAAATCGGGGTAATAAGGAGTTATTGGCAGCCCATAGCTGCCAATAAGTCCTAGATTAATCATGTCAGGCGTCTATGAGACACCTTCCATGATTAATCTGTAAGTGACAGTAAAAAAAACACACACACCCGAAAAAAATCCTTTATTAGAAATAAAAAACACAAACAAATTCCCTCATTACCAATTTATTAACCCCGACAAACCCTCCATGTCCGGCGTACTCCACAGTCCTCCAGCGTCGCATCCAGCGCTGCTGCATGGAGGTGACCGGAGCTGCAGCAGACACAGCCGCTCCGGTCACCTCCACGCAGGTAATGAAGACAGCCGGCGATCAGCTGAGCTGTCACTGAGGTTACCCGCTGTCACTGGATCCAGCGGTGGATGCAGCGGTCGCCGCGGGTAACCTCAGTGACAGCTCAGCTGATCGCGCTACTCACCTCAGTTGCTGACTGGAGCTGACCGGAGCGGAGGTGAGTAGCGCGATCAGCTGAGCTGTCACTGAGGTTACCCGCGGCCACCGCTGCATCCAACGCTGGATCCAGTGACAGCGGGTAACCTCAGTGACAGCTCAGCTGATCGCCGGCTGTCTTCATTACCTGCGTGGAGGTGACCGGAGCGGCGGTGTCTTCTGCTGCTCCTGTCACCTCCATGCAGCAGCGCTGGACGCGACGCTGGAGGACTGTGGAGTACGCCGGACATGGAGGGTTTGTCGGGGTTAATAAATTGGTAATGAGGGAATTTGTTTGTGTTTTTTATTTCTAATAAAGGATTTTTTTCGGGTGTGTGTGTTTTTTTACTGTCACTTACAGATTAATCATGGAAGGTGTCTCATAGACGCCTGACATGATTAATCTAGGACTTATTGGCAGCTATGGGCTGCCAATAACTCCTTATTACCCCGATTTGCCAACGCACCAGGGCAAATCGGGAAGAGCCGGGTACTGTCCCAGAACTGTCGCATATAATGTATGCGGCAATTCTGGGCGGCTGTTGGCTGATATTGTTAGGCTGGGGGGCTCCCCATAACGTGGAGCTCCCCATCCTGAGAATACCAGCCTTCAGCCGTATGGCTTTATCTGGCTGGTTTTAAAATTGGGGGGGACCGCACGCCGTTTTTTTTAATTATTTAATTATTTATTTCAATACACAGTATAGACACGCCCACCGGCTGCTGTGATTGGGTGCAGTGTGACACCTGTCACTCAGCGTGGGGGGCGTGTCTCACTGTAACCAATCACAGGCGCCGGTGGGCGGGGTAAGCAGGGAATACGAGATTGTTTAATGGGCGGCCGGCTTTTTCAAAACAGTAAAAGCCGCCGGAGCAGTGTGAATGCCGTGCAGCGCCGGGGATCGGGGATTGGTGAGTATGAGAGAGGGCTGCTAACTTCAGTAATTTAGGAGTTTAGCGGTCACCGGTGAGTCCTTCACTGGTGACCGCTAATCAGGACGCGACACAGACAGAGCCGCAGCATGACCGTGAAGTCGGGTGAAGTTCACCCGAGTTCATTCTGACAGTGCGGCTCTGTCTGTGTCTGCTGTCATCTGCCATTCAGCTCTGCTACATGGCTGTCTGTGTCTGCTGTTAGCGGCCATGTAGCAGAGCTGAATGGCAGATGACATAGTAAAAACGCATCCCTACACATTACACACGCTTGTCAAGTCAATAAATAAAAAAAAAAAGGGTGTACAATGCATACGTCACGGAACACATGATCTAAAGGATCGCACACAAAATTGATCAATTTAACATAGGCTACTAACGCACGTGTGACAGCAAATGAACGACCTACGTGCAATCTCATTAGATCGCATATGCGACCTGGGCGTGTCACATCGCATACGAGATCGCATCCCTAATTGTAAGGTGTAAAGCTGGCTTTACTATGTACTATTTACGTCGGTTTACTATGCTGGTAATTCAATTAAAAATATTACTTCAATGCAATTGCTGACATGGTATACAGTTTGTTATTATTACTATGCACTAGGTCAGTCATGGCGAACCTTTTACAGGCCGAGTGCCCAAACTGTAGCCCTAAACCCAATTTTTTTTCCGAAGAGCCAACCAATCCTATTATGTAAATAATTAATTGTAACCTTTGCCGTCTTCTCTTCAGCAGGGGCATCACGCTCATGCACACCACACATTGAAGCTGAGCCCCTTCCCTTTCCAGACACAGCAGATGGATTGATCTTTCTGGAAAAAATTGCAGCATATTAGACAGATTAGCCTGGAATGCAATCAGATGTCACCCTGTAATCCACATCTACATTTCAAAGTCTGAACATCTTGAAATCCCATAAAGACGTACGAGTGGCTCCCCTCCCCATCATTGTGTAGTTCTGTCCCCTTACTCGGCCACTTCCTGGTAAACATGTCCCCCATCCTGATATATATTTCCTACATTCTGGTATATTTGTCCCTATCACGGCCCCATCCTGGTAAATGTCCTCCATCCTGGTAACTGTTACCCATTCTGGCATGTTCCCCCATGCTGGTAAATGTACCCCATCCTGACATATTGCCCATCCTTGTAAATGTTCCCCCATCATGGCATGTACCCCATTCCTGGTAAATGTTCCCCCATCCCGGCATGTACCCCATTCCTGGTAAATGTCCTCCATCCTGGTAAATGTTCCCAATCCTGGTTAATTTACCCCCATCCAGGTAAATGTACCCCTTCCTGGTAAATGTACCCTATCGTGGCATGTTTCCTCCATCCTCACATGCATGTTTCCTCCATCCTGGCACGCATGTTTCCTCCATCCTGGCATGCATGTTTCCTCCATCCTGGCATGCATGTTTCCTCCATCCTGACAGGCATGTTTCCTCCATCCTGACATGCATGTTTCCTCCATCCTGGCATGCATGTTTCCTCCATCCTGCTATGCAATGCATGTTTTCCCCATCCTGGCATGCATGTTTCCTCCATCCTGGCATGTATGTTTCCTCCATCCTGGCATGTATGTTTCCTCCATCCTCACATGCATGCTTCCTCCATCCTGCCATGCATGTTTTCCCCCATCCTGGCATGCATGTTTCCTCCATCCTGGCATGTATGTTTCCTCCATCCTGGCATGCATGTTTCCTCCATCCTGACAGGCATGTTTCCTCCATCCTCACATGCATGTTTCCTCCATCCTGGCATTCATGTTTCCTCCATCCTGGCATGCATGTTTCCTCCATCCTGGTATGCATGTTTCCTCCATCCTCACATGCATGTTTCCTCCATCCTCACATGCATGTTTCCTCCATCCTGGCATGCATGTCCCCCCCCCCCCCATGCTGGCATGCATGTTTCCTCCCCATCCTGGCATGCATTGTTCTCCATCCTGGCATGCATGTCCCCACCCCATGCTGGCATGTGCGTTCCCCCTCCCCCACCTCATGCTGGCATGTGCGTTCCCCCTCCCCCACCCCATGCTGCCATGTGCATTCCCCCTCCCCATGCTGGCATGTGCGTTCCCCCACCCCATGCTGGCATGTGCGTTCCCCCACCCCATGCTGGCATGTGCATTCCCCCTCCCCCACCCCATGCTGGCATGTGCGTTCCCCCTCCCCCACCCCATGCTGGCATGTGCGTTCCCCCTCCCCCACCCCATGCTGGCATGTGCGTTCCCCCTCCCCATGCTGGCATGTGCGTTCCCCCACCCCATGCTGGCATGTGCGTTCCCCCACCCCAAGCTGGCATGTGCGTTCCCCCACCCCCACCCCATGCTGGCATGTGCGTTCCCCCTCCCCCACCCCATGCTGGCATGTGCGTTCCCCCTCCCCCACCCCATGCTGGCATGTGCGTTCCCCCACCCCAAGCTGGCATGTGCGTTCCCCCTCCCCCACCCCAAGCTGGCATGTGCGTTCCCCCTCCCCTACCCCAAGCTGGCATGTGCGTTCCCCCACCGCAACCCCACGCTGCCATGTGCGTTCCCACCACCCCACGCTGCCATGTGCGTTCCCCCCACCCCACGCTGCCATGTGCGTTCCCCCACCCCATGCTGGCGCTGCCCCCCCATCCCCACCTTGGCACAGCCGCACACGAGTTCTAAAAAAAAAAAAAAAAAGGCGCAACACACAACTTACCTGCACACGCTCTCCCGCTGCGCACTGCTGGGTCCTCAGTTCCCACGCGGCCAGCAGCCGGCGCCGCTCCTCCGTCTCCTAGGCAACACACCTGCAGCCTGGGAGAGGAGGAGTGTCAGAGCGGAGGAGAAATGTCTCCTCCGCTCCAACACAGATTTGATCTGCCGGCGCCACTGCACTAGCAGACCAAAACTGCAGAATCGGGCGACAGCACGCGTGCCACCAGAATGGGCTCAGCGTGCCCCTGGTGGCACGCGTGCCATAGGTTCGCCATCACTGCACTAGGTAATGTTTTTGAAAACTATTTACCATATTTACAATAAACACTTTACTGATAGTATTATGTGCATTCTGCTTAGTACAAAAAATCTCATCAAAAACAGCCATTAGCCAACAAAGGTCAAACAGCAAATGCACCCTATGATAAAGGCGGGGGCAACACAATTTATGTCCTTTTCTGTGAATTATTTTAAATGTAGTGTAGGGATTTGTAAGTGTGGGGACCCTTGACGTGTGGGTTACAAGCTTACGTATTTTGGCCAAAATATAGACCAATACCTAACTTTATTAAATATAATTTTATATCTTTTGTTATTCTTTATTACACAATTTTCTGCAGAATGCAGCCAGGCCCTATTTGGGGTGTCTGTACTGGTGGATGCACTTATATATTGCTGGGCAGCCCACCTGCTCTAATAGTATGGGCGTCATCAATAGGCTGTAAGCTGGACACTGTGCATTGCGCGTACTTGAGTAACTGGCGCCCTATGCAAACCTCATCTGTGTGCATGTTTAATATCAGCAACCACCACCTCCATGAGACTCTAGATTGGGAGTGGCTGTCTTATTGGTATTCTGCACCTGTGTTGCCCTCGCCTTTATCATAGCGGGCCGGCTGCATCCTACGAATACATTTTCTGTTTGACCTTTGCTGGGTAATGGCTGTTTTTGGTGAGGTTTTTTTTTTTTTTACATCTTTTGAAGTTATGTCCTTTTCTGTGAATTATTCTACTTAGTACACTTTTACTCGACTGTTGAGATACAGAGTCTTCTGTTATCCCCTGCAGGTGCATAGACAATGAATGGACAGGTGTTCTCTGAATTACTGGGTGGCCCAGTGCTCGAACCCAGTGATCAGCAAATTATGGCCTTTTGATGAGTTGGGACAGCCGCTCTGAGATCATGGATCCCAATAATTAAGCTAACCCAAACATCATTAATTTAAACCCATTCGTCTTTTTTTCATTGGAGAGCACAAAAAATGACTCGGAGAATCTTGAGTTCATGTATTGCATGTGTGTCTTTCATCCTGTAATGTATTCAGCCTTCAAATGCTTTTTTCCTCATTAATTATGTAGAATGAGATTACAAAGGTTGTACAGAGGTATAAAATTCTTGCGTGTCAGTTCTAGTGTCATTCCCTTTTCTCTATAGAAAATATTATTCATGTTTAGTTGCCCATCCTCTAGTCTAAACAATCTGCACTCACCCCTAGAAAGAAGCAATTACCATCAGTCATGGGTATCATCTACAGAGGAACAATACACACTCTGGTTTTACTGAGCGTCCTGCAAACCATCACTCAGCCAATGCTTGAAGATCTGTAAAGAATCACTTATCACTGCCATAGACGAGACAACAAAACCACTTATTTGCATCCCCTGTATATAGATTCAGCCATGTGATGTTTACAATTCTTAGCCTGAAAATGAACAAATTGAAATCTTTCCACTGGCTTTCTGGCAGCACAGGAGTTAATTTTTTTTTATGATAATAGACCCAGCTATCAGGGGGAACTGGAACTTTTTCCCAACTTAATTTCCCTGCAGTCAAGAACACAAATAACAAACATACGTGTGTGGGTCTCCCCATCTCGAGTCACAAGGAGACGGCTGTTTATTCGCACAGTCTGCAGACTTATGATTGTTTGTGAAACAAGATCTTTCCCTCTGTATATATGAGCATATGTATGTCAAGGCCTTTGAAATCTCTATCAACCTGCCTGCTTATACTAATGCAATATATAGCTAGTAGCTAATGTATAATTTACCAATTGTTTCTATATTCCCTAAGGCCCGTTTCACACGTCAGTGAAAAACACTGACGTTTTTCACTGGCGTGTAAAACACGCACATGTCCCTCCGTGAAGCGTGAATCACGGCACACGTGGGTTGTCTAAGTGCAATCCGGGCTCTGTTTTCCATGGCCCGTGATTGCACTTAGAGATTAACTCACCTGTGCGCGCTCCCGCTCTCCATGGTGCTGATCGCTCCCGCGGTGCAGCATCCGGCCGGCGCTGACCCCCGCAGCAGCTGCTTCCGGGTCGGCTGTGTCGTGCATCATGAATATGCGCGACAGTAATGAGCCGGCTCAGAAGCAACAAGCTGCACGGGCTGCAGAGGACATCGCTGGAGCCGGGTGAGAAAAAATAATTTTTATTTTAAAAGCACGTTTTTTTCCGGCACGTGTTTCATGGACCACACCACTGCGTGGTCCGTGGGACATCAGTGATGTCAGAAAAAAATGGACATGTCTCCGTGCGGCAATCACGCACACGTGGGTACGCCGCACGGAGACACGTGCAGTGAAAAATCACTGATGTGTGAGCAGACCCATTCATTATAATGGGTCTGCGTATGTCAGTGATTCTGGTACGTTTAAAAAAAAGCACAAACGTACCAGAATCACTGACGTGTGAAAGGGGCCTTATACAGACAATTCTCTGCATCGTGTAGACCAGGCATGATCCATCCATAGTGAGGCTCAATAGCCTCAGCATACATATGACAGTTACCTGAATCTGTTTTATTACTTGGGACTTCATTGCTTTCATTTGATAATTATTATTATTACTAGAAAAAGGACCGATGCTATAGCATCAGGAGTGCGGTGAAATGAACATCTGTCTATGCTTAGTGGTGCTGACAGGAGCAGTGGTAAGTGGGTCTGGAGGCATACAGATTTGATGGGGGGCTGTAGGCATACAGATCTGGTGGGGGGGGGCTGGGTGCATACAGGTCTGGTGATGGGGCTGGGGGCATACAGATCTGGTGAGTGGGGGCTGGAGGCATACAGATCTGGTGGGGGGGCTGGAGGCATACAGATCTGGTGAGGGGGCTGGAGGCATACAGATCTGGTGAGGGGGGGCTGGGAGCATACAGACCTGGTGAGGGGGGACTGGAGGTATACAGATCTGGTGAGCGGGGCTGGGGGCATACAGATCTGGTGAGGGGAGGGCTGGGGGCATACAGTTCTGGGGGAAGGTGGGCTAGGGGCATACAGATCTGATGGGGAAGTGGCTGCATACAGATATGGTAGGGGGCTTGTGGCATACAGATCTGGTGGGGGAGCTGGAGGCATACAGATCTGTTGGGGGGGCTGGAGGCATACAGATCTGGTGGGGGAGCTGGAGGCATACAGATCTGGTGGGCGGGGCTGGGAGCATACAGATCTGGTGGGGGGGGCTGGGGGCATACAGATCGGGATACAGTTCTGGTTGGGGGGCTAGGGGCATACAGCTCTGGTGGGGGGGCTAGGAGCATGCAGTTCTGGTTGGGGGGCCTAGGGGCATACAGATCTGATGGGGGGGGCTAGGGGCATATGTCGCGGGCGGGGAGGAGGGTGTCAGCACACCGCGCTCACCCCTACTGCTCGGGTCCGGCAGCTGCTCAGTGGTGGCTCGAGCTGTGGGCCGGATCCCGGGGTGTCTCGAGCGGCACTCCTCGCCCGTGAGTGAAAGGGGTCTGTTGGGTGTGGGGATTGTTATAGTTCGTGACGCCACCCACGGTTGTGGTGATTGCACCACCGCTGCTTTGGATGGGGATCCCGGGGATGGTGATGGGAGCAGCCAGGTGTTGTGTTGCCCCTCCGTGGGTAGGGGTTGGTGATCCCGGGGCCCGGTGAAGAGATGTGAAGTGTAGGGCCTGGTGGGCGCAGGGACGCGGGGGCAGCGCTGTGCCTTGCGGCACTATGGTACTCACTCAGCCTGAGACTTGGACACAGTTTGTACGGTAAACCAAACGGCTGGTAGGACGGTCCCACAGACGGCTGCTCTGCTTCCCCGGCAGGTGACGGTGATGTCCCTCTTCCTTGCACCTGTATGTACGGATGGTTGCGATGGGTCCCCACCGGTAACCCGCTCCCCGGCTTCAAGCTGGGCCGGAGGAGCACTACACTTTGCCCGCAGGCGCTGGCCCTCAGAGACTGGTGCCCTGGCGGTGGCGGTGCCTCTGTTGTACAGGTTGGACTGTTGCCTTCTATCGGGACTTGGTTGTTGGGGGAATCTACGTCCCCTTCACTGACGGATTCTGCAAATTTGGCGACTCCTAGCCTTGCCGGGGTCCGAGAGGCCCCTGCCCTGGTGCTGACTGTCTTTCGGAACACTGCTCCAGACCACCGGGCACACAGCCAACGGGGTCCTTCCAGGAACTTCCAAACGGTCCCCCTCCGGACAGTCACCGCCGTCGCTGACCTTGCTGTTCTAGCCCTACACACAGCTGGGCTCTCAGGCTTTGCACTCTCTCTGCGCTGTCACCTCTTCTTGCTTTCCTCCTTTACTCCTTTTCTTTCCTCTACTTTCACTTCTTGGTTGGTTACTCGAGCCCCTGCCTGGGCTACTCCTCACTCCTTCCACTTCCTCCTCCCTGACTGGACTCCACTCTCAAGCTCTTCCCTGAGCTGACTGCCTGGTTACTTCCTGCCTCCAGAGTTGTGAGCTCCTTGGTGGGCGGAGCCAACCACCTGGCCCACCCCCTGGTGTGCATCACAGACTCCTGGAGGAAGGCAACAAGGATTTGTAGTTTAGCAGATGTGCCTACCTGGGGTGTGGGGTGTGGTGGTGTTGTGACCTGTGTCCCCTGGCTTGCCCAGGGCGACACATTCCCCCTTAGCAAAATGCAGACCGTCCGCGGGCTGCCGTCCTACACCGGTTTTATTTTTCTGTAAAAAGGGGATAACAGGGTTAAACATAACATGAGTAACATTTTTAATAAACTCTTCCCAAGACGGGAGGCACATTTTACTTTTAACGTTTCAACGGTATACGGTCATGGTTTCCGCTCTCTCCCACCCAAGTAACCTGGCCCTGATGCTGCCCCTAAAACCCAGGCAGCACCCCTTGACCCACAGTCCAGCACACGGTACCCGAGCGGGATCTGTCCTTCCCTCCAGAGGGTAGCCACCGGTTCCTTTTGGTGGCTGGGCCCCAGCCTGCTCTGCTCAGGGCCCTCCCTCCAACCTGCCTCTCCGGAGGCGGCCTGCGGAAAACGGTAACGGTACCCAACATATTTACAAGCCACTAACGTTTGTGGTTGCCCTGCAGAGTTCACGGGCTTGTCCATGGATAGTTCCCATGCATTTTAAACTTTAAACGGTCCCCACGGGGACAACGGTGCCGGCTCCAGCCGGTTGCAAATCAACAACAAATCAGGTTACTTCTTCGGATCATTTTCATCATCATTGCAGAAATTTCAAACTTTTTCAAACAGACACACAACACTCTTTTACATTTGCGGACCCCTTTTTCTCATAGAACGGTCTCCCTGTACCTAAGTGGGGGTCTACCTAGGTTGGAACGGGTGGACCTTCGGGGCCCGGTGTCAGTGTTGCTAGACAGTGGGGTAGAGGGAACAATCGGTTCCTCCTCCCTGCTATAGTGTGGGGCAGGCGGAGGTATAGGGGGGTTGGGTACAGGTTCATCCCTGGGCACTGGCACTGGTTCTGGCTCACGGTTAACCGCTTCCACTACTTCTTCATCCACGGGTTGTGGGAACAGTATCACTGAAAGTATCACCGCGCCGTTCTGTGTAGGCCAGTTTGCTGGGAAGTCACCCATTACAGTGTGGATTACCTCTGCTGCCTTCTCCACGGGTGGAGGAACCGGTACTTCAGCCTCTGCCTTCAAGGCTGGGGGGCATTTTTTTAGATGGTCCCGGGAAACAGTGGCCAGGGTGCCCCCTTGGTCACGACTGATCTGGTAGGTCTTCCCATCTTCCCAGGCTGTGGGTTGTATGACGTAAGGGACCTGCTCCCACTGATCATCCAGCTTGTGGGCTTTTCTCTTCCGTTTCAGCACCACATCTCCTGGCTGGAAAGGACCTGCGGGCGCCTTCTGATTGAACCGGTGCTCTTGCTGTTCTCGACTTCGACCGAGGTTTTTCTCCACATACTCCTGGATTTGCCGGCACTGTGCCCTCCTCCGACTTTCCCACTCTGCCGTTGAAGGGAGTGCTTCCGGGGCCTCCAACCCCATCTCCAGATCCACCGGCAGGCGGCCAGGCCGAGCCCTCATCAGATACGCTGGGGTGCACTTCGTCGAGCTGGACGGGATATTATTGTACATGTCGACCAAGTCGGGCAACTTTTCCGGCCACATGTTCCGTTCTTCCAGCGGCAGCGTCTTGAGGAGCCCCAGGACCAAGTGATTCATTTTCTCGCACATGCCGTTGGTTTGGGCATGGTACGGGGTGGTCCGAATCTTCTTGCAGCCGTACAACTGGCAGAATTCGTGAAACACTTCTGCTTCAAAAGCCGGGCCTTGGTCTGTCAGCACCTTCTCGGGGTACCCGTGGGGTTGGCAGAAATAAGCCTGGAACGCTCGAGCAGCGGTTCGACCAGTTAGGTCCTTAACAGGGACGACCACCATAAATCTTGAATAGTGGTCTACCATGGTCAATGCATAGGTGTACCCACTTCGGCTAGGGGTGAGCTTGACATGGTCCAGGGCGACCAGCTCCAGCGGCTGATGGGTAACGATGGGATGTAATGGTGCCCTCTGGCTAGTCTCGTCCTTTCTCCTCAGTGTACAAGGACCGCACTCTCGGCACCAGGCTTCCACTGATTCCCGCATCCCACTCCAATAGAACCGCTCCCTCAACAGCATCTCCAGCTTTTTCCACCCGAAGTGGCCAGCACCATCATGGTATGCCCGCAGGACGGTAGCGACCTCAGCTTGAGGAACGATCAACTGGCATATTTTCTCATGGGTCTTTGGGTTGATCAGCTCACGGCACAGCCTCCCCTGGTGTAGGTAGAGCCGTTTTCGTTCTTTCCACAAGCGTTGGGCTTCGGCTGGAGCGCTAGGGTCCATTCCCATGGCGCCTTGTTCCACCAGAGTCTTGACAAGGCGGACAGCCGGCGCTTGGTCCTGGGCGGCCTGCCACTCTTGACTGGGCCGCGGGTCCAGATCCACCCTTTGCTGACATACTTGTACCCTCTCAGGAGGCGGCTTGTGAAACGCAGGCAACTCAATCTCCTCGAGGTCGTCATCCTCGCACCCCTCTTCTGACAAATGGGGCATCCGGGAGAGTGCATCTGCATTGATGTTGACACGACCAGCTCGGTACTTTATGGTGAAATCATAGTTGGCTAACCGGGCTACCCACCGCTGCTCCAGCGCGCCCAACTTGGCCGTGTTCAGGTGAGTCAGCGGATTGTTGTCCGTGAATGCGGTGAATTTTGCTGCCGCCAAATAGTGACGGAACCGCTCCGTGATAGCCCACACCAACGCCAGTAGCTCGAGCTTGAAAGTGCTATAGTTCTCAGGGTTCCTTTCAGTCGGACGGAGTTTTCGGCTGGCGTAGGCGATCACCTTCTCCTTTCCATCCTGGACCTGGGAGAGGACTGCTCCTAGCCCCACATTACTGGCGTCCGTGTGGAGGATGAATGGGCGCCCGTAGTCAGGGTACGCCAGGACCTCTTCTCCGGTCAGGGCCGCCTTCAACTGGCAAAAGGACTCCTCATGCTTGTCCTCCCACGACAGTGGGGCTCCGACGGGTCTGCCACCTTTGGTCTGTCCCACGAGGAGATCTTGCATGGGGGCGGCCATCTTCGTGTACCCCTTTATAAAGCGCCGATAGTACCCCACCAGACCCAAAAACTGCCTTACCTCCCTCACGGTAGTGGGCCTCGGCCAGCTTTGGATAGCAGTGATCTTCTCAGGGTCGGGGGCGACACCATCCGCACTCACCACATGCCCTAGATATTGCACCCTGGGTTTCAGCAGGTGGCATTTTGAGGGCTTCAACTTCATCCCGTACTTAGCAAGGGACGCGAACACCTCGGCCAGGTGCTCCAGATGGGCTTCATACGTCTGGGAATAAACAATCACATCATCCAAATACAGCAGGACGGTCTCGAAGTTTAAATGTCCCAAACAGCACTCCATCAGCCGTTGGAAAGTCCCGGGGGCATTGCACAGCCCAAACGGCATGCTATTGAATTCGCAGAGTCCCATCGGGGTGGTGAAGGCGGTCTTCTCCCGGTCCTCCGGGGCCACGGCCACTTGCCAGTATCCGCTGGTGAGGTCAAGGGTCGAGAAGTAGTTCGCAGTTCTCAGTGCAGCCAAAGACTCTTCGATACGAGGCAACGGATAGGCATCTTTATGGGTTATCTGGTTGATCTTCCGGTAGTCCACACACATCCGCATGGTACCATCCTTCTTCTTGACCAGTACCAACGGAGCGGCCCAGGGACTACAGCTGTCCCGAATAACCCCTGCCTCCTTCATATTCTTCAACATATCTTTGGCACACTGGTAATGTGCAGGGGGAATAGGTCTATACCTCTCTTTGATAGGGGGATGTTCTCCCGTAGGAATGTGGTGTTGGACCCCCTTAATCTGCCCAAAGTCTAGGGGGTGCTTACTGAAAACCTGTTCGTACTCCTGCACCACCCTGTGTACCCCTGCCCTGTGATGTGTAGGGGTATCATCAGTGCCCACATGTAGCTGTTGGTGCCACTCCTTGGTGTCCCCCTGGGGTGGGGAAGTGCTGGTGGTAGGTGGGAGTGTGGATGGACTGGCTTCCTGGATAGTGTGAGGGTCTAGGGTGAGCAGCTTGGCAATGGTGGCATACCGGGGGAGCCTGACTTCTTCCTCCCCACAATTCAACACTCTCACAGGCACTCTCCCTTTCTTCACATCTACCACCCCTCGGGCGGCCACTACAGTGGGCCAGTGCTCGGAAGGCATGGGCTCCATCATCGCAGGGTAGTCACGCCCCTGAGGCCCTACTGCTGCCCTACACCAGATCATCATCTCACTCCTAGGGGGCACAGTCAATGGAGCAACATCCATCACTCTCACTCCACCAATCTCCCCTCCGGTTGAGCTTACATGCTGGCGGTACATCAGGGCACGGATTTCACGCTGCACAGCCCTCTGCCGGCTCCCCGCCGCCGTGGCGGCTAGCTGTTGCAATAGGTTCAACACATCAGCCATGCAGTGTTCCATCACATTGGTTCCCAGCACTATTTTCGGGTTATGATCACTAGGCTCATTCATGATCACAATCATACCCTGGTGTTGCAGTTCAGCTTGCCCCACTGTCATAGCCACCTGTTTATACCCCACCTGGGTCAATGGAAGTCCATTAGCGGCAATCAAATTTATACTATTGTCTGGAGGCGCCAGCTCGTCTGTGGCCCAATATCGCTGATACAACATGTACGGTATGGTCGTTACCTGTGATCCAGTGTCCAAGAGAGCCATCACCGGTATGCCGTCCACAGCCACAGGGATGATAGGGCGGGCCCCGACATATCGGTCTCGCCAGTCCGGGGGGCCACGGTGTTCTACTCCTGAGGATTGGCCCGGGGCCCCAGGGGTTGCTCGTTTAACGGGCACTGTCGGTAATAATGGCCCGGCTTACGGCACTTGTAGCAGATTGGAGGTCTGCTCCGCGGGTTGTTAGCGCTTCTCCGCTGCATCCAGGGAACATCTTCGGGACTGTCAGCAAGCTGTATCTGTGCTGGGGGCTGAGATCTGGTCAGTGGTTGTAGCGCAGCAAGGATTTTGGCAAGGTCTCCGTCCAGGCGACGGACCTGGGCTGCCAGTTCTTCCACTGTGCTGCTCGAGGCTGCAGGTATTAAGGAGGTTGGTTTGGCTGGGGCTGCCACAACGGGAGCTGTCTCGACGGGCCACGGGACGGGTTCCAGAACTTCAGCAGCTGGGGGCTGTAGTGCTTTGATAGCCCGCTCCTTTAACACAGCAAAGTCCACATCAGGGTGTTCCAGGGCCCACAGCCGGAGTTGTTTACGATCCTCAGGGGACCTCATCCCCTGCGCAAATTGCTCCACTAACATCTTGTTGCTATCCGCCTCATTAATAGAGTTCACCCGCTTCAGCGTGCGGAGGGCGGTCTGCAGACGTAGAGCATAGTCCCGAATGCTATCCCCAGCTCGTTGCCGGCACTGGTAAAACTGCATCCTCAGCTCAGCTTCAGTCCGGGTCTCGAAGGCAGTCTGTAGCTTCTCGAAGATGGTGGCTACAGAGAGCCGGTCCCCCTCGGCCCAGGTCTCCGCTTCCTGCTCCGCCGCACCGGTTAACTGGCCTAGCACTATCGCTGCACGTTGCTTATCAGTCAGGGGGTACAGCTCTAGCAACGGGTTAAGCTTTTTCCGGAAGGCCTGTAAGGCATCCGGTTTCCCGTCATACTGCGGTAGCCAGGCAGCTCCGGGCGCATAGGGCAAGGAAAACGGCATGACCTGAGCAAGCGCGGGGGCCGCGGCACCTCCCGCCAGTACGGCCGGGACCTGGGCAGGCCCATTCCCATCCGCGGGTGCCGCTGCGGCTGCGACCACCGCTCCTCCAGCGGCTCCGTCGGGCGCAGACATCTTGTTTCCGTCCCCCTTAGCTCTTTCCGGCCCCTCCTCTCTCGGGGCGGGGTTTTGGCCTTCGCGCCTCTACTGCTCGAGAAGACGCTCGAGCGGGAACTTTTCGCGCCAAAGATGGCGGCTTCTGAAATTTTTCTGCCGGATACCTCCGGCGGTAACAAGGCGCACCTCTACCAGACGGCAGAGCGGTAAGATCCTGTTCGTGACGCCAAGTTGTCGCGGGCGGGGAGGAGGGTGTCAGCACACCGCGCTCACCCCTACTGCTCGGGTCCGGCAGCTGCTCAGTGGTGGCTCGAGCTGTGGGCCGGATCCCGGGGTGTCTCGAGCGGCACTCCTCGCCCGTGAGTGAAAGGGGTCTGTTGGGTGTGGGGATTGTTATAGTTCGTGACGCCACCCACGGTTGTGGTGATTGCACCACCGCTGCTTTGGATGGGGATCCCGGGGATGGTGATGGGAGCAGCCAGGTGTTGTGTTGCCCCTCCGTGGGTAGGGGTTGGTGATCCCGGGGCCCGGTGAAGAGATGTGAAGTGTAGGGCCTGGTGGGCGCAGGGACGCGGGGGCAGCGCTGTGCCTTGCGGCACTATGGTACTCACTCAGCCTGAGACTTGGACACAGTTTGTACGGTAAACCAAACGGCTGGTAGGACGGTCCCACAGACGGCTGCTCTGCTTCCCCGGTAGGTGACGGTGATGTCCCTCTTCCTTGCACCTGTATGTACGGATGGTTGCGATGGGTCCCCACCGGTAACCCGCTCCCCGGCTTCAAGCTGGGCCGGAGGAGCACTACACTTTGCCCGCAGGCGCTGGCCCTCAGAGACTGGTGCCCTGGCGGTGGCGGTGCCTCTGTTGTACAGGTTGGACTGTTGCCTTCTATCGGGACTTGGTTGTTGGGGGAATCTACGTCCCCTTCACTGACGGATTCGGCAAATTTGGCAACTCCTAGCCTTGCCGGGGTCCGAGAGGCCCCTGCCCTGGTGCTGACTGTCTTTCGGAACACTGCTCCAGACCACCGGGCACACAGCCAACGGGGTCCTTCCAGGAACTTCCAAACGGTCCCCCTCCGGACAGTCACCGCCGTCGCTGACCTTGCTGTTCTAGCCCTACACACAGCTGGGCTCTCAGGCTTTGCACTCTCTCTGCGCTGTCACCTCTTCTTGCTTTCCTCCTTTACTCCTTTTCTTTCCTCTACTTTCACTTCTTGGTTGGTTACTCGAGCCCCTGCCTGGGCTACTCCTCACTCCTTCCACTTCCTCCTCCCTGACTGGACTCCACTCTCAAGCTCTTCCCTGAGCTGACTGCCTGGTTACTTCCTGCCTCCAGAGTTGTGAGCTCCTTGGTGGGCGGAGCCAACCGCCTGGCCCACCCCCTGGTGTGCATCACAGACTCCTGGAGGAAGGCAACAAGGATTTGTAGTTTAGCAGATGTGCCTACCTGGGGTGTGGGGTGTGGTGGTGTTGTGACCTGTGTCCCCTGGCTTGCCCAGGGCGACACACATACAGATCTGGTTGGGGGCTGGCAGCATACAGATCTGGTTGGGGGCTTGAGGTATACAGTTCTGGTGGGGGGCTGGGGGCATACAGATTTGATAGGGGGGCTGGGGACATACAGATCTGGTGGGGGGGCTAGAGACACAGTTCTGGTGGGGGGGGGGGCTGGGAGCATACAGATCTGGTGTGGGGCTGGGGCATACAGATCTGGAGGGGGGCTGGGGTCTTACAGATCTGGTGGTGGGGCTGGAAGCATACAGATCTGAAGATCTGGTGGGTGGGGGCTGGGGGCATACAGATCTGATGAGGGGGACTGGGACATACAGATCTGCAAATCTGGTGGGGGAGTGGGGGCATACAGATCTAGTGGAGGCATAGAGGTCTGGTGGGGGGGCTTGGGGCATACAGATCTGCAGATCTGGTGGGTAGGGGCTGGGGGTATACAGATCTGATGAGGGGGCTGAGGCATACATATCTGCAAATCTGGTGGGGGAGTGGGGGCATACAGATCTGGTGAGGGGGCTGGTGGCATACAGGTCTGGTGGGGGGGCTTGGGGCATACAGATCTGGTGAGGGGGCTGGGGGCATACAGATCTGCAGATCTGATTGGGGGTGGAGGCATACAGATCTGGTGGAGGCTCGGGGCATACAGATCGGCATACAGTTCTGGTGGGAGGGCCAGAGGCATACAGATCTGGTGGGGGGGATGGGGGCATACAGATCTAATGAGGGGGCTGGGGGCATACAGATCTGCAGATATGGTGGGTGGGGGCTGGGGGCATACAGATCTGATGAGGGGGGCTGGGGCATACAGATCTGCAAATCTGGTGGGGGAGTGGGGGCATACATATATGGTGAGGGGACTGGAGGCATACAGATCTGGTGGGAGCTGGGGCATACAGATCTGGAGAGGGGCTGGGGTCTTACAGATCTGGTGGTGGGGCTGGAGGCATACAGATCTGCAGATCTGGTGAGTGGGGGCATACAGATCTGATGAGGGGGACTGGGGCATACAGATCTGCAAATCTGGTGGGGGAGTAGGGGCATACAGATCTGGTGAGGGGACTGGAGGCATACAGATCTGGTGGGGGCTGGGGCATACAGATCTGGAGGGGGGCTGGGGTCTTACAGATCTGGTGGTGGGGCTGGAGGCATACAGATCTGCAGATTTAGTGGGTGGGGGCTGGGGGCATACAGATCTGATGAGGGGGACTGGGGCATACAGATCTGCAAATCTGGTGGGGGAGTGGGGGTATACAGATCTGGTGAGGGAGCTGGGGGCATACAGATCTAGTGGGGGCATAGAGGGTTTTTTTGGGATGAATATCTTCCTGACTATAGGTATCATATTTGTGTTTTCTAGGGGAGACCCCACTATGGACTTTAGAATCCGTGATAGCAATTGGCTATCTAAACTATCCACTGGTTTTAAAGATGGTGGTGTTGTTAATGTTGATGGTGATGGCGATGAGATTTTGAGAGACAAACAAAGCTTGAAAGAGCTTATTATGAAAAGAACTAAAATATGGTGGAACAAAACCACACTAGAACAATATGTACAATGCAGATTTATACCTAGGGGCCTGCGTATACAAACTTTCCCCTCATTCCCTATGGAAGAAGCTCCATTGACTAAAAGGTGGGAGGAATCCCGTGACACATGCTCATTGGTTTTCTTAGACATTCTCATTGAGGCAGATAAGAAGAACCTGAGCATAATGGAGGAGAAAATTCAGATCCTCCAGGCAAAAATTAAAACTAAATTGACTGAGGAACAAATGCGAGTCTTTCAGCAGGATTTGGACACCACCCTCTCCAAATTTGAGGGTGAGGTCCAATCTAGCAAGGCTAATAAATTCTTAAGCAATACACGTGACTATCAACAAAACCAAGTCTATAAATGGAAAAGCCAACCTCCCATAGGGAGAGCAACATCGCTATCAACAGTAACAAGTGACACCTCTTATGAATCTGATGGCAGTAGGACATATGACGTCACGGCTCAGACATCAGGTTATTATACCCGGAACAAGGCCAAGAAAAAAGACAAGAAACTACCAAATCGGGAGATGGAACCTGCTGATGGAGGATCCCTCAAGGTGATCAATCTGTCTGATCTTGTCCTTTCCCCAGCCCAAATTTCTGTCCTCTCTTTAGGTTTGGGTTTTAGCCCAATGGCAACCTTTGATCACTTCACTGCGATCAAAGATACTTTCTTGTTTTCTTGTTCGCCAGAAAATTACTTCTGAAAAAATACCATCACAATAAGTCATCTTACCATTCTTTTTCAACAGAGAAAGAATTGGAGGCCTTACAGTTTTTTGAGGATCTTCTGATGGAGCAATTGGAAATACAGCCAGGTAAATTCCCGGAATTTTTAAATAAAAAAGTTCTTTCTTTCCGCCTTTCTTTATGAGTGCCTCTATTGAGGTGTTTGTAAAGATGGTTGTGGGGGAGATATTTAGGATTCACGGACATAGACCATATGACAATTTGACCAAGGAGCAGAGACAAGCTTTGGGGGAACTGAGGAGGATGAAGGGGGTCACCTTCAAGCCAGCGGACAAAGGGGGCAATATTGTAGTGTGGCCAGATCAGCTTTATGAGAGGGAGGTTTTTAGGCAGTTAGGAGATCCCTTGTGCTATCAGAAGCTACAAAAAGATCCTACCCTAATATTTCAAACTGAGTTGGGGATAGTGTTGGATGAGGCATATAAGGATGGTATTCTCTCTAAAAAAACATGGGAAGGTCTGAAGACCAAGAACCCTTCAGTGCCCACGCTATATCTTCTACCTAAAGTGCATAAAGACCTGCACAATCCCCTGGGCAGACCGATTATGTCTGGAAATGGGGGTCTCCTGGAACCCATCTCCAGACTCCTGGATCACTTCCTAAAACCAATCGTTATGGAATTGCCCTCTTACGTGCGAGATTCCACTGAAGTCCTTCAAAGATTGGAAGGAATACATATGGCTCCCAACATGTTTCTAGTCACTTGTGACGTAGAATCTTTGTACACATGTATTAGTCACAATCTGGGTTTGACAGCATTGAAATTCTTTCTCTGTGGTCGGGATTTGGATCCCAAAATGGTGGATTTTCTCTTATCTCTGATGAATTTTGTGTTGTTACAAAATTATTTTATTTTCAAAGATAGGTTTTACCTACAGAAGAGGGGCATGGCAATGTTGGCAGCGTGTGCCCCATGTTACGCTAACCTCTTCCTGGGATTATGGGAGAGAGAATTCATACAAAATAATGATGACTTCTGTACGTCAGTCATATTGTGGACTCGGTATATTGATGACGTGCTGTTTATTTGGCAGGGTACGAGATCACTCCTGGACCAATTTCTTCTATTCACTTTGAGTGAAAAAAAATTTCTTTAAAAAATTATTATCTTTATTTGGATATATTAAAAAGGAGTTCTTTGACCAAGACAAACATAACACCAACACATATAGTTAGCAATAGCACATATAATAAAATACAATAGGTAGTCTCAACCACTTTGTTTAGAGACAGCTAGAGAGGTATGGAGTGGATAACTAACAGTACTTCCACCCGGGATATTATCAATATTCAAGGAGATGGGTAGGACAGTATTCTATCCTTAGTCTTCCCCTCACAGAAATGTCCCTGCCTGTCAATGGAGCACATCCTTAATTAAACGATGACCCCATTCCTCGGCGGCTCACCCTTATAAGTCCCTTCTCTATCCCTCTCAAAATAATGATACAGGCATCTCTGCATGTGGTAAAAACCACCATTACCTCTGGCACATACAGATTACAAAGATTGGATTAATAGAGACCAGCAGTATTTATGTGGAAGGGGCTGTCCCTCAATAGTCTATCACCTTCCTAGCAATGGAGTACACCCTTATTTTTACGGTGCCCCCATTCCTCGGTGGCTTGCCCTAAAATTGACCCTACACTCCTGAGATACACATATATTGGCAGTTCTTATTCAAGTGCTATTAGTATTCAAAGAAAATTTACAATAATTTTCTGACTCAAAATAAGCTCATAGATCTCAGGAAGAGTACTATTAATTCAAAAGTATGGGGCTTTTCCACTTATCTCCAACTCTGTCTCCTATGTGCCTAGAGACCGTCCAACAATTTCTTTCAACAGAGTCCATGTGATTTCATTTCATCTTTACAGAATCTCATCATATCTTACCCATCGTATTCTTTATAGCGCTGGATTGTGTTGCCGCACGTGGTCGCACTCGTGGTCTGGTCAGTGCCTGCACAGACTGACGGCTATTATGCTTCTTTGAAAAACGAAAAAATCTCCTGATGAGCTCCGTCGTGTATTTGTATGGAGTGAAACGCGTTGAGATGAGATATGATGAGATCCTCAAAAGATGAAATAAAATCATATGGACTCTGTATAAAGAATATGATGGGCAAGATATGATGAGATCCTGTAAAGATTAAATGAAATCACATGGACTCTGTTGAAAGAAATTGTCATGCCGATTACTCTGTCTTACATGCCCGGTGCCGCCTGGCTGCCCCAGTATGATGGCCGACCTGATGCCCTGCAGGTTTTTAAGAAAAAGATATGTACTGTTTTCGATATGTATGCAATGACTGGCAATCATTGCGCATCCGTGGTGCTCGGACTGCTGACAGGCGCAGCCGAGCAGGAATTAGAGACATGGACTGATGAGGATTGGGCCTTTTACAACTGCAGGCAGTGTCCCCAGGACAGCATTAGAGACTATGCCCTGAGACTACAAAACGCTCTACGCACTCTAAGGCGGGCTTTAGACGTTGCGACATCGCTTCCGAAATATCGTCGGGGTCACGTTGTTAGTGACGCACATCCGGCGCTGGTAGCGACAGCGCAACGTATAAATCATAGGTGCGACAATAAACGATCGCAAAAGCATCCAAAATCGGTGATCTGTGTAGCATCGTTCATTTCCATAATGTCGGGTCGAGCGCAGGTACGATGTTGTTTGTTGTTCCTGCAGCTCCACACATCGCTGTGTGTAAACCCGCAGGAACGACAAACATCTCCTTACCTGCGTCCCGACGGCAATGCGGAAGGGAGAAGGTGGGCGGGATGTTATGACCCGCTCATCTCCGCCCCTCCGCTTCTATTGGCCGACCGATTAGTGACGTCACGGTGACGTTGCTGTGACACCGAACGCACCTCCCCCTTGAAGGAGGGATAGTTCGGCAGTCACAGCGACGTTGCCGAGCAGGTATGTGCGTGTGAAGCTGCCGTAGCGATAATGTTCACTACGGCAGCAATCCCCACATATCGCATGTGCGATGGGGGCGGGTACTATCGCGCTCGGCATCGCTAGCCGATGCTAGCGATGTCGCAACGTGTAAAGCCCGCCTAATGCTAGTAGACCCTATCAGAACCGGAGAGCAACAAAATGCTTGTAGAGCAGTTCCTGTGTGGGCTGGAGTCAGCAGAGGATCGCAAGCAGCTACGGCTGTGGGCCCTGGCACATCCGGATGTAAACTTTGCAGTTTTAAAAGACAGGGCCATCAAGGCTCTACAGACCCCTGAGGTCAATGACTCTATACCATCAAACTGGCCGGCCGACACCTCTCATCTGCTGGTGAAACCTTCTCTATTAGCTTTACCAGCACCTGCAGTGCCAGCAGTACCCACTGGGGCTCCCGGTGATCTGTCATCCCAAGTTCAACAGCTGAGCAAGGACGTCACCAGGTTTCTTGAGGCCATACAGCTCCAGCCAAAGACCAAGCCGGCGGAGAAAATCCAGCTCGCCAACAGCCCTGAGGATCTCACCTGGATGCAGAGAAGGAGCAGCAACTGGTATGGACTACCCGTTTGTTACAGGTGCAACAATACCGGCCATTATACCCGTCGGTGTCCTTTAAACGAGCAACCCCTGAGGCCAAAGGCCAATCCTCAGGAATAGATCAACAAGGCCCAGCTGATTGGCATGAGCGGTATGTCAGAGGCCGCCCCATCATCTCCCTCACCGTAGACGGGATCCCCATGTTTGCACTTCTGGACACCGGCTCGCAGGTAACAACTGTACACTATGTACTGTATAAGCGTTACTGGTCTGATGATGACTTTACTCCGCCAAATTCTGGCCTTACCATAAATGCAGCCCATGGACGCCCAATGACCCAAGTGGGGTTTAAAGAAGTGATTCTTAAGGTGGGGTGAATGGAGTACCAGGGACTTATAGTGGTGCAGAATGACCCTAGTGACTGTAATCCAAAAATGGTCCTAGGGACCAATGTTATTGAAAATTCTATGGGGGAAGAATTGTACTTGCTTCAGCAGCTGTCTGCAACGGCAGGAGTGGGGCGGCAGAGGGTCCTGCAACGTGAGATCCGAGCCCTCCTGCAGCGGCAACAGGTGAATCTGTCTGGTGGAGAGATTGGCGGTGTGCGAGTGATGGATGTTACAAGTGAAAAGGTTTTGGTACCGTGTTAGCCAGTTGAAAAATTATTGAATGTTCTCAGTGAGAGGAACAAAATTATAATCTTGTGATACCTTTTAATGGCTAACTAAAATAAAATAAAGTGATGGTACAAAGCAAGCTTTCAAGACATCTCAGGTCCCTTCATCAGGCATGGTATGACAAAATATCTGAAGAAATATAAATATATGCACAAACAGAGCAGAGGGATGGCATAATAAAAGACATTTAAATAAACAAACACTGAGCTGAGTGATGGATGTAGCACCCCTTGTAGTGCCTCCGTGAAGTGAGATGATGATTTGGTGTAGGCAGCAGTAGGTACCCGTGGACAAGATTATAAGACAGTGGTGGAGCCCCTGCCTTCAGAACACTGGCCCACAGTTTTGACAGCCAGAAAAGTGATTGATGTCCGGAAAGGGAGAGTGCCCGTGAGAGTGATGAATTGCGGAGAGGAAGAGGTTAAGCTACCCAGATATGCTACTATTGCCAAGCTGTTCACCGTAGACACACTTGTCATCCAAGCAGCAGTATCCACCAACATTGCACCCCATCCAGTCAGTGACAGCTCACCAGGTCAGTCAGAGGAATGGTGTCAAGAACTACACGTAGGCACTGACTCTATACCTTCACATCACAAGAAGGAGGTCTACAGGGTAGTGCAAGAATACGAGCAAGTCTTTATTAAACACCCGCTAGACTTTGGGAGGATAAAAGGGGACCAACACTACATTCCCACAGGTGCACACACACCTATTAAAGAGAGGTACAGGCCAATACCACACACACACTATCACACATTATCAGTGTGCCAAGGACATGTTGAGGTACATGAAGGAGGCTGGGGTTATCTGTGACAGTTGTAGCCCCTGGGCAGCTCCGTTGGTCCTAGTAAAGAAGAAGGACGGCACCATTAGAATGTGTGTGGACTACTGGAAGATTAATCAGATCACCCACAAGGATGCGTATCCACTCCCCCGTATTGAGGAATCGTTAGCTGCATTGAGAACTGCAAATTACTTTTCTACCCTTGATCTCACTAGTGGCTACTGGCAAGTATCCGTTGCTGAGGAAGACCGAGAGAAGACCGCCTTCGCCACCCCGATGGGTCTCTGTGAGTTCAACAGCATGCTTTCGGGTTGTGCAACGTGCCAGGAACCTTCCAGAGACTGATGAAGTGCTCTTGGGACACCGCAACTTCGAGACGGTACTGCTATACCTAGATGATGTCATTGTCTATTCAGAAACGTATGAAGATCATTTGGATCATCTGGCAGAAGTCTTTGAAGCCCTCTCCAAGTACGGGATTAAGCTAAAACCATCCAAATGCCACTTGCTGAAGCCTAAAGTCCAATACCTCGGGCACGTGGTTAGTGCAGAAGGTGTGGCTCCGGACCTGGAGAAGGTAACAGCCATCCAGAACTGGCCAAGACCCGCTACCATCAAGGAGGTATGGCAGTTCCTGGGCTGATGGACTATTACCACCGCTTCATCAAGGGTTATACCAAGATGGCGGCTCCTATGCAAGACCTCCTTATCGGACAAACCAAGCATGGCAAGACTTCCGGTCCTCCATTCACATGGGGTGAGGAGCAAGAAAGTTCCTTTCAACAGGTGAAGTCAGTCCTGACCGGAGAAGAGATCCTGGCATACTCCGACTACGGTCTCCCATTTATACTGTATTCGGATATCAGCAACGTGGGATTGGGAGCTGTCTTGTCCCAAGTGCAGAATGGCAAAGAGAAGGTGATAGTATTTGCAAGCAGGATGCTCCGCCCAACAGAAAGGAACCCTGAGAATTACAGTTTTTTAAAGTTGGAGTTCCTGGCACTCGTCTGGGCTGTGACAGAGAGTTTTAAGCATTACCTGGCTTCTGCGAAGTTCACTGCATATACAGACAACAACCCTTTGACCCACCTGGACACAGCAAAGCTTGGAGCCCTGGAACAACGCTGGGTAGTCCGACTGGCGAACTGTGACTTTACCATAAAATACAGAGCCGGTCGTAAAAATACCAATGCTGATGCGCTGTCTAGAATGCCACACCTGCCTGATAATGAAGTAGATGAAGACGAGTTGGAAGAGATTGAACTGCCAGTGTTCCATCAACCTGACAGTTTGGAAAACACCAAACATTACAGCGGTCAGCAGGAGGCAGCATTCAACCCGTTACCCCATCACGGTTGGCGAGAAGCGCAAGATAGAGATCCTGCAGTCAGATTGATCAAGACCCTGATTTCCCAGGCTGATTCCAGGTTGGAGCCCACTGCCCCGGCAGAAGCACAGAGGCTGAGCAAAGAGAGGAGCCGGTTGTATTTGCAGCGGGGCAAGCTGTGCAGAGGACTGATTAATCCTAAGACGCATGAGAGGATCTGTCAGATAGTCATACCTCAAGCATACGTACCAGTGGTCTTGGAAGCCTATCATGATGGAGCTGTACACTTCGGCTGGAAGAAGCTGGAAATGCTACTAAGGGAGCGCTTCTACTGGGCTGGGAGGAGAGAATCCATTGAAGCATGGTGTAGGGATTGTGGTCCTCGTGTGCTAAGAAGAAAGGATGGTACCAGCCAGAGAGCGCCATTACAGCCGATCATCACCAGCCAGCCGTTGGAACTCGTTACTCTAGATCATGTCAAACTCACACCAAGCAGGAGCTGATATACGAATGCACTCACAATAGTGGACCACTACTCAAGATATATGGCTGTGGTACCCTTTAAGGATCTAACAGCCCATACTGCAGCGAAGGTCTTCCAAGCGCACTTCTGCAGACCTCGTGGCTACCCGGAGAGGGTCCTCACAGATCAAGGCCCTGCCTTTGAAGCGGAGCTCTTTAAGGATTTCTGCAGCCTGTACGGATGTAAGAAGATACGTACTACACCCTACCATGCCCAAACCAATGGGATGTGTGAGAAGATGAACCATTTAGTCATCAACCTGCTAAAGACTCTACCCCTTGAAGAATGGAACCAGTGGCCGGAGAGTGTCCGAACTGGTAGATATGTATAACAACATCCCCGTCAGTTTCACTAAAGGCTACTTTACACACTGCGATATCGGTCCCGATATCGCTAGTGTGGGTACCCGCCCCCATCTGTTGCGCGACACGGGCAAATCGCTGCCCGTGTCGCACAACAGCCGTCACACATACATACCTGTCCGGCGACGTCGCTGTGACGGGCGAACCGCCTCCTTTCTAAGGGGGCGGTCCGTGCGGCGTCACAGCGACGTCACTGAACCGCCGCCCAATAGCAGCGGAGGGGCGGAGCTGAGCGGGACGTAACATCCCGCCCACCTCCTTCCTTCCTCATAGCGGCCGAAAGGCAGGTAAGGGGAGCTTCCTCGTTCCTGCGGCGTCACACGCAGCGATGTGTGCTGCCGCAGGAACGAGGAACAACCTCGTTACTGCTGCAGTAACGAGACTTGAGAATGGACCCCCATGTCGCCGATTAGCGATTTTGCACGTTTTTGCAATGATGCAAAATCGCTTATCGGTGTCACACGCAACGGCATCGCTAATGCGGCCGGATGTGCGTCACGAATTCCGTGACCCCAACGACTCCGCATTAGCGATGTCGCAGCGTGTAAAGCCCGCTTAAGTGTACGACTGCTTACCTCATGAGGGTGAGGCCTGGAAGATTGCTGTTGGACTTGGTTGGATATGGATGTTGAAGTCCCTGAGACCATCTCTCCACCCACTGACTGGGACTCCAAATGTCAGATGCAGTACAAACAAATTCAGGAGTATGCAGAAAGAAACCTGAACCAAAGCAGAGAAAATCAAGAGCATCACTTCAACAAACAGGCAAAGGCTGCCCCCTTGGCACCAGGAGAAGTGGTGCTAAAGAGAAAAAGAAAGCTGCGTAAATTGGACTGTCAGTGGGAGAGGATTCCCTATTTCATACAACCCTCTGACTCTGATAATAGGAAGACCTGTCTTATCAGCAAAGACCAAGGAAGAACTGCGGTTACAGTCTCCAGGGACCACTTGAAAAGGTGCCCGGAACCTCTAAAGGTCTTAGAAGAAGTTCCCACTCCAGCCCTGGGTGTCGAGAAACGGAAGGAGGTGATCCAGCAGATTGGCATATGCAAAATGGAGCAGTGATTGTTCCCGTTCTAACATTCCCTCAACCTGTGGAAGAGCCAGAACCAGAGAGGCCCGCTGACACTACACCAATACATACACCTAGAGTTGCACCTGTACCCATGCCACGCACCCGTCAGTCTCTACCCACATTACCCATCACGAGGAGTGAGGAACCCGTAGATAGTTCAACACTACAGAGCCTAGGAGAGAACTTAGGGCTGAGGAGGTCTACACACCCTAACCTAGGTCAGCCACCAATCAGATACAGGGAGTGAGTGATGCCTGTATGTCCTTGTATATAGTAATGTATATATAATATAATGTATATGTATGTATATGTATATGTATGTATATATGTATAGTAATGTATATGTATATATATATATATATAAAAGCAAATTGTAAATGCCAATTAACCGTGTACTTCAACCTGATTTGTATGAAAAGAAGGAGTAAAAGGTAGCAGAATCCGGCTACCTCTTTTTCCCTGTTCACCCAGCTTTTCCTGTGTTGTTCATGGACCATGGCCTCAGAACTGGCAGAGGCCACCCAAAAACTTTCTTGGGTCATTGTATATACTCCCTATTTACCTTCTTGTTACCCCACCACCAGGACTGCAACACCCGCTGGAGAGGACTGGTTGGAGGAAGGGCCTGCGGTGGAGTCGGTAGAGGCCCAGTCACCAGCAAAACCGGTGGCTAACCTCCAGACCAGAGGGTTCCAGAACTTTGGGACTCTTTAGTGTGGACTGGTGGGAAAGGGACTTCAATCCAGTCACCAAAAACAATGTAAGGAACTCGGGGTGGTGTGACACCAGAGCTAGCGGTGGCACCAAGGGTTCAGGTGTTTTGGGTGGCGGGTTGAAGGGAGAAGGCAAGTTGTAACATTTAAGAAATGTGCCTCCCTATATAGGGATGAAATGTTTACAGTTTTTAAATGTTATGTACTTTCTATCTCTTGCCTTTACAGCTGCAGAAAAATAAACACCGGTGCCGGACATCCCGAGGACGGGCTGTGTTTTACCAAGGGGGAGTGTGACGCCCTGGCAAAACCAGGTTGTCACAGGAGACTGCATCCATCTTCAAGATTCAGGATCCCCTCCTCCTTGTCCTACCAACACAACCCCACACCCAGGTACAAACACCAGCCACAAAGCCTAGTCATCCCCCCAAGGACAATAGGGACACACCAGTGGACGGGGCCAGGCAGATGGTGACACCCACCTAAGGGTCTTGAGGTGTCAGGGGATGAAACATGTCAGTAGAGTGGAGGAGTCAAGTCTGGACAGTGGAAGTGAAAGGAGTGGAGTGGTAATCGGGGGTTGTATCTCCCGGACTACCGGACTACCTGAGCTGACTAGGTGGCAGGCGGCAGAGCAGGGCCACAGGCGACGGAGATCCGGTCGCGGGAGACCTTAAGTGGACTGGGGCAGGGTTGTAGCCCGCCGGTGCCGACAGCACCAATTGTCAATTAGCCAGCAAGGGACAAGATTTCATGTCTTTTCCCACCAGCAAGGCCATATAGAGCGAGATGGAAGCCCAACGCGGGGGATAGGGCGTCTTCAAGTGTCTTCAAAAATCCCAAGGGTCAGATCTCGCGGGCAACAGCTCCCACAGCAAAGACACCGGAAGGGGACTTTTCCCGTTTCATGCGGACTAGTCAACACACAAGACAAAACACTGAAGTGTAGTAGGAAGGGCCCCTGTCCTGTCAACCGGTGTGTGGGACCCGAGCACACCCCTCCAGAGGCTACCGGTATCCGGCACTTGGTTTACTACTTGGACTTTGTGTAGTTTATTCAACAACAGTGAGTACATCGGTGTCATCCGGTCCAGCCTGCAGATGGTGCCCCAGCACTGCACATCACCTACACCTGGGCCCGGGACAACACCTCCCCTACCCGTAGAGGGGATACCATCCTGCTGCCCTGCTCCATCAGCCCCTGGCGCCCCATACCAAGGCAGCGGCAATGTCACAAACCATCACCGCAACCCAAGGGTGACGTTACTGACAAACTCTTCCCCTCTAAGTACCCCTTTATTAAGTTGTGGGCGACGGGCTGCTACACGAGCCCCGGATCCGGCTGCCACTCAAGCCACAGCCCCGATCCCAGAGCCGAGCGCCTCAAGTAGCTCTCCACTGGCTGTGGCCTAGACCCCCGCCCGCGACATAATCCTCCATGTCCCACATGGTCTTTCTCTCCCAGTGTTCTCTGGCGTGCAGAAAAGGTACACTCATGACTCCCTCCCATCCGCCACTGGGAGTGGAAGTTCCAGTGATTGGCTGATGCCTGCACAAAGGCTACATGAGGCTAGTGTCCAGAGAAGGACGGAACACTGAAAAGCAAAAATGGCACTCAAAATGCTCTGGAGTGAGATTACAAAATGAATACTCAACATCACAGGGACAGTGACACTGTGGGAGGTATTATATATGATAATGAGAGTGCGGAGGCAAAATTATGTTCTGTGCGGTATCCTAGCCATAGACTGCAAGAACTCATTTATATAAAGCCTTAAAAACTGATTATCCACAAGAAGGCATCTGATATGAGGCAGACAGGTATGACTTTTTACAGCAGTCTATTACCTGTATACCCATATTAGTAACTCAAAACTGGTGACAGATTCCTTTTACCTCTTCATGACACATGACATACTGGGAATATCATGGATCGTTTCCAGTTAATCCCTGCCTGCTGCTGGGGTCAGTGGGCAGCGATCGCTGCACATATCAGCTGATTTGAACAGCTGACATGTGCAGCTATCAAGCATGAGTGGATTCGCTACCAACTCGTGCCTGTTAACCACTTACAGTGCGCTATGAATATGTCACAGTGTGATGTAACAGCAGGACGTGGTAAGCTCCATCAGAACTCATGTGATGTGATCACGTGGACCCGATGGTTGCTATGGTAGCACAGGGTCTTGTCATGACTCCTGGTGCTATCATGAGTCAGGCTAGTTTCACACTTCCGTTGGGCGAAATCTGATGGGTCCGTTGCTGCGTTGTTTTGACGCATCCGTTATTTTTGTGGTGTCAACGGATGCAACTGATCCGTTATTTCACAGGAATCCGTTAGCTGATTCCTGTGAAATAACGGACCCGTTGCATCCGTTTGGCGTCCGTTAGGCGTCCGTCTAACGGAATGCGTCGTCTCTTTTTTTTTTCCTTTTTTTCATTCTGGGCATGCTCAGTAGAAATTAGCGGAATCCAGCAGCGGATTCCATTGTAAAACACTTTGCAATGGAATCCGCTACCATAGGGAGCCATTATAAATTTTAACGGAAGCAACGGAATCCGCCGGTCGGCGTCATTTTGACGCAAGCAAATAACGTTACATTCAGCATTGCTTCCGCGGAAGCAACGGAGCGTCGGCCTACGGAAGCAACGCAGGTACTTTTGGCACAATCCGTCATCAATGCAAGTCTATGGGAAACAGCGGAATCCGTTAACGGATTCCGCTGATTCCCAAGACAGCGGATTGCGCCAAAAAACAAACAAACCGGAAGTGGTAAAGTACCCTTACTTTCCCACACGGCAAAGGGCCATGTGGGAAAGGAGAGCTGCTTTTGTGCAGATCAAGCAATGTTGCTCTGATCTACAAGAAAGAATGAGCAATCAGACTGCTGATTGTTATAGTCCCCTAGGAGGACAAGTAAAATAAAAAAAAAAGTCAAAAAAAGTTTTAAAAAAAATTTAAAAAAAAAATAAATAAATAAAAGTTCAAATCACCCCAATCGCCCCACTGAAAGTTAAAGGTTTAAAAAAATAAAAAATATAGACATATTTGGTATTGCCGTGTTCAAAAATGCCCGATCTATCAAACTATGAAATCAATTATTCTGATCGGTAAACAGCGTAGTGGGAAAAAAAATCCAAACCCCAAAATTACATTTTTTGGTCGCAGCAAATTTTGCGCAAAATGCGCTAGCAGGTGATCAAAATGGCGCTTCTGCGCAAATATGGTGCCGTTAAAACGTCAGTTCAATATGCAAAAAAATAAGCCATTGCTGAGCCACAGATCCTGAAAAATGAGAACGGTATAGATCACAGAAAATGGCGGGATGCTGGCCTTCAGGGCAGAGTGGCAAAGAAAATGCCATATCTGAGGCTGGCTAATAAAAGGAAAAGATTAATATGGGCAAAATAACACAGACATTGGACAAAGGAAGATTGGAAAATTGGAAAAAAGTGTTATGGACAGACGAATTGAAGTTTGAGGTGTTTGGATCACACAGAAGAACATTTGTGAGACACAAAACAACTGAAAAGATGCTGGAAGAGTGCCTGACGCCATCTGTCAAGCATGGTGGAGGTAATGTTACAGTCTGGGGTTGCTTTGGTGCTGGTAAAGTGGGAGATTTGTACAAAGTTAAAGGGATTTTGAATAAGCAAGGCTATCACTCCATTTTGTAACGCCATGCCATACCCTGTGGACAGCGCTTGATTGGAGCCAATTTCATCCTACAACAGGACAATGACCCAAAGCACACCTCCAAATTATGCATGAACTATTTAGGGAAGAAGCAGGCAGCTGGTATTCTATCTGTAATGCAGTTGTCAGCCCAGTCACCAGATCTCAACCCTATTGAGCTTTTGTGGGAGCAGCTTGACCGTATGGTACACAAAAAGTGCCCATCAAGCCATTCCAACTTGTGGGAGGGGCTTCTGGAAGTATGGGATTAAATCTCTCCAGTTTACCTTATCAAATTAACAGCTAGAATGCCAAAGGTCTGCAAAGCTGTAATTGCTGCAAAGGGAGTATTCTTTGATGAAAGCAAAGTTTGAAGGAGAAAATTATTATTTCAAGTAAAAATCATTATTTCTAACCTAGTCAATGGCTGGACTCTATATTCTGTTCATAATACAACTCATTTGATAAATAAAAGTTTGATTTTTCATGGAAAAGACAATATTGTCTAGGTCACTTTGAACTGTAGTGTATATCGTAAAACTTATGGTTTCATTTAAAAGTAGAACTTGTCCCGCAAAAAAAATAAACCCTTATATGGCAAGATTGACAAAAAAAAATAAAAAAGTTGCGGCTCTCAGAAGAAGGGGAGCGAACCCCCCCTGGAAAAACGGAAAATCGCCCAGAGGTGAAGGGGTTAAAAATGTTATGGGTGACACAATGTGCAGAATAAATTAAAAAAAAATACAAAGCAAGAAAAAATAAAATGTATACAACAGCATAAGAACTAAGCAATTATTAATGCATTGACAAGAGAAACAATAAAAACCCAATTATAATAATGACACTAAGGAAAAGAGAAACATAATGTAAACTTTAGTGGAACTTAGTTTAGTGGAATTTAGTTAAATTATTATGAAAAGAAAATGAAAAAAAAATGTGAAAAGATTCACTTTTTTACATTATTCCCCAACATCGTAAAAAAATGCAAATTTAAAAGTAACAACAATTAAGTTGAAATAACACATTTTTAAACAAGTTTTTGGGTTAAATATATATTTTTAAGTTTTTGGGGAAATACTTTTTATTTAATAATTATTTATTTTTTAAAACTTTATGAACACATATAACAATGTTCCAATTATCATTCAGTGGTGATTGAAGTAAGATAAATGAACATTAACCAATAAACATACAGCTTGGTAGGCGCGATCATAGACTGGAAGATACACTGGAGATCAAAATTAGAGAACATCACACAATTTCCTAAATGTTAATTTCAATCCTATGTGATTACATTCTAACATGAGTAACTAGCAGTCTTTTAAAAAGAACCTGTCACCAGATTTGATGACTATAAGCTGTGGCCACCACCACCGGGCTCTTATATACAGCACTCCAGAATACTGTATATAAGAGCCCAGGACGCTATGTAGAATGTAAAAATCACTTTATAATGCTCACCTAAGGAGTGGTGCAGTGCAGACTGGTCGGATGGGTGTCTCCGTTCTTTGGTACCGGCGCCTCCTCTTTCGGCCATCTTTGTCCTCCTTCTTATGAAGCCTAGGTGTATGACGTGTCCTACGTAATTGGCATTGAGGTCCCACACGTGGTTCCTTACTAGCGTTCATCACTCAACAGCCAGTAATTTTCATGCATGACAAGAGTCCTGGGGTCCCTGCTCCACTTCTGCTGTTACATTCCGTCACGCCCCCTCGGTTTTCGCCAGCCACTCACTCTCGCGCTGGGGAACCCTGGGAACTTCCAGTTCCCGCCACACTCTCAGGACGAGGGTCGGGGCTTCAGCTTTGGGTGCTTTTGGTCTGAAAGATGTCGTTTTGGCGCCAAAGATGGCGGAAAATGTTGAGAACGGAATTTTTGCACTGCAGCTTCGCTTTTCAAGGCGCACGTCACCCACGTTAGTGGGTCCTGTCTGAATCCTGTTCGTGATGTCAGAAATTTAAGGTGTGCCACCCCTGCAGCAGTCGAACCGCTCAGTTCCGCGGGTGATTACTTGTGGCTCAAGGATCTCCGGACCTGGGGGCTAGGGGCCACTCTCAAATGTCAAAAGGGGGGGGATTATTTACAGGGGAATAGATATAGTTTGTGACGCCACCCGTGGTGTGCGGTAAGGGGAGTACCACCTCTGCCGATGGGAGAACCCGGGGGAGATGGAGCGGGGGCAGCCAGATGATGTTCCCTTCACGGGTAGGGGAGGCCCCGGGACTCTGGATGGTGGTATGCAGAGGAGCGCAGGGCTAGGTGGTAGCAGGGGATGACCATGTACTTAGACAGCGTTGATGATGAAAAGCAGACTCTGATAACAAGATAAACCAAGTCTCTGGGTGCCGTTGCCCTCTTGAGGGGAGCCTGTCTGGGTATCTGTCCCCTATAGTACTGCCTGATGGTCTGGAGCCTGCCTCCATGCACAAATGTTGAAGTGTTAAGTTGGCCCGTAGGCATAAAGCTTCCGGCCCTCACTCCCTACAATTTAATAGAGGAGCTTTGCTCTCAAGGGCTCACACTTGGGATTTAAGTGGGCTGCTTGGGTTGGAAAGCCCTATCCCCCTCGTTGCGCTAGTGCCCCTGAACTCTGAGGTTCGTGGGGATGGTCCAACTCCCAGTTTCCTCTCCCTTGGAGAGCTTCTACTTCCCTTCCTCTCACTTTGCTCCCCTGGAGCAGACTACTCTAACCCCTCCCACCAGTCTGCCTGACACCTAGGTGGGCGGCCCTATTCCAGCTCAGCAGCCCACTGGTGTGTCTGACAGGGTGTGGTGTGAGGTGTGATTGGGATTTTTGAATGCTGATGGGGGCAGTACAGTAAGTTAGGAACCCAGAACCAAGAGGGGTTGAGTCCTGCACTAAGGATAAAGAGCGTGCAGAACCCTGTGACGACCTGTCTAGTCCAGGGGCGTCACAGTTGCATGTAAATTGGATAGTTGGACAGCTACAAAGGACATCTACATGATCTGTAGGTTATATTTTCTGGACCAAGGATCACAGGTTTCTTTATATGTGGGATGCATGTGAGCCTCCCAGCTAGAAAATTCCTCTAATGTAGATATCACATGGATCTTTTCCAGAGTTGGAAGGAAATATTTTTTTAATTCATGATTTGTATTTAAAAAAAATGAAAAAATATTGCAGTTTGCACATTGACCACTAGGACTATTTTAAACTCTGTCTTCTTCTCCTTTGAATAAGAGTTTACAGCTGTTTCCTTATTATTCCAGTCAGGATTACAAAAAATAGGTGCCACCTCAATACCCAGCTAATAACACAGAATCCACCAACCAATCACAGCAGGTAATGTGACAGCCCCTCCCCTTCACAATGTCCTGTGCACACACTCATTAGATCCTTCAATAAAAAATATAGTCAGAGTCAGCCCATTGCTGCTAATTGATATGACGATTTTATAAAAGAACAAGAAGTTAGAGTGTAAAAAAGCCCAGTGACCAATGTAAAAGTTGCAATATTTCTATTACAGTGCCTTGCGAAAGTATTCGGCTCCCTTGAATTTTTCAACCTTTTCCCACATTTCAGACTTCAAACATAAAGATAAAGATTTTAATGTTATGGTGAAGAATTAAGAACAAGTGGGACACAATTGTGAAGTTAAACAAAATGTATTGCTTATTTTAAACATTTTTAAAAAATAAATAATTAAAAAGTGGGGCATGCAATATTATTCGGCCCCTTTAAGTTAATACTTTGTAGCGCCACCTTTTGCTGTGATTACAGCTGCAAGTCGTTTGGGGTATGTCTCTATACGTTTTGCACATCGAGAGACTGAAATACTGTACTTGCCCATTCTTCTTTTGAAAACAGCTCGAGCCGAGTGAGGTTGATGTAGAGCGTTTGTGAACAGCAGTTTTCAGCTCTTTCCACAGATTCTCGATTGGATTCAGGTCTGGACTTTGACTTGGCCATTCTAACACCTGGATGTTTATTTGTGAACCATTCCATTGTAGATTTTTTTTTTATGTTTGGGATCATTGTCTTGTTGGAAGACAAATCTCCGTCCCAGTCTTTTGCAGACTCCAACAGGTTTTCTTCAAGAATGGTCCTGTATTTGGCTCCATCCATCTTCCCATCAATTTTAACCATCTTCCCTGTCCTTGCTGAAGAAAGGTAGGCCCAAACCATGATGCTGCCACCACCATGTTTCACAGTGAGGATGGTGTAGTCAGGGTGATGAGCTGTGTTGCTTTTACGCCAAATATATCGTTTGGTATTGTGCCCAAATAGTTTTATTTTGGTTTCATCTGACCAGAGCACCTTTTTCCACATGTTCGGTGTGTCTCCAGGTGGCTTGTGGCAAACTTTAAACAACACTCTTTTTTAGGGATATCTTTGAGAAATGGCTTTCTCCTTGCCACTCTTCCATAAAGGCCAGATTTGTGCAGCATACGACTGATTATCCATAGGACAACAGACTCTCCCATCTCAGCTGTAGATTTCTGTAGTTCATCCAGAGTGATCATGGGCCTCTTGGCTGCATCTCTGAACAGTGTTCTCCTTGTTTGAGATGAAAGTTTGGATGGACGGCCGGATGTTGGTAGATTTGCAGTGGTATGATACTCCTTCCATTTCAATATGATTGCTTGCACAGTGCTCCTTGGGATGTTTAGAGTTCTGGAAATCTTTTTGTAACCAAATCTGGCTTTAAACTTCTCCACAACAGTATCACGGACCTGCCTGTTGTGTTCCTTGGTCTAGCTGCGCTTTAAACGGAACACTGAAACTATCACAGAGCAGGTGCATTTATACGGAGACTTGATTACACACAGGTGGCTTATATTTATCATCAGTTGTGACGCCCTGGCAAAACCAGGTTGTCACAGAGACTGTACAAATCTTCCAGGTGCAGAACTCCATCCTCCTTGGCATTCCAACACAAACCCCACACACAGGTACAAACACCAGCCACAAAGCCTAGTCACCCCCCAAGGACAATAGGGACACACCAGTGGACAGGGCCAGGCAGATGGTGACGCCCACCTAGGGGTCCTGAGGTGTCAGGGGAGAAAACACAACAGAACATAGTGAACAGTGGAAGTAAGAGAAGTGGAGTGGTAGTCGAACGTCGTAGCTCCCGGACTACCGAACTACCTGAGCTGATTAGGTGGCAGACGGGAGAGCAGGGCCACAGGCAACAGAGAACTGGTAACAGGAGACCTTAAATGGACCGAGGCAGGGTTGTATCCCGCCGTTGCTGACAGCGGGAATCCGGTCCGGAGGCCGAGCACAATCGGGGTGCCTGGACCCTAGGGCGAGGACAGCTTCAAGCCCCTTGTCAATTAGCCAGCAGGGGACAAGATTCCACGTCTTTGCCCACCAGTGAGCCCAGATGGAGCGAGACGTAAGCCCAACACAGGGGATAGGGCGTCTGCAAGTGCCTGCAAAAATCCCAAGGGTCAGTTCTCGCGGGCAACAGCTCCCACAGCAAAGACACTGGGAGGGAACTTTTCCTGTTTTTATGCGGACTAGTCAACACACAGGACAAACACTGAAGTGCAGGAGGAAGGGCCCCTGTCCTGTCAACCGGTGTATGGGACCTGAGCACACCCCTCCGGAGGCTACCGGTATCCGGCACTTGGTTTACTACTTGGACTCTGAGTGACTAATTTCTACACAGTGAGTACACCGATGTCACCCGGTTCAACCTGCAGATGGCGCCCCCGCACTGCACTCCACCTACACCTGGGCCCCGGGACAACACCTCCCCTACCTGTGGAGGGGATACCATCTTTCTGCCCCACTCCATCAGCCCCGGGCACCCCATACCAAGGCAGCAGCGGTGTCATCAACCCTCATCGCAACCCACGGGTGGCGTCACTGACAAACGACGGTGGGCGACGAGCTGCTGCACGAGCTCTGGATCCAGCTGCCACTCGAGCCACAACCACGATTCTGGATCCGAGCACCTCAAGTAGCTCCCCACTGGCCATGGCCTGCGGCCCCGACCGCGACACAGTCATTTAGTATAATTTTGGATCATCACGGGGGGGCACTTACAGCATTGGGAGTTATGTAGAGTTCTGAGAGCACTGGGGTTTCCGCTCTTTTTCTAAGTTCTGTTGGATGGGTGTGCATCACGTTCTAACTCTACCCACAAAGTACGTCCTCAGCGAATGAAGTAAGGTCAATAATAAAATCCTTGCATAAATGTATCCACAGTCCGTCACGTATAGCCAACTATAGGAGAGACCCAGAATGGCCAGTATGCAGGGCTCTAGAACGTGCAAAAACATTACAGGAAGACACATTATCAACCACATCTCGATATAACCTTGGTCACCAAAAATAATGAGAAAGGAGGTCCAAGGTCGCTTTACTACCTAAGTGACGCTTAACCCTAGAACGCGCAACCATAGAAATTTACCTTAGAAAACAAGTAACCTAGCAGGCTTGCGTGGCCCCAGGTATGCGTTAAGACCCAATGCTCACCTAATATTTTGAAGCAAAAATGTAGATGTAATTTCCCTAAAAGATAAGCAGCAGGGGCGTTCCCCTGAGTCTTTAACACCTCACCTTCAAGATCAGAGCACAGAGTGTAGTCGGTAGAGAGAAGAGTGTTCAGACAGTTATTCTTACAGATATCACTGCACCTAATAATCAAGAATATGAAATATAGAAATTTCATATTGAAGGACCTCTATGCAAAGATTTAAGTTCTGCACAACCAGTATCAAACACCCCTGTCCTAGATGCACAGAATTGACAGCAAATATGGAGATAGGTTTTGCCAGAATACTACAAGAGAGACCAAACCGAGCATCCACCATATTGATCCACATCCCACTATCAAAAAAACCCCCAGAAATAATTTCAGTTTTCATACCTTTAACAACCTCTGCAGGTAGGAGAAACTGAGATGCAGATGTGGAGGAAATATATACTCTCAGGCTATAATTCTTCACAGACCTTGGGGTCAGAAGCTTTTCAGATTGAATTTTTCTTTTGTTCAATTACCAAAGGATAGGCACCAGCAAAATGACCCTTTTGACTGCAAAAGAAACAAACCCCCAGCTTGCGCTGAACCGCAGAAAGCTCAGTGCGAGGAAAAGCTCCCCCTAAATCCGGATGGCTAAAGTCATAGCGGCCTCTAATGGCTTGTAAACTGCCAGGGCATTTTTTAGCCTTTCAGAATGACCTTGACAAAAATGACTTCTAAGGGGGGTGGGGGGTCATTCCTTCCAGTTTCAGTGACACATCTGCAGAATTTTGAACAAAAATCCTCTGCTGACCGACCCCCCTGCTGAAGCTTGGACTAATGCGGGCGTCACACGGGACGATAAATCGTGTGATCGCATAAGCGATCTCACCCGCCCCCGTCGTTTGTGCGTCACGGGCAATTAGTTGCCTGTGGCGCACAAAGTCGTTAACCCCCCGTCACACGCACTTACCTCCCGGGCGACGTCGCTGTGGGCGGCGAACATTCTCTTCCTGAAGGGGGAGGGACGTTCGGCGTCACAGCGACGTCACACGGCAGCCGGCCAATAAAAGCGGAGGGGTGGAGATGAGCGGGACGTAAACATCCCGCCCACCTTCTTCTTCCGCATTGCCGGCGGGATGCAGGTAAGCTGTGTTCATCACTCCCGAGGTGTCACATGGAGCGATGTGTGCTGCCACGGGAACGACGAACAGCCGGCGCGCAGAAGGAGGAACGAGATTATGAAAATGAACGACGTGTCAACGATGAACGAGAAGGTGAGTATTTCTGCTCGTTCATAGGTGTCACACAGTAAGATATCTCTGACGATTCCGGATATGCATCACTAACGACGTGACCCCGATGACATATCGCCAGATATATCGTACCGTGTGACGCCCACATAAGAAAGGGAGACCTGGTCCGAGTCATCATAAATGAGGCCCAGGGCCACAAATACTTTTCTGCAAACAGAAAGGACTGAGAATCGGTTAAAAGGGAGAAGGCCCATGACTGGGGATCCCCTTGCAGGAGTGAGCCAACAATTCCCAAACAACTATTCCTCACTCCCTGAGGAGTGAGGGCGAAGCTTGACATAAAGTTTACAAGCTTCCATGAAAAACAAAAATGTATCCCTCACCCCAGAAAACCTGTAGGGGAGGGTTACCTTAGGTTCTGGGCAACTTTGGCTGTGAAGCAAGACCTGTAGTTCCTACACAATCTGTGACTGTAGTTACATCACTTCCAGAGATAAACTCTGCACTTGACAGAGGGAATCTGTCACCAGGTTTTTGCTACCTCATCTGAGAGCAGCATAACTTAAGGACAAAGACCCTGATTCCACCGATGTGTCACTTACTGAGCTGTTTTCTGTCATTTTGATAAAATCAATGTTTTCCCTGCTGTAGATCTAGCAGTTATACAGTGCTCATGAATATGCTGAACTAACTGTCAGTAAACTATGTAGTCGTATAATAATGATCTACTGCTGATGCGGAGCCCCGCATTACCTTCAGGTCGCCTCAGGGTCTTCAGGGACTCAACGTGCTGGGGATCTTCTGGCCACAGGTAGGGCAGGTTAACATCTATGGGAATCGTGACGCCACTCTCGATAATTGTGGTCAGGGGGGTGACCGCCACTGCAGTTTAGGGAGCGCCTGGGGCTGATGGTAAATGCAGTCAGTTGTTGTGGCCTCCCGAGAGTGAGGCTGGCCCCAGGGCTCAGTGTAAGTGTGTAGTACCACAGGTCGCAGAAGAACTCACAGGCAGCAATGTCTTTCAGGGTTTTTACTCACTTTCAGATGGTAGCTGTGAGTCAACCCGGGTGATGCTATGATGAACCAGGTGGAAATAGGTGTCCCTTCGGCTGATGTGGGGGTGACTGCTGACTCGCCTTCCTAGCCCTTCTTGTTTTCTTGTTTAGGGTGACTCCTTACGTGTAGTATTGCGGGGATCACCCAGGGAAGTCGCAACTGCCGTTCTCCCCTTTCTGGCCCGTTTGCTGGCAGCGTGGACAAAGGTTAAGATGGCTCCAGGCTCAATCTTCCTTATGGGCCCCCTCGTTGCTGCTGATGCTGCGGACTCTGTGTAGGTTGGTGAGGCACATACAGTACCCTCACCAGCAGGTTTAGCAGGCCAAGTAAATGGGTTTCTGCTCTGGGGACCTGTTTCCCCGTGCGGGCTTGGTCTACCGGTAGTCCCCTTACTCAGCCACTTCTTGCTACTGCCCTAGCTGGTTTTCAGGCGGCACCACTGGGTAGCCTCTCTCCCCCGCCAACAGCCACTACAGGTGCAGGGTCTGACAGGGTCCTGCTCCTCTGCTCTACCCTCCAGACGCGGCTCCTCCACTCCTACTCCTCTGACTGCCACTGCACAACTCTCTGTCTCCAGTTCCACTACCCACTACTAGCTGGGATGCGAGGGCCACGCCTCCTCCCTGGGTCTGCCCAGGGGTCCCCTTTAAGCTGTGTGTGTCCTGGTTACTTCGTGTCTGTATGTCCACACCCTAGTCAGTCTCTGGGACTACCTGTTTTGTACTCACTCAGCTTGAGTGCAGTACTCAGTGGTGCCTGACCAGGTCAGGGGCGCCACACTTATAAAACAGTAATTTTAATCAAAACTACACTAAGCAGTCCAGTAAGGTACACATCGCTGGCTTCAGGATCTCTGCCCCTACATTATGATTCTCTCAGATTAGGTGGCAAAAAGTAGGTCACAGTTTCTCTTTAAGTAACTGAATGAGCAAAAAAACATTAGGATGTTTAATCCTGCATCCATAAAAATGTTTTAGGACATGACCAGGTTACAATGTTGTGATCTTGGGCTGATTTCCTTGGAAAAAATATCTTGCCTAACATGACATTTATACAGTCTTCTCTGCTACAAGAGATCTGACTATTGTCAAGGAACATCCTAGGAAAATAGATTTTCTTATTCTGTCTAACATCCAGTTAAAATGCCAAATTCTGTTTACATGCATGTGTGTAACTGTTTATGTATACATGTCTGTGTGCACACGGTGTGTTTTTCTATACATTTGTGTATGTATGTGTGTACAGTTGTATATTGGAGCCTATATATTGAATTGTAGCATCAGATTACAACACAGTGCTATCAGAATACATAAAACATGCAAATTAGCAAAAATATGTTGATTGCATTTTCATTGGGGTTAGATGAGTCACATTAATTTGTATGGAAATGAGGACTTATCACCTCATTATAAATTTGGATGCTTTGTAACAAGCTCTAATAGGTTGTGATAAGCCAAAACTATTCTTATAAACCACTTCTCACTATCACTCTTCCCTAACCTTGTGGTACCATCTAGAAATATCTGCTGCATATTAATAGAACTGATATCTTTTTTGCAAACCTTTATACACAATAAGGCTATGTTTGTGTTGTGGCCCTGAGCCACTCAGCACACTACAAGGAACTGCATCCTCTTGGGGATTCAGGACCTACCCCCTGGGACCTGGAGTACCAATGCTGGTACCACCAAAGCACAACCAAAATCCTAGTTCTCCACTCCACACCGGGCATAGAGGGTTAACCATGTAAGGGGATGGTCACCATGGGAACAAGTCCCGGGTTTAGCCAGCCTGGTGGGAGGGGTCAGAAGTCAGTCTAGAGAAGTGTGGCACACAGAGAGGTGTACGGACGTGCCTGAGCTGGGTCCGTGCAATGGTGACCCCGGGGGCACAGGAGAGAGGTCGCCAGGTCGGGTACCGGAGTTACCGCTGGGACTGGAGCATGCACGGTGCACAGGGCCCTAGATCAGGCGCCAGTTCTACACGGCTTGATAAATACCTGCCCGGTGAGGACACCTTCATGGACTTTGCCGAACCAAATAATCTGGGGAAATCATCAGTAAACTAGGATTGGGGTTCGTACACTTACCGCCCCATAGGGTCCGCACTGCCCGCCGTACGGAGAAGGAGACTGTACCCCAAAAGGGACAGTCAGGCCCCAAACGCTCCATGCTACGAGGACCCAATCAACAGAGTGCTGGGGACAGAGCAACCTGGGTCACTACATTGGCACTGATAATCCATGGGAGCTGAACCAGCAATCCCTGGGTCCGAGTGAGTAGAGACTGTTCATTACAACCTGTGTGGTCTCCATTATTACCCCGTTACATCTCCCAGGCATGGCCCTACTTGCGGAGGGCCTAACAGCATTGCTGAAATGATCACCAGCCCCATTCAGCAGCGGCGGTTCTCCATCCTTAACCGCAACCCGCAGGTGGCGTCACATGAACATTAACTCTTATGAACCCTGTAAATACCCCCCTTTTACAAAAAAAAGCCCCAGTGCATGGGACCGGGCAACGGCCGACAGAGTCACATTCCCATTTGTTACCGCCCGGGACCCAGTACCCCCCTTCCCTGGGCGTTACAGCTTCTTTTTCTGGCGTCACGAACAGGATACGGACAAGGCCCGTTAACACGGGTGACATGTGCCTTAAGGAACTGTATTTAATGGACTGTTTGTGCAAAGACTGTCGCCATCTTTAATTCTGAAAAATGGGCTGCACCATCACTGTGCCCAAAAGAGCACGAAAAGCCAACCTTGCCCCCTGGGAGTGGCAACATGCAAAAGTGAAACTAATCAAAGGAAGCCGGAAGGGGTGCCGGCAGAATGCACCCTGGCATGCGGAAGCAACACCAGCTCTGCAGCATTAAAGCAGCAAACCTGCAAAAGACAAGATGTCTGTCCCTCTTGCCCGTGGAACCATGCCCTGGATTGTAGTGGAGCTGGACTGGCTGTGTCTCCGGTAGCGGCTGCAGATGATTCAGCAGATCGAGGACTGGCGCAGGGAGATGATGGGGATGGTGGTGGCGGTGCAGACCCAAGCTGAATGAGCTCTGAACGTGGTGCGGCACCAGGAGCCGGTAAGCATGGGTGTAGCGCCCCTGACTATGTCAGGGTGCTACAGGGAACTACATCTTGTCCCCCGGGGTGCAGGACCTACCCCCCATAGTTCCAGGTTCCCAATAACCGGTGTCACACCATCAGCACCACAAATCCCAACCACACCTCACATCAAACCTGACAGACACACCAGCGGGATGGTGGGCCACCCACCTAGGGGTCAGGCAGACTAGTGGGAGGGAGGAAGTGGAGAGCAGAGCAGAGCAGTGAGAACCCTCAAAGAGTGAGGAGCTGGGAGTAGTAGCTGCCGGGGAGAGAGACCTTGGTTGGGCCGCAGACGGTGGTCCGGGACCACAGGAGTCGGGGAACGGTAGCAGTGACATTGGAAAAGGGTGCGATGGACATAGTCTTGGAGGACTGTCGGCATCAGCAAGCCCAATAAACGGACCGGTACCGAGCATGATGTGGTACAGGACCCTAGGTCAGGAACCGTTTCAACGTCCTGATAATTAACCTAGGAGGGAGAGTATCTTCATGAGCTTCCCTAAGAGCTCAGAGATTGAAGGCATCAGCACAACACGAGGGATAGGGTTCTCCATATAAAACGACCCACTGTAATCCCAAGTGCCAGCCATCAAGAGCACAGCTACACTTCACATAGGTTGCGGGGCCCTACGAGCTTCAAGCCAGGGGGCCACAACAGACAACTACAATTGTGCACTGTGACGCCCTGGCCTATCAGGTCATCACAAAGGTGCTGTGCAATATCAAAAAACTGACCCGCACATCCAACAAATGTGAACAGGTGCGAACTGAAAAAACAGAGTAACTATAAATGCATACAGTTGCACACTGATAAAGCCAAAAATGTGTTAATGGGAGAGCATGGGGTGACCGCTATTGCAGCGGGTCCCCTACAGCTTCACCTAACAATTACAATTTTGATCTGACTGAAGTATCTTATTGAGTCAGGAACCAAATTTAATGCATTTGTGTTTATGTGTATATTTATGTTTTTGCACTAGTCACCTGGGTTGGTGATGGACACCTCTTGGCTAGAGATAGGGACAGGAAGAGACAGCCACCCGGAACGGGGAGTGTCTTGTAACTTAGGACACCCTCCGTCGTCAGGAAGGGTCAACAAAGGCTGTGAGATCAATCATTTGACGACTCTGTGAATATCTATCTATCGCTATCATTTTCACGCTGAAACTATCTCTTCCCAATATCTCACTGGCACTGTTTGTCCTTTACGTATATTTTTTAGAGAGACACTGTTTGTCATATTTTTATATTTTTCTGAATAAAATTAAAATATATTTTTAAAGGTATTGCTTCTTCTGTGGTCTTATGTTAAAGCCAAAAATGTACAAGGGAAAATATGGCACTGCATTACTGCAAAAGAGAGATATTTAGTTTATGTATTGGCCAATGCATGTAAGCCCGGAAACCAACGGCAAGGTATATCTCTGTAATCAGGTGCTGTGCAGTCTGCCCTTATGCCTGGTACCTGCTCCTCCTTGGTTACGGGTTCTGTCCCTTTGGTGTTGCTAAGAACAGGTATACAAAAATCCTGAGGAACACTCCACCCCACCCATTAGACACCCATTGGGCAGCCTGAGGGGAATAGGGCCGCCCAGATGGAGGGATGGTAGAAGGAGGGCCAGGAGTGTCAGAGAGTAGTCAGTTTCGAGTGCAGCAGTGACAGTGAAAGGTCATGCTATGGAGCTGGGCTCCTGTACCCTTCCCAGGTGCCAGATGTTGCCCTTGCCTGGAAGGAGCTGGAACCCCGGTCACATGGAGTAGTGGCAAGGGGCACAGTACTGCCACGGAGGGCAGTTCGGCGGCCTTGTGCTACAACCGAGCAGGGGCCAGGACACGATGGGGTACGCGGACCCGAGGCTGGGAAGTAGCTTCACGCAGCCCAGTAATTTACCCGACGAGGATGGAGTCTTCACGAGCCGTTCTCCACCCGCTCCAAAATCGGAGTACTAGCGCAACCAGAGGGATTGGACTTCCCAAAGCCGTCCAGAAAATCCCAAGCATGAACCCCGAGACCAAGCTCACTCCGTTAGCCACATGGGTGAGCGGGACCCGAATAGTTTCAGGCAAAAGGAATCCACAAAGAGTAAACACATTGCCAAGGGACAAGGCTTCAGACCAACCAGCATCATCAAAAAGGGCATGGACCCAGCGTGCTCCAACAACAGCAACAGGGCATTCAGGACTTTGGTTTACCCATTGTCAGTGTCAGAATTCCTGGACTGTGTGAGTACGTTGTGCCCCTTTCCTCCCGACGGGTCCCCAAACTTCCACCACCGAGCCCCGGGACACCTTCCCCCTGACCACGGAAGGGTTAACATCACAAGCTGCCATCCCATCGCTCCCGGGCGCTCCCCCAAACGCAGCAGCGGTGGTATCCCACATTACCACGACCCGTGGGTGGTGTGACGAACATTATTTATTTTTCCACCCCTTGTAAATACTCCCTCCATTTTCATTTTGAGTAGCCGCGCGACCCCGACTCGGGTCTGGAGACCCCTCGAGCCACTGCGGATCCGGATCCGAGCAGCCCATCAGCTGTCGCGGGGGCGGCACACACGGAGACAGGGTCCGTACTATTAAGTGACACCGGTGGGAGCGGACACCTGGACGGGCTCCCCGTAGCGACTGTGATGCAGAGAGACTTTGGTTTATCTTCAGTGTGAGTATCTACTTTGTAATCCATATCCAGCACCATGACTACCACAGTGAGTACCCTGGTACCCTGCACCCTGCGCTCCCGAATATTCACCCACACCCCTAGAGTCCAGGTCCTTCCCTACCTGCGGAAGGACTGACACCTTGCTGCCCACACATTCTGCCCCGGTACTCCATCCAGCAGCGGTGGTACTCCCATTACCGCAACCCACAGGTGGCGTCACAAACTTCTCCCCTCTAAATATCCCCTTTTCAACTATAGGAGTGTTAGCGGAGCCCGAGTCCGGACCTCTCCAGCCACGACCACCACGGATCCAAGCACCCCGGTCTTTCCCGGAGCGGCACATGGGAACCTCCTCTGCCCCGCTTATCCCCATGGTCGAGGAACCAGTAACACCCGTGACCGCTGACCCGCCAGTAACACCGGACCCTCCATCCACGGCCAGACTAGACCAGGCCGCAACGCCTCCGTCCACGGCCAGACCAGACCAGGTCGCAACGCCACCGTACACGACCAGACTGGAGATGGCTAGGCTGCGGGACTCAGCCCTGGAAGACCCGACGACCACGAGAGAAGGCGCCGGTGATCAGCCTGACCTTAAATCCGCTAACAGTGATCCGGATACGGGTTATTCGCGTTCGGGGAGTGTAAAGTTCAAAAGGGAGTCCGGTATGGCTGCTGCGGATGAGGAGGCCTGCCAAGCCACTATCCGGCAGCTGAACCAGGAGCGAGAGGCTCAGGCTGCCAAGAAAAGGCAAATTGTCACCTGAGATTTGCAGGAGAAACCAAGCCTGCGCAGAGATACCTGGAGTGCCCGCGGAGTCCGGTACCAGGCCACCGTTGATAAGTTCGATCCGCAAAAAGATTGGGGAGTTTAAAAAGGAGCCCGGTATGCATGCTGGCATATTCGTGTCCCGCAGGCATGTGCTGAACCACCTGAAACAGGGACATCCAGATCGTGACCTGCACCTGGGTGACGTGGTCTCGTACACCAGGAGAGGGGCTGGTATGCTTTTGATGTGCAGAAGATCCGTGATCTGTCCTTGCCAGCTCCTCCTACTCCCCCACCATTTGAAAGGTCCTCCACGCTGTGGTAGTGGAACCAGGCTACCCCACCAGTTAAAATGTTAAATAATGTTGAAATGTTATGTGTGTGTGAAAAATGTTGATGTTGATCCTTGGAACAGTAACCTGATTTACCTTTTTGCCTAATGCCTGTAATTTCTTTTTTAAAAAAAGTTAATTTAAATATGGACCACTGGTCATTGGACTGGGAATTACCTGAACTCTCCAGGGTAAATAATTGCACCAAGTGTGCCTCCCAGAGTAATCTTTTTTGCCATGAGGACATTGAAACCGCCACCAAGGGCAGGAAAGTTGGAGGAAAGGTCTGGGATAGAGATGGACCAGACCTTGTCATCACAGGGACCAGTGACCTGCCTCCTTAGGTTTTCTGGGGGACAGGACCTTTTGGGTGGTGGGTTGATGGGGGGGGGATACTCACTGCAACATTTAAGAAATGAGCCTCCCCTGTGTGGGAAGAACGTTATGTGTTAACCAAGTACTTTTTTTCCATTCCGGTTAAATAAAAATAAAAAATAAAACTCTATTTCACTTACAGCCCGAGGACATGCTGTGTTTAACCAAAGGGGAATGTAGCACCCCTGACCCACTCAGGGCACTACAAGGAACTACATTCTGTTGGGGATGCAGGACATACCCCCCTGGGACCTGGAGTACCAAAGCTGGTGCCACCAAAGCACAACCAAAATCCTAGTTCTCCACTCCCCACCGGGAATAGAGGGTTAACCATTAGGGATGAGCGAATATATTCGCCACTATTCGGTATCCGGAGGATAATGGGGTATTCAAGGTTTTCGATATCTGATGGCTAATATGGTATTCGCTATGATACTTTAACCCCTTCACGACCATGGACGGATCTTTCCGTCATGGATCGTGTCCCGGTAAGCCCCGCCCCCTGCCGCGGGCAGGTGGCGTGGATCGGCACACATATCAGCTGTTTTCAACAGCTGACATGTGTGCCTACATGTTCCGAGTGGAATCGCATTCCACCCGGAACATTAACCCCTTAGATCTCGCTGCCAAAGTCTGGCAGCGAGATCTATATGCGCGCGGCCATGTTTTCTACTTACCGTCCCCATCGCAAGTCACGTGAGTGATCACGTGACGTTCGGTGGTTGCCATCGTAGCACAGGGTCATGTGATGACGCCTGCTCCTACGAAGTTTCACTTTCCTTTTTCCTCGGCACGGAGCAGAGGAAAAAAGAAAGTGACTATTTCTGCTGTTTACAGCGGTAGAGCTGTGATCAGCAGATAGCGATCAGCGATCGGATTGCTGATCGCTATAGCCCCCTAGGGGGACTAGTAAAATAAAATAAAAAAAGTAAAAAAAAGTTTTAAAAAATTTAAAAAAAACAAAAAACCTAAAAGTTCAAATCACCCCCCTTTCCCCCCATTGAAAATTAAAGGGTTAAAAAAAAAATAAATATACACATATTTGGTATCAGAAATGCCCGATCTATCAAAATATAAAATCAATTAATCTGATTGGTAAACGGCGTAGTGGCAAAAAAATTACAAACGCCAAAATTACGTTTTTTGGTCGCCGCAAGTTTTACGCAAAATGCAATAACAGGTGATCAAAACGTAGCATCTGCGCAAAAAAAAAGTAAACCTATACATGTTTGGTGTCTACAAACTCGCACCAACCTCAGGCATCATACCCACATATCAGTTTTACCATATAGTGAACACCGTGAATAAAAGATCCCAAAAACTATTGCGCCATCACACTTTTTTTGCAATTTTTCCACACTTGGAATTTTTTTGCTGCGTTCCAGTACACCATATGGTAAAACTTATGGTTTCATTTAAAAGTACAACTTGTCCCGCAAAAAACAAGCCCTCATATGGCAAGATTGACAGAAAAATAAAAAAGTTACGGCTCTCGGAAGAAGGGGAGCAAAAAACAAAAACGCAAAAACGGAAAGTGCCCCGGGGCTGAAGGGGTTAATTTTCATTACTGGACTTCCTGGCGCCTTTTTCCAGCCAAAGAACACATCTGACATTGCTTGCTCTCACAGTAACGCTGCAGCCATCTTTGTTGTGGTGTTACTGTGATTGACTTGGCCGCACAGAGTCATAGGGGCTATATAAGGCTGCCGCCATTTTGTGTGCACGCATTTGTGGCGCTCCTGAGGCTTCCGTCGCCACAGAGACATTGCACCTCAGCCAGAGATGTGATGTCCCATCCTGGGTAAGGACAAGGGTAAATGCCGGTTCACAGGCAAATTCACACTACACCTATTGTTAGGCATATATTGGGACCGGAGATAGTGGCAGCTACCCCCATGCTGCATACTGGGGGGCCGTAAGACCCATATCTTCTCCCATAGGGTGGGGCCTAGCAACTGGGAAGGTGGGAGGAACCAACAGTAAGTTAGAGCAGAGACAGGAAGTTCAGGTGCAGATTGAGTGAGGAGTTGGAGAGAGAAGGAGAGGGAGGTAGATACCTCAGAAAAGTGACAGAAAGAGAAGTTTCCTGGTGGAGATCCTGGGGCCCAGCTAGGCCCAGGTGACACCACAGACCAAGAAAGAAAGGATTCCAGGGCCACGGAAGGCTTTCAAGCTCGTGGCCTGTTCCACTAGAACATCGGGTGGAGGGATCAGGCTGCAATCAGGGACGGTCCCTAGAAACTAAGGGAAGAAAGACATTTCCAAAAGTAAACACTGAGGCCCAGGGTGGCTGCAAGCGCCCCGGGCCACAACCCACTGTAGATCCCCTGGGAAGAGGGCAATATTACATCCAGGCAAGCCTTCTTGACCAGACCCTATGGTGGAGGCCGAGACAAGTTTACCTATAAAGGTCAAGGCTTTGAAGAGAGTCTAGGAAGGAGACACGAACAAGGGTGCACCGGCATTTACCTTAGAACTACCCGGGATCGGCGGAGGCCCCTGACAGGGGATCCCAGCACACCAGTGGGCAACCGGTTGTCTGCAGCAGCTGAACAGTGAGTAAAAGACCTTGAAACTGTACCCCTGGTGTTGCTTCCTTTATTTCACCCTGCACTACAACATTCACCAAACCACCATAGACTTTCACAAGCACCAACGGTTGCCCCGGGGTACCGCTCCACCTGTGGGGAGCAGAACCATCCCAGCTGCCATTCCATCAGCCCCGGAGGTCCCATCCAGCAGCGGCGGCTCCATAGCCGCAATCCACAGGTGGCGTCACGAATATTTCCACAAAGGTTAATTAATATCACCACCACCATCACTGCCATATTAGTTGACCCCGCCAGGGTCACAGAGTCGGGCCCCGCCACCACTGACTACTCCCGGACTAGTCCGGCCCGGCACCGGGTGTCCCATAGCCCTGGGGTGGGCGAGTCACATTCATTCCTGAGCTGCTTGCTACCTGATGTAGCTAAACTGTACTGTGTGCGGTACAGCATTTTTCCAGCCAACTAATACTAGTCCTTCCAAGGGTAAATCATAGAAACAGGTATAGGGACAGTGCAGTGGGTTCTATGAGCTAGTGTTCCTGCTGCAGAATCCAAAATAGTCCTTCTAAGGGCTGAAGATATTTAGCATTAGCTGCTAGCGACTTTGTAAATCATAGAAACAGGTATAGGGACAGTGCAGTGTGTTCTATGAGATAGTGTTCCTGCTGCAGAATCCAAAATAGTCCTTGTAAGGGCTGAAGACAGTGTCCACTGTGTGCTAGCAGCTGTGTAAATCATAGAACAAGGTATAGGGACAGTGTTACTGCATTGCTTAGTCTGGTGACAGCCGTTCCTGTTTTAAACCTGCAAAAAAAATAAATAAATAAAATCCTTTTATTAGTGGTGCATACGGACTGTTACTGCAGTGTGTGATATATGGAGAGCTTATTCACAGGCAGGGAGAGATTTAAAGCTGTCCTGACATCTGCTACTAATAATCAATAATCTCAGCACTGCTACATCCCTTGTGTCTGTTATACTAGCAATAGGTATTACAACTTGCAAAAAAAAAGGTCCCAAAATTGTAAAAACAACGGGTTCAGGTGCAGTGTAGTGCCTGTCAGCCACCATGTCAATTCACAATCTGAGTGTTACCCAATTTTTATTAATACTAGGTGTCAGTGGCACAACTTGTGCCTGAAGCAAAATACCTTCATAGCACCAAACTAGCCTAATTTTGAAGGCTTCCTATCATACAGAACCTACATAGTGGCTTGCTCTTAATAAAACAGTCTCAGTGTTATCCAATTTTTATTAATACTTGGTGTCAGTGGCACTACTTCTGCCTCAAGGCCAGTACCTTCCTATCAGCCATCTAGTGTAATTTTGGGGGCTTCATATCTTACAGAACCTACATAGTGGCTTTCTGCAACTAACACACAGTCTTAGTGCTACCCAATTTTTATTAATACTCGGTGTCAGTGGCACTACTTCTGCCTCAAGGCCAGTACCTTCCTATCAGCAACCTAGCATACTTTTGGGGGCTTCATATCTTACAGAACCTACATAGTGGCTTGCTCTTATTAAAACACAGTCTTAGGGGTACTTTGCACGTTGCGACATCGCTACTGCGATATCGTCGGGGTCAAATAGAAAGTGACGCACATCCGGTGTCAGTAACGGCGTTGCAACGCGTAAAGCCAAGATGCGCCGATAAACGATTGCAAAAGCGTTGGAAATCGGTGATCTGTGTAGCGTCGGACATTTCCATAATGTCGCACCAATAGGAGATACGATGTTGTTCCTCGTTCCTGCAGCAGCATACATCGCTGTGTGTGAAGCCGCAGGAGAGAGGAACATCTCCTTACCTGCCTCCACTGCCAATGCCGAAGGAAGGAGGTGGGCGGGATGTTACGTCCCACTCATCTCCACCCCTCCGCTTCTATTGGCCCCCTGCCGTGTGACGTCGCTGTGACGCCGCATGACCCACCCCCTTAAGAAGGAGGCGGGTCGCCGGCCAGAGCGACGTCGCAGGGCAGGTAAGTGCGTGTGAAGCTGCCGTAGCGATAATGTTCGCTACGGCAGCTATCACAAGATATCGCATGTGCGACGGGGCAGGTACTATCGCGCTCGGCATCTCTATTGTGGTGCCCTGGACTAACCAGGTCGTCACAGTTAACACACAAACATCCCCACCCCCATTAGACAGGGACACCAGCCAAATACAAAACCCTTGTTGCCTCCCTCCAGTGTCTGATGTCCACACCAGGTGGGGTGGAGCCAAGCAGTTGGCCCCACCCACCGAAGAGTTCACAGGCCTGGAGGCAGGAAAAGTGTCAGAACAGTTTAGGAGTTTGAAGTGAGAGGAGCAAGCACTTGGGTGTCTTGGTTTGTGGCCCAGGCACTGACAACAAGGTTGGCAGACGGTGGTGGCCGTCTGCAGGAGTGGTGGAGCAACGCGGAACCGTAGGACCGGGGTCAGGCGTTGGCCCGCCGGTACCGACCGGGGAGCGAAGTGAAGCCAGCACACACAGGCAGGGCCATTGGACCCCGACCAGGCTTGGAGCCGCCGACAATAGTCAAATCTGAATGTGACCGGAACCCCAGGGGTTTCCTAACAGCAAAAGTCCCGATTGAAGGCAACCGCCCACACCGTGAGGGTATACAGCTACCGCCTAAGGCTAGAGACCCAAGGGCCAGCGCCTGCGGGCAAACGGGCTCCTCCGGTACCCATACACCGGGGAGCGGACTACCGTTGGGGATCCATAGTAGTCAAACATCAAGGTGCAGGGAAAGACAGCCGCCATCACCTGTTCGGGGAGAGACACAGCAGCCGGCTGCGGGACCCGTCCATCCAGCCGTTTGGTTAACCGAGGACTTTGTACATTTCTTACTGAGTGAGTACACCCATGCCATCCGGCACCGCGTCGCGCTGTCCCTGCAACCCTGCACCTCACCAACCCTGCCTCCCCGTCACATTATCGGGCCCCGGGACCACCGACCCCTACCCACGGAGGGGGAAACCAACATCCCAGCTGCTCCCTACCATCGCTCCCGGGATCCCCGTCACCAGCAGCGGTGGTGCCCATCTTCACCACGACCCGTGGGTGGCGTCACGGACTAAATCCCCCAAACACACCACCCCTTTCACTCACAGGCGAGGAGCGCCGCTCAAGTCCCCGGATCCGGCCCACCGCTCGAGCCACCGAGCAGCAGCCACAGCAGCGCCGGACCCGAGCGTTAGTGAGAGCGCAGCAGCGACGGCATCCTTTCCGCCCGCGACAACTTGGCATCACGAACAGGATTGAACCCATCTACTTACAAGTAGAAGTGCACCTTGTGATCTCCGCCGGCGGTGTCCGGCCGAAAATTTTGAAGCGCCGCTATCTTGGCGCGAAAATCTCCTGCTCGAGCGTCTTCTCCGAGCAGGGAAGGCGCGAAAGTGAAGCCCCGCCCCCAACAAATGGAAGTGCTGAAGAGAACCAAGGGGGGGGCGGGTGTGTGTCTGCCTAATGTAGCCGAGGCTATAAAAGCGGGGACGCCAGGACTCTACAAACAATTGGTTCCTGGAACATGGCCACGCACAATGTCCCGTCCGTCTGGCACCGCGGAAATCCCCGAGCCCACGCCAGGAACAGCGGCGTGGGTGGAAGCCCGGACTGCACAGATGTGCTACCGCCTTCAAGCCCAGGTCCGGTTCTTGATGGAGCGCTGGGTGGCCGAGATGGAGAAGGTGGCGGCGGCCGTGCGGAGATGCGAGGTGGAGGCAGAGTTGGAAAAGCGCGTAAGCGACCCAGGCCCCTGTGTCCGAGAAGGACCGGCCGCTGCGGCTGAGGGGCCCGGCCTGCGCCCGCTCACTCTCCTGCCTCCCCGACCATCCATACCAGTTGCCGTTGCCCCTCCGCTCGGTCCGCTACCCCCAACACCGGTAGTGGAATCCAACCCATCCGCCCTAGAGGACCGGCGTGGGGGCGTTGTTCGGGAGCGGCCTGTGTCCCTCCCGCTACCATGGAAGGCCCCGCGGGAAGTAGCCATCCGCGATGAGAAGCCATCGGCCCTGGAAGTGGCCGCACCCGAGACTATCCCGACTCCGTCAGTCCGCCCGGCCGCGGAAGAACCGGCCGCTGCAGGTCCGAAGGCCCAACCGGTGAGGCTAACTGACCCTGAATTCCCCACCTCGGCTGAGGCTGCGCCGGGCCGCCACTGGCAAGCAGCAGTACAGGCCATGACACCGCAGGACCCCCACGAAAGAGAACCGGTAGTGGCCGGTGTGGGCGCGGTCCAGCGGGGCCCGACCCGGGCGCAGGGGTCTGCCAACGCCCCTTATTGGGACAGGGAGCCAAACCCGTTGGGCCGGGAGATTGCTGCCAGGGAGCAGCAGAGGGCTGAAGTGATGGCGAGGGTGATCAGAGAGAAGGATGCACTCCGCCATGCCACCTTTCAGGTGCGGGGCCCGGTGTACGAGGGCCAAGTCCGACAGTTTGACCAACGTAGGGGGTTCGGCTTAATCTATGAGCCGGGCCTGGAGGCCGAAGTATTTGTGGCCCGCCGCAATGTCAATTTGCACCTCCCCATGGGCCATCCAGGTCGTGATCTGTTGCCGGGTGACCTGGTGACTTACACCCGCCACTGTGGGGAGAGGGGCTGGTTCGCCCTGGACGTCAAACAGAGGAAGAGCCGCGGTGAGCAGATGCAGCCCCATCCTCCTCCTCCTCCACCAAGCCGTCCGGATGTGGAGCTAGAAGAGGTCCTGGAGGAGTATGACCTCAAGTAGTGGCAGCGGTCCGCCGTTGCAAGCAGTTGTCCCCCGTTGGGACCCTCAGCAGTTTAATTGAATGACAGTAATCAACTGTGACCTTCACCTGATTGTCTACGTGATTTTCCTGGCCGTTGCCGGCAAGTTGTCCCCAGAGGGACTTTCTGTGTTTACCACCTGCATGAGAGACTACTCATGGACATGGCCGAGAACTGGCAGGCCACCCACGAACTGGTGGGCATGTAAATAGTTTTATGGGATTGATGCCGTTGCCGCCTCCGGAGAGGCAGATTGGAGGAAGGGCCCGCAGCAGAGCAGGCTGGGGCCCGGCCACCACCAGGACCGGTGGCCATCCTCTGGGGGTCAGGGGTCCCCAAAGGACGTGGGGTCCCCTGAAGTGACAGCCGGGTGCGAGTAACCGTACCTGTTCCCGCTCGGGCTGCCTGAACCTGGACTGGGGTCAAGGGGTGCTGCACACTTCTTAGGGGCAGCATCAGGGCTAGGTTGCTTGGGTGGGAGAGCGGAAGACATCTGTCCGTCCGTCTGTTATTATTAAAAATGTTTTTGTTTTATATGTGCAACGTTTAAGTGTCCTCACAAGAATTGCTTACATGTTTGAAATGGTTATATGTTATTTATATTTTTACAGCTTTTGAAAAAAATAAATAAATAAAACGATGGACGGGCAGCCCACGGAAGGTCTGCATTTCACCAAGGGGGAATGTGGCGCCCTGGACTAGCCAGGTTCTCACAGTTAACACACAAACACCCCCACCCCCATTAGACAGGGACACCAGCTAAACACAAAACCCTTGTTGCCTGCCTCCAGTGTCTGTTGTCCACACCAGGTGGGGCGGAGCCAAGTGGTTGACCCCACCCACCGAGGAGTTCACAGGCCTGGAGGCGGAAAAAGTGTCAGAACAGTTTAGGAGTTTGAAGTGAGAGGAGCAAGCACTTGGGTGTCTGGGTTTGTGGCCCAGGCACTGACAGCAAGGTTGGCAGACGGTGGTGGCCGTCTGCAGGAGTGGTGGAGCAACGTGGAACCATAGGACCGGGGTTGGGCGTTGTCCCGCCGGTACCGACCGGGGAGCAAAGTGAAGCCAGCACACACAGGCAGGTCCATCCAGCCGTTTGGTTAACCGAGGACTTTGTACATTTCTTACTGAATGAGTACACCCGTGCTATCCGACACCGCGCCGCGCTGTCCCTGCAACTCTGCACCTCACCAACCCCCGAGACCACCGACCCCTACCCACGGAGGGGGAAAACAACATCCCAGCTGCTCCCTACCATCGCTCCTGGGATCCCCGTCACCAGCAGCGGTGGTGCCCATCTTCACCACGACCCGTGGGTGGCATCACGGACTAAATCCCCCAAACCAACCACCCCTTTCACTCACGGGCGAGGAGCGCCGCTCGAGTCCCCGGATCCGGCCCACCACTCGAGCCACCAAGCAGCAGCCGCAGCAGCGCCAGACCCGAGCGTTAGCGAGAGCGCAGCAGCGACGGCGTCCTCCCCGCCCGCAACACTATCATCGGCTAGCGATGTCGCAGCGTGCAAAGTACCCCTTAGTGTCATCCAATTTTTATTAATACTTGGTGTCAGTTGCACTACTTGTGCCTCAAGGCAAGTACCTTCCTATCAGCCACCTAGTATAATTTTGTGGGCTTCATATCTTACAGAACCTACATAGTGGCTTACTGCAACTAACACACAGCCTAAGTGATACCCAATTTTTATTAATACTTGGTGTCAGTGGCACTACTTCTGCCTCAAGGCCAGTACCTTCCTATCAGCAACCTAGCATACTTTTGGGGGCTTCATATCTTACAGAACCTACATAGTGGCTTGCTCTAACTAAAACACAGTCTGAGTGCCAAAAACCAATACTAAAATAAAAGTGTTGTCAAACCCTGATTTCTTTTGGGGCTGAAAGACATTCACAACATCTTTGTCCACTCCTCCAAGTGGTAGTTTGTCCAATAAAGGTACCTCTTTGTTTTTAGACTTAAGGAAACAGCTATCGTGAGAAACTCTTAACACAAGTTTAAAAACCCGGCATAAGTGTTGCTTCACTGCCTGTAGAAAAGGTCACGTTACAGAATTCACCTTCAAATAATCAAACCAAAAAAAATGGGAAAAAGAGGGGGCCATGGACGAGGTGATAGTGACAGTGGTGGTCACCCAAGCAATGTGATCGAGCCAAAGAAAAAGGTTCCTGGTTTATCTACCTCTGCCTTCCTATGCCAATTTTCTTGTCAAGTGGGAAAGTACTCACTCTTGCGCCCTGAACAGTGTGAACAGGTAACGAGTTGGCTAGCAGAAAATGCCTCCAGTTACTTGTCGAGTAGCAAATCCCAAGGGTCCACACAGACAGACTTGAAAAAGAAAAAGGAAAAGGCGAACAAGGTTCAATTTCCATGCAAAACAGTATTTATTATATTAATATTTTTTATTTTTAATGAATAATTTCATATAGAGCAGTAGGTGAATACACACACTAAAAATCAGTGGAGTGATGAACAATAATCATATCCTGCTGGGTATCGCACATGTCAAGCATTGAAAAAAAAAATATATATATACAAAATTGCATATATGTATATGTGTGAAGCATAGGGACACTAATACATTAATTAAAGATGGCAGCTACAATTATATCTTCAATTCTGGGACAATTTCCTGCAGTCGCTGTAAATATATAGTCAAATATTTATATCATAACCCAGGCAGTGGACAGACATTACATAGGCATATAGAGGACTACTGCAACCACCAATATGGGGTATAAATACTAATTAATATAATCCATATAGTCAATATATATATAATTATCCATACTAGTGTAGCAGCAAAGTCCAATAGGTGCCCACATATAATAATTATGCACAATTTATCAGCATACATCGGTACAATGACCCATTAGATTTAAATAGACAACTACCCACAGCCGGGATGACAATGATATGCACAAAGTACAAAGATACTGCAGCTTGAATTGTACACTAGGTAATCCCCAGATTAGCATAAGATGACTAAGGGCTGGTTCACACTAAGCAACAGCGACAACGAGGTCGCTGTTACATCACCATTTTCTGTGACATAACAGTGACCTTGTAAGTCGCTGTTATGATCGCTGCTTAGCTGTCAAACACAGCAGCCGAAGCAGCGATCATAACCGCGAGAGCAGGGAGCCGCGCACACTGCTTAGCGCTGGCTCCTTGCTCTCCTAGCTACAGTACACATCGGGTTAATTAACCCGATGTGTACTGCAGCTACATGTGCAGAGAGCAGGGAGCCGCGCACACTGCTTAGCACTGGCTCCCTGCTCTCCTAGCTACAATACACATCGGGTTAATTAACCCGATGTGTACTGCAGCTACATGTGCAGAGAGCCAGAGTCGGCAGCACAGGCAGCGTGAGAGCTGCGGAGGCTGGTAACTAAGGTAAATATCGAGTAACCACCTTGGTTACCCGATGTTTACCCTGGTTACAGCTTACCACAGCTGCCAGATGCCGGCTCCTGCTCCCTGCTCGCTTCATTTCGTCGCTCTCTCGCTGTCACATACAGCGATCTGTGTGTCACAGCGGGAGAGCGCCTTTGAAGAAAACGAACCAGGGCTGTGTGTAACGAGCAGCGATCTCGCAGCAGGGGCCAGATCGCTGCTCAGTGTCACACACAGCGAGATCGCTAATGAGGTCACTGTTGCGTCACCAAATCCGTGCCGTAGCAGCGATTTCGGTAGCGATCTCGCTATGTGTGAAGCACCCCTAAGCAACTAATCGGCAAACAAGATTAGTGGAGAGTTAGATAAGCACTTCCCAAGAAACATTACATGACAGGATGCCATCATTACAAAGCCAAACATAGTGAGATAATCATCATACCTAAGGCTAAACAACACGTGGCAGATAGCAGCAGGAGACAGCCCGACGGCCGTTTCGAACACCTTCGTCACGGGGCGATAATAGGATCAGGAAGTGCCGGTTTTATAACCCCCATGGCGACGAATCAGAAGCGGGCTGCGTAGTGATGTCCGCGCTGCCGCGACACAGCGGGACGCCAAGCGGCGGCCGCGTCAGAGCCACATGACCAAGAAACTCCCGGTCAGGTGACTCAAACAGATTTTTTCTATCCATGAGTATCGTAATGAAATATGTATTAATATGAGTTTTTCACATTTTTCTTTGTTGTCCTTCTTTGCTGTGTTTTGCACAGGTTTTGTGATTGCAATCATGGATTTTAGAGCCAAGGAAACAGCTTGGCTCAACCAAATGGAGCAGGTGTATGGTGGCACTTCAGATTGTACCAGTAATAGTGGTGATCAACAAATTGAGGATTTATTTTCTGATATCCAATTTCATCTGCTTAAATGCACACGTTTATGGTGGAGTAAAGCACTATTAGAGAGATATATTGCGAAACAGATTATAACACGGGGTCTCCGAGTCCGAGTTACCCCTACCTTTATTATCGAGGATGATAAATTTATTAAAAAATGGGAAGAGGCATGTCAACTTTGTTCATCTACTTTAATGCATCTTCTAGTGAAATATAATACCGAGCAGATATCTAGACTGGACAAGGAGTTGGAGGGTGAACAAGCTACATTGAGGAGTAGATGTACAGAGGAAAAATTTAAAAATCTTGAAAAAGAATTGGATGTTAAACTGGATTCAACTGTTAAGAAAATCCAGGATAACCAGTTGAAAAAAGTCAATCGGGATCAACGGGACTTTGCCACTAATATGGTTTACTTTTGGCGAAGACCCTCTCCCACACATACTAATGTGGTGAGATCCTCTTCATTTTCCTCTGTCAACTTCACGAGTGACCAATCCGATACATCATCTATGTCACAGACACGCTCTGGAGCTTATTTTGGAGGTGGTGGATGTGGACGTGGAACAGGATATTCTCGATACTACCATGAATCCTCTCGCCCCTCTAGACAATATAGGGGCTCTAATAAGGTAATTAATTTAAGTTCACACCCATTGACCTCAGCAGATGAATCCTTATTGGAGAAGGGGTTGTCTTTCTCCCCAGTGGCTAGGTTCGATCCGTTCTTAGACACTAAAGATCTCCATATCTTTGCTCACTCCCTAATCTTCAAGAAGTATTTCTATGATGATGTTTTATATTCTATGTTTCCCTCAGCACAGGAACAGGAGGCAATAAAGATCTTAGAGGAGCTATCTGCTGAGAGTACAATTGGTGTGGAAGGTAAGATCCCTTCCTCCATTAAACCACGCTCCAAAAAATTCCCATCCTTTTCATCTCGTTCCAATATAGAGCTATTTGTCCAGATTGTGTCTGAAAAGTTCAAGGAAATCGCCACGCATGTTACATCTAGAGAGGATAATCTCTCCCGGGAGGAACGGTCTCGCCTATATGAATTGAAACATCTGTCTAATGTAGTGCTGAAGCCGGCCGACAAGGGTGGCAACATCGTCATCTGGCCATCGGATATGTATGAAAAGGAGGCGTTTCGCCAATTATCTAACACTGCTTGTTATAAAAAGCTCACATACAATCCGTTATCTAGCTTTTCTGCCCTACTTAAGAACATATTAAAAAGGGCATTGGGCGATGGTGTTGTCACCTCTGATCTGGCTTCAGCGCTACAGGTGAATGAACCATCAGTGGCGACCATGTATCTATTACCAAAGATACATAAAAATCGATCTGTCCCTCCCGGCAGACCTATCATTTCCGGGTGTGGCGGTTTCCTTGAGAATGTAAACAAATGGATCGAGTCCATCCTCCAGCCCATTGTCCAGACCCTTCCTTCCTTTTTGAAGGACACAGGGGATTTATTGAAACGGGTTGATGGTATGCATCTGTGTGACGAGTCTTTATTAGTTAGTGCAGATGTTGAATCATTGCACACTAACATACGCCATTCTGACGGGTTGGCGGCTGTTCGATATTTCATTAATATGTCTAATCTTACATCTGAGATTGTCAATCTTGTCATGGTTCTTCTTGAATTTTCTTTAACTCACAATTTTTTTCTTTTTAAGGGGTCCTTCTACCTGCAGCTCCAGGGTACAGCGATGGGCGCGGCTTTCGCACCCTCGTATGCCAACTTGTTCCTGGGGCTGTGGGAGAGTGACCTCCTCCTGTCAGATCAACTGTCGTCAATGGACCGTGTCCCCTTTTGGGCACGGTACATTGACGACATTTTTTTTATCTGGCAGGGGCCTTCCAATTTATTGCAAGAGTTTTTTTCCATTATTAATAATAAAGATCTTAATATTCATTTAACTTATTTATTTTCCCATGACAGGATTGATTTTCTCGATGTGGTCCTGAAGCGTGATGCTTCGGGATTTATACAAACGGATCTTTTCCGTAAATCAACAGCCGCCAACTCATTTTTGCATGCTTCATCATCCCATCCATCCTATATGCTTAAAGCGATTCCTGTGGGACAGTTTTTGAGGATTCGTAGGGTCTGTTCTACGAATGATGATTTTGAGAATCAAGCCACAAAACTTAGGTTGATGTTTAAAGAACGAGGTTATAGCAATAGATCGATTAAACACGCTTATCATCGTGCAAAATACACTACGTGTGATCAATTGCTATACCCCAAAAACAAATCCCATGGTGGTGAGGTAATTAGATTTGTCACTCAGTACCATGCCCAGTTTCCCGCCATGAGGGATTGTTTATTTGAATCGTGGCCCATTCTTAGGGCAGACCCTACTCTCCGTAAGATTCTTCCCGACAGACCTCGCTTTGGAATTCGGAGGTCTAAGAATTTACATGACCATCTTGTTCGCTCTCAATATAGGCCACCTGCTAATCAGACTATGTTTGGCCAGTTGATACCACCAGTTCAGGGTGGATGTGTCCCTTGTGGGAGATGCGTAGCGTGTCCCAACATATTGCGCTCTGACTCTTTTTGTGATTCTTCTAATTCTAGAATGTTTTCCATCAAACAGCGTATAACATGTACCAGCTGCGCTGTCATATATCATGCAACTTGCCCTTGTGGTAAAATTTATGTCGGGATGACTACCCGGCAACTTAAGATCCGAGTCAGGGAGCATGTGTTGGGGATTCTGGCAGCTTCCACAGTTGAGGACACATCCACCCTCAAAACGCTACCCAGACATTTTAGGTTATGTCATAATTCTGATGGTAGGGGATTGAAAGTTAAAGGCATCGACATGCTTAATATTGATGCTAGGGGTGGCGCAATTAGTGTGCGTTTGGCTCAACTTGAGGCCAGATGGATATGGACATTAGCTACGACATGTCCATCTGGCCTCAATGAAAATAATAGCTTTTCCTCTTTTTTGTGATGTTTTTAGTTTGGAAGTATTGTTTTTAACTTTTTTAATGTTCCTTTCTTTTTAGATTCATTTGTATATTGCTTTATTCTGCATGTGACCCTTTTGTGATATGGGAAAATTTCCATCTGGTAATGCCTGATCCATCATCATGACTTCTCAAGTTTTGGATACTCAACTACATTTATCATCTGATTATTTAATTATGAATTGATCTCTTTTGTACTTATGTGTCTTATTAATGCACAATTAAAAGTATTATTGGTGTTCCTGTATTGAATTATATTCTATTTTAGATATAATCATGTATTGTGAAATCATGAAATGTGCACGTGAGCATTGTTGTTTTTTTTATTTCCAATAATTCCATATACAATTCTGCTCTTTATGATATTCTAATTGTATATATTTTCCTATATCCTGTTGTATATTGGTGTTCATTTGGGTGTCATATTGCAGGATGATGGCGCCGAATCTGCAGCGGCTGCTGTACATTCGTGTTTTCGTGCCTGCGGGCCGCTGACCGGCTCGTCGCGTTTGTTTGAGTCACCTGACCGGGAGTTTCTTGGTCATGTGGCTCTGACGTGGCCGCCGCTTGGCGTCCCACTGTGTCGCGGCAGCGCGAATGTCACTACGCAGCCCGCTTCTGATTCGTCGCCATGGGGGTTATAAACCCGGCACTTCCTGATCCTATTACCGCCCCGTGACGAAGGTGTTCGAAATGGCCGTCGGGCTGTCTCCTGCTGCTATCTGCCACATGTTGTTTAGCCTTAGGGGTGCTTCACACATAGCGAGATCGCTACGGCACGGTTTTGGTGACGCAACAGTGACCTCATTAGCGATCTCGCTGTGTGTGACACTGAGCAGCGATCTGGCCCCTGCTGCGAGATCGCTGCTCGTTACACACAGCCCTGGTTCGTTTTCTTCAAAGGCGCTCTCCCGCTGTGACACACAGATCGCTGTGTGTGACAGCGAGAGAGCGACGAAATGATGCGGGCAGGGAGCAGGAGCCGGCATCTGGCAGCTGTGGTAAGCTGTAACCAGGGTAAACATCGGGTTACCCGATATTTACCTTAGTTACCAGCCTCCGCAGCTCTCACGCTGCCTGTGCTGCCGGCTCCGGCTGTACCTAGGAGAGCAAGGAGCCAGCGCTAAGCGCGGCTCCCTGCTCTCTGCACATGTAGCACAGCGACGTTATGATCGCTGATTCTGCTGTGTTTGACAGCTAAGCAGCGATCATAACAGCGACTTACAAGGTCGCTGTTACGTCACAGAAAATGGTGACGTAACAGCGACGTCGTTGTCGCTGTCGCTTAGTGTGAACCCAGCTTTAGGTATGACGATTATCTCACTATGTTTGGCTTTGTAATGATGGCATCCTGTCATGTAATGTTTCTTGGGAAGTGCTTATCTAACTCTCCACTAGAGATGAGCGAACCGGTCCCGGTTCGGCTCGAGGCCGTCCCGTTCGAGTTCGGCTCGTCGAACGTTCGACGAACCGAACTCGAACTGCATAGGAAACAATGGCAGGCAATCACAAACACAGAAAAACACCTAGAAAACACCCTCAAAGGTGTCCAAAAGGTGACAAACAACTCAAACACATGGGAAAGTGACAAGGACATATACTCATGCGAAAACAAAACAGCTGGACAAGGAAAAAGAGGAGGACACACAGATATATGAGTATATGCAAGGAAACATCGATTCCATTATTGTGCAACTTGAGCCCTGCTCATTTTAGGCTTCCAATCTGGATAAATTGCCTGAGCTCGCCACGTACGCCTTGGGGATCTTGTCGTGTCCTGCAGCCAGCGTTCTCTCGGAACCTGTCTTCAGTGCTGCTGGGGGTCTGCTGGCAGATAAGCACACGTGTCTGTCCACTGACAATGTGGACATGGCTCTCAGAGGACTTTTCTTCCCCTGGGTCAGCCAGGGGACGGGAAAGGCACGCGTATTTTTGAGAGTGCTTCATGCCAAGCATCTTTTTCTTTTTCAAAAGGGGGGGTCAACCGATGCCAGTCAAGTGGGGTGTGTGTGGCCCAGTTAGTGGCAACGAGGGAGACTGTGGTTGGAGTCCCCTCGCTGTGTTTCTAAAAGAACCAAGATGAACAAGTCATGGCTCTCAGAGGACTTTTCTTCCCCTGGGTCAGCCAGGGGACGGGAAAGGCACGCGTATTTTTGAGAGTGCCTCATGCAAAGCATCTTTTTCTTTTTCAAAAGGGGGCTCAACCGATGCCAGTCAAGTGGGGTGTGTGTGGCCCAGTTAGTGGCAACGAGGGAGACTGTGGTTGGAGTCCCCTCGCTGTGTTTGTAAAAGAACCAAGATGAACAAGCCATGGCTCTCAGAGGACTTTTCTTCCCCTGGGTCAGCCAGGGGACGGGAAAGGCACGCGTATTTTTGAGAGTGCCTCATGCAAAGCATCTTTTTCATTTTGAAAAGGGGCATCAACCGATGTCAGTCAAGTGGGGTGTGTGTGGCCCAATTAGTGGCAACGAGGGAGACTGTGGTTGGAGTCCCCTCGCTGTGTTTCTAAAAGAACCAAGATGAACAAGTCATGGCTCTCAGAGGACTTTTCTTCCCCTGGGTCAGCCAGGGGACGGGAAAGGCACGCGTATTTTTGAGAGTGCTTCATGCAAAGCATCTTTTTCATTTTGAAAAGGGGCATCAACCGATGTCAGTCAAGTGGGGTGTGTGTGGCCCAATTAGTGGCAACGAGGGAGACTGTGGTTGGAGTCCCCTCGCTGTGTTTCTAAAAGAACCAAGATGAACAAGTCATGGCTTTCAGAGGACTTTTCTTCCCCTGGGTCAGCCAGGGGACGGGAAAGGCACGCGTATTTTTGAGAGTGCTTCATGCAAAGCATCTTTTTCTTTTTCAAAAGGGGGGTCAACCGATGCCAGTCAAGTGGGGTGTGTGTGGCACAGTTAGTGGAAACGAGGGAGACTGTGGTTGGAGTCCCCTCGCTGTGTTTTACATGCTTTTAGAAGGGCATGACATGGCTTGGAGGTTGACTTTCAGCATCTGCAAACTGTTGGCTACCAAAATGCTGCCTTTCCAACACCTGTGGTTATAGACAATGAGGAACATACTGATGAAGATGAGACGCAGATAACCGATTGGGATGACAACTTAAATATTCGGTCAGGGCAAGAAGAGGCTCGTTCTGAAGGGGGGGGGGAGTGCAAACACAACAATTGATGATGAAGTTCTAGATCCCACCTACTGTCAACCCACAGTCAGACACTCGAGGAGGTCAACAGAGGCGGTGGAGGAGGATGCAACCGACGACGAAGTTACCTTGCGCCTTCCTGGACAGAGTCGGAGCACTGGTAGCACGTCTACAACTGCATCCTCAGCCACCACTCTGCCTCTGAGCATTATTCGGGGTGGATCAACAGGTCGCATGGCCTCTAAGCCTTGCCTAGCCTGGTCCTTTTTTGACATAGAAAAAGATCGCCCAAATTATGTGATCTGTAAAATTTGTCATGGTTCTCTTAGTAGAGGTCAAAACCTCAGCAGTTTGACAACTTCTTCCATGAATCGTCACATGAATAAATATCATATGGCCCGGTGGGAAGCTCACCGTGCTGCAATGCGGCCTAGCGGAGCGAACCATCCACCGCCTGCCCCTTCCAGTGCATCCGCGCGCTTGTCATCTTCTAGGACTGTGGGGACAGCTGTCACACCTGTTTTTCCACCCACAACTTCCACCACTGTAACCGCAACAGGCAGTTTGCTTGGTAGGTCGTCAGTTGGTTTGGAAGGGGAAAAAAGTGAGTGTGTACAGCTCTCTCAGACATCGATAGCACCAACGTTGGATGAAGGCAACATCATGTCTCCGCCTGCACTTTCCTCACAAACCTGCATTTTTCCAGGGACACCCTACTCAACACCGTCTACACACAGCAGCCAGATCTCTGTCCCTCAGATGTGGTCAAATAAAAGGCCACTTCCTGCGACCCATGACAAAGCGAAGAGGTTGACTCTATCCCTCTGTAAGCTGTTGGCTACCGAAATGCTGCCTTTCCGCCTAGTGGACACACAGGATTTTAGAGACCTTATGTCTGTCGCTGTGATCCAGTACAAGATGCCCAATCACTAGTGATGAGCGAGTACTAAAAAGCTCGGGTGCTCGAAGCTCGGGCCGAGCCTCCCAAGATACTCGTGTACTCGGCCCGAGCAACGAGCCCAATGTTATCCTATGGGAGACCCGAGTATTTTTGTGAAATGACCTCCCGGCAGCATGGAGAAACCCTAAAAATGTCACAAAAGTCTCAGAAGAGTGCTCAAATGACATGGCAACAGCATGGGGAAGACCCCTTGAAGCATTTATCACTCAAAAGTCACAGCTGTGAACAATTTTGTCCGCGTTTTACGCCATTTTTACGGACTCACCAGAAAACCTTCCAAAATGACCCCAAAATGATTTTTCATGGCGGAAATGTTAAGGGCACATACCCAATAGTGAGATAGATCTGGTGTATGTTACTTTTTGAGATCAATACATGAAAGATTTTACGTGAAAACATTGTGTGGCACTCCGATGTCCCTGAGAAGAGACGTACATGAAGGCCTCTTGAGTCTAATGTGCCCATTTTGAGGAAGTGAGTCTTTGTAGTATTTTCCTTTGCCAGGGCAGTCCTAAATTGTGAGGTTCACCAATGCCCCTGCATACAGACGTGCATGAGGGCCTCAAAACATTAAGTGTCCATTGTCAGGAAGTGGGTGTATTATAGTATAGCCCTTAGGCAGGGCAGCCAAAAATTGGGAGGCTCCACATTGTCCCTGGGTAGAGACGTGCATGATGGCCTTTAAACCTGAAGTGCCCATTGTAAGGAAGTGGGTCTATTTCAGTATAGCCCTTTGCCAGGGCAGCCAAAAATTGGGAGGCTCCACATTGTCCCTGGGTAGAGACGTGCATGAGGGCCTCAAAACATTAAGTGTCCATTTTAAGGAAGTGGGTGTATTTCAGTATAGCCCTTAGGCAGGGCAGCCAAAAATTGGGAGGCTCCACATTGTCCCTGGATAGAGACGTGCATGATGGCCTTTAAACCTGAAGTGCCCATTGTAAGGAAGTGGGTCTATTTCAGTATAGCCCTTTGCCAGGGCAGCCAAAAATTGGGAGGCTCCACATTGTCCCTGGGTAGAGACGTGCATGAGGGCCTCAAAACATTAAGTGTCCATTGTCAGGAAGTGGGTGTATTATAGTATAGCCCTTAGGCAGGGCAGCCAAAAATTGGGAGGCTCCACATTGTCCCTGGGTAGAGACGTGCATGATGGCCTTTAAACCTGAAGTGCCCATTGTAAGGAAGTGGGTCTATTTCAGTATAGCCCTTTGCCAGGGCAGCCAAAAATTGGGAGGCTCCACATTGTCCCTGGGTAGAGACGTGCATGAGGGCCTCAAAACATTAAGTGTCCATTTTAAGGAAGTGGGTGTATTTCAGTATAGCCCTTAGGCAGGGCAGCCAAAAATTGGGAGGCTACACGTTGTCCCTGGGTAGAGACGTGCATGAGGGCCTCAAAACATTAAGTGTCCATTTTAAGGAAGTGGGTGTATTTCAGTATAGCCCTTAGGCAGGGCAGCCAAAAATTGGGAGGCTCCACATTGTCCCTGGGTAGAGACGTGCATGATGGCCTTTAAACCTGAAGTGCCCATTGTAAGGAAGTGGGTCTATTTCAGTATAGCCCTTTGCCAGGGCAGCCAAAAATTGGGAGGCTCCACATTGTCCCTGGGTAGAGACGTGCATGAGGGCCTCAAAACATTAAGTGTCCATTGTCAGGAAGTGGGTGTATTATAGTATAGCCCTTAGGCAGGGCAGCCAAAAATTGGGAGGCTCCACATTGTCCCTGGGTAGAGACGTGCATGAGGGCCTCAAAACATTAAGTGTCCATTTTAAGGAAGTGGGTGTATTTCAGTATAGCCCTTAGGCAGGGCAGCCAAAAATTGGGAGGCTACACGTTGTCCCTGGGTAGAGACGTGCATGAGGGCCTCAAAACATTGTTCCCATTGCAAAGGAGCGGGTCTCCTGTCGTTGTAATGTCCATTCTGCAAAGAATGGGCGAAAAAATTTACCACTGGGGGTATACCTGAAACAAAGACCTAACTATTGTAACGGTCATCATGATGGCGCATGAGGAGAAGGAGGAGCAGTCCAGCGATTATCCAAAGTCGAGAAGTGTACCCATGGGTGAGTGGAGGTACATGGCAAACTTTAAATTCCGCTCTCATTTGCTGGTGGTGTGGTGAAGTCTGGCCCAATCCAACCCTTGTTCATCTTTATCAGAGTCAGCCTGTCAGCATTTTCAGTTGACAGGCGGGTGCGTTTATCTGTAATGATTCCACCTGCGGCACTAAAAACACGCTCTGACAAAACGCTAGCAGCAGGGCAGGCCAGGACTTCCAAGGCGTAGAGAGCCAATTCATGCCACGTGTCCAGCTTGGATACCCAATAATTGTAAGGCACAGAGGAATGTCGGAGTACAGTTGTTCGATCTGCAAGGTACTCCTTCAGCATCTGGGCAAACTTAGGATTTCTTGTGGCACTACCCCGCACCTCAGGGGCTGTGGTACGTGAGGGGCTGAGAAAACTGTCCCACATCTTAAAGACTGTTCCCCTACCTCTGGCGGATTGGACTTGTGCCTCTCTCGGCTGTACGCCTCGGTTGTCCACTGATTCCTGACCTATGCCGCTAGCGTTTTGTGAGGGGAATGCTTTGCCTACTTCCGTGAGTATGGCCTTCCGAAACTGCTGCATTTTGGTTGACCTCTCATCCACGGGAATAAGAGACAAAAAGTTCTCCTTGTAGCGTGGGTCTAACAGTGTTACCAACCAGTAATGATTGTCGGCCAAGATGTTCTTAACGCGAGGGTCACGAGACAGGCAGCTTACCATAAAGTCAGCCATGTGCGCCAGACTCTTAACAGCCAGGACTTCAGTAGCCTGACCAACAAGATGACTGAACATGCTGTCCTCCTCCTCCTCCTCCTCCTCCTCCTCATCTACCCTGTCCTCTGGCCAGCCACGCTGAATCGAGGATATGACTGGTGTGCATGTCATATCCTCAATTTGGCCGGAGAGTTGCTCCATGTCTTCATCCTCCTCCTCGTCATAGTCCTCCACTGCACGTTGTGATGAGACGAGGCTGGGCTGTGTGTTATCACCCACACCCACTACTGTTTCTTGCTGCAACTCATCGCGCTCCGCCTGCAATGCATCATGTTTGTTTTTCAAAAGGGACCGTTTTAGAAGGCAGAGTAGCGGTATGGTGACGCTAATAATGGCGTCATCACCACTCACCATCTTGGTGGAGTCCTCAAAGTTTTGGAGGATGGTACATAGGTCTGACATCCATCTCCACTCCTCAGGTGTTATGTGTGGAGTTTGACCCATTTCCCGACGGCTTAGGTGATGCAGGTACTCAACAACTGCCCTCTTCTGCTCACATATCCTGACCAACATGTGCAGAGTTGAATTCCAACGCGTGGGGACATCACACACCAGTCTGTGAGCCGGAAGATGCAAACGGCGCTGAAAGCCGGCAAGGCCGGCTGAAGCAGTAGGTGACTTTCGAAAATGTGCAGACAGGCGGCGAACTTTTACCAGCAGATCAGACAGCTCTGGGTATGACTTTATAAACCGCTGAACCACGAGGTTGAGCACATGGGCCACGCATGGAACATGTGTCAGCTGGCCTCGCCTCAAAGCCGCCACCAGGTTCCGGCCATTGTCACAAACGACCTTTCCTGGCTTTAGGTTCAGAGGTGTGAGCCAGTGATCTGCCTGCTGTTTCAGAGCTGTCCACAGCTCTTCTGCATTGTGGGGTTTGTCACCTATGCAGATTAGCTTCAGCACAGCCTGTTGCCGCTTCGCCGAGGCAGTGCTGCAGTGCTTCCAGCTTGTGACTGGTGTGGAGGGCACAGTGGATGAGGATGCGCAGGAGGAGGAGGAGGCTGAAGAGCATGACATTCCGGAGCTGTAGAGTGTGGGTGAAACACTGACTGAGGTAGGGCCTGCAAACCTTGGTGTGGGAAGGACGTGTTCCGTCCCTCGCTCAGACTGGGTCCCAGCTTCCACAATATTAACCCAGTGTGCCGTCAACGAGATGTAGCGGCCTTGCCCACAAGCACTTGTCCACGTGTCTGTGGTTAGGTGGACTTTGGGTGAAACAGCGTTGTTCAGGGCACGTGTGATGTTTTGTGACACGTGGTTATGCAACGCGGGGACGGCACACCGGGAGAAATAGTGGCGGCTGGGGACCGAGTAACGTGGGACAGCTGCCGCCATCAGGTCACGGAATGCTTCTGTCTCCACCAGCCTAAAAGGCAACATTTCCAGCGCAAGCAGTCGCGAAATGTTAGCATTTAGAACTGTGGCATGTGGGGTGTTGGCAGTGTATTTGCGCCTGCGTTCAAAGGTTTGCTGAATGGATAACTGAACGCTGCGCTGGGACAAGGACGTGCTTGATGATGGTGTTCTTTCTGCGTAGGCAACTGCAGGTGCAGGAGTGGAGGAGGCTTGTTCGCAGGCAGCATGGACAGAGGATTGGCTCGCATGCACAACCAGCGAAGACGTAGCAGTGACATCAGCAAGCACTGCTCCTCGACTCTGTTGTACTTCCCACAAAGTCGGGTGCTTGGCTGACATGTGCCTGATCATGCTGGTGGTGGTCAGGCTGCTAGTTTTGGTACCCCTGCTGATGCTGGCACGGCAGGTGTTGCAAATGGCCTTTTTTGAATCATCTGGATCCAACTTAAAAAACTGCCAGACTCGTGAAGACCTAACATTTGTACAGGCACCTTGTGTCGTCGTGTTGTTACGGGGAACGGTTGCCTGACTTCTGCCTGGGACCACCACCCTGCTTCTTACTGCCTGTTGTGATGCTACGCCTCCCTCCCCCTGTGCACTGCTGTCCTCGCTCTGCATATCCTCCTGCCAGGTTGGGTCAGTTACTGGATCATCCACCACGTCGTCTTCCTCTTCCGCACCCTGCTCCTCCTCCTGACTTGCTGACAATTGTGTCTCATCATCGTCCACCACTTGTTGAGACACGTTGCCAACTTCGTGAGAACGTGGCTGCTCAAATATTTGGCTATCTGTACAGACGATCTCCTCATGACCCACTTCAATATGAGCTGGCGAGAGGCCAGAATGTGTGAATGGAAACGTGAACAGCTCTTCCGAGTGTCCAAGTGTGGGATCATTAATGTCCGAGGAGGACGTGTACTCAGCCTGGTGGTAGGAAGGAGGATCAGGTTCAGAAATGTGCGGTGCAGTATCACGGCTACTGACACTTGACCGTGTGGAAGACAGAGTGTTTGTGGTGGTGCCAATCTGACTGGAAGCATTATCCGCTATCCAACTAACAACCTGTTGACACTGGTCTTGGTTCAAGAGCGGTGTACTGCTGCGGTCCCCAAGAATTTGGGACAGGACGTGCGAGCGACTAGATGTGGCCCTTTGTTGTGGCGAAATTAGAGCTTGCCCACGACCTCGGCCTCTGCCTGCACCACCATCACGTCCACTTCCTTGTTCCTTGCCAATGCCCTTGCGCATTTTGCAATGCTGTGCACTGCTGACGTGTATATTCACTACTTGTGCGTTATATCAAAGTTTCTGGAAATTGCACACCAGTGCACCTGTACGCTGCCACCAACAGGCACACACGTGCGGTTTTAAAAACCAAGCACGGACGCAATAATAACCTAACACAGGTTTTAGGAGCAAAAATTAAGAACTCTGACACTATCAGCCACTGCTGACTGACGTGTATTATACACTACACTTGTGCGTTATATAATAGTTTGGTAAACGCACACCAGTGCACCTGTACGCTGCCACCAACAGGCACACACGTGCGGTTTTAAAAACCAAGCACGGACGCAATAATAACCTAACACAGGTTTTAGGAGCAAAAATTAAGAACTCTGACACTATCAGCCACTGCTGACTGACGTGTATTATACACTACACTTGTGCGTTATATAATAGTTTGGTAAACGCACACCAGTGCACCTGTACGCTGCCACCAACAGGCACACACGTGCGGTTTTAAAAACCAAGCACGGACGCAATAATAACCTAACACAGGTTTTAGGAGCAAAAATTAAGAACTCTGACACTATCAGCCACTGCTGACTGACGTGTATTATACACTACACTTGTGCGTTATATAATAGTTTGGTAAACGCACACCAGTGCACCTGTACGCTGCCACCAACAGGCACACACGTGCGGTTTTAAAAACCAAGCACGGACGCAATAATAACCTAACACAGGTTTTAGGAGCAAAAATTAAGAACTCTGACACTATCAGCCACTGCTGACTGACGTGTATTATACACTACACTTGTGCGTTATATAATAGTTTGGTAAACGCACACCAGTGCACCTGTACGCTGCCACCAACAGGCACACACGTGCGGTTTTAAAAACCAAGCACGGACGCAATAATAACCTACTAACAGGTTTTTTTGGGGAGCGACAATTACAGTACAGACAAGTCAGACACTATCTGGACTGTTTTACACTGTGTACACCAGCCCCAGATATGAAGGCTGGTATACGGTCACCACTACCCTGCCTGCCTGCCTGCCTGTATACTGCTACAATAGTCCTGACAAGGACTCTTTTGGTCACTAGCCTGTATTCAGACCTGGCTATACCCTGCCTGTATATAGCAACAATAGTCCTGAGAAGGACTCTGCTACTGTACTCCGACCTGGCTATACCCTGCCTGCCTGTATACAACTAGAATAGTCCTGAGAAGGACTTTTGGTCACACTGTTTGCAGCCCTGCAACTGAAAAAGCTATAAAGGGCCGCAAAGCTTTCCCTGAATCAGCGACACTCTCCCTACACTCACTGTCAGAATAGCTGTGAGCAGAGCACAGCGCGCCGGCCGATATAAAGGCTCGGTGACGCTGTGCAGGCCGGCCAATCACTGCAATTCCACAACTAACAGGGCTGTGGCATTGCAGTGGTCTGCCAGCCAATCCCTGCATGAGGGCTGGCTCTCAAAAGAGCGCCAACATGCAGAAATGAAGACCACGAGTAAAGCACGAGTATCGCGAGATTACTCGGTCCCCGCCGAGCAGCCCGAGTACAGTGATACTCGTGCGAGTACCGAGTAGTGACAAGCATGCTCGCTCATCACTACCAATCACCACTGCTTCTCCAAGAACAGCATGCCCGCGCTACACCAGCATGTCGCACACAACATCACCACTTCCTTGAGAAACTCTGTGTGCGACAGGGTGCATTTCAACACAGATACTTGTACCAGTAAGCATAGACAGGGTCATTACATGTCACTGACTGGGCACTGGCAAACTATGGTGAGAGATGGAGAAGGGTCTGCTGTCCAAGTCTTGCCGTCCCCACGAGTTGTTTCAATCCTTCTTCTGTATGTATAAGTTAATACACTGCTTCTGCCTCTTCAACCTCGTGTGGGTCCTCCACCTTGGCGCAAACCCTGTGTGGTCAGGCCACCCTTCCTTGTAACTGCGCACAAGGACTACCACACACCTCCTTACTATGCTGGCAGCAGAGCTCAATGCCATCAGGCGGTCAAAGTTTTACTTTGAAATGTATGGGAAATGTGAGTCACACCGCTGAGAAGTTGTGGACGGTTAGCTCTGGATACCGAGTTTCATCAATGGTTGTCTCCACTCAACCAGCAGCCAGGGAAGGCCAGGTGCGACAATGATGCAAACATGGGTGCGGCCCTTCGCTGTGACAATGTGACACACATGGCTTGTGTGGTTCACGTGTTGAACCTGGTTGTCCAGCAATTTTTAAAGCACTATCCTGGACCACATGGCCTTCTGCAGAGAGCACGGTGTAACGCCTTCCTTGATCCACACACTCAGATGGGCTGTTAATGATAGGCTAGAGGGAAGCCACTCACCAAGCAGGACCCCTAGAACCCTGAAACCCTTTAACCCCTATACAGGGATTAGGAATTGCACAGGGCCCAAGGTGATTAATACCTGTGGAAGGCTGCAGTTCCAGAGAATAGTAGTCAGGCAGGGTCAAAACATTAATTGAGGAACAGGAACAGAATGGGACGGCCAGGACTTAATCAGAAAACAAGCAGAGGTCAAATGCGGATCAGCCAACAAGGTACATAAACAGCAAGCAGGAAAAGTAGTCAGGTAACAAGCACACAAAATCATAAAACTGAACTGGGGGTAAAAGTAACCAGAGGTCATAGCTATGTCTGGCAGTGGTCTGCAGACAGGATGTGCATAAAAAAGGGTGTGGTGTCTTCCCATTGGTTGTAGCTGAATGATGGTATTTCATCTGTGAGATACCCACCAGCTACATTCAGCCAGAGATTCTGCATCTGTCAAGGTAATGCAGCCCAGTGGGTGAGCATAACCTGCGTCCACCTGCGCCGCTGGCATCGACTCCTCTCCCATCATCAGCACTATTCATGAAAGGAACACGTTGTCACCTGGCGACCGGAGTACAAATTGACGGAGCGGACTCCGTTGGTGACTTAACAGCCGTGTGCGGCAATGATGCAAACCTGGCTGCGGGCCATCGTCAGGGTAATGTGACACACGTGCCTTGTATGGCTCACGTGTTGAACCGAATTCTCCAGCAATTTTTAAAACACCATCCCGGCCTACATGGCCTTGTGCAGCGGGCACGCTCGCTATGTGCTCACTTCCATCGTGCGCACACAGCAGCTCAACAACTTTCATCACTCCGGAAGTCTTAGGGTCTGGCAGTTAAGGCCCCGTCACACTAAGCAACATCGCTAGCAACATCGCTGCTAACGAACAACTTTTGTGACGTTGCTAGCGATGTTGCTGTGTGTGACATCCAGCAACAACCTGGCCCCTGCTGTGAGGTCGTTGGTTGTTGCTGAATGTCCTGGGCCATTTTTTAGTTGTTACTGTCCCGCTGTGAAGCACAGATCGCTGTGTATGACAGCGAGACAGCAACAACTAAATGTGCAGGCAGCAGGAGCCGGCTTCTGCGGAGGCTGGTAACCAATGTAAACATCGGGTAACCAAGAAGCCCTGTCCTTGGTTACCCGATATTTACCTTTGATACCAGCCTCCGCCGCTCTCACTGTCAGTGCCGGCTCCTGCTGTGTGCACATTTAGCTGCAGCACACATCGGGTTAATTCACCCCATGTGTGCTGTAACTAGGAGAGCAAGGAGCCAGCGCTAAGCATTGTGCGCTGCTCCCTGCTCTGTGCACATGTAGCTGCAGCACACATCGGGAAATTAACCCCATGTGTGCTGTAACTAGGAGAGCAGGGAGCCAGCGCTAAGCAGTGTGCGCTGCTCCCTGCTCTGTGCACATGTAGCTGCAGCACACATCGGGAAATTAACCCCATGTGTGCTGTAACTAGGAGAGCAGGGAGCCAGCGCTAAGCAGTGTGCGCTGCTCCCTGCTCTCTGCACATGTAGCTACAGCACACATCGGGAAATTAACCCCATGTGTGCTGTAACTAGGAGAGCAGGGAGCCAGCGCTCAGTGTGCGCTGCTCCCTGCTCTCTGCACATGTAGCTACAGCACACATCGGGAAATTAACCCCATGTGTGCTGTAACTAGGAGAGCAGGGAGCCAGCACTCAGTGTGCGCTGCTCCCTGCTCTCTGCACGTGTAGCTCCGTGCGGTGGTAACCAAGGTAAATATCGGGTTGGTTACCCGATATTTACCTTTGTTACCAAGCGCAGCATCTTCCACGCGGCGCTGGGGGCTTGTCACTGGTTGCTGGTGAGCTCACCAGCAACTTGTGTAGCCACGCTCCAGCGATCCCTGCCAGGTCAGGTTGCTGGTGGGATCGCTGGAGCGTTGCAGTGTGACATCTCACCAGCAACCTCCTAGCAACTTACCAGCGATCCCTATCGTTGTTGGGATCGCTGGTAAGTTGCTTAGTGTGACTGGACCTTTAAACGCCGGAAATGCGATGTTCCGACACGCAGGAATTGGAATCTGCACATGTTGCAGCGTGTGTGGCAGCACCGCAGAGCCCTGCTGAAATACGGTATGACATATAGCCCTAGATAACTTGATCAAGAGGTGGTGCAGATCACGCTGCTGGAGTGGTGTCAGATCAAGGACCTATGCACCCTGCTACACAGTTTACAAATGTCGACGAAGATGTTTAGCACTGGCAATGTCATTCTCAGCGTGACAATTCTGGTCATCTACATGATGGAGCACACTGTAATTATTATTCGGAGTCAGGTGTTGGGACAAGAGGAAGGGGAGGAAGTACAGGAGGAGTCATATGCGGAAGGGATAACAAGATCTACGAGGTCCAGATGGTCAGCGGCACCTATGCGGCATTCATGGTGAGGGAGAGGGATTAACAAGGGCGCATAGTATCAGCAAAAAGTGTTGATGAAAGTGCAGGAGCCCATGAAGAAATGGAGGACGAACTGGCGATGGGCATGGAAGACTCAGCAGATGAGTGAGAGCTTGCTCACATTTCGGTTGTGCGAGGTTGTGGGGAGAGGGCAGAGGAAGGAGGCACAATTCTCACCTCTCTGCCACCAACACACCAAGGACTTGGTCCTCCTGGATGCACAAGACACATGAGCGCCTTCTTGCTGCACTACCTACATGACCCTCGGATTGTACGAATTCGAAGTAATCCTGAATACTGGGTTGCCACACTGTTAGATCCCCGGTACAAGACAAAATTTGGCGAAATAATTCCTGCCATAGAAATGGACGCACGTATACAGGAGTATCTGCAGAATGTGGTACGCAATCTTAGATCTACTTTTCCACTAAACACCAGTGCTGCACAGAGTGAATCTCAACGCTTTGTCATGGATAGGAGGAAATGGTCTTTTACTTGTCCACATCGGAGGGACCGAGGGATGGCTGCTGTGCTGAGATGGCGTTGAGTACGGTGTCCCTGCAGAGTTGCACTTTTGGTCATATACCAAAATGAGTTGAAAAAGGACAGATGCTGGTGGAAAGGGGAACAGGTGTGTTGGAAAGGGGAAAAAAGTTTTGGTCCGTGGATTTGGTGGTTAAGCAACAGTAACATTTGCTGAAGAAACACCATCTGTTCCAGTGGGACTGGCAGATTTGGATAAAGTGGTATATACTATGTTACCGCTATATAACGAAAATTAATAAGAAAAGAAAGAGAAAGGTATATATCCCCATCAGCAGTCAGTGTCCACCGTGCTCCCAGTTGGAAAAGGAGAGGTTGGCAACTGGAAGGTTTGGTGGAGGATACAGAGCTGTGTGGCTATGAAACTAATAGTAGCCTGAACCGAGTTAGATGCCATTCGGATCTGGAGACTGTGAGCCCTGTTAGCGTCACAGGGTCCACATGCCCACCCAGCCCAGGAACTCCCTGTTAACAACACAGGGGCCATTGAGTACGCTGACCGTGTGCGTAGTTGCACACCTGTGGACAGCAGGCGCATCAGCAGCAGCAGGCCTGTTAATGCCACTGGGCTGCACAAGCAGGACTGGTAGGACAGGAGCTGGTCTTAACCGTTCTGCGTTACCAACTGTGGTGGTGGCCTGCATCGACACCCTATCCCTGCCTACCTCTGGCCTAAAGCCGCAATGGGTTCAACACATGGAGGTGTGCTCTTTCGGAGCATAATAGAAGACTGCGCACCTCCTTGTTGGCTCCAGCCCCTTTTATAACCTGGGTCCGCCCCAAACCAGGGTGAACCACAATGCACCTCCTGGAGACAAACGTAGAGTGACACGTCATGAGTGGAATAACTAGCGTCCTATTTGGAACCGCAACTTCAATGATGACCTCATGGCTGCCATGACTCAAACACCTCACCAGTCATCGTCTGACCATCAATAATGCGGTGACAAGTCATAGGGGTGGGCCTCTGCAAGCCATTTGGGAGGACACCTGATGCCCTGTGGTCTATATGGGACCCCCACATCAGGGGCAGAGCCAAAGAGTTCATTACCGGACCTAGTCTCTGATGCAGGAAGTGCCTGAGCATGCTCAGTAGCATGAAATACAGTCTCTGAAAAAAGACTATCAGCTTTAGCATGGTGTCTAGGCACAAAACAGGACTTAGACCCGGCACGGAATGCAAGCACCTGTGCAAAGAGGCTTTTCACACTTAGTGTGGGAGCATGCGCTGTATCCCGAAATGAAGACTTAGCGTCAGGAATAACACAGTCAGGCTGAGCATACTCACTAGGCGAAACACTGTAATTAGGCTGCAGCTGGGGTAAATCGGCACACGCATGCGCACTAGCTGCCTCTCCACACTTAGACGTGGAGGGGAAATTGCTCTTGGAGATGCTGTCTATGAACAGAAGGAAAAGCTAAAGGAAGCCTGACTTTCTATCCCTCCGAATTATGAAATGCAGCAATGAATTCCATGAGTTTGCTATAACATTAGCGTAGCAAAATGTGCATGAGGGTGTCATGTAGAGGTGCTATAAATAGCTTGTCACCAGTGGGGCACTAATGGAATACAACAGCCAGTTCTATGATGCCACTAAATGGGCAGTATTTTTTGCTATCATTATAGCTTATTAAAAACAGAGCAGGAGGGTGTCATGTAGAGGTGCTATAAATAGCTTGTCACCAGTGGGGCACTAATGGAATACAACAGCCAGTTCTATGATGCCACTAAATGGCAGTATTTTTTGCTATCATTATAGCTTATTAAAAACAGAGCAGGAGGGTGTCATGTAGAGGTGCTATAAATAGCTTGTCACCAGTGGGGCACTAATGGAATACAACAGCCAGTTCTATGATGCCACTAAATGGCAGTATTTTTTGCTATCATTATAGCTTATTAAAAACAGAGCAGGAGGGTGTCATGTAGAGGTGCTATAAATAGCTTGTCACCAGTGGGGCACTAATGGAATACAACAGCCAGTTCTATGATGCCACTAAATGGCAGTATTTTTTGCTATCATTATAGCTTATTAAAAACAGAGCAGGAGGGTGTCATGCAGAGGTGCTAGAAATAGCTTGTCACCAGTGGGGCACTAATGGAATACAACAGCCAGTTCTATGATGCCACTAAATGGCAGTATTTTTTGCTATCATTATAGCTTATTAAAAACAGAGTAGGAGGGTGTCATGTAGAGGTGCTATAAATAGCTTGTCACCAGTGGGGCACTAATGGAATACAACAGCCAGTTCTATGATGCCACTAAATGGCAGTATTTTTTGCTATCATTATAGCTTATTAAAAACAGAGCAGGAGGGTGTCATGCAGAGGTGCTGCACATAGATTTGCAGTAGTGTGACTAGACAAAAGTCTAATAGCCACGTTTAGGATGCCACTAGGTACACTGACTGTTTGCTAGTATAATGGCTTAGTTAAAAAAAGTTGGAGTGTGCAATGCAGGCAGAGGTGCTGCAAATATCTTTCCACTAGTGTGACTACACAAAAGTCCAATAGCCACGTTTAGGATGCCATTAGGTACACTGACTGTTTGCTAGTATAATGGCTTAGTTAAAAAAAGTTGGAGTGTGCAATGCAGGCAGAGGTGCTGCAAATATCTTTCCACTAGTGTGACTACACAAAAGTACAATAGCCACGTTTAGGATGCCACTAGGTACACTGACTGTTTGCTAGTATAATGGCTTAGTTTAAAAAAGTTGGAGTGTGCAATGCAGGCAGACATAGGAGAACAAACAGAGTGTATTGCAAAATGTACAATTTATTGAAGCACAGGACTGGCACAATAGAGGATAAGCGGCAACATCAAAGGCGTGTGTGTGACAAAAAATTGTATAGATGATGTTTAAAACATACAATATAGTATCAATGGGCCACCATGGGATAATGATTGTTAAATAGACATGAGTAACTGTTGGGATGGCAACATAATTATGTATATGTGACAAATACGCACGTACAATTACAGCCAGATGCAATGAAAAACGGAGGAAATCTCATGAGCATAAGATGCGTGCCCCCCATTAAATCATGCATCGGGATTAATCAAGGCCATCAGCATAATACCCATGATAAATACCATATAGCATTTGCAAAAAATGAAAAATACGTGCTCATGGGAGAGTCATAAATGAATGATGTAATCAATGCTAATACGCATAGGTAAAGCAGGAGTCATAAATTGTAAATACAATTATCCAACACAGCGTCAGCATCACATATAATCCATGAAAGCACAGGCACAAATGCTATTATAGGCATGAAAATTACATTTGCATAATAAAGCAAGGTGGCAATCACATTGAGCCTGATTCAGGCATAGAGTAAAAAACAATGGGCGCAGACCCAGAATGGAAGCATACCCATAAGACACACACAGCCAATGAGTGGCAGCAAGAGGTCCCCCTGGAGACCCCGACGTATACGTTTCACGATCCTATGAGTGTGATCATTTCATCAGGGGGATAACCACGCTGTGCATGAAACATGCTTTTAAGCATGGCGCCATACCTCCCTGGTCACTCCCCCCGCAGCGTCAGCACAGACCGCATCACAGGAAGTCCCGGGCCCGGAATCCCCGGCAATCAACGCCCATCAGAGTGGTATGCGCATGCGCGGAGATGAGGACGCGTCACTCATAACCAGCGCATGCGCAGAGGCGAGCAAAGATGCCGAGGAGACCGGCTGTTACCCGGAAATGCGGCTGTCAGGCGCAGAGGGGAGGGACCAGGGAGGAGGCATGAGAAAAAAGAGTAACATAGATCACATGGAAGGAAGATGCAATGCAAACGATCTTGTGGTCTTGAATATAAGTCCAGATCCGTGATCCCAAACATAAGGAATATGAGAGAATGCCATGCAGAGGTATTCAGCGCTCCTAAAGAAGTGCCAGGAGAAATTTATTACTGAAATTAAAAACAGAAAAGTAAATAATTAAAAACGAGGCACTTAAGACCAGGGAGACAGGAAAAAGAGACAATGCATTATCACAAAAATGGTGCAAAGCTAAGGTGTTCATTTAACCCCCTAGGGGACATTGTTCCCAGGGTGTAAATCCAGCGGGTTTCACGTTGTGCTAGAATTTTTCGTACATTCCCTCCTTGTGCACCCCCATGGATAACATCTATACCCCTAACAAGCAGGGATTTAGGATCACATGCATGGAAGGCACGAAAATGACGTGGGAGGGTCTTAAGGCTGGAAGTATCAACCACCGTCCGGGCCGCAGCAATGTCCCTCACATGTTCCCTCACGCGTTTGCGTAACTCTCTACTGGTGAGACCTATATATATCATGCGGCAGCCACAAGTAGCATAGTAAACCACGTTGCTGGTGCCGCACGATACATAGTGCCGAATATCATAGGTACGGACCCCATCAGCAGAGGTGAAGGATGAACTGCGAAGGACATTGCTGCAGGCCAGACAGTGGCCGCAGGGAAAACAGCCCTTGAGGGGGCTACCAAGGTCCAAAAAAGTACTGGGCTGGCGTGGGATGTAATGACTCCGGACAAGAATGTCACGGAGATTACGTGACCTACGGAATGTCAAAAGTGGATAATCAGATAATAAATTGCGGAGAGTAGAGTCGGACTGGAGGACCCCCCAATGCCTGTTCAGGATAGATCGCATACTATTCCATTCATGATTAAATGTAGAGATAAACCGAATCGGACCAGGATTAGAGGAGATGCCAGACTTAGCTGCCCCACCATAAAGCAAAGTTGAACGAGGGGTATGTTTTGCCCGTAAATAAGCTCTTTTTATGCTCCTATTACTATAACCCCGCTCTTGAAACCGAATTGTAAGATCCGCCGCTTGCTCCTCAAACTTAAGGTCGGAGGAGCAAATGCGCTTCATGCGCAAAAATTGACCCGTCGGAATGGCTCGAATAGTAGACTGATCATGGGACGACGAGGCATGAAGCAAGGAGTTAACCGAAGTTGTTTTACGGAAAACATTTGTCTGGACAACCTGATTGCCATCAATCTCAATGTCAATATCAAGGAAATCCAGACGTCTTGCATTACTCCTGTGAGTTAGTTTAATATTACAAGAGTTCATGCCCAGTCGGCCCATGAATTCGTCAAGTTGCTCCGCCTTGCCCGCCCACAAAATAAACAAATCATCAATATATCGCAACCAGCACTGCACATGGGCATTGGCCGGCCCGCCTCCGTCGCATAGCAAACCCCTCTCCCAGAATCCCAGGAAGAGGTTTGCGTACGAAGGCGCACAGGCCGCGCCCATGGCAGTGCCGCGCTGCTGCAAATAGTAATTATCTTTAAATAAAAAGAAATTGTGGGTAAGGACAAAGCGGAGCAACTCAAGGATTAAGTCACACATCGAGCCATCCCGACCTGAGGCCAACAAAAAATGCTTGGTAGCCACCAGACCATCCTCATGGCAAATGCAGGTGTAGAGGGACTCAACATCTGCAGTAACAAGCAGTGTCCCTTCATCCACAGAGATGCCGTCTATCCTCCTGAGAACGTCCGTAGTGTCACGGACATATGAGGGGAGTGTTTCGACCAAAGGTTTTAGGTAATAGTCGATAAATCGACATGTTGGCTCACACAACCCCTCAATGCCGGACACAATAGGACGGCCAGGAGGACAGAGGGCATCTTTGTGGATTTTTGGCAGTAGATAGAAAGTAGATATTTTAGGAAAACGTACTGTGAGTCCCTCTACAACCTGCTTACTAATGATGCCATCATCACATGCTTTGCCAAGGATGGACTGGAGTTGGGCGGAGAAGGTTAGAGCGGGGTTATAGTGGAGACGATGGTAAGTAGCTTTGTCACGTAGCTGGCGAAATGCCTCCCTCTCGTATATGATAGTGGGCCAGATCACAATGTTTCCCCCCTTGTCCGCGGGTTTGATAACGACATCATCCAACCTGTCCAGGGACTCAATCGCCAATCTATCTCGATGTGTAAGATTATCATGGCGACGTCTCCTGGACAGTTGTTCAAAATCTTTAACAACGAGTTTAGTAAATATTTCCACGGCGGGACAAACAGACAAGGGGGGAAACCTGGTCGATCTGGGTAAAACACTAGGTGGAAAATTATCATGCATGGTGGGCACAGCCTCGTCTAGCAGCTCCTCAAGATCCCGTATAGCCTGCTGTTCGCGAGGGTCCAATGGTTCACCAGACTGGTTACGTTTATTATGAAGTTTGCTTAAAACAACCTTCCGGGCAAAAAGATATAAGTCCTTCACTGCTGTAAAGCAGTGAAAGGAATTGGTAGGTGAAAAGGATAATCCTTTAGACAGAACATTAATCTGAGAGGTGGAGAGGGTATGGTTAGACAGATTGATTACCTGTAAAGCTTTACGCTTGCTTGTATTGGGTTGTTGCTGTTTAGACTTGAGCCTTGTCAAGATGCCACTGGGTTGACCAATCTCCATATCTGATTCATCAGTATCACTGGGAACCATATTAAGTCGTCCAGCTGAGCCAGCGCCCCGTATCCTGGAAAGCGAACGTGATCTAGATCGACGTCCAACAACATTGGATCGCCACCTATAGACGCGGTCTTGATGGGAGTCGTTTTGATCCCGTTGGAATTTTTTTATTTTTACTGTTTTAATTTCTTTTTCCAGGCGTACGAGGTCAGACTCGTTCTGACTAGTAAACTTGGCCAAGGCATCAACCGACATACTCTCTTTGATTGTGGTCAAGAGTTTCTCCATCTCCCCCTCCATCTCCGAGATCGAGGCACTGTCCATTTCACTCAGAAGGCTGAGGAATCCCCTTGAACAGGCATTAGAAAGCTCCTCCCAGCGAGATTTAATGGAATCATTATCCACCTGGAAGGATGGAAAAATTTGGACCCTTAGGCCCCTTGGTATGAGTCCCCTCTGTATGTATTTATCCAGAAACGCCCGGTTCCACCAAACCTTGGTGCGTCTGTGGAGCAAGTTTCTATAGCTTTGCACATTTTCGGACAATGCACAGTCTCCCTCCGTCTCTGCTGCAGCGCCGCCGACCTCAGCGAGTGCCTTGTCCAGCTCTTTTAACCATGATTCGTCATGGGAGCGGAAATCCATAATGGAAGTGGAATAAGCTGTGGGAACCACAGAAAAATATGTTAGAAGGCAAAGGGCCACACAATATAGGTAGGAAAAGGACAGCATGATACACCTTCCTACATGGCACACTCTAGGCATATGAGAACAAGGAGAACAAACAGAGTGTATTGCAAAATTTACAATTTATTGAAGCACAGGACTGGCACAATAGAGGATAAGCGGCAACATCAAAGGCGTGTGTGTGACAAAAAATTGTATAGATGATGTTTAAAACATACAATATAGTATCAATGGGCCACCATGGGATAATGATTGTTAAATAGACATGAGTAACTGTTGGGATGGCAACATAATTATGTATATGTGACAAATACGCACGTACAATTACAGCCAGATGCAATGAAAAACGGAGGAAATGTCATGAGCATAAGATGCGTGCCCCCCATTAAATCATGCATCGGGATTAATCAAGGCCATCAGCATAATACCCATGATAAATACCATATAGCATTTGCAAAAAATGAAAAATACGTGCTCATGGGAGAGTCATAAATGAATGATGTAATCAATGCTAATACGCATAGGTAAAGCAGGAGTCATAAATTGTAAATACAATTATCCAACACAGCGTCAGCATCACATATAATCCATGAAAGCACAGGCACAAATGCTATTATAGGCATGAAAATTACATTTGCATAACAAAGCAAGGTGGCAATCACATTGAGCCTGATTCAGGCATAGAGTAAAAAACAATGGGCGCAGACCCAGAATGGAAGCATACCCATAAGACACACACAGCCAATGAGTGGCAGCAAGAGATCTGGGAGAGGGGTTTGCTATGCGACGGAGGCGGGCCGGCCGATGCCCATGTGCAGTGCTGGTTGCGATATATTGATGATTTGTTTATTTTGTGGGCGGGCAAGGCAGAGCAACTTGACGAATTCATGGGCCGACTGGGCATGAACTCTTGTAATATTAAACTAACTCACAGGAGTAATGCAAGATGTCTGGATTTCCTTGATATTGACATTGAGATTGATGGCAATCAGGTTGTCCAGACAAATGTTTTCCGTAAAACAACTTCGGTTAACTCCTTGCTTCATGCCTCGTCGTCCCATGATCAGTCTACTATTCGAGCCATTCCGACGGGTCAATTTTTGCGCATGAAGCGCATTTGCTCCTCCGACCTTAAGTTTGAGGAGCAAGCGGCGGATCTTACAATTCGGTTTCAAGAGCGGGGTTATAGTAATAGGAGCATAAAAAGAGCTTATTTACGGGCAAAACATACCCCTCGTTCAACTTTGCTTTATGGTGGGGCAGCTAAGTCTGGCATCTCCTCTAATCCTGGTCCGATTCGGTTTATCTCTACATTTAATCATGAATGGAATAGTATGCGATCTATCCTGAACAGGCATTGGGGGGTCCTCCAGTCCGACTCTACTCTCCGCAATTTATTATCTGATTATCCACTTTTGACATCCCGTAGGTCACGTAATCTCCGTGACATTCTTGTCCGGAGTCATTACATCCCACGCCAGCCCAGTACTTTTTTGGACCTTGGTAGCCCCCTCAAGGGCTGTTTTCCCTGCGGCCACTGTCTGGCCTGCAGCAATGTCCTTCGCAGTTCATCCTTCACCTCTGCTGATGGGGTCCGTACCTATGATATTCGGCACTATGTATCGTGCGGCACCATCAACGTGGTTTACTATGCTACTTGTGGGTGCCGCATGATATATATAGGTCTCACCAGTAGAGAGTTATGCAAACGCGTGATGGAACATGTGAGGGACATTGCTGCGGCCCGGACGGTGGTTGATACTTCCAGCCTTAAGACCCTCCCACGTCATTTTCGTGCCTTCCATGCATGTGATCCTAAATCCCTGCTTGTTAGGGGTATAGATGTTATCCATGGGGGTGCACGAGGAGGGAATGTACGAAAAATTCTAGCACAACGTGAAACCCGCTGGATTTACACCCTGGGAACAATGTCCCCTAGGGGGTTAAATGAACACCTTAGCTTTGCACCATTTTTGTGATAATGCATTGTCTCTTTTTCCTGTCTCCCTGGTCTTAAGTGCCTCGTTTTTAATTATTTACTTTTCTGTTTTTAATTTCAGTAATAAATTTCTCCTGGCACTTCCTTAGGAGCGCTGAATACCTCTGCATGGCATTCTCTCATATTCCTTATGTTTGGGATCACGGATCTGGACTTATATTCAAGACCACAAGATCGTTTGCATTGCATCTTCCTTCCATGTGATCTATGTTACTCTTTTTTCTCATGCCTCCTCCCTGGTCCCTCCCCTCTGCGCCTGACAGCCGCATTTCCGGGTAACAGCCGGTCTCCTCGGCATCTTTGATCGCCTCTGCGCATGCGCTGGTTATGAGTGACGCGTCCTCATCTCCGTGCATGCGCATACCACTCTGATGGGCGTTGATTGCCGGGGATTCCGGGCCCGGGACTTCCTGTGATGCGGTCTGTGCTGACGCTGCGGGGGGAGTGACCAGGGAGGTATGGCGCCATGCTTAAAAGCATGTTTCATGCACAGCGTGGTTATCCCCCTGATGAAATGATCACACTCATAGGATCGTGAAACGTATACGTCGGGGTCTCCAGGGGGACCTCTTGCTGCCACTCATTGGCTGTGTGTGTCTTATGGGTATGCTTCCATTCTGGGTCTGCGCCCATTGTTTTTTACTCTATGCCTGAATCAGGCTCAATGTGATTGCCACCTTGCTTTGTTATGCAAATGTAATTTTCATGCCTATAATAGCATTTGTGCCTGTGCTTTCATGGATTATATGTGATGCTGACGCTGTGTTGGATAATTGTATTTACAATTTATGACTCCTGCTTTACCTATGCGTATTAGCATTGATTACATCATTCATTTATGACTCTCCCATGAGCACGAATTTTTCATTTTTTGCAAATGCTATATGGTATTTATCATGGGTATTATGCTGATGGCCTTGATTAATCCCGATGCATGATTTAATGGGGGGCACGCATCTTATGCTCATGACATTTCCTCCGTTTTTCATTGCATCTGGCTGTAATTGTACGTGCGTATTTGTCACATATACATAATTATGTTGCCATCTCAACAGTTACTCATGTCTATTTAACAATCATTATCCCATGGTGGCCCATTGATACTATATTGTATGTTTTAAACATCATCTATACAATTTTTTGTCACACACACGCCTTTGATGTTGCCGCTTATCCTCTATTGTGCCAGTCCTGTGCTTCAATAAATTGTAAATTTTGCAATACACTCTGTTTGTTCTCCTTGTTCTCATATGCCTAGAGTGTGCCATGTAGGAAGGTGTATCATGCTGTCCTTTTCCTACCTATATTGTGTGGCCTTTTGCCTTCTAATGCAGGCAGACATGCTGCAAATATCTTTCCACTAGTGTGACTACACAAAAGTACAATAGCCACATTTAGGATGCCACTAGGTACACTGACTGTTTGCTAGTATAATGGCTTAGTTAAAAAAAGTTGGAGTGTGCAATGCAGGCAGATGTGCTGCAAATATCTTTACAATAGTGTGAATAGACAAAAGTCCAATAGCCACGTTTAGGATGCCACTAGGTACACTGACTGTTTGCTAGTATAATGGCTTAGTTAAAAAAAAGTTGGAGTGTGCTATGCAGGCAGAGGTGCTGCACATATCTTTCCACTAGTGTGACTACACAAAAGTACAATAGCCACGTTTAGGATGCCACTAGGTACACTGACTGTTTGCTAGTATAATGGCTTAGTTTAAAAAAGTTGGAGTGTGCAATGCAGGGCAGACATGCTGCAAATATCTTTCCACTAGTGTGACTACACAAAAGTCCAATAGCCACGTTTAGGATGCCACTAGGTACACTGACTGTTTGCTAGTATAATGGCTTAGTTAAAAAAAAGTTGGAGTGTGCAATGCAGGCAGACGTGCTGCAAATATCTTTACAATAGTGTGAATAGACAAAAGTCCAATAGCCACGTTTAGGATGCCACAAGGTACACTGACTGTTTGCTAGTATAATGGCTTAGTTAAAAAAAGTTGGAGTGTGCAATGCAGGCAGAGGTGCTGCAAATATCTTTCCACTAGTGTGACTACACAAAAGTCCAATAGCCACGTTTAGGATGCCACTAGGTACACTGACTGTTTGCTAGTAAAATGGCTTAGTTTAAAAAAGTTGGAGTGTGCAATGCAGGCAGACATGCTGCAAATATCTTTCCACTAGTGTGACTACACAAAAGTTCAATAGCCACGTTTAGGATGCCACTAGGTACACTGACTGTTTGCTAGTATAATGGCTTAGTTAAAAAAAGTTGGAGTGTGCAATGCAGGCAGACGTGCTGCAAATATCTTTACAATAGTGTGAATAGACAAAAGTCCAATAGCCACGTTTAGGATGCAACGAGGTACACTGACTGTTTGCTAGTATAATGGCTTAGTTAAAAAAAGTTGGAGTGTGCAATGCAGGCAGAGGTGCTGCAAATATCTTTCCACTAGTGTGACTACACAAAAGTACAATAGCCACGTTTAGGATGCCACTAGGTACACTGACTGTTTGCTAGTATAATGGCTTAGTTAAAAAAAGTTGGAGTGTGCAATGCAGGCAGACGTGCTGCAAATATCTTTACAATAGTGTGAATAGACAAAAGTCCAATAGCCACGTTTAGGATGCCACTAGGTACACTGACTGTTTGCTAGTATAATGGCTTAGTTAAAAAAAGTTGGAGTGTGCAATGCAGGCAGACGTGCTGCAAATATCTTTACAATAGTGTGAATAGACAAAAGTCCAATAGCCACGTTTAGGATGCCACTAGGTACACTGACTGTTTGCTAGTATAATGGCTTAGTTAAAAAAAGTTGGAGTGTGCAATGCAGGCAGACGTGCTGCAAATATCTTTGCACTAGTGTGACTACACAAAAGTCCAATAGCCACGTTTAGTATGCCATTAGGTACACTGACTGTTTGCTAGTATAATGGCTTAGTTAAAAAGAGTTGGAGTGTGCAATGCAGGCAGACGTGCTGCAAATATCTTTCCACTAGTTTGACTACACAAAAGTACAATAGCCACGTTTAGGATGCCACTAGGTACACTGACTGTTTGCTAGTATAATGGCTTAGTTTAAAAAAGTTGGAGTGTGCAATGCAGGCAGACATGCTGCAAATATCTTTCCACTAGTGTGACTACACAAAAGTCCAATAGCCACGTTTAGGATGCCACTAGGTACACTGACTGTTTGCTAGTATAATGGCTTAGTTAAGAAAAGTTGGAGTGTGCAATGCAGGCAGAGGTGTTGCAAATATCTTTCCACTAGTGTGACTACACAAAAGTACAATAGCCACGTTTAGGATGCCACTAGGTACACTGACTGTTTGCTAGTATAATGGCTTAGTTTAAAAAAGTTGGAGTGTGCAATGCAGGCAGACGTGCTGCAAATATCTTTCCACTAGTGTGACTACACAAAAGTCCAATAGCCACGTTTAGGATGCCACTAGGTACACTGACTGTTTGCTAGTATAATGGCTTAGTTAAAAATAGTTGGAGTGTGCAATGCAGGCAGAGGTGCTGCAAATATCTTTCCACTAGTGTGACTACACAAAAGTACAATAGCCACGTTTAGGATGCCACTAGGTACACTGACTGTTTGCTAGTATAATGGCTTAGTTTAAAAAAGTTGGAGTGTGCAATGCAGGCAGACGTGCTGCAAATATCTTTACAATAGTGTGAATAGACAAAAGTCCAATAGCCACGTTTAGGATGCCACTAGGTACACTGACTGTTTGCTAGTATAATGGCTTAGTTAAAAAAAGTTGGAGTGTGCAATGCAGGCAGAGGTGCTGCAAATATCTTTCCACTAGTGTGACTACACAAAAGTCCAATAGCCACGTTTAGGATGCCACTAGGTACACTGACTGTTTGCTAGTATAATGGCTTAGTTTAAAAAAGTTGGAGTGTGCAATGCAGGCAGACATGCTGCAAATATCTTTCCACTAGTGTGACTACACAAAAGTACAATAGCCACGTTTAGGATGCCACTAGGTACACTGACTGTTTGCTAGTATAATGGCTTAGTTAAAAAAAGTTGGAGTGTGCAATGCAGGCAGAGGTGCTGCAAATATCTTTCCACTAGTGTGACTACACAAAAGTACAATAGCCACGTTTAGGATGCCACTAGGGGCATTGACTGTTTGCTAGTATAATGGCTTAGTTTAAAAAAGTTGGAGTGTGCAATGCAGGCAGACGTGCTGCAAATTTCTTTCCACTAGTGTGACTACACAAAAGTCCAATAGCCACGTTTAGGATGCCACTAGGTACACTGACTGTTTGCTAGTATAATGGCTTAGTTAAAAAAAGTTGGAGTGTGCAATGCAGGCAGAGGTGCTGCAAATATCTTTCCACTAGTGTGACTACACAAAAGTACAATAGCCACGTTTAGGATGCCACTAGGTACACTGACTGTTTGCTAGTATAATGGCTTAGTTTAAAAAAGTTGGAGTGTGCAATGCAGGCAGACCTGCTGCAAATATCTTTCCACTAGTGTGACTACACAAAAGTCCAATAGCCACGTTTAGGATGCCACTAGGTACACTGACTGTTTGCTAGTATAATGGCTTAGTTAAAAAAAGTTGGAGTGTGCAATGCAGGCAGACGTGCTGCAAATATCTTTACAATAGTGTGAATAGACAAAAGTCCAATAGCCACGTTTAGGATGCCACTAGGTACACTGACTGTTTGCTAGTATAATGGCTTAGTTAAAAAGAGTTGGAGTGTGCAATGCAGGCAGAGGTGCTGCAAATATCTTTCCACTAGTGTGACTACACAAAAGTACAATAGCCACGTTTAGGATGCCACTAGGTACACTGAGTGTTTGCTAGTATAATGGCTTAGTTATAATGAGTTGGAGTGTGCAATGCAGGCAGAGGTGCTGCAAATGTCTTTGCACTAGTGGGACTATAGCAAAAGTCCAATAGCCACGTTTAGGATGCCACTAGGTACACTGAGTGTTTGCTAGTATAATGGCTTAGTTATAATGAGTTGGAGTGTGCAGAGGACAGGAGGGTACAGTGCCAGGATTGTGGGTATGGGTAGAGGAATGGAAGCCTGCCTTTCTATTCCCTCCTAATGGTGAAATGCAGCGACGAAATCCCTGACCTTGGCTACACAGACGCTGTCGCTGTTTTCAGGACCTGTCACCTATGGCTCTCTGACCCTGCCGGTTTGAGCCCTTAAAAGAACTGATAGAAAGTGCTCCCCCTAAGCTGTCTAACGCTGTGTATGGAGCGCATACAGCTGTATCGGCGATAGGACTCAGGAGGACGGAGCTGCGACAGTGATGTCTGACACCAAAGACGCAGAAGAGATAATGGCGTCCTGGAGGAAAATGTCCGGTTTTATAATGCAGGGACATGTGACATGGACATCCTATCACACATGCCGTTGCTTCTCTGGCTAAAAGTCCACTTAGCTGTGTGTGTGTCTGGGATTGGCTGACATGCTGGCCCGCCCCACTACACGCGCGCGCTTAGGGAAGGAAGACAAGGAAAAAAAAAAAAAATGGCGATCGCCATTATAGAAACAGCAGTGATCTGAAGGCGCTGTTCACGCACACTATACACTGAAATGTCATAATAGTGTGATTCACAGAGTGACTTACACTATTACAGCAGAAACCAAGCTAGGATTTAGCTGTTTTTTTGCTGCTAGAACCGTTCTCGAACGTTTCTAGAACTATCGAGCTTTTGCAAAAAGCTCGAGTTCTAGTTCGATCTAGAACAGGGCCCAAAATCACTCGAGCCTCGAACTGGAGAACCTCGAACCACGAACCGCGCTCAACTCTACTCTCCACTAATCTTGTTTGCCGATTAGTTGCTTAAGGCCACTTCACACATAACGAGATCGTAAACGAGATCGTTACTACGTCACAGTTTCTGTGACGCAAGAACGACTTCAACTGCGATCTCGTCACGTTTGACACGTACCAACGATTCACCCCCTGCTGCGAAATCGCTGATCGATGCCGAACAGCTTGGGCCATTTTTGGCTCGTTGGAGTCCTGCTGGGCTGCATGAATCTGTATGTTTGACACCCTATTAACGATTTAGTTGACGACCTAGATGAGATGCACGAAGGCGTGTTGTTGCGTCCCCGTTTCCACGCCCCTTCTGCACCCATTGGTTGGCGCTGAGAACAATAGTGTGTAGTTACGTCACCATTTCCGCGCCCCTCTCTGCAGCGATTGGTTAGCAATGAGAACACTATTGCGTTCTGATTGGGTATCGCTTCATGCTTTGTTCCCTTTTGAGTCTTCTAGGAGCAAACCTGTGACTACACCCAGATTCATTCGTGCTTTGTTCCCGCTTGCTTGGTTTTCGGATCAAAGCCGCATCTTCCCTCATTCGTTCCCGAGCGTGTCGCTGTATTCCAGATTCATTCGTGCTTTGTTCCCGCTTGCTTGGTTTTCGGATCAAAGCCGCATCTGCACTTGGATATCCCTCATTCGTTCCCAAGCGTGTCGCTGTGAGGATCGAAACTGCGATTATTAATAGATAGCATAGACGGCTGCATTTTCTGGACGCGGTAAGTCATTTTCGAAAAGTCTTTGTTACTTGTTCCATGTTTTTGTTATAGTATTGAAAGTATTTGTGTTTATAGATAGTAATTATTTTTGCGGATAATGAAAGTGGTTGGTTGTTGTCTGTATACATATTGCCTTTTGTGCGTCCATCGTCCTTTTATGTGACCTTATCTAGTATTGCTGGCTATTTTGTCTCTCTGCTACAGCCGCCTTTTTGTTTCTCTGACACAGTTACAGCCGCCATTTTGTTTGTCTGACACAGTTACAGCCGCCATTTTGTTTCTCTGACACAGTTACAGCCGCCATTTTGTTTCTCTGACACAGTTACAGCCGCCATTTTGTTTGTCTGACACAGTTACAGCCGCCATTTTGTTTCTCTGACACAGTTACAGCCGCCATTTTGTTTGTCTGACACAGTTACAGCCGCCATTTTGTTTCTCTGACACAGTTCCAGCCGCCATTTTGTTTGTCTGACACAGTTACAGCCGCCATTTTGTTTCTCTGACACAGTTACAGCCGCCATTTTGTTTGTCTGACACAGTTACAGCCGCCATTTTGTTTCTCTGACACAGTTCCAGCCGCCATTTTGTTTGTCTGACACAGTTACAACCGCCATTTTGTTTCTCTGACACAGTTACAGCCGCCATTTTGTTTCTCTGACACAGTTACAGCCGCCATTTTGTTTGTCTGACACAGTTACAGCCGCCATTTTGTTTCTCTGACACAGTTACAGCCGCCATTTTGTTTCTCTGACACAGTTACAGCCGCCATTTTGTTTGTCTGACACAGTTAGAACTGGTGCACTTCTATGGGGGCGGCCATTTTAGTGTCTCTTCTACACCCCCCCAAAAAAATGTGATTGGTTTATAGCAACTTTTCTCATCTTTACACGTTTTTTTGCAGTGTGGACAACATGAACGACATGCAGCGTGTTGTGCTGGGTGCTGCATTGATGTTTGAGGCCGGTCGGCTACGTGAAGGGGAACAGAGGCGTTCCAAACGAAAGCGCTGCATGTGGACCAGAGAGTGGCTGCAGAAGAGGTACAAATACTCCCACATGCAACTGCTAAGAGAGTTGCAGGAAAATAATCCTCAGGATTTCCACAATTTTCTGCGGATGTCAGAAGAATCATTCAGCCTTTTACTCGAAAGAGTTACGCCAATTATTCAGCGCAAGAATACAGCGATGCGTGCTGCCATCCCGGCAGATGAAAGATTGGCAGTCACGCTGCGTTTCCTGGCCACCGGACGCTCCCTGCAAGACTTACATTTTTCTTCTGCAATTTCAAGGTCCCTGCTCAGCGTTCTTATTCCGGAGACATGTAGAGCAATTTTCCACAGTCTGCGTAACTACATTGAGTTCCCCAAAACTGTGGAGGAATGGCAGAAGATTGCCTCCGATTTTGAGCAACTTTGGCAGTTCCCAAACTGTGGTGGTGCTTTGGACGGGAAACATGTGCGGATCACTCAACCACTGAACAGCGGCTCCTATTTTTATAACTATAAGGGCTATTTCAGCATCATCCTAATGGCCCTTGTGAATGCCAATTACGAATTTATTGCTGTTGATGTTGGCATGAATGGCAGGGTTTCTGACGGTGGGGTTTTAGAGCACACAGGCTTTGGTGAACGTTTGCAAAATGGTGAACTGCACTTGCCCCCCAACTCTGACACTACCGCAAACCTTAACTTTGTATTTGTGGGCGATGAAGCCTTCCCACTTCATCCCAATCTCATGAAACCATTCCCCCAGAAAAGTCTAACGGCGGAAAGACAAAGGTTCAATTACAGATTATCAAGGGCACGCAGGGTTGTGGAAAATGCCTTTGGGATAATGGCAAATCGCTTCCGAGTTTTCCACACACCAATTAACCTGAGTCTACCATCAATAGACGCAGTTGTTTTGGCCTGTTGCGCCCTTCACAACTTTCTTCGACGGCGAGATGCTATTACGTACTGCCCAACAGGCTTTGTAGACTCTGTTGACTTAAATGGTGAAGTGGTGCTTGGCGAATGGCATTCTGAAGATCCCGCAATCGCAGGACTTCAACCATTGGCGCCTGGCAGAAATACCGATGATGCGAAGGCCTGTCGAGAAAAGTACTGCCAATATTTTAATGGTCCTGGTGCAATTACGTGGCAGCATTAGATAAACTTGTATTGAGCACATTTATGCTGAGTTTTATTTTCTTGTATTGATTTGTTTAAGAAACTTCCCTTCTTAAATTTAAAATATATGGTTACTTGTATTGTTATGTTCATCACATTTATACTAAGATGTCATTTTTGAAACATGATTACTTTAATAAACAGTTGTTTTTACTTTCCACAACATTTGTTTGTCATTCATTCATTATAAAGGGCTACTGTGGGGAGCTGCCGTTCCATCACCCCCGGAGGCCCCATACAGCAGCGGCGGATTAAGGTGGCGTCACGAATATAAACTACAATCACCCCCACTGAAGCCATATCAGGTGACTCCCGCCAACACTTACGACCCCCAGACTAGTCCGGCCCGGTACCGGGTGTCATCACCGCTATCATTGGGCATCCTGCTCCGGATCGCACATTGAGAGTGAGCGTAGCGAACTACAGCGTGCCAAAATATGTGCCAAACCAGTTGATTTCCACCACATATTATATATGGGTGCACTAAGAAGAAATTGCACAAAATATGTTATGGTGAATTTTTTCATGATACCCTAGTATAAATGCTCAATGGTATGACTAAAATTTGATTTTTGGGTTTAAAAGTAAAATGTTCACTTTTAACTTCAACATTGCTTTTCTTTAGGTAAAACCCTGCAAAGGTTTATTTACTTCCTCAATTTGGCGTTCAGCTGTATGATGAATCCATCATTTAGGGCTCTTGTACAATTATGATTTCCATGTGCAATGCAATAAAAAAACCAAACACATAATATTATGAATATGAAGCTGTATATATTTTTATTTGGGGTTTTTAAACGGGGACGTTTGTGCGTCCCCGAAACCGTCATCAAACGACATCTCTTTATCGATTTTTTATAATTGTATGTGCGCTCGCACGACCCCTTGACACATCATTTGCGTCATGGCGCGATCTCATTTCTGCAGCAAAGATCATTATGATTTGTTAAACGTGCGTCGCACTTTCACCTTCAATCATAGCAATTGTAATATTTCACAAACCAACAATCCAGCCATGGCCGAAGATGTAATATCGGCGGCCATTGGCTGGAGCATGATCAACAACGCCCACCCCAATCTGATTGGAGCTAGCGTTCATGTGACGCTATCCGTCGAATCAGATTTGAAGAGGCGTTACCACGGGTGACGCAACTGCGTTTGCTACGCAGACGCACCGGCGACCAATAATAACAATGGCGGCACGCAGGAGAGCGACAGCTTGGGGAGAGGCGGAGGTCCGTTTTTTAATAAGGGAAGTGGATGCTCGCGACTACGATTGCCGTGGGTCGCAAGAGCATCCACTTCTCCATAAAAAAGCGGTCTTGCGCAGGATCCAACGTGGGCTGAGGAGGAGGTTTAATTTAGAGCGCACCTGTGCCCAGATCCGCAAAAAACTTGCGGATCTGCGGTACCGCTCCAGTGCCCGGATCTCTGCCATACAAGCAGAGTTGCAGAACCAAGGTAGGTGCAGATGAGTGTGCCTAGGCAACTTATAATGGTTCTTAAATATATATATATCTATCTATATATAATTATATATATATATATATATATATATAAAATTTTAAAAATAAATATATATATATATATATATATAAATAAATAATATATATATATCTATATATATAATTTTAAAAATAAATATATATATATATATATAATTATAAAAATAAATATATATATATATATATAAATAATATATATATATCTATATATATAATTTTAAAAATCAATATATATATATATATAATTATAAAAATAAATATATATATATATATATATATAAATAATATATATATCTATATATATAATTTTAAAAATAAATATATATATATATATATATAATTATAAAAATAAATAAATATATATATATATATATATATATATATAAATAATATATATATATATATCTATATATATAATTTTAAAAATAAATATATATATAATACATATTAATTATATATATATATACATTTAAAAAAATATACACATATAATAAATAATAAATATATATATTTAAATGTATATATTTATTATATATATATATTTTTTTTTTTAATTAAAATTATATATATATATAATCTAGCGATCTATGTAATAGATCGATAGATAGATTATATATATATATATATATAATATATATATAATATATATATAAATATATATATATATATATAAAATTATAAAAATATATTTAGATATATATAATAATAAAAATAAATTTATATATATAATATATATATAAATAATATATATCTATATATATATATATATATATATGTATCTATATATATAATTATAAAAATATATATATAATATATAATAATTATATATATATATATATAATTATAAAAATAAATATATATATATAATATATATATAAATAATATATATATATATATATATATCTATATATATATATATATATGTATCTATATATAATTATAAAAATATATATATAATATATATTAATTATATACATATATAATTATAAAAATAAATATATATATATAATCTATAAATAATAAATATCTATATATTTCAATGTATATATATTATATATATATATATATTATTTTTTTATTAATTAAAATTATATATATAATCTATGTAATAGATCGATAGATAGATTATATATATATATATATATATAATATATATATCGATTATAAATATATAATATGTCATAGATCTATATATAGAGATCTATTGCATAGATCGATAGATACAACGACACTTGTGGTACGGGCTAATTACACTGACACTCGGGACACAGGGAAATTACGCAGACACTAGGCTCTCTACACCAAGATTTCCCATGAACTGACAACCCTCTATCAGCACACATTTTTCATATGTTCTGATATACCTCTTGTCCTTGGCACCCAGCTTCGCCATGCTTGGAAAAACATCATTCCCTCAGCACCCAGCTTTCCCATATCAGAGAGAGCATGGGAAAGCTGGGTGCTGTGGGTAGTGGGCCTTTTTCCCTCAGCATAAAAAAATTCCATCTCCTGCTTGTATTTTTGTCCCCCCTCATATCTAGTTCTCCAAATACAATATTGGCCCCCCACATAGCCTTCCATATAGTATAAAGGGTTCCACATAACCCTTCATATATTATAATGCATCCCATAGTCCTCCATGAACTGTAATGAATTTCCTAGAGTTCTCCATGTAGTTTAATTCACCCCATAGTTCTCCATATATTATACTGCACCACATAGTCCACAATGTGTTCTAATTCACCCCCATAGTCCATGTATAAGGTAGGCTACGTAGTCCGCCATATATTTTAATGTACCCCCCACAGTCCTATATGTATCATAACGCAACCACATTAAACTTTATATTTTCTTAAGAACCCCCAGAGGAGCAAGGGGCCGCAGAGGAGGGAGAGCCCCCAATGGAGGATGTGCCCCATGATGAGCCCGAGCCCCCGGTGGAGCTACAGCCACCAGAGGAGGAGGAGGAGCACCCACAGGAGCCACCGGCCGGATCGGCCCCTGGTAATTTTTTCATATAACATAAACTCCATATAAAGTGCAAAACAAAAAGCTGTTGAGTACTATAAAGTGTTTTTTGTTTTCATAGATGGAAGTCCAGGGTCCATTAGTCCGTCTATATCGGACGAGGGGGATAACCGTAAGTCATGAATCTCCTACTTTGTAATAATAAGCTGAAATAAAAATTATGATTTATAACTTTTACCATTCCCTCCATAGGCATACCCACTTTGGCTGACCTACTGTCCTCCCAAGCAAGCATCATCGCGTCCCAAAGACGAATGATGTCAGCCCAGAGGAGGCTGATGGCCAAAGTGGGGCGGCATGCGGCGATGCTGGCCCGTTATGTGGCTGCCCAAGGGGAGGGCAGCAGCAACTAACGGGGTTTTTTTTTTTTCTGTAAATATGTTCATGTGTGATAAAAAATTTGAAATTGATATCTGCTGTTTGGTATGTCTCATTGCATAAAGCAAGTTAACAGCTATCACCACTCACAAACTCACCACTCACAAACATCATATTACATGTAGGCATCTGTATAGATGCACCAATCCCATTATCCACGAGGGGGTGACTAGGCTTTACTGGTTGTTTGGTGTACATGAGTGTGGGGGTTGTGTGGTGGTATGCCAATGAGGGTGGAGTATGGTACAATCTCTGTAACTACCGTGTTTTGCCAGGGCATCACAACCATATGCTGAATTAAGTAAAGCAGGCAGCAAGATTGAACCAACATAAATTTATTATTACAATGAAAATAGAACAATCAATTAAAATTAATAACAAATAACAAAACAACAACAATAACAAAATTTAGTTGCCTTCTTCATATTGGTTGACATATTCTGGCCGGGTGGGAGATGACAGTTGGGTTAAAAATGAATCATTTGAATACATGGGATAATGTGGGGGGGGATACTGTGGGGGGGATACTGTGGGGGGTGGTCAAGCTGCAAACTTGGTGGATGCATCCTCTTTGGTGTACTTCGCAGGGGCTGGCGAGGAATCCATGTAGTAGAATGATGTGGCTGGTTCATCTTGCATATCGTGTCATTGTCATCAAGTTCTCCTCGGCCTGCCTTTCTTAGGACTTCAAACATTAGTCTCTCTGCTTGCTCCCTCTGTGTGGAATCCAATTTGCTGAGTCTGTCAGATGCAAATGTGGCAAAGCTATCGACTGGGGTGCTTTTTGGCTGTGATAGCAGTTGGGTTGCCAAAGAAAAAAATTCAGCGGATGTCACAGGGGTGGTGGCCTTCTTTTTGCGGAAATGTGTTCGCCGCATTTCACTAGAGGGTGTGGGTGCCTCATTATCCTCCACAATAGGCTCGGTAGACGTGGTGGGGTTCTCATTCAATTGGGGCCTCACCATATCTGCCTGAGGGTTCTGCGGGAACAGAAAAATAAATGTTAATTAAAAGTCATACATTAATAGTTATGAAATTTAATTTAAGTGTGACAAAATTGTATTGGAGTGTACTTATCTGAACTGGAAGGGATAACTTTTCAAAACAGCACAATAAATCACGGTAACAAGAAGTTACTATTTTGTATTCCTCAATGGCATGTACATAAAAAGTTTGAATGCTATGTAACGTGAAGCAAATAAGGTACTTACATCTACAACAGCGGAGGTGTTGTCATCGATCGGGATGTCATCGATTGGGATGTCTGCTTCCAGGTCTTGGTTTGTTTGGTAGGAGCTTTCCATCCTTCGTGGTAGCTCCTGGTCCCTTGTGAATTTGTGGCGCCCCTGACCTGGTCAGGCACCACTGAGTACTGCACCCATGCTGGGGACAGTACAAAACAGGTAATCCAGAAGGCTGACCGAGGTGTGACTACACAGGCGCATAGTGATCAGGTCTCACACATGTACCTTTGGGAGGACCCCTGGGGATCCCAGGAGGGGGCGAAGCCGGTGCGAAGCCTCCATCTCCACTCAAGGGGTGTGGTAGAGAGCCTGGTTGCTAGGTGACGTAGGCAAGAACAGGAGAGGAGGGAACAGTGAGTCAGTTTAGTGTGCAGCTCAGGGAAAGCAGACGTGAGGAGCAGACCCTGGAGCTGTTGCAGTCTAACAGCGTCCGCGCAGTGACTACCGACGGGGGAGAACGGTCACCTAGTAGTGCTACCCGAAATCCACACACAGCTAAAGAGAGAGCAACGGAGTGGGAAGTAAGGAGACTGCCAGGGAGTTACCAGGCCCAAACGGGTAGCAGGTCTCAGTGCAGGGATAGATTCACCTTTCCTTTGCCAAACCTGCTTGAGGGGGCACTTCACACCCCCAAGACCACACTACAGAGTCCGCAGCCACGTAGCCACAGTTAGGGCCCATAGTTCACAGGAGGCAAGCTGCCGGAGTGTCCTGGTCCAGGCTACAAGCAAACGGGCCAAAACGAAGGGGAGAGAGGCACCAGCAACTTCCCTGGGTGACCCCCATAGGGACTAAAAGTCGGGGTTACCCCAAAACGTAAAGGGCTAAGGAAGGCGAGTCGGTAGCCACCCTCATCAGTCAGCCTGAAGGACACCTGGTTCCAGCCTGGTTCATCCCAGCTACGCCCGGGTTACTCACCCTGCCATCTTCAGTGAGTAAAACCCCTGAAAGACATTCTGCTTGTGTTGAGTTATTCTGCGCCTTGTGGTTCTACACACCTACACAGGGCCCTGGGGCTTGCCTCACTCTCAGGAGGCTATTACAACTGACTGCACCCACCATCAGCCCCAGGCATCCCTTAATCTGCAGTGGCGGTCTCCACTGACCGCAATTCTGAGAGTGGCGTCACGATGTTTCTGATGGGGAAACATTCAGCAGACAAGCAAGGGACCTGAGACAACGATTCCTGGACAGAGGGTACCCAGGTGGAATCTTGAAAAAGGCATACGGAGAAGTAATAAACAAGAACAGAACACAACTTCTAAACCCAATTAAGAGTCCTAACATCAATGAAAACGAGCCTTTCAGATTCATTACCACCTTTGATAATGGAGCCCAACAAGTAAGGGAGATTTTGCAAAAATACTGGGGTGTGTTGCATATGGACAGTGATCTTAAAGGAGGCCTCTGTGAACAACCGAGTATAACATACAGGAGGGGGCGCTCCTTAAAGGATCGTCTAGTCCATAGCCACTTTCAGGCACCTACTAATGAAACCTGGCTGAAGTCTAACATCAGAGGTTGCTTTAAATGTGGCAATTGCATTGCTTGCCCTTTCATCACTAAAAGCAAGACCTTTGCCAGCCATGTCACAGGGAAAGAGTATGACATTAGAGAATTCATAAACTGTAAGACTGAAGGCGTAATTTACAAAATGACTTGCGCTTGTAGCAAAGAATACATCGGCAAAACAAAGCGTGAATTACGTCGCAGAATTGGCGATCATTTGGGAGATGTCCTACACAAAAGGGACACCCCAATCGCCAGACATATCAACGCCTTTCACGGCGGGGACACAAAGGCCATGAGTTTCCAGGGCATTGATATAGTGAGAAAACCACTCAGAGGCGGCCCTTGGGATCAGAAAATCCTACAGAAAGAATCCAAGTGGATCTTTATCCTAGATACAATAGCACCAAAAGGCCTAAATGAACAGCTCAGTTATAGCTGCTTTCTCTGACTTTCTTGGCTCTGAACATCTTTCTCTTTCTCTCTCTCCCTTCAACCTATCATTTATAATGCACAGATCTGTGTTAATGGTACTCGAAAGAACCTGTTATGGTCTTTACTGGCCAAGAAACCTCATGTGAGCTAACTGATGAACCTTCAGTGAGCTCACTTCATTTGTCTTTAAATACATAATGTGATCAAACAAAGGGTTAATCCCTCTAGTTATGGTGTAAATTAATTTAATGGAACGTATTCTATATAATCTATACCGCCAAAATTATCACATTTATCTGTTCTATTGATACTTATATCCTAGTTAAGCCTTGGGACTTGGTACGTCATGGGACTATCTGGCATATCCAATTAACCATTACAACGTCTGTCTAATTTTGGTTATGTTTAATATCAATTTGATTATATTTAGGCATGACTTATCCTATAGCATCTTGGGGGTTAAAATCTGTGCTGATTGCGCAGCAGCATGTTTGCCTGCTTCTGTTTGTTTAGTCGGCACCAGTTCCCCTCATATGCTAAGACTAAGCATCTTAGGGGTTAAAATCTATGCCGATCGATCGCACAGCAGCATGTCTGGCTGTATCTGTTTGTTTAATCAGCACCATTTCCCCTCATACACTAAGATGCTCGATGACGTGATCTTGGAGGTGGGGCAGTGTGTTCAGCACTGCCCCACACTGTGCACGTCACAGCCACCATCGCCTGGAGCATTCTGGGTTTGATGATGCTCCCAGCTGGGCGGGACTAGATGCCCACACCCAGCACGATCCTATACTGGATGCTGTATGCTGTGCTTTTTGTCTAAATCGGCTCCAGTCCACTCCATGTAGCATGGCATTGTGGGATTGATGACGTGGGTTTGGGGGCAGGGCGGTGCTGTGATTCAGCACTGTCCTGCACTATGCATGTCAGTCAGTGTGGTGTGTAGCATTCTGGGATTGATGACATGCCCAGGTGGGCGGGACAAGATGGCTGCGCCCAGCACTGCCCCACGCTGTGTGATGTTTTGCTACCTATAGTTACCTGTTACAACAGGCAGGTGAGTTTAAACACTCGTTTTGATGTATTATTGGTTGGTTTTTTTGATTGTCTGATTGGAGCAACAATTAATGGTCTATTTAATAGTGGACACTTGCAGTGGCAGCTTACCCTAGAGTCTGACCACTTGTATGTTGGGGTCGCTATACCTGCATCTTGAGCCCTTCACCTACAGTATCTCCCCTGATGAATCCTGGCGGAGGAAACGCGTCGGGAGGTTCCATGGTGATGAATCTTTAGGGCTAATTTAATCAGGGTCAGTTTGGGACGGTCCTTGTAAGGGCTGGAGCTAATGGGGCTTGAGGGTTCAGCTAGTTCCTGCCAGGGAGAGAGCTCCTGCCCGGCCATGGACAGCCACCCGATTCATCTATCCTGATGACCCCCTTCTAACTACTGACCTGCACCTACAACTGGGTGAGACCATTCCATTTCTCTATTTATAATTGCATGATGTATAAATGAGCCGGTCATTATAAGCAAGAGGCAATAATTATACCTATATGTTTACTGCCGTGATTATACTCTGAATTAAATCCAAGAAACACCACTGTGATCTTGGATGGATTTTTGTTAGATTTCTGTTAGGTTATGGTTGGTAATTGGTGTTTACATGTATGAAAAGCTTGTTTTTTTGGGGGATTTAGTAACCCCATACTGTATATTACATTGGTGAGTCCTATTGGGGGGCTTGGTTCCCACTGGAATATATCCTCCCATGACCCTAACCTGACTAATAGGATTATAGGTTGTTGCCCCATTTATCCGGCTCATAGTAGTCATCAATTCACAGTGTCTATGAATCTTGGACACTGATTTGGCGTCGAAGCCCCTCAATGTCCATCTGGTGATTATGGTCTATCATTGACGGACACCACCGGGGGGGCTCCAACGCTATCTTTGTTGGTCCTCTTGGACATGAGTATTGTTTCATTTTTTTGCACAAAAAATTAATTTATAAATTGCAGCACTACGCAATTTTTCTAATAATTCTAATAAAAGTTATGTATTATTCCCTTTCTCACTGCTGATACTTATCTTAATTTTGAGAGGTAATTTGGGAACGGCTTCTCATCACCTGTTTCTATACTGCTGGTATTTGTTAATTTTTTGGAAGGTATGGCCGGTTTTTTATCAACAGGTATAAATACCGAGTTATGGTTGGAGGAAGCTAAGGAGGTATTTTCGGAACAAGCATTTAGCCAGAGGAAATATACACCGTCATTTAATACGGCCTTCAAAGAATTAACTCAGACCTACCAGGATCAGACCACCTCTTGGTGGGAAACACAGAGCCTTGAGAATTATTTGAAGGCCGGCATAGTCCCTAGGGGACTCAGGATCACGCTCACTCCAGGCCCTAGACATAGAAACTCTGAATTCATCACCAAATGGGAAAATGAAGCAACAGCATGCTCCCTAAAATTTATGCAGCTGTTGTTAGATCAAGAGAAACAGACACTAGCCTCTCTTAATGATAAATTGAAAGAACAAATCGAAATAACAAAAAAATTCTCTAATGAACCTGACTTTGTAACCAAAGAAACCAAATTACGTGATACCATCGATAGATTCCAATATAAATTAAAGGAGAGGAAACACAAACAATTCATACGTGACTTACAAGACTTTAAAAATAACAAAGTCTATTCTCAACTAGGCAGACACATCCCGGAAACGGAGATTGAACCCTCCTCTACAGACACAGAGCAATCTGACACTGAAGGAGGAAACCGCAACACTAGAGGGCAAGGACGGGGTAGAGGGCGTTATTACGGAGGCAATAGGCCCAACACACGACAGTATCAGCAAACTAACCCCTCCCCCTCTTTTTTAGATCACGGGTACTACCTGAGAAACAGAGGCAACACAACGAGGGGTCGCAATTGAAACAGGGGACTCAAGTTATCAACTTGTCTTCCCGAGTACTTACCTCTAAAGAATTGTCCATTCTTGAAAAAGGCCTGTCCTTCGTGCCTAGCTCCAATTTTGATCTCTTTGGATCTATTAAGGATCTAAATTTATTTGTGCGTAAATTGAGGTGGCATAAGCATTTTGCAGCACAGGAGAAACGTAAATGTAATGAATTGGGTATCCCAGTTGAGTTATTATCAGGGGTAGAGTTACTTGCGAGTTTGGATGAACCTGACCCCAATACCCTTGGGAAAGGCCCATTTAGTAAAGTACGTGCTAAGAGCAAAAAGATGCCCCCAATTTCTATGGAAACATCAGCTATCGATGTTTTTCTTGAGCTAGTCTCGAGGGACATGAAGCATCTAGCCCAGACAAAATCATTTACCCGTTTCAATTGCGACAAAATGGAAATGCAAGCCCTACAAAATTTAGAAAAAGATCACAAAATCGTAATAAAACCCTCAGATAAAGGAGGTAATACGGTGATCCTAAATGCGGAACAATACAAGGAGATGTGCCTACAAATCCTTAAGGATAAAAATACGTATGAAATTCTGAGATCTAACCCCACCATACATTATCTTGATGAATTAAGAGATATTCTAAATAATGGCCTTGCAGAAGGTGTAATCACCAAAACTGAGTTTGATTTCTTGATGCCAGACAACCCAGTGGTGGCGACTTTTTACAGCCTGCCAAAGGTGCATAAGGGTCTCAATCCACTAAAAGGTAGACCCATTGTGTCTGGTGTCAACAACATCAGCCAGAACAGTGGGCTCTACCTGGATGAGATCCTTGCTCCATTTGTGTCAGCGTTACCATCACACGTGAGGGATACCTCAGATCTATTACTAAAACTTGATGGTCTTTCCGTAGATCCCAAAACCTTACTGGCCAGCATTGACGTGGAGGCTCTGTACTCCTCCATCCCTCATGCAAGAGGGATGGAGGCAGTAGACAGCTTCCTAGGCACAAGAGGGCTGCAGTTCCAGCAGCATAACCAGTTTATCAGACAACTCTTGAATTATTGTCTTACTCGCAATTTCTTCCTATTTGACCACAAATTTTTCCACCAACTCAGGGGCGTGGCAATGGGGTGCCCTTGTGCCCCCACGTACGCAAACATCTACCTGGGTTGGTGGGAAGAAACAGTAGTATTTGATACATCGAAGGCCCATGGGAACTATCTGTCTAAGGTGGAATTATGGCTCCGTTATGTGGATGACATATTCATCCTATGGTCAGGAACACAAGAGGAGTTTCGGTCCTTTGTCAGTCTGCTGAATATTAATAACCTGGGTTTGGCTTTTACGTCTGAAATTAAGGAGACAGAAATTGCATTTCTAGACGTCTTAATTAAAAAAAGCGTAACAGGGGATATCTGTACGGATATGTACCGTAAACCGACAGCCTCCAATTCCCTCTTACGCTGGGAAAGCAGCCACCCAGTAGCTTTGAAGCGAGCGATACCAAAAGGACAATACCTGCGGGCTCGCAGAAACTGTTCTGATGGGGAAACATTCAGCAGACAAGCAAGGGACCTGAGACAACGATTCCTGGACAGAGGGTACCCAGGTGGAATCTTGAAAAAGGCATACGGAGAAGTAATAAACAAGAACAGAACACAACTTCTAAACCCAATTAAGAGTCCTAACATCAATGAAAACGAGCCTTTCAGATTCATTACCACCTTTGATAATGGAGCCCAACAAGTAAGGGAGATTTTGCAAAAATACTGGGGTGTGTTGCATATGGACAGTGATCTTAAAGGAGGCCTCTGTGAACAACCGAGTATAACATACAGGAGGGGGCGCTCCTTAAAGGATCGTCTAGTCCATAGCCACTTTCAGGCACCTACTAATGAAACCTGGCTGAAGTCTAACATCAGAGGTTGCTTTAAATGTGGCAATTGCATTGCTTGCCCTTTCATCACTAAAAGCAAGACCTTTGCCAGCCATGTCACAGGGAAAGAGTATGACATTAGAGAATTCATAAACTGTAAGACTGAAGGCGTAATTTACAAAATGACTTGCGCTTGTAGCAAAGAATACATCGGCAAAACAAAGCGTGAATTACGTCGCAGAATTGGCGATCATTTGGGAGATGTCCTACACAAAAGGGACACCCCAATCGCCAGACATATCAACGCCTTTCACGGCGGGGACACAAAGGCCATGAGTTTCCAGGGCATTGATATAGTGAGAAAACCACTCAGAGGCGGCCCTTGGGATCAGAAAATCCTACAGAAAGAATCCAAGTGGATCTTTATCCTAGATACAATAGCACCAAAAGGCCTAAATGAACAGCTCAGTTATAGCTGCTTTCTCTGACTTTCTTGGCTCTGAACATCTTTCTCTTTCTCTCTCTCCCTTCAACCTATCATTTATAATGCACAGATCTGTGTTAATGGTACTCGAAAGAACCTGTTATGGTCTTTACTGGCCAAGAAACCTCATGTGAGCTAACTGATGAACCTTCAGTGAGCTCACTTCATTTGTCTTTAAATACATAATGTGATCAAACAAAGGGTTAATCCCTCTAGTTATGGTGTAAATTAATTTAATGGAACGTATTCTATATAATCTATACCGCCAAAATTATCACATTTATCTGTTCTATTGATACTTATATCCTAGTTAAGCCTTGGGACTTGGTACGTCATGGGACTATCTGGCATATCCAATTAACCATTACAACGTCTGTCTAATTTTGGTTATGTTTAATATCAATTTGATTATATTTAGGCATGACTTATCCTATAGCATCTTGGGGGTTAAAATCTGTGCTGATTGCGCAGCAGCATGTTTGCCTGCTTCTGTTTGTTTAGTCGGCACCAGTTCCCCTCATATGCTAAGACTAAGCATCTTAGGGGTTAAAATCTATGCCGATCGATCGCACAGCAGCATGTCTGGCTGTATCTGTTTGTTTAATCAGCACCATTTCCCCTCATACACTAAGATGCTCGATGACGTGATCTTGGAGGTGGGGCAGTGTGTTCAGCACTGCCCCACACTGTGCACGTCACAGCCACCATCGCCTGGAGCATTCTGGGTTTGATGATGCTCCCAGCTGGGCGGGACTAGATGCCCACACCCAGCACGATCCTATACTGGATGCTGTATGCTGTGCTTTTTGTCTAAATCGGCTCCAGTCCACTCCATGTAGCATGGCATTGTGGGATTGATGACGTGGGTTTGGGGGCAGGGCGGTGCTGTGATTCAGCACTGTCCTGCACTATGCATGTCAGTCAGTGTGGTGTGTAGCATTCTGGGATTGATGACATGCCCAGGTGGGCGGGACAAGATGGCTGCGCCCAGCACTGCCCCACGCTGTGTGATGTTTTGCTACCTATAGTTACCTGTTACAACAGGCAGGTGAGTTTAAACACTCGTTTTGATGTATTATTGGTTGGTTTTTTTGATTGTCTGATTGGAGCAACAATTAATGGTCTATTTAATAGTGGACACTTGCAGTGGCAGCTTACCCTAGAGTCTGACCACTTGTATGTTGGGGTCGCTATACCTGCATCTTGAGCCCTTCACCTACAGTATCTCCCCTGATGAATCCTGGCGGAGGAAACGCGTCGGGAGGTTCCATGGTGATGAATCTTTAGGGCTAATTTAATCAGGGTCAGTTTGGGACGGTCCTTGTAAGGGCTGGAGCTAATGGGGCTTGAGGGTTCAGCTAGTTCCTGCCAGGGAGAGAGCTCCTGCCCGGCCATGGACAGCCACCCGATTCATCTATCCTGATGACCCCCTTCTAACTACTGACCTGCACCTACAACTGGGTGAGACCATTCCATTTCTCTATTTATAATTGCATGATGTATAAATGAGCCGGTCATTATAAGCAAGAGGCAATAATTATACCTATATGTTTACTGCCGTGATTATACTCTGAATTAAATCCAAGAAACACCACTGTGATCTTGGATGGATTTTTGTTAGATTTCTGTTAGGTTATGGTTGGTAATTGGTGTTTACATGTATGAAAAGCTTGTTTTTTTGGGGGATTTAGTAACCCCATACTGTATATTACATTGGTGAGTCCTATTGGGGGGCTTGGTTCCCACTGGAATATATCCTCCCATGACCCTAACCTGACTAATAGGATTATAGGTTGTTGCCCCATTTATCCGGCTCATAGTAGTCATCAATTCACAGTGTCTATGAATCTTGGACACTGATTTGGCGTCGAAGCCCCTCAATGTCCATCTGGTGATTATGGTCTATCATTGACGGACACCACCGGGGGGGCTCCAACGCTATCTTTGTTGGTCCTCTTGGACATGAGTATTGTTTCATTTTTTTGCACAAAAAATTAATTTATAAATTGCAGCACTACGCAATTTTTCTAATAATTCTAATAAAAGTTATGTATTATTCCCTTTCTCACTGCTGATACTTATCTTAATTTTGAGAGGTAATTTGGGAACGGCTTCTCATCACCTGTTTCTATACTGCTGGTATTTGTTACACGACAATCCTAAATAGAAGATCTCCTACCTGTGACAAGATCCAGCTGCGTGGAGTCCCTGAAGGTAATGCACCGACACAACACTGGAGGGGCTTCACAAATTCAAGGAGATTGAAATACCACAAGGGTGAAACATACACCTGGTCAGTGCCGGCCCCTGACTTTTTGGATTTCTCCACCTTATTAGCTTCCTTCTTGTATACAGTCCTCAAGCCTTGTATCTTCTTTTTTACTAGTTTGGCATCCACCGCCTCGCCTCCACTGTGTTTTTTAAAAAGCTCCACCAGTTGGGCATAGGCGGCTTGTTTTTTTATTCTGTCAGAATATTCTGCCGATTTGATTCTCCACAAGCAGGGCAGTGATTTATACAAATCCAGCAGCTCACGCACAAAGTCTTCTTTGTTATAATAAGCCATCTGAAATAAAGAATGAAAAATTTATATGTAAACATAAAAGAAGTTGCAATAAACCGATCACGTTTTTGGGTTATGGTGTGGCAGAGACTAAAATGGCCGCCCCTATGTGTGCCAGAAAACACAAAATGGCGGCTGTAGCTGAGAGACAAAAGAGCCAGCGATGCTAGGATAGGACACATTACAAACAGCACTATGGAGAGACCCCTCTTTAAAAGGCATTATACACACACAGATAAAAGCCAGCAACTTTTTTAACTCACATAATAAATATTAACATATATCTAACAGCAATCAACTCACATAATAAATATTAACATATATCTAACAGCAAGAACATTAATCAAAATAAGCCCCCCCCCCCCCAAAAAAACAAAAAAAACCCTACCTTTTCAAAGAAGTGTATATCAATGTAGAATCCAAGCGGAATCGCAAATACGATCTCACCGACACTCGAGAGCACTGCAGGGATACTCCAGGTGCAGCTGCAGCTTCGATCCGAAAAACACACCAACAAAGCGACCGGGTACAATGGACGAAGGAATCAGGGTGGAGACGCAGGTTCTATCTCAAAGCAAAGCGCAAAAGAAGTGACAAAGGGTGGCGCGATCCAAAATTTAACCGCTAGATACGCCCCCTGCATGCCCAATCAGAATGCAGTATTGGCGGAGGGTGTGGAAAAGGCGACGCCCGCCCGGCCGCCCAATCAGAACGCAGTATTGGCCGCCAATGAAAGCGGAGGGGGGTATGGAAAAGGCGACGCAAATGCACGCCTACGTGACTCACTGCATTTTACTACGCCCCTAATGGGATTGGAATCGTTAACATAGTTGCTGTGTGACAGGGTCCCAGCGATTTGAAAGATCGTTATACGGGACGCATGCTCGTTCATAAACTCGTTATCTGTGACACCCAACATGCGATTTCAACAACGACTCATAAACGATCCAGAAAGTGTGACGTAGTTGCGATCTCGTTCACAATCTCGTTATGTGTGACTGGACCTTAAGTCATCTTATGCTAATCTAGGGATTACCTATTGTACAATTCAAGCTGCAGTATCTTTGTACTTTGTGCATATCATTGTCATCCAGGCTGTGGGTGGTTGTCTATTTAAATCTAATGGGTCATTGTACTGATGTATGCTGATAAATTGTGCATACTTATTATATGTGGGCACCTATTGGACTTTGCTGCTACACTAGTATGGATAATTATATATATATTGACTATATTGATTATATTAATTAGTATTTATACCCCATATTGGTGATTGCAGTAGTCCTCTATATGCCTAAGTAATGTCTGTCCACTGCCTGGGTTATGATATAAATATTTGACTTTATATTTACAGCGACTGCAGGAAATTGTCCCCGAATTGAAGATATAATTGTAGCTGCCATCTTTAAATAATGTATTAGTGTCCCTATGCTTCACACATATACATATATGCAATTTTGTATATATATATATATATATATATATATATTTTTTTTTTCATTGCTTGACATGTGCGATACCCAGCAGGATATGATTATTGTTCATCACTCCACTGATTTTTAGTGTGTGTATTCACCTACTGCTCTATATGAAATTATTCATTAAAAATAAAAAATATTAATATAATAAATACTGTTTTGCATGGAAATTGAACCTTGTTCGCCTTTTCCTTTTTCTTTTTCTTTCTGTCCAAGCGAATGTTCAAAAAAGATTTTTTCTATCCGTGAGTATCGTAATGAAATATGTATTAATATGAGTTTTTCACATTTTTCTTTACAGACAGACTTGAGTAGCCCAGAGGCTGGCCCATCGAATCCTCAGCCTGCTCCTCCTTCCTCACAACATCAGTATTCTATGGAAACCTATGACACCAAAGCAGGTTACTCTGGGGAACTGTTTACAGGACTTTTTTAACTTTCTTGCCTCTCACCGCACAACACCACCAACGTAGGTGAGGCCGTGGTGTGCAGTGATGCACAGATCCTTGAGCACCCAAGGCTAGAAGAAAGCCATGTTGTTGTCCGTGACATGCTGGGCAATCAGGTGGAAGTGTTGGAGGATGATGAGACACAGTTGCCCTCAGGTCAGCCTGAAACCTCCATTCCCGAAGATATTGACCTTCAGGAATTTGAAGACGACCAGGTCGATGATGAGGTGACTGATCCAAAATGGATGGGTGACATGGATTGCGAGAGCAGCAGTGCAGAGGAGCACGTGCCTATAGTCCGCACAAAGACTGTAAGACATAGGGTTTCGACCACTGCCAGAGGTCAATCAACTGTGCACATGACACCACCACCTGTGGCATCTCAGAGTGCAAGGGTCCGTGCACCACCTCAGCCATCTCAGAGTCCAAGGGTCCGTGGTGTGATTGTGTGGGAGTTTTTTTCCAAGAGTCCTTTGGACCAAACTGTTGCCATTTGTCAACTATGTCAGACCAAGCTTAGCAGAGGCAGAAATGCTTCCAGCTTGGGCACCTCCAGCATGAGAAACCATATGTTAGCCAAGCACACCACTAGGTGGTTGACAGCTCTATGTGAAAAACACGATTTCCAGGCTCAAAACGCTGCCACTTCCCCTGGGCTGCCTGCTTCCCAAACTGGTGTGCAAGAAGGTGGTGCTGATGTCTCCTTCTCCCAACCTGATGTTGGCCAAGCTCAATCATCACCAACATCAGCTTCGATGTCCCAGCGTTCCGTTCAGTTGTCCTTACCACAGACCTTCGAAAAAAAGCGAAAATACCCCGTTACGCACCCAAGGGCAGAAACCATAACTGCACACATTGTGTGACGCCCTGGCCAGCAAGGTAGTCACAGAAAGGGCCCTGCATTACACCGTTCCCTAACAAGGTGACAGCAGCCAAACATATAAAACCCTAGTCACCCCCCTCAGTGCTTGACGGTCACACCAGGCGGTTGGAAGACGCCCACCGAGGAGTCTCAGACAGCCTGGGGTGGGAAAGTTTAGTCTAGTCATGAAGTTCAAGTCTAGAGGTCAAGAGGAAAGGTGTGTGGGCTGGAGATGTGTGCAGCTCCAGCAAAAGAAAGACCCAAACTGAACCGGTGCCAGGGTAGGAGCCCTGGTACTGCTGGCTAGGAGGCAGACGGAGGCCTCTGTCTGCTGGAGCCGGGAAGACGGCTCGCTGGAACCGTGCTAGGACTAGAGGTCCTGTCCCACCTAAAGTCCCAACTGAAGGCAACAGCCCAACGAGAGGGATAGAAAGCCACAGCCACGGCACAGAGATCCCACTGGCCAGCATCTGCGGGCAAAGGGCTCCTCAGGCAACCAAAAGCCGGGAGCGGACTCCTGAAGTTGCAAGCGCAGGTAGTCCATCACCACAAACAGGTGCGGGAGAAAGACAGAGACCACCAACCAGGTGGGGGACCAGACAGCAGCCGGCGGCGGGCACCGACCACCATCACCTTGGTTTACCAGAGACTCGTGTGTTTACTAATCATGAGTACATCAGTGACCTCCGGCCGCCCATCTCCCTGCACCGCCAAACACCCTCAACGGGTCCCGGGGCCACCATCCCTGCCCACGGAGGGGTTAACAACTTGCTCCGCAACATTTTCCCCCGGGCGCCCCATAACTGCAGCGGTGGTGTCTACCTTCCCGTGGGTGGCATCACAAACTTAACACGGCTCCGGCCGTACACCTACATCCCCAAAACGCAAACCCCTTTTTGATCGACATGACCGCAGGTCCCCCGAGTCTGGAGACCTTCGAGCCACCCACTGAAGGTCCGGATCCAAGCGGCTCGGCTGCCACTCACAGGGCGGTAAAATTGCACAATTGATAGCCCTTGAGATGTTGCCGTATCGGCTTGTGGGAACAGAGGCTTTCTGCGACCTTTTGGCGGTGTTAGAACATCGGTACCCTGTGCCTCGCCGACACTATTTTTCTCGTTGTGCCGTCCCCGCGCTCCACATTCACGTGTCTGTAAACATCAAACGGGCTCTCACCGACGCCATAACAGGGAAGGTCCACTTAACCACAGACTCATTGACAAGCGAAGTGGACAGGGATCTCACTGACGGCACACTGGGTGAACCTGGTGGCAGCTGGTACAGAGTCTGAGCCGGCAACATCCCATATAGTTTCCACACCCAAAATAGCGGGGCCCACTTTAATCACTGTTTCAGCAGCCTCCTACACAGCAACAAATCCCTCCTCCTCCTACTCTTCATCTGGCTCCTGTGCATCCTCCTCAACATCCGCCGGTGTCCAACCGTCGACATTATTCCCCAGCTGGGATCTCTGCAGCATTGCCTCAGCTAAGCGGCAACACGCTCTACTGAAGCTCATCTGCATCGGTGACATATTGCACACGGCACCTGAGCTTTTGAAAGCAATAGCTGAGCAGACAGATGAGTGGCTTGAGCCGTTTGACCTCCGTCCAGGGATGGTAGTCTGCGATAATGATCGTAATCTGGTGGCGGCTTTAAAGCTTGGAAAGCAGGTACACGTTCCTTATATGGTCCATATTGTAAATTTAGTAGTTCAGCACTTTCTGAAGAAATACCCTGGGATACCAGACCTACTTATCAAGGTATGATGTATTAGTGCACATTTCTGCAAGTCATCTCCCTCTTTTGCTGGCCTGGCAGTGCTGTAGCAGCGCTTACACTTGCCTCTTCACAGACTTGACATCTCTATGAGGGATACTTCTGTCTTCATAAATTATACCCACTTAATTACTATATCTATAAATAATGACAAGACAACTTCCATTGGACGAATGGCCACAGCTTTATTTAACAAGTATATATATATATCTTTCCCGCGGCTCAACATGCCGCCCCTTCCATAACTGATATATATATATATACATTCCAAACACCACAAACCAAACACCGATAGGTCCGTCCCAGAAGCAACCAATTCTTCCTATCCCCTGGCCGTATCCTAAAACCAGCCAAGGGACCACCTCGGCCGTGACCAAAACCGACCCGAGGTGTGAGAGGTATTAACGTTCCATCGTTAAATACCCCTCCCCCGAACCTGCAGGACCTACGCCCACAAGTTCCCAATTTCTTACGAAGCCACTACCCCTGAGTGACTTCGTACCACCAACCGAGTATCGGTACTCCCAGCCTCTGACACCGGACCTATCCCCCCGCTGTGACAAACAAATCTTCCCTTTCTTATCTTTTTATTTATTTAGTTTCATTTATTTATTTTTCCTTTTTTTTTTTTTTTTTAAATATATATATATATATATATATATCTATATATATATAATTATTATCACTTTTTCTTTTTCTTTTCTTCTTCTTTTTTTTTTTTTTTTTACAATTAATTAGGGCGGGTGGGTGGGCCACGCTGATCTTCCTGCAGCAAGAGGAGGTAACCACTGCCTCACCCCACCTATATACCCCCCTGATCAGCCAGCCTCCTACCCTATCCCCCCAATCACAACTGCCTCCTTTCCACCAATCCCATAACCCCATAGAATGCACACTTTTGCATTCCAAACATTAACCCCTTCAGACCCTAGCCCCTTCCAGATTGTCATGGGCTTATTCGCCCTTATAGGGCTCACTTGCCCTCTAATATGTGACCTCACTAAGTGATGGAATTCAACCTATCATATGTTGGTTAGGATCCATGAGCAGCAGAGGGCAGTATCCCAATTCCAGCTGGAACATGCCCATCAGACGCAGCTGCCAGACATAAGTACTGCCGAGTGGGTGTGGATTGCAGACATTTGTCAGGTCTAGGAGAATTTTGATTAATGTACCAACATTGTGAGCAGTGAAGATGCTGTTATGAGCATTACCATTCCACTGATTTGTTTATTGAAATGCTCTCTGGATGGTCTGACAGACCAAAGTTTTCATGCACCCGAGTTGTCTGTGGATCCAGACTTCACAAAGGTTGCTAGTAATCTGCACAATCCCGGCCAACAAGCTCAGGCCCCCTTTGCTCAGCATCATGAGGATGAGGAGGATGTTGAAGTACAGGAATGCTTTGAAGTTAGTAACCAAGGGATTGCCAAGCCAAGCTTCAGGGCTGTCCAGCATGGATTGCCTGAGGAGGAGCAGGAGGAGGAAAGAGAGTGTTGAGGAGGAGAGGAGGTTTAGGGAGACAGAATGTGTTCTTAGCAGTGACACACAAAGGTTTCCAGTTTGGAGTCTAGGACACATGGCACAGTTCATGTCACACTGCCTTTTTCATGACTGTCGGCTAGTCCACATTTTGACAGACAACAAATACTGGTTATGTACCTTCCTTGACGCTACAAAGACAAACTTGCTTTGCTACTTGGGGAGGCAAATAAGGATTGTACTACAGAACGTTTCAAGATGGTTGTAGTGGAGCAGTTGATGAAACGATTACCCTCAGATCATGCTGGCATCAGAGGTAGTGTGTCATCTCACGCAACACGATTACAAGAGAGGGCTACGCATTATAGGAGCAACACAGGCTGGTGACTAATAAGCCAAAACTGGTCCATTTTCCACAAACCATCAACTGCGAATCAGATAACGGTTGGGGGAACGATGACAAGGAGGGAACAGTTATGTAAGATGGTGAGGGACTATGTAGGTGACCGTATTAGCGTGCTTTCAGAGTCTACTGTTCCATTTAACTATTGGGGTTCCATGCTCAACACTTGGCCAGACCTCGCATTATACGCTTTGGAAGTGCTAGCTTGCCCTGCTGCTAGTGTGTTGTCTGAGTGTGTTTTCAGCTCAGCGGGGTAAATAATAACAGATACTCCCAAACTGGTGTTCAAGAAGGTGGCGCTGATGCCTCCTTCTCCCAACCTGATGTTGACCAAACAGTTCCTCCCTCGTCGCGATGGTTACCCGATACACGTAGTTCGACTCTACAGGATGTGTATCGGTTACCATCGCAACAAGGGAGGAACTTCCTCTGTCAGACGCTACTTAAAGGCAGCACGCTGGCTAATCAGAGGCAAGCGGCTCCTGCCTTTGACGTCAGCGCTCTGGCAGCGGAAGTTCCAGCATCGGTCGCGATGGTTACCCGATACATATCCTGTAGCGGGAAACTACGTGTATTGGGTAACCATTGCAACGAGGGAGGAACTTCCTCTGTCAGACGCTACTGAAAGGCAGCACGTTGGCCAATTAGAGGCAAGTGGCTCCTGCCTTTGACGTCAGCGCACTGCTGGCAGCGGAAGCTCCGTGCCATCGCCCCAGGAGGCCAGCGATGGAACGGAAGGTAAGGTGAGCATAATATATGTGTGTGCGTTCATGTTTGTGCATGTTTGTATGTGTTTGTGTTTGCCTACTATTGTTTTCAATGGTGTTCGAAAGTGATAATCGAACGTTCGACAAACGAACTTGAACACTAGGGTGGTGGCTCATCTCTAGTTGGGAGCTGTTGGGAGTACCTTGTGATGCTTTGCTACATGGTGTCTAAACCATTACACTCTAGGGATCTGAATTTATTAAACTTCTTGGCATGTTATGCCCCCTTGCAAATCCTAACATTTTTAAAAAAAAAAAAAAAAAGCTGTTGGGAGTACCTTGTGATGGTTTTCTACATGGTGACTGAACCATTACACCCTAGGGGAACTGAATTTTTTATACTTCTTGGCATGTTATGTTACTTATCCTACCAATTTTTTAAAAAAAAGCTGTTGGAAGCTGTTGGGAGTACCTTGTGATGCTGTGCTACATGGTGTTTGAACCATTCCCCCCTGGGGATACTGAATGTATTAAACTTCTTGGCATGTTATGCCCTGTTGCAAATCCTAACAATTGTTTTTAAAAATAAGCTGTTGGGAGCTGTTCTGAGTACCTTATGATGCTGTGCTACATGGAGTTTGAACCATTTTCCCCTGGGGAAACTGAATTTTTTTAAATCCTCGGTGTTAGCTAGTGGAAAAAAGCCTGAGTTCCAGAGTGAAACAACTGCCATTTCCACGGTGCTGCATGCTTCACAAACTGCTGTCTAGGAAGCAGGCGATGATGCCTCCTGCTCCCAACCTGCTTGACGCATCTATAAGGGATAAGCAGGTTAACAGGTTCTACCCCCCCATACCATATTTACTTAAATAAAGACGATAACTACGACTTTATTGCAAGGAATGGCCACAGCTTTTATTTAACTGTATATATGTATACCAAACTCGTGGCTCAACATGCCACCCATTGTTAAACATAACCTTTATACATATATACCCTTATAACCAAAACCACCGATAGATCCATCCGAGAGGGAAACAACCATCATTCTTAACCCCCCGGCCGTAACCTCCAAACCGGCCCAGAGGACCACCTCGGCCGTGACCAACCGGCCCAAGGTGAGGGTTAATAACGTTCCATCGTTAATTACCCCCACCCAGAACCTGCAGGACCTCCGCCTGCAAGTTCCCATCCACTCCGAAGCCACTCCCCTTGAGCGACTTCGTACCAACAAACCGACTGTCGGTACTCCCAACCTCTCAGACGGACCTATCCCCCCGCTGTGACAACAAAACAAACACTTTTCTTTTTTTTTTTTTTTTTTCTTTTGTCAAAACCATCACCCCCTTTGTTGTTCTTTTTTTTTTTTTTTTTTTTTTTTTTTTTTTATATAATAAGGGCGGGCGGGTGGGCACAAAGTTCAAGCGGCGAAAGGGGAGGTAACACACTTTACATTCTCTTTATACCTCAAACTACGCCCCCACCCCTTCCTTGCTCTCCACCAATCCCCCCTCCAGTACCATCCACCAATCCCATGCCCCCATCTATCTCTCTCATCCCCAACCAAAACCTTTTAACTCCTTACTACCCTGCACCCTCCCGATCGTCATGGGCCTGCTCACCCCTATGGGGCTCACTGCCCTTCTTGACGCATCTATAAGGGATAAGCAGGTTAACAGGTTCTACCCCCCCATACCATATTTACTTAAATAAAGACGATAACTACGACTTTATTGCAAGGAATGGCCACAGCTTTTATTTAACTGTATATATGTATACCAAACTCGTGGCTCAACATGCCACCCATTGTTAAACATAACCTTTATACATATATACCCTTATAACCAAAACCACCGATAGATCCATCCGAGAGGGAAACAACCATCATTCTTAACCCCCCGGCCGTAACCTCCAAACCGGCCCAGAGGACCACCTCGGCCGTGACCAACCGGCCCAAGGTGAGGGGTAATAACGTTCCATCGTTAATTACCCCCACCCAGAACCTGCAGGACCTCCGCCTGCAAGTTCCCATCCACTCCGAAGCCACTCCCCTTGAGCGACTTCGTACCAACAAACCGACTGTCGGTACTCCCAACCTCTCAGACGGACCTATCCCCCCGCCACAGACCGGCCAAGTGACAACCTTACTTGGCCCGGGCCCCCCACACCCCAAGTGCTTGCTCCAGGCCATCCCTCAAACCCAGCATCCATAAATCCAGACCCACATCGGTCAGGTGAACCCCATCTCCCCTTAGGTACTGTTCCGTGGACTCCTCCAATTCTCTATGCCGCACCACCAAACCACCATTCCGTGCCACAAACCTGCCAATTGCCCGGTTCAGCTTACTCCGAGCCCTATTAATACGGTCCACCGACCTACCAAAACGCCACTGCGTCCGAGCTATGATGTCCGACCAAACGATCACAATGCCCGGGAACGCCCTCCACAAATGTAACAGGTCCAACTTTATGTCCCTTTTCAATTCCCTTGCCGACCTTACTCCCAAATCATTCCCACCCACGTGTAAAATTAACACATCCGGGTCACGATCCATACGGCTATAATAAGCCACCTCTGGGCGCACCCTACCCCAGGTCATGCCCCGAATTCCCAGCCACTTTACTCGGGCCTCCGTCACCGACACTCCAAGCTGCCGACCATCGTGACGCACATCCGCCCGCAACGCTCCCCAATACACGTAGGAGTGCCCGAGGATCCACACAAGGCATGGCCCTACAAAATATAAACACCACGAATAAAACAGCAACCGCCAAGAAAATTGTCACATACCAGCATCAAAACACAAAACAGGAATTCCCCACCCCCGAATCATCATTTGACCAAATGAGGCCTAATGTACAAGCGAAACCTGGAAGACTCCCACCTCCCAATCCGCCGGATACAATCCTCACTCAAACCCCACCTGGCGGCTTCCGTTGCCGCCCCAATCCGGAAGGAGTGAGACCCGTATTCACTTGGCTCCTCCCCCACCCGAGCTAAGGCCATCTTCAGCACCGCAATGAATTGGTAACGCGACAAGGCCAATCCGTCCGCATGCCGCAGGAAAACGCCAGGGTAACCTCCGCACACCTTTAAAAACTCCGAAACCTGTGCCACCGGGCACAGTTGGTGTCCCGGTAACGCAAACAACACCACTAAGCGCCCCCGCCCCCTCTGATCCGTCTTCGAAAAACGAAGCCGACATTCCACTCTATCCTCCCCCAGCATTACATCCTCCATCATCAAACCACCCATTGCTTGCTTAGTCGGGCTGACCAATTCACCAATGCGAAAGGCCCCAAAAAACGCCAATACAAAAGCTACCGAAAACAACCCCCTCTCAAAAGGAGACGAACACAATTCCCCCAAACATCCCACTAAACGCCCCAACAAAGGCAATGACACCGGCCGCCTTATGTCACGCGACTGGGCCCCTTTCCGAAAACCCTTCATTGCCTGCCGCACCAGAAAATCCTTAGTCGCATCCCGGACCCCTTGCATCTGAAACAGGAAGGCCAATGCCGCCAGCTTGCCACCCATCACCGAAACGGACCGACCTGCCGAAAAATCCCCACTAATTAACATCAGGACCCCCAACACTCGGTCTTTGTAACCCGACTCCACGAAGTCCCTTCTTTCCAACTCTGCCCATTCCTTCCACACCGCCTGATATCGGCACCAAGTAGCCTCAGACACCGATCTCCTAATCCCCTCAAAAGCTACACCGATGCCAGGTCCCACAGCCCGTCCGGGCAAGGTTCTCCATCCGCGTCCGCTCCCGGCACCAGCTTCCTGAACCTGCAAAACTGAAACCGTGATAGCGCGTCAGCCACCTCGTTTCGAATCACTGGCACGTGCCGAGCCACCACGCAAATGTTCAACTCCAAACAACGCAACACCAAGTGCCTTAAATACCCCACAACCGGCGGGGATCTTGCCAACAGCGCATTGGTGGAATGCACCACCGCCATGTTGTCACAATGCATGCAAACCCTTCTTCCGGAAAAAACGGGGCCCCATAACTCCACTGCTACAATTATGGGAAACAATTCCAGCAGCGCCAAATTCCTCACCAGACCTGCTTCCACCCAAAGCTTTGGCCATTTTCCAACACACCAGTGCGTCTGAAAAATTGCCCCAAAACCTGTCGCTCCAGCCGCATCAGTATACAACTCCAACTGGCTATTGGACAAAGCCTTGCTCATCCAAAGAGTCCGACCGTTGTACCGGTCCAAGAACTTCTCCCAAACCAACAAATCCCCCTTCATCACTTTTGTCACTCTGACAAAGTGATTTGGAGCTCTTACCCCCGCGGTTGCACTTGCTTAGCCTCCTATTAAATATCCGCCCCATCGGCATGATGCGACAAGCGAAATTCAATTTCCCGAGCACTGACTGCAAGTCCCGCAACCGCACCTTCTTGGCCTGATACAAAAACCGCACCGACGCCTTCAAATCCAGAAGCTTCCCCTCAGGCAATCGGCATTCCATTGCCAGTGTATCAATTTCAATACCTAAAAAACATAGAGCAGTCACCGGCCCTTCTGTTTTTTATTTTGCCAACGGAATACCCAGGCTCCGCGCAATCCGCTCTAACGTAAACAACAACAAGGAGCAAACCGAAGAGCCCGCCGGACCCACGCAAAAGAAGTCATCCAAATAGTGAATCACTGAATGGACCCCTGCCACGTCTTTGACTACCCATTCCACAAAGGTACTAAATGCCTCAAAATGTGCACACGAAATGGAACAGCCCATCGGCAGGCAGCGATCCACATAGTATTCCCCATCCCACATACACCCTAAGAGATGAAGACTCTCTGGATGCACCGGAAGTAAACGAAAAGCCGCTTCCACATCCGCCTTTGCCATTAGGGCCCCCCGCCCGGCAGCCCTTACCAGCTCCAATGCCTTATCAAAGGATACATAAGAAACCGCCGACAACTCTGGTGATATCCCATCATTCACCGACAATCCCGCCGGATAAGATAAATGATGGATGAGCCGAAATTTGTTCGGCTCCTTCTTAGGCACCACCCCAAGGGGGGAAATCCTTAAATTGGAGAATGGCGGGTCCTGGAATGGGCCCGCCATCCTCCCCAACTCCACCTCCTTCTGCAGCTTTTCCTTCACCACCGCTGGATGTTCTTTTGCGGACCTCAAATTCCCCGGGCGAAACACCGGCGCCTCAGATTCAAATGGAATCCGAAAACCTTCCGTAAAACCACGTGCCAACAATTCCGCCGCTCTAACATCCGGGTACCTATTTAGATAGGGAAGCATCGCCTCTACCCTCACTGGCGTCCTCCCTTTTTCCAGACCCCTCCCCCGCCTTTCCTTTTCCTTTCTTAAAGCACCTTGCCAGGGAGTGAGAACCTCCACATCCGGAACACTCATGTTTGAAACGACATGAGGCCCCGAACTTACACTGGCCCTCGTTATATTGCCAACAAGCCCCCTTTTTCTGTCCAGCTGGGGACCCGCCGCTCGCACCCGGGCTCCCGGCACCACCTCGAAAGGGCTGAGCCGGAGCCGTCATTAGCCGCATCCACAAAGAAATATCTTTGTGTCCCCACTGAACACCAGGCCGCAGAGCCTTCCGTTGCCTGAACTGCTCGTCATATCTTAACCACCCTAATCCTCCGTATACTCTATACGCCTCCCCTATCGCGTCCATATAACCAAATAGAGCGGAACAATGCTCCGGCTCCTTTTCCCCAATCACGCTAGCCAAGATCGCAAAGGCCTGCAGCCAATTGGTAAACGTCCTCGGGATCAACCTATACCTCCGTTTTTCCTCGTCCTCCTTCTCCTTTTTTGTATCACTGGGCTTCACCTTATCCAAATTAAACTTCTCCAGGGGAAGCAGGGAAAAAATTTCCACATACTCCCCTTTCCAAATCTTGTCCCTCACTTCCTTTTTTAAATGAACCCCGAACTGACCTTCAAAACACACATAAATTTCACTCCGCGCCCTATCATCCAACCGCACAACCTCATCCTCTTTCTCTTTTTCCGCCTCTTTACTCGCACCCACGTCAGCCGCCCCACCGGCCGCTTGTCCCGCATCTACCGCCGCGGTAGTGTCCCGCGCCGCAACCTCACGCACCGGCGCCTCTGTCTGCACCACCTCCGAGGGGGCCACCCACGCCCCCACCGGAGCCCCAGGCCCAATCCGACTACCCCGTTCCGCCGACAACCCCTGCAACACCCCCAAAAGCTGCCCCCAAAACTCCGGGCCCGGTAGACCAGATTGACCGACCGCACTCGCCCCTTGCGCAACACTTCCCGCGGAGGAACCCCCTCCCCCGCCCGCACTACCCACAGCATTAAACATTTCTGTCGCTCGCTCACCAGGCTGCCGTTGCACCGCCGTCGGCACAGCCGTGCCCCGATCATCCTGCTGTCGCTCCGTCCGACCTGTCGCTGTCATCGACTCTTCATCCCCTCCGGAGTCCGAACTGCCGCTGCCGGCCACAGGGGGGACCAGCGAGGGGACAGCCCGCACCTGGCGGCCGTCGACCCCCACGGTCACCGCACCCCGCTCCTCCGGACGCCTCCTGCTGGACCTCAGTCTCTTGGCACGACGTGGCGCCGTACCGCCGTCCATCCCTGCTGGCCTCCGGTATCCTTGCTGCGCCGCTGCTGCGTCCTCCCTGCTCATTGGGCTCCCTCCCTGCCGACTGCGGGATCGCCGTCCCGCCTCTGACAAACGCCGGGAACCCCCCCCAGCACGATCCTCGCCGGAGGGGACCGTAATCCGGGACCACACCATGCCCGCCGGGCCACCGCACTCTTCTCCCGCTCGTCTCTGCCCGCCGCCGCACTCAACCTCCACTACCCGTCCTGAGTCGCTCCCCTGCCGTCTGCAGGGAGTCTCCACCGCCAATCCGATACGCTGGGCTCCACCCCCGGCCCGCACATCACCGGGGGTTGCCGCTACTCCGCTCCGGGACCTTGCCCACCTCCGACCCGCGGGATCTCCGTCGAGGATTCCTCCCGGCAGCCGGCAGCTCCACTACAGCAGACGCGGGGCTCCCTCGTGCCGGAGGGTCCCCGAAGGGGCTCCTTGATCTCCTTCTCCCCCCTCCACTGGGGGAGTAGCGCACCTGCGGCCGTGACCGCCGAGCACGTAGAACAGGCCCGGGCGCAGGAGCAGCAGGAATCACCGCTCCAGCACCGCAAACCGCCGCCAGCTGATCCCGCAGTACGTCAGCACCCAGGACCTCAGCAGCCCCACGCACTAAATCCATTAAAGCGGCCAGGTCAGCCATCGCAGTGGGCTGCAGCACAGACGTCCTGGGGCACAAAGTTCAAGCGGCGAAAGTGGAGGTAACACACTTTACATTCTCTTTATACCTCAAACTACGCCCCCACCCCTTCCTTGCTCTCCACCAATCCCCCCTCCAGTACCATCCACCAATCCCATGCCCCCATCTATCTCTCTCATCCCCAACCAAAACCTTTTAACTCCTTATTACCCTGCACCCTCCCGATCGTCATGGGCCTGCTCACCCCTATGGGGCTCACTGCCCTTCTTTTGGTCAGATGCAATCATCATCAACGACATCAGCTTCGATGTCCCAGCGTGGCATTCGTTTGTCCATAAAACATACATTTCTGAATCATTTTAATAGAATTTGAATAGAGGGCCACTGGAGCTGGTGTTGTTGGTGGAGGGGGAGGAGGAGGGCAAGGCCAACACCCAAATGGCCACATTGGTAATAGCACTGTAAAGTGTTATAGAGTAGTTATTCCAACTTTCACACTAATGATATAAGGGACGCAGAAAACTACAAATGACTGCCATCCCTCCCCAATGTATGTTACAGGGCCCACCTGAGAGCCTTAAGAAGTCTGAGATTTGAGGACAGCCAGTGGCCCTTAGAGGGCCCATGGAGCCGGTGGTGCTGGTGGAGGAGGAGGAGGAGGGCAAGGTCAACATCCCAACGGGCACATTGTAGCTGACTTTTTAAAGTGCTGTCAAATATGTCCCATAAAAGGAGGTGTGAGACAGACACCAATATAATGTACAGTACAGATCAAAAGTTTGGACCACACCTTCTCATTCAAAGAGTTTTCTTTATTTCCATGACTCTGAAAATTGTAGATTCACATTGAAGGCATCAAAACTATGAATTAACACATGTGGAATGAAATACTTAACACAAACGTGTGAAACAGCAGAAAATATGTCTTATATTCTAGGTTCTTCAAAGTAGCCACCATTTGCTTTGCTTACTGCTTTGCACACTCTTGGCATTCTCTTGATGAGCTTCAAGGGGTAGTAACCGGAAATGGTTTTCACTTCACAAGTGTGCCCTGTAAGGTTTAATAAGTGGAATTTCTTGCCTTATAAATGGGGTTGGGACCATCAGTTGTGTTGTGCAGAAGTCTGGTGGATACACAGCTGATAGTCCTACTGAATAGACTGTTAGAATTTGTATTATGGCAAGAAAAAAGAAGCTAAGTAAAGAAAAACGAGTGGCAATCATTACTTTAAGAAATGAAGGTCATTCAGTCCGAAAAATTGGAAAAACTTTAAAAATGTCCCCAAGTGCAGTGGCAAAAACAATCAAACGCTACAAAGAAACTGGCTCACATTAGTACCGCCCCTGGAAAGGAAGACCAAGAGTCACCTCTGCTGCGGAAGATAAGTTTATTCAAGTCACCAGCCTCAGAAATCGCAGGTTAACAGCAGCTCAGATTAGAGACCAGGTCAATGCCACACAGAGTTCTAGCCGCAGACACATCTCTAGAACAACTGTTAAGAGGAGACTTTGTGCAGCAGGCCTTCATGGTAAAACAGCTGCTAGGAAAGCACTGCTAAGAACAGGCAACAAGCAAAAGAGACTTGTTTGGGCTAAAGAACACAAGTAATGGACATTACACCAGTGGAAATCTGTGCTTTGGTCTGACAAGTCCAAATTTGAGATCTTTGGATCCAACCACCGTGTCTTTGTGCGACACCGAAAAGGTGAACGGATGGACTCTACATGCCTGGTTCCCACCGTGAAGCATGGAGGAGGAGGTGTGATGGTGTGGGGGTGCTTTGCTGGTGACACTGTTGGGGATTTATTCAAAATTGAAGGCATACTGAACCAGCATGGCTACCACAGCATGTTGCAGCGGCATGCTATTCCATCCGGTTTGCGTTTAGTTTGACGATCATTTATTTTCAACAGGACAATGACTCCAAACACACCTCCAGGCTGTGTAAGGGCTATTTGACTAAGAAGGAGAGTGATGGGGTGCTACGCCAGATGACCTGGCCCATCGAGATGGTTTGGGGTGAGCTGGACTGCAGAGTGAAGGCAAAAGGGCCAACAAGTGCTAAGCATCTCTGGGAACTCCTTCAAGACTGTTGGAAGACCATTTCCGGTGATTACTTCTTGAAGCTCATCAAGAGAATGCCAAGAGTGTGCAAAGCAGTAATCAAAGCAAAAGGTGGCTGCTTTGAAGAACCTAGAATATAAGACGTATTATCAGTTGTTTCATACTTTTTTGTTAAGTATTTCATTCCACATGTTTTAATTCATAGTTTTGATGCCTTCAATGTGAATCTACAATTTTCAGAGTCATGAAAATAAAGAAAACTCTTTGAATGAGAAGCTGTGTCCAAACTTTTGGTCTGTACTGTATGTTACAGCCCTTTCTAATCGAAAAAGAAGGAAAAATGTAAAAACCAAAACGTGTGATCATATGCTAAAATGTTTTTTTTTTTTGGAGGTCGGGGCTTGATTTGACGTTTTATTACAGTGATTAGGCCCGCTTTCCCCGTCTGTCTCTGTCTGTCGCTTTCCCCGTTTGTCTCTGTCTGTCGCTTTCCCCGTCTGTCTCTGTCTGTCGCTTTCCCCGTCTGTCCCTGTCTGTCGCTTTCCCCGTCTGTCGCTTTCCCCATCTGTCGCTTTCCCCATCTGCCTGTCTCTGTCTCTCTCTGTTTCTTTCCCCATCTGTCTCTTTTCAGGTCTGTCTCTTTCCCCGTCTGTCTCCCCATCTCTTTGTCTGTGTCTTTTCCTGTCTGTCTCTTTCCCTGTATGCCTGTCTCTGTCTCTCTCTGTTTCTTTCCCCATCTGTCTCTTTCCAGGTCTGTTTCTTTCCAGGTCTGTCTCTTTCCAGGTCTGTCTCTTTCCAGGTCTGTCTCTATCTCTCCGTCTCTTTCACTGTCTGTCTCTCTCTGTCTCTCTCTATCCGTCTCCCCACCGACATCTTATTACCTCACATATAAGCTTCTTATACTATGAATGTCTTTTGTTCCTATAGCAACCACTCACAGCTCCTACTAATAACCTGTAGTTCCAGGCTCCATTTACTTTAATTGAGGCATGTTTTTTGGAGAGTAACTGTAAAGCGCGGGGTTACATTTTCAAAACAGTCTAGGATGTTCCCTGGGTCACATGAGGTGTCTGTGCAAAATTTTGTGATTGTAAATGGGACGGTGCGGATACACTTTTCGTTTCACCTTTTCCCCATTATGTAGATAGGGGCAAAATTGATTGGTAAATGAACGCGCAGGGTTAAAATTTCACCTCACAACATAGCCTATGACGGGGTCCAGACGTGTGAGTGTGCACATTTTTGTGGCTGCAGCTGCGACGGTGCAGATGCCAATCCCGGACATACACACATTACACACACACACACACACACACACACATTCAGCTTTTTATACTGTATTAGATATTTTTTTTTTTTTTAAATATTTAAATTCCACAATATAGTACCCAAGGACATGGAAGTAGGTCACAAATGTGTTACTAGCATCAGTATCAAAATAATAAAATACAATATCCCATCACAATAATCAATCTCATATTAATTCATAGAACATATAAGCAAATGTGTTGATCACAAATAAATCGCATATCACAACAGCAGTATAGAATTTTTAGTATTAAACAGATGATATGTATTAATTCAATAAAATCTGTCTCTAGGATATATTTATATTATTAGTATGAACAAATATCAGAATTACTAGTTTCAAAATGCATTAACTGTGATACATAAAACACATTTCATCATTGAATCACATTGTTGACTGAGACAATTAAAGTGCTGTGTGCTATAAGTTAGTATGGGACTTTGAGTTCCTCAGTTCTATCTACTGCATGGCAATTCTGTGGCTAATAATTCCTCAACTTACTCACTGTGCATAACAATGCTGCTATGTTAATACTAGTAGGTCCACATCTCTGCTGCAATAGATAAATCACTGATATAATGCTACTCACAAGAGACCAAAGATCCACGTCCTTCAACCCCAACACGTGTTTCGCCACTTCTTCTTCGCCTTCCGAAGAAGCTGTTGTAGAAGCTTTACCACTCAGGTGGGGAAGTCAACACAATTGTTTTGGCAAACTTGTGAGTTAGAGGTCATATGGAGCCTAAAATAAAGTCATCAGTGTAGAGCTCAGGATAAATGTGATTCAAAATATCATGTAAAATATAATAAAAGCTTCAACTCATTCCACAAAAAAATTCTTCACTCAGGTCGTCATCTGTGAATGTAAATATAGGAGGCTTCAATGTTACTGGTAACAGAAAGGCTCTGGAAGAGAACCATGAATTCCCCCCCAAAAAAATCCAGCAAACTCTGCACACTCAAATTCAAATGCCCTTCTCCCTTCTTAGGTTAATTATGTGCATAAACCACATCTAGCATCTGTAACACTGTCACCGGCGGCCCTCTTTGTCCCACTTCCTCCTCCCAGCAGGGATACTGGCCCACTCACCCTCAGCAGTGGCATTTGCTTTTACCCTCTCTTCCTGCTCCTGGGGCCTGCGTACGGCATCCAGGTCTACCAGGAGCACACTTAGGGTGAGTGTGTATGCCCTTCGCTTCTCGTAAAGGGCCAGCGTGACTTAACACAGAAGTTCTTCAGCCTATAGCTGAGAAGCCCTTGGTACTTAAGGCAGCGTCCCCCTATGTGAGGTGCCAGAACAATGTGGTCTTTCTGCTAGAGACACACTGCTAGTTGTCAGATCCTGTTTCTATTCCCTGTATCCAGTGTCTGTTACTTGTACCTGCTAACTTGTACATGTGTGTAATACCTACCTGAACCTGCTGTACCTGCCTTACCTGCTGCAACATCTGTGCCTGCTGTACCTGCTGCATCTGCCACACTTGTGGTACCCACCGTACTCGCCTGAACTAGCCATCCAGTCTGCACCAGCCACTCTGCCTGCACTATAGACTGGCCCTGTATGCATCTGAGACTGTTTCTGCATACTTGACCACTGGGGTCAGCTCCCACAGTGCTGTAATTTCATGGAATAGCACCTGGCAGCTACTTTCCAGCTCAAGACTATACTCACAATCAGAGGCTCTAGTGAAGACGAAGTAGTCGCTTAGTTATGCCCCTCCAGGTTGAGCCAGTGTTGTGGCACAGTAGGTCCACACCCACCAGCGTAACAGCATCCACATGTTTGGCATTTTTGTAGTGAATAAAGCCCACTTAATTTATTAGCTGCATGTGTGATGCCCTGGCTGGGCCAGGTAGTCACAAATAGGCCCCTGCACAACACCTTTCCTCACAGGTAACAGCAGCCGACCTTTAAATTCTAGTCACAACCCTCAGGGCTAGATGGACACACCAGGGGGCGGAACCAGGCGGTTGGATGACGCCCACCAAGGAGTCTAGACAGCCCGGGGCGGGAGAGTAAACAGTGTAGTGTGAGAGTTCAAGTTGGAGAGGAGAGTGGGCTGGAGCTGTGTCCAGCTCAGGCAGGGGCGAATACCCCAAATTGAACGGCGCCAGGGTAAGAGCCCTGGTGCCTTTGCCTAGGAGGCAGACAGCGGTCTCCGTCGGCAGGAGTCAGGAAGACGGCTCGGTGGAACTGAAGGTGGACCGGGACAGGGTTGTAGCCCGCTGGTACCGACCCGGGGAACCGACTCGGAAACCGGAGCACACAGGGGAGTACTCGGACCCTGAAGCCGGGACCAGAAGCGACTGGAACCGGTTAATTAACCGATTGAGGCCAGGACTAGAGGTCCTGTCCCACCCAAAGTCCCTATTAGAAGACAACAGGCCACCGAGGGGGATAAAAGGCCACTGCCAAGGTTCAGAGATCCCACGGGCCAGATTCTGCGGGCAAGGGCTCCTTAGGCCACAGCCAGCCGGGAGCGGACTCCTGAAGTTGCAAGCGCAGGCAGTCCACCATTCTAAAAAGGTGCAGGAGAAAGACGGAAACCACCAGCCGGGTGGGGGATCCCGAATGCAGCCGGCTGAGGGCACCGACCACCATCACCTTGGTTTACCAGAGACTCGTGTGTTTCCTTAATAGTGAGTATGTCGCGGGCGGAGGAGGGGACGCTGCGCTCTCCCACTGCTCGGGTCCGGCCGCTGGTGCTGCTGCTCAGTGGTGGCTCAAGCGGTGGGCCGGATCCCGGGTACTCTAGCGGCGCTCCTCGCCCGTGAGTGAAAAGGGGGTTTGGATTGATTGTGGGGATTTATTGTCCGTGACGCCACCCACGGCTGTGGTGATAATGGTGACACCACCGCTGCTCTGGACGGGGATCCCGGGAGCGGTGACAGGGAGCAGCTTTGTTGTTAGTTCTCCCCTCTGAGGGTAGGGGGTTGGTTGTCCCGGGGCCCGGTGATGGGGTAGGGATGGATGGCAGGCGGGTTACGGGGCCTGGCGAGGTGCAGGGTCGCGGGGGCAGCGCTGTGCCGCACGGCACGGTGGTACTCACTCAGCCCAATGATTAAGACACAGTTCTTGGTAAAACACTCGGCTTGAAGGACGGGTCCCACAGACGGCTGCGGTGTTGTTTCTCCCGGCAGGTTGATGGTGACTGCCTTTCCCTGCACCTAAGTACGGTTGATGGTTCCGATGGGTTCCCACCGGTAACCCGCTCCCCAGCTTGGATATGGGCTGGAGGAGCCCCTCTTTGCCCGCAGGCGCTGGCCCTGAGAAACGGTTGCCTTGGCGGTGGCGGTGTCTCCCTCTGTTGGTTGTACTGTTGCCTTCTGTCGGGACTTGACTGTTTGGAAACCCAGGAGGTCCCCTTCACTAACGGATTCGGCAAATTCACGGCGACTCCTAGCCTTGCCGGGGTCCGAGAAGCCCCTGCCAGATGGTGCTGAATGGTGCTGACTTCTCTTTGTGTACCGGTCCGGTACCGCCGGGCCACCGCCCGTCCACGGTCCTTACGGTAACTCGGATAGGCCACTCCTGCAGATGGTCACCACCGTCTGCCAACCTTGCTGATCTGTCCGGGCCACACACCCGAACCAACTTCAGGCTGCTCTTTTACCACTTTCCTCCTTCTACTTCAACCTCCACAACTCATCTGCCTGGTTTTCCCGCCTCCAGGACTGTGAACTCCTCGGTGGGCGGGACCAACCGCCTGGCCCACCCCCTGGTGTGATCATCAGCCCCTGGAGGAAGGCAACAAGGGTTTTGTGTTTTGACTTCGGTGTGCCTGCTGGGAGTGTGGGGTGTTGTGCTCTGTGGCCCCTGGCTTGTCCAGGGCGCCACATTCCCCCTTAGTTAATTGCAGACCGTCCGCGGGCTGCCCGTCCATCACCGGTTTTATTTTCACCAACTGAAAAAAGACAGAAAAACGGTAACACACATACAATTATAATAACTTCTTCCCACATCGGGAGGTACTCTTACTTAAAACGTTACGGTTGCAAACGGTTACGGCTTCCGCTCTCTCCCACCCAAGAAACCTGGCCCTGATGCTTCCCCTAAGCAAACAGGCAGCACCCCTTGACCCCAGTCCTGTACAAGTTGCCCGAGCGGGTTCTGTCCTTTTCAGGGGACCCACGTCCATGGGGAACCCCTGAAACCCCCAGAGGATTGCCACCGGTTCCGGTGGTGGCTGGGCCCCAACCTACTCCACTGCGGGCCCTTCCTCCAATCTGCCTCTCCGGAGGCGGTAACGGTAGAAGCCACAACAAACATTTTTATTTACATGCCACTAGTTTGTGGTTGCCCTGCAAGTTCTCGGGCCTGTTCATAAAGAGTTCTTTATGCAACTTTTTGAACGGTCCCCACGGGGACAATGGTGCCGGCAACAACCGGTTTCAATCAAGCAACAAATCAAGGCTTCAATCAGGTGACTTCATCGATAGATTATCCTTATCATTTTTGCAAAACTTTCAAAACTTTGGTGGTCCCAACGGGGACGGTGACAACGGCATTCCGCTGTCCTTATGGTGCACCTTCGTCCTTCTCACCCGGTTCTGGGTGGAAGAACACAGGCACCAGCCCTCCAGTGCATAGCAGGCGCGGCGAGGAAGGGTCGTCCGATACCCGTTATTTCCACTCCGGGGGATGTAAGTGGCCTCCATGTCATGCAGAGCGACGACTCCTTCATCTTCTTCCGAAACGGGCTCGGTGTCAGGCCCGGAATCACTATCGTCCGTCCCTGCGCCAGGCGGGTTGCCGCCAGCTGCCGCAGCTTCCAGGCTCGCCACTCTCTCGGCCACTGTTACGAAGGGGTGTACGTCCGACGGGCCAGGCATAGCACGGTGCACGGGCAAGGAGGACGGAGGCGGCATGGGGGCCAGGGGTAGACCGGGTCCCTCAGCCACAACGGCCGGTCTCTCGGGGACACAGGGGCGTGGGTCACTCACCAGCTCCTCCATCATGGCCTCCATTCCATAAACCCGTGCAACTGCAGCTACCTCCTCCACCTCCACGGTCCACTGCTCCATCAGCCTACAGATCTGGCTCCTGTAGTGTCGGCAGATCCCTGCCGTTCGGGCCCTCAGCCATGCCGCTGTCCCGGGCACCGGCTCGGTAGCCTCCGCATAACTAGGTGGAGCGGACATTCTTTGCAGGGGTCAGCGGATCGTGGGGTCCCGGCGTCCCTATCTGTATAGCCGCGAGCTACATGCGGCCAGACGCCATTTCGTCCCCCTTAGTTTCTTTCCGGCTCCTCCTCTATTGGGGCGGGGTTTTGGCCTTTGCGCCTCCACTACTCGAGGAGACGCTCGAGCGGGAACTTTTCGCGCCCAAGATGGCGGCTTCAGCAAATTTTCAGCCGGACACCTCCGGCAATAACAAGGCGCGCCTCCACTCAATAGCAGAGTGGTAAGATCCTGTTCGTGACGCCAAGTTGTCGCGGGTGGAGGAGGAGACGCTGCGCTCTCCCACTGCTCGGGTCCGGCTGCTGGTGCTGCTGCTCGGTGGTGGCTCGAGTGGTGGGCCGGATCCCGGGGACTCGAGCGGCGCTCCTCGCCCGTGAGTGAAAAGGGGGTTTGGATTGATTGTGGGGATTTATTGTCCGTGACGCCACCCACGGCTGTGGTGATAATGGTGACACCACCGCTGCTCTGGACGGGGATCCCGGGAGCGGTGACAGGGAGCAGCTTTGTTGTTAGTTCTCCCCTCTGTGGGTAGAGGGTTGGTTGTCCCGGGGCCCGGTGATGGGGTAGGGATGGATGGCAGGCGGGTTACGGGGCCTGGCGAGGTGCAGGGTCGCGGGGGCATGGTGGTACTCACTGAGCCCAATGATGAAGACACAGTTCTTGGTAAAACACTCGGCTGGATGGACGGGTCCCACAGATGGCTGCGGTGTTGTTTCTCCCGGCAGGTTGATGGTGACTGCCTTTCCCTGCACCTAAGTACGGTTGATGGTTCCGATGGGTTCCCACCGGTAACCCGCTCCCCAGCTTGGATATGGGCTGGAGGAGCCCCTCTTTGCCCGCAGGCGCTGGCCCTGAGAAACGGTTGCCTTGGCGGTGGTGGTGTCTCCCTCTGTTGGTTGGACTGTTGCCTTCTGTCGGGACTTGACTGTTTGGAAACCCAGGAGGTCCCCTTCACTAACGGATTCGGCAAATTCACGGCGACTCCTAGCCTTGCCGGGGTTCGAGAAGCCCCTGCCAGATGGTGCTGACTTCTCTTTGTGTACCAGTCCGGTACCGCCGGGCCACCGCCCGTCCACGGTCCTTACGGTAACTCGGATAGGCCACTCCTGCAGACGGTCACCACTGTCTGCCAACCTTGTTGATCTGTCCGGGCCAGACACCCGGACCAACTTCAGGCTGCTCTTTTGCCACTTTCCTCCTTCTACTTCAACCTCCACAACTCATCTGCCTGGTTTTCCCGCCTCCAGGACTGTGAACTCCTCGGTGGGCGAGACCAACCGCCTGGCCCACCCCCTGGTGTGATCATCAGCCCCTGGAGGAAGGCAACAAGGGTTTTGTGTCTGACTTCGGTGTGCCTGCTGGGAGTGTGGGGTGTTGTGCTCTGTGGCCCCTGGCTTGTCCAGGGCGCCACAAGTACACCAGCACCCTGCGGTTGCCCATCTCCCTGCACCAAACCCCAACGGGTCCCTGGGCCACCATCCCTGCCCACGGAGGGGTTAACAACTTGCTGCATAACATCTCCCCCCCGGGCACCTCGTAACTGCAGCGGTGGTGTCCAACCTCACCACACACCGTGGGTGGCGTCACGAAGTTAATACGGCTCAGCCCGTACATATACATCCTACATCCACCACCCCCCACCCTTTTCATTCGGAATGTCCGCGGGACCCCCCGGGTCCGGAGACCCTCGAGCCACCCACCGGAAGGTCCGGACCCGAGCAGTGGCAGGCTGCTGGCAAGAAGGTGGCACATATGTCAACAAAATTTTTTGGGATTTTTTGGAAAGTGAAGCACGTAAGAAAAGGCTGGACGATGTGTTTTCAGGCCAATCCTCATCTTATCACACTGCGGAGGACAATCCCCATGGTAAGGAGACATATACCTTTTGGGACCTTGAGAAATTATCTGTTCAATGCCTCAAAACCTGGTGGGACTCAATGACTCTGAGCAAGTATGTGGAGATGCACATGGTTCCCAGAGGCTTAAGGATAAAGAAATCCCCTACCCATATTTTCTCTGACCAGTTTTTGGAGGACTGGAATTTGACACTTTCAGCTTGTTCCTCCAGCTTGATGAATCTCATTATCAAGGAGGAACAAAAACGTATTGTAGAATTGGACACTCAGATTAAAACTATACATGCATTTCTGGTTGATAAATTTGACCCCATGGAGTTTGATAAGTTGAATATGAGGTTGAAAAATACTATTGATAGAGTTGAGTCGGATATTATAGACCTGAAACAGAATAAGTACCGCAGGGACACTAGGGACTATGAATCCAAGCAAGTATATACTTGGCACTTGACCAATAAGACCAAATCTATTTTGAAAAAACGCAACCAGCAAACGCAGGGTGTGAAAACTGTCTATTTTTCCTCCACTGATAGTCTGCAGACGGAAGTGTTAGTTCACACGAGTCTGGTCGAGGGTCTTATACCTCACGGCCCCCAAAAAACTCAATAGGGATAGGCGCTGGTCACGAAGAGGGGGTAGAAAACACAAACGGGGGGGGGAAGGAGATACTACCTCCGCCCCAACAAATGCAGAATTTGGAGGAATTAACATGTCATGGTTCCCTGAATATTCCTGTACTTAATTTATCAGCGTGTACTTTAAGCTCCACTCAAATTGAGGTTTTACAGAAGGGTCTTAATTTTGCTCCTAATAATCGGGCAGACCTATTCCAAACTTTGCGGGATGTAAATAAATTTATCAGGAATCTCACTATCAAGAGGCATTTCTCGATCACTGATAATGATAATTTTGATACCAAGAGCCTGTTACAATGTTTGGATAAGATACCATGGTCTGATGATCTTTTCTGGATAACGAGTGATGTTAATTCACTATATCCTAGTATACCACACAGAGAGGCCCTCCAAGCTCTGTATTTTCACTTGGAGAAATATAGTCCGTTGGACGATATAACTAAAGAATTTATCCTCATGACCACTGGTTTTTTGTTAACTCACAATTTTTTTCAATTCAATGGGGTTTTCTTTCTCCAGACAGCCGGCTGCCCCATGGAGGCAAGTTTCTCATGTGCTTTGGCCAATATTTACATGGCCTACTGGGAGGAACAATATGTCTATGTGGATAATAACCCATTTTTGGGTATGATTTTCTGGTACGCAAGATATATTGATGACCAGATCCTAATATGTAGAACAGATGGTTATGATTGCCCCCAGCGGGCCATGGAGGCCCTTAATGTGTATTTTAATGGTAATTCTCTCAATTTGAGATTTGTTATGAATTTGCACATGGAATCGGCCCCCTTTCTGGACATCCTGCTGTCTGGTGATCCATTATCTGGGGTTATCTTTTCTTCCTTGTATAGGAAGCCCATTTGTGGTAATACCTCCCTTCATGCCAATAGCTGCCACATGCCCCACACTTTACTTAATTTACCCGTGGGGGAATTTTTGCGGGCAAAGAGATCATGCTCGTTAGAGGGGTCTTATAATAATGAGGCAGCCCGGATTAAGCATAGGCTCAGTGAAAGGGGATATTCCAATCGTGTCCTGAATAGAGCAACTTCCATAGCAGCCAGCAGGAATAGATCTGATTTATTAAAGGACTATATCCTAGACAAAAATGACTACTACCAGTAACCGGGTTACTTTTTGCACCCCGTTCAGTACCGACTTTTTTCAAATAAAGCGTATTATCCAATGTTTTGTTCCCCTTTTGTGTCAGGATACTACTTTGAATACGATCCTTCATCCAGGAATCAACATTGTTGCCAGGAAAGCCTGCACCATTGGCAACTTAGTTGCCCCTAGCTTGTATTCCTCTAAGAAAACCAATAAAACCTGGTTAAGTGTCACCGGCTCATACAAATGTGGATCTAACCGTTGCAGTCTTTGTCGCTTCATGCGTAACAATAAGTCCTTTTTGAGCAGCAGTGGAGATTCTTTTAATATTCGGTCCTTTATCAACTGTGCTTCGACGCATGTGGTTTATGTAGCCACATGCACACTATGCGTTAAAAATTATGTGGGTTGCACTTCAAGAGCGCTGAGAGCTAGGATCTCGGAACATGTTCGGATTCCGTCTGCAGCCCTAGATAGTACCTCCTTAAGTTATGTGGCATTGGTCAGGAAGCGTTCACTATCTGGTCTCACCAGACATTACATTGAGTGTCACTCAGCTGATTTTTCATCTCTGATTATCACGGGTGTGGAGTCCGTCCCTAGACCCCCCCGTGGGGGTGACTGGTTTCAGGCTCTTTTACTGGCCGAGGCCAAATGGATCTTGCGATTAGATTCAAGATACCCTGGTGGGTTTAATTACCGCTCGGATTTGCGATATATTTTCTGATTACCGGTATTTCATATGTATTTTTTACCCGCTGATGTCATTTGGTGTGATGTCCACCATCTTATACCTGGATAGGGAGTTTTATTCCGCTTAAGCACATATGAATGTATGTTCTTTATGATGGAGGTCTAATATCGGTACTTATTTCGATTAGTCATCTCGTGACAGTGAAAGGATTCTTTTTAGGTGAACATGTTACATGGATGAAAATGCACGTATTTTGGATCTGAATATAATTAACATTACCAACGTTCTGTCCTTTGGGATGAATATTTTTATATGGTCCATAATAATAATAAAAAGATATATATATTTTTTTAGGGACTATGTTATTACATTCGGGGATTTTTCCTCTTAATACATACGTGCATTTCCATGAGATCTCTGGCCATATGTCTATATGCCTATATATAAGCAGTCTTCTATATTTGATTGTTTGCTCACGCGTGCATTTGTTTATTCATGTATATTTATATGTGGCTCCATCAATTTAGTCGGTCGGAGTAAATACTCTTTTTGATACTATATACATATATATATGTTTGTTTATATTTGTTCCTGGTATGTATGCATTCAACCTTGGTCTTTTAACTATTTGTGGCCTAGCTGACTTTCCATTTGTCATTATGTATGGTGGATAACACCCTTTGTCAGCTGTTTGCAATTTTGTGTTAGCCAGCCTTTCCTCTGTGTCCACCCAGTAAAAGATTCTATTTTAGTAGCCGTGTGGTATACATGGTTCACTTATGATTAAGGACTCTTCTTTGTTTTAATGTGTAAGTCCGAAACGCGTAAAGTTTCCATGGGTTAATACCCTCCTTTTTGTTTTCACGGATGGAACCTTTTTAATATTCGCAAATAAAGTTTGGATGTTTTATTCAGAGGAGGTTGTGCCTGATCTTTTTCTCCCTTCTTTCCTGTGCCTCAACCGGTTGGGACTTACCGGTAGATCCCTGGCACCCGCAAGGACCAGCAGCCCGGGTGGCAGGTGAGCTGAAGATATCTTTGATTTCTACTATTGATTCCTGTCCCCTTCTTCGTGCTCCCTGCGACCCTTGGAGTGGCTGCGTGTGAAACACTGATATATGCGTTCTTAATCCTTGATTGCGGACCTATACCTCGCTCTCCCTTCTGGATTTCCATCCGTGTTATACCATAAGGATCTATACCACAGAGCTCTCATTATTCACGGACATGGACACTTTGGATTTTTTGGAAAGTGAAGCACGTAAGAAAAGGCTGGACGATGTGTTTTCAGGCCAATCCTCATCTTATCACACTGCGGAGGACAATCCCCATGGTAAGGAGACATATACCTTTTGGGACCTTGAGAAATTATCTGTTCAACGCCTCAAAACCTGGTGGGACTCAATGACTCTGAGCAAGTATGTGGAGATGCACATGGTTCCCAGAGGCTTAAAGGGAACCTGTCATCAGAAATTTCGCCCAAAAGCTAAAAGATTCCCCCTCTGCAGCTCCTGGGCTGCATTCTAGGAAGGTCCCTGTTATTATTGTGCCCCATGTGAGACCAAAATAAAGCCTTTATAAAGTTCTACCTTTTTGTATGCAGCTTCTGTAAATCCGTCACGGGGGCGGGCTCTCTGCCGTCCGTTATTCTGCCTCCTGGTCCTGTATGCCGCCCCCCATCGCTCCTTTCCATATCTGATGCACCGCCCACTGCTCCAGCCATCCCCGCGCATGCCCAGTGCCAGTCTCACAGGACTGAGCAGTTTGACCGCTGGTGACGTGTGCGCAGGCAAGTGATTATGGACGGGACTGTGACTGTTATCAGCAAGTACCCGGCCATAATCTCTTGAGCGCGCAAATCTCTCCAGCATTCACACTGAGCTCAGTGTAGATGCTAGACTGTATGGGCTGCTTCCAGGGATGACGTCCCTTTGTCATGTGATAGGGGCGTGTTCGAAATACTATCACATGACAAAGGGACGTCATCCCTGGAAGCAGCCCATACAGTCTAGCATAAATCCTGAGCACAGTGTGACCGCTGGTTAGGTTTGCGCGCTCAAGAGATTATGGCCGGGTACTTGCTGATAACAGTCACAGTCCCGTCCATAATCACTTGCCTGCGCACACGTCACCAGCGGTCACACTGCTCAGTCCTGTGAGACTGGCACTGGGCATGCGCGGGGATGGCTGGAGCAGTGGGCGGTGCATCAGATATGGAAAGGAGCGATGGGGGGCGGCATACAGGACCAGGAGGCAGAATAACGGATGGCAGAGAGCCCGCCCCCGTGACGGATTTACAGAAGCTGCATACAAAAAGGTAGAACTTTATAAAGGCTTTATTTTGGTCTCACATGGGGCACAATAATAACAGGGACCTTCCTAGAATGCAGCCCAGGAGCTGCAGAGGGGGAATCTTTTAGCTTTTGGGCGAAATTTCTGATGACAGGTTCCCTTTAAGGATAAAGAAATCCCCTACCCATATTTTCTCTGACCAGTTTTTGGAGGACTGGAATTTGACACTTTCAGCTTGTTCCTCCAGCTTGATGAATCTCATTATCAAGGAGGAACAAAAACGTATTGTAGAATTGGACACAGATTAAAACTATACATGCATTTCTGGTTGATAAATTTGACCCCATGGAGTTTGATAAGTTGAATATGAGGTTGAAAAATACTATTGATAGTGTTGAGTCGGATATTATAGACCTAAAACAGAATAAGTGTGAAGCCCCACAGGTGTTGTTGTGTCGGTGCATACCTTCAGGGACTCCACGTAGCTGGTGCTGGTCACAGGTAGGAAATCTTCGGTTTTGATCGTGACGCCACTCTCAGTATTGCGGTCAGTGGGGACCGCCACTGCAGGTTAGGGGACGCCTGGGGCTGATGGTGTGTGCAGTTAGTTGGAATAGCCTCCTGAGAGTGAGGCAAGCCCCAGGGCCCGGTGTAGGTTTGTAGTACCACAAGGCGCAGAATAACTCCACACAGGCAGAACTGTCTTTCAAGGGCTTTACTCACATTTGATGGCAGGGTGAGTAGCCCGGGCGTAGCTGAGATGAACCAGGTGGGAACCAGGTATCCTTCAGGCTGACTTTATGAGGGTGACTACTGACTCGCCTTCCTTAGCCCTTGGTGGTTTGGGGTGACCCCGACTTTTAGTCCCTATGGGGGTCGCCCAGGGAAGATGCTGCAGCCTCTCTCCCCCTTTTGTTTGCCGTTTGCTTGTTCCCCGGACCAGGCCACTCCAGCTTCTTGCCTCCTGTGACCTATGGGCCCTCACTGCGGTTACGTGGCTGCGGCTTTTGTGGTGTTGTGGTGTGGGCTTTGAGAGCCCCACACCGGCAGGTTTAGCAGAAGAAAGCTGGATCTATCTTCGCTTCGGGATCTGCCGCCCGGTTGGGCCTGGTGCTCTCTAGCAGTCTCCTTACTTCCCACTCCGTGCTTTCTCTCTAGCTGAAGCTGGCTTTCAGGCAGCACTCCTAGTTGACCGTTCTCCCCCGTCAGTAGCCACTGCGCGGGCGCTGTTAGACAGCATCAACCCCACAGGTCTGCTCCTCACTGAGCCCTCTGGAGTTCTCCTCTAACTGACTCACTGCCCCTCCTCTCCTGTTCTTGCCTACGCCACCTAGCAACCAGACTCTCTTACCACACCCCTTGAGAGGAGATGGAGGCTTTTGGCCCCCTCCACTATTCCAGTGAAGGTCAAGGCTTTTCCCCCTCCTGGGATCCCCAGGGGTCCTCTCATGGGTACATGTGTGAGACCTGATCACTATGCGCCTGTGTTCCACACCCCAGTCAGCCTTCTGGATTACCTGTGTTGTACTGTCCCCAGCATGGGTGCAGTACTCAGTGGTGCCTGACCAGGTCAGGGGCGCCACATTCCCCCTTAGTTATCACCAGCACGTCCTCGGGCTGCAAGACAACATTTTAAAATGCATAAAACATTAAAACATGTAAAACATTTTTAAAAGCACCAGGTACCATACATCACCACCCTCCACCCACAAGTCCGTTAACCCACCCAAAACCCTTTCACGTTGGCCGCGACTTCAGCCACTTCTGGCAGGATGTAGAGGCGGCTTACATGGGCTGGTGGTTCTCAGGGTATACCTGGCCTGGTGGATCCGCGCCTTCAGCCTCTTCTGGCAGGATGCAGAGGCGGCCTCCACTGTTGGTGCTGACCAGGTACCCTCTTTGTGGTGGTGAGCCAAGGCCCCATAAACAGGCGTGCTCTCTGGTTGCAGGTGAGCCAAGGCCCTATATACGGACGGGCTCCTCCTGGTTGCAGACGAGCCAAGCCCCTAAACAGGCTGACTCTGGTGGCGGTGGTACCCTTTTGGTGTAACTATTTACACTGCGAGAGTTTGTGGCTATAGCCAGTTCATAGCCTTAAGGTTTATGGTTTTCTCACAATAGTTTTTGTGGGCACATGCTTAAACGTAAACGTTGCAAAACAAAACTTTCAAACTGGTCGAAACAGTAACTTCTTACTTTCCTTTACTTTACTCCTCTTTACCAGGGCTTTGGCCTCTTGGGCTGCGGCACCTGCTGCTTTCTTGCTCTTTGTCGTCATCTGAGGTAGTTTCATCTGTAGGTTCCTTGTCTTTTCTTTCTTGATCTTCATCTGTGTCTTTATCTCTGTCTTTTCTTTCTTGTAGCATGGGGTGGCTGTAAGGTTTGCTGGAGCATAATGCTACGTCAAGCGCGTACAGTCCTCTTTCGCCTTCATGCATAGTGAATTGTACTGAATCCCCCATCTTTAGGTTTCTGCCAGGGTGTCCTCTAGGCAGATGAGCGCTCACATCTCTTCTGTTGACAAATATCCCTTCTTTGATACCAGGGGCTACAATAAAGCCATATCCGCTTTTCAAGTTAAAGTCCTCCACTACTCCTCTGCAAAGGGGTCCTCTGACCTGGGCTTTGGACCTTCTCAGTAACCTTTTCTCCTGTAGGTCTCTGGCTGTGACTTCTCTCTGCTCTGGAGACTGTGGTGCAGGGGACAGCGTTGTTCTGTTGCGACGCCTTGTCTTGCGGCCTGAACTCTGCGTGGTACAGCTTGCAAACTCCCAGGTGAGACTTTTAGGCAGATCTTCGTCAGCGGACGGTGTCAGGTCTTCCTCATCCCAACGGGAATAGGGCAACATCTCCGGCTCTGAGTATAGATCCACTGCTGGTGGCTCCGGAGTCAGCTCCTCAGCTGCCTGGCCTCCTCTCCCCCTTAGTTCTTCGCTGCACTCTGGTTGTGGCAGTGCTGGGGATGGGCTTTCTTCAGCAGGCCCAGGCGGTGGACTCTCTGGCGCGGCTGCAGGGGTTGCCTGAATCTCCTTGGGGGTATGCGGAGGGAGCAGGTACCGATCCACCATCTCTTGTGGGAACTGGGCCTCTAGGTCAGCCTTCAGCTTCCAGTATTCGGGGTCCTCTCCTATCAGGGTCTTCCTAGCAGGGACCTCTTTGGACTGGGGAGCGGTGTCTGCTCTGGCCTTGCAGGCCGGGGTAAATAATGAGGTAATCTCTTGGCGGGCCGCGCCTGGCATGGCGGCGGCCTGGTCTTGGCGGGCCGCGCCCTGGATGGCGGCGGCCTGGTCTTGGCGGGCCGCGCCTGGCATGGCGGCGGCCTGGTCTTGGCGGGCCGCGCCTGGCATGGCGGCGGCCTGGATCAGTGTCGCTGTTGCAGGGGGCTCTGTGCAAGCTGGGCTGGACGTCGCTGCAGCAGTCTGGGCTTGGCGGGCCGCGCCTGGCGTGGCTGCGGCCTGGTTCAGCACCTCACTTGCGGCGCGGACGAGCGTTGCTGCGGCGGTGGGGTCTCGGCGGGCCGGGCCTAGCAGGGCGGCGGCCTGGGTCAGCGTTACGCCTGCGACGCGGATGAGGGTCGCGGTGGCAGCCGGTTCTTTGCGGGCCGGACTGGGCGTTGCTGCAGGGACCGGGTCTTGGTGGGCCGAGCAGGGCATCGCTGCGGCCGCTGGGGCTTGGAAGGCCGCACCTGGCGTGGCTGCGGCCTGCTTCAGCGTCGCCGCACCGGACGCCTCTTCGGGGACCGCGGGCGTGGCAGCAGGGGTCGGGGCACTTGCGCTGGCCGGGGCATCACTCGACTCACCCACCGGTGGCAGCATCGGGGTCTGCGTCATCGCCGTCCTGTCTGGCACTCGGCGCGCGGCTCTCCTTTCATAGGCCCGAACCGCGGCAGCCATCTCCAGCAGTTCCATTCGTTCTTCTCTAATCTGCTCCACGACCCGGTTCTCCAGTCGGTCGCAGAACTGGGCCAGCTCAAGATACCACCAGGCAGCGGAGCCCGGTTCTGGATTTCTGCGGTCAGACGCCATTTCTTCTGCGCCCTCTTCTGCACGACTCTCCAGCTGTGGACTCGCCGTTGCCTCTGATAGCAAGCTGTTCAGTTTCTGCTCTGCCTCTTTCAGCAGCTCCTCTCCCAGCAGCAGGCTTGTGGCTTTCTTTCCTTCCCGCCGTCTCTGGACGCTTCCGCTCTCATAGCTGGCAAGGTCAGAACTCTGCAGAGGATCTCTGGGTCGCCACACCTCTTCGTGGGCGGTAACTTCTCCCAGCGCGGGCTGCTGTTGTTTTTCAGCGCGCTTTTCATGGTGGCAATATGGCGGCGCTTCCAATTTTTCAAGCGGACCGCCCAGGCACATGGTCACCTGTCTCAACAGGTCTAGTCCTTATCCTGTTCGTGACGCCAGATGTGAAGCCCCACAGGTGTTGTTGTGTCGGTGCATACCTTCAGGGACTCCACGTAGCTGGTGCTGGTCACAGGTAGGAAATCTTCGGTTTTGATCGTGACGCCACTCTCAGTATTGCGGTCAGTGGGGACCGCCACTGCAGGTTAGGGGACGCCTGGGGCTGATGGTGTGTGCAGTTAGTTGGAATAGCCTCCTGAGAGTGAGGCAAGCCCCAGGGCCCGGTGTAGGTTTGTAGTACCACAAGGCGCAGAATAACTCCACACAGGCAGAACTGTCTTTCAAGGGCTTTACTCACATTTGATGGCAGGGTGAGTAGCCCGGGCGTAGCTGAGATGAACCAGGTGGGAACCAGGTATCCTTCAGGCTGACTTTATGAGGGTGACTACTGACTCGCCTTCCTTAGCCCTTGGTGGTTTGGGGTGACCCCGACTTTTAGTCCCTATGGGGGTCGCCCAGGGAAGATGCTGCAGCCTCTCTCCCCCTTTTGTTTGCCGTTTGCTTGTTCCCTGGACCAGGCCACTCCAGCTTCTTGCCTCCTGTGACCTATGGGCCCTCACTGCGGTTACGTGGCTGCGGCTTTTGTGGTGTTGTGGTGTGGGCTTTGAGAGCCCCACACCGGCAGGTTTAGCAGAAGAAAGCTGGATCTATCTTCGCTTCGGGATCTGCCGCCCGGTTGGGCCTGGTGCTCTCTAGCAGTCTCCTTACTTCCCACTCCGTGCTTTCTCTCTAGCTGAAGCTGGCTTTCAGGCAGCACTCCTAGTTGACCGTTCTCCCCCGTCAGTAGCCACTGCGCGGGCGCTGTTAGACAGCATCAACCCCACAGGTCTGCTCCTCACTGAGCCCTCTGGAGTTCTCCTCTAACTGACTCACTGCCCCTCCTCTCCTGTTCTTGCCTACGCCACCTAGCAACCAGACTCTCTTACCACACCCCTTGAGAGGAGATGGAGGCTTTTGGCCCCCTCCACTATTCCAGTGAAGGTCAAGGCTTTTCCCCCTCCTGGGATCCCCAGGGGTCCTCTCATGGGTACATGTGTGAGACCTGATCACTATGCGCCTGTGTTCCACACCCCAGTCAGCCTTCTGGATTACCTGTGTTGTACTGTCCCCAGCATGGGTGCAGTACTCAGTGGTGCCTGACCAGGTCAGGGGCGCCACATAAGTACCGCAGAGACACTAGGGACTATGAATCCAAGCAAGTATATACTTGGCACTTGACCAATAAGACCAAATCTATTTTGAAAAAACGCAACCAGCAAATGCAGGGTGTGAAAACTGTCTATTTTTCCTCCACTGATAATGAGTCTGCAGACAGAAGTGTTAGTTCACACGAGTCTGGTCGAGGGTCTTATACCTCACGGCCCCCAAAAAACTCAATAGGGATAGGCGCTGGACACGAAGAGGGGGTAGAAAACACAAACGGGGGGGGGGGGAGGAGATACTACCTCCGCCCCAACAAACGCAGATTTTGGAGGAATTAACATGTCATGGTTCTCTGAATATTCCTGTACTTAATTTATCAGCATGTACTTTAAGCTCCACTCAAATTGAGGTTTTACAGAAGGGTCTTAATTTTGCTCCTAATAATCGGGCAGACCTATTCCAAGCTTTGCGGGATGTAAATAAATTTATCAGGAATCTCACTTTCAAGAGGCATTTCTCGATCACTGATAATGATAATTTTGACACAACTGACAGGGATACTAGAGATCCAGTGAATGCTGACTCCACCCAGGTCCCACTGTGTTTGTCTTTAAAAGAGCAGATTGCAACCACACAATTGTATGAGCTGAGTGGTACTTGTTTGAATACTCCTGCCCCCCCTCCTTTTGTCACTAAGAACCCGGTCTTTTATCCTGTTACCTCTAGAGTTCCAGTTATGGACACTTTTCAAGATCTCATAGAATCGGAGGTAAGGGGTTTACTTTCTAGAGATACTCAAACCCAAGATAACTTATCACCCTTGGAGAGGAGAGCATTGAAGGATTTAAGGGTTAACGAACATATTGTTGTTCGTAAGGCAGACAAAGGGGGCTCAGTGGTCGTGCTGGACAGCACATTATATGAAAGGGAGGTCAATACCATTTTGAGTGACACTTCTACCTATAGACGACTCTCTGGCGACCCTACATCTGATTTCACCATCAAAATGCATACTTTACTATCTCGGGGGCTCGAATGGGGGGTTTTAAATAAAAAAACCTTTGAGTATCTTCTGGTTGATTCTCCAGTCTGTCCCATTTTTCAGGGTCTCCCGAAGATCCATAAGGGTATCTTTCCCCCCCCTCTAAGACCTATAGTTGCCAGCACTGGGTCCCTTACTAGCAATTTGAGTGATTGGCTGGACCATTACATACAACCTCTCATGAAGCGGACTACTGGATATATAAGGGATAATAAGAGCCTGTTACAATGTTTGGATAAGATACCATGGTGTGATGATCTTTTCTGGATAACGAGTGATGTTAATTCACTATATCCTAGTATACCACACAGAGGCCCTCCAAGCTCTGTATTTTCACTTGGAGAAATATAGTCCGTTGGATGATATAACTAAAGAATTTATCCTCATGACCACTGGTTTTTTGTTAACTCACAATTTTTTTCAATTCAATGGGGTTTTCTTTTTCCAGACAGCCGGCTGCCCCATGGGGACAAGTTTCTCATGTGCTTTGGCCAATATTTACATGGCCTACTGGGAGGAACAATATGTCTATGTGGATAATAACCCATTTTTGGGTATGATTTTCTGGTACGCAAGATATATTGATGACCAGATCCTAATATGTAGAACAGATGGTTATGATTGCCCCCAGCGGGCCATGGAGGCCCTTAATGTGTATTTTAATGGTAATTCTCTCAATTTGAGATTTGTTATGAATTTGCACATGGAATCGGCCCCCTTTCTGGACATCCTGCTGTCTGGTGATCCATTATCTGGGGTTATCTTTTCTTCCTTGTATAGGAAGCCCATTTGTGGTAATACCTCCCTTCATGCCAATAGCTGCCACATACCCCACACTTTACTTAATTTACCCGTGGGGGAATTTTTGCGGGCAAAGAGATCATGCTTGTTAGAGGGGTCTTATAATAATGAGGCAGCCCGGATTAAGCATAGGCTCAGTGAAAGGGGATATTCCAATCGTGTCCTGAATAGAGCAACTTCTATAGCAGCCAGCAGGAATAGATCTGATTTATTAAAGGATCGCCCAAAAATGACTACTACCAGTAACCGGGTTACTTTTTCCACCCCGTTCAGTACCGACTTTTTTCAAATAAAGCGTATTATCCAACGTTTTGTTCCCCTTTTGTGTCAGGATACTACTTTGAATACGATCCTTCATCCAGGAATCAACATTGTTGCCAGGAAAGCCTGAACCATTGGCAACTTAGTTGCCCCTAGCTTGTATTCCTCTAAGAAAACCAATAAAACCTGGTTAAGTGTCACCGGCTCATACAAATGTGGATCTAACCGTTGCGGTCTTTGTCGCTTCATGCGTAACAATAAGTCCTTTTTGAGCAGCAGTGGAGATTCTTTTAATATTCGGTCCTTTATCAACTGTGCTTCGACGCATGTGGTTTATGTAGCCACATGCACACTATGCGTTAAAAATTATGTGGGTTGCACTTCAAGAGCGCTGAGAGCTAGGATCTCGGAACATGTTCGGATTCCGTCTGCAGCCCTAGATAGTACCTCCTTAAGTTATGTGGCATTGGTCAGGAAGCGTTCACTATCTGGTCTCACCAGACATTACATTGAGTGTCACTCAGCTGATTTTTCATCTCTGATTATCACGGGTGTGGAGTCCGTCCCTAGACCCCCCCGTGGGGGTGACTGGTTTCAGGCTCTTTTACTGGCCGAGGCCAAATTGATCTTGCGATTAGATTCAAGATACCCTGGTGGGTTTAATTACCGCTCGGATTTGCGATATATTTTCTGATTACCGGTATTTCATATGTATTTTTTACCCGCTGATGTCATTTGGTGTGATGTCCACCATCTTATACCTGGATAGGGAGTTTTATTCCGCTTAAGCACATATGAATGTATGTTCTTTATGATGGAGGTCTAATATCGGTACTTATTTCGATTAGTCATCTCGTGACAGTGAAAGGATTCTTTTTAGGTGAACATGTTACATGGATGAAAATGCACGTATTTTGGATCTGAATATAATTGACATTACCAACGTTCTGTCCTTTGGGATGAATATTTTTATATGGTCCATAATAATAATAAAAAGATATATATTTTTTTAGGGACTATGTTATTACATTCGAGGATTTTTCCTCTTAATACATACGTGCATTTCCATGAGATCTCTGGCCATATGTCTATATGCCTATATATAAGCAGTCTTCTATATTTGATTGTTTGCTCACACGTGCATTTGTTTATTCATGTATATTTATATGTGGCTCCATCAATTTAGTCGGTCGGAGTAAATACTCTTTTTGATACTATATACATATATATATGTTTGTTTATATTTGTTCCTGGTATGTATGCATTCAACCTTGGTCTTTTAACTATTTGTGGCCTAGCTGACATTCCATTTGTCATTATGTATGGTGGATAACACCCTTTGTCAGCTGTTTGCAATTTTGTGTTAGCCAGCCTTTCCTCTGTGTCCACCCAGTAAAAGATTCTATTTTAGTAGCCGTGTGGTATACATGGTTCACTTATGATTAAGGACTCTTCTTTGTTTTAATGTGTAAGTCCGAAACGCATAAAGTTTCCATGGGTTAATACCCTCCTTTTTGTTTTCACGGATGGAACCTTTTTAATATTCGCAAATAAAGTTTGGATGTTTTATTCAGAGGAGGTTGTGCCTGATCTTTTTCTCCCTTCTTTCCTGTGCCTCAACCGGTTGGGACTTACCGGTAGATCCCTGGCACCCGCAAGGACCAGCAGCCCGGGTGGCAGGTGAGCTGAAGATATCTTTGATTTCTACATATGTCAACAAAAGCCCAAGCTCGACACAATATACGGGCAATATAATGTGCTGAGCACTGCAATGGCAGATTTACAATTCCCCCCGACCCCCCCCCTCCACCCGGGCTACAGGCGGAGGCCAGCATGTCCCGGATTGGAGGAGTGGAGATGATCCCTTGTGGAGGAGGAGTGGGTCTTCCTACAGGGTTTAAAAGGGGAACAGGGGGGTGGACTGGCACCTTTCTTGCTCTTTTGGAACAACGTGAGAGTCCCCATCCCCTACTTCTGCATACCTGGAATGGAGATTGTGGATTAGCTCCTGGAACGACTCAGGGCCGCTGCTGGTGACCATCCCCCTGGCTGATTGCAGGAAACCATCGGGGGCATCATCGGTGGGAGTCCAGGAGCGGTGGGGAGTTCTTCTCTGCCTGAGCAGCACTCCCGGAGGCAGGGGCGTACATAGAAATCATGGGGTCCCATAGCAGAATTTCTAATTGGGCCCCCCCAAAAAATTAAATTAATAATAATGAATAAAAATATTCAGCTGGGACACAGAAGAGCATATTTCACAACTTTACAGCCCTTACCAAGTAATTTTCCTCCTATTGAAGCCCCTAGATTCATCTTTCATTGCAGCCATAAAATATGATTGCAACAAAAGTGCCCCCCAAACGCGGTCATTATCTTACATCAGTATTTGTATCCAAATCCAGGAGTGGGTGATAAATGCAGGAGTGGTGCCCGTGTTTCTATTAGACTTTTCCTCTGATTGTTCCACTCTTGGCTTTGGCTACAAATACTGAGGTAAAATACTGACCAAATACTCAACATGTGCACGGGGCTTTAGAAGAGAATAATAGGCCTCACATTTCCTCCATATAGTAAAATGAAGAGGCGTTTACTTGTTTTTACCAGACAACCTCTGTAAGTCCATATGTGCTACAGTGTAATAATCACAGGACAGGGAGGGGTTAAACATTCAAGTATTTAATCTCTATTGGAAATAAAGAATCTTTCCCATATTGATATCAGAGAAAAAAGTGACCTCCATACACAACACAATCCACTATACCATTATACCAAGACCAATAATACCAAATACAAGGGGGAAATACTGCCACACCGTGACCAGACATCATATTGCCACCGCATAGTGACCGAATACAACCAGACAAGAGAGAAATACTGTCACACCATGACCAGATAACACATTACCACCACACAGTGACCGACTGCAACCACATACAAAGGAAGAAATACTGCAACACTATGACCAGACCACATAGTGACCGAATAATACTACATGCAAGGGAGAAATACCGCCATACTGTGACTAAACCACATGGTGACCAAATAATACCACATACAAAAGAGAAATACCACCATATCGTGATCAGATCACATATAAACACGACATAGTGACCAAATACAACCACATACAAGGGTCAAATACCAACATGCCATGACTAGACCACATAGTGACAGAATAATACTACAATAATGATCATGAATAAAAACCACAATACAAATAACACTAATATTACCATCAGTGCCATTATACACAGGAGTCCTGTATATAGTGTCAGTGTACAGGTAATAAAGTGATCAACAAGAAACATACACAGAAGCACTGTATATAGTGTATGTGTATAGTGTACAGGTAATACAGTGATCTCTGGTGGCATACACAGGAATTCTGTATATAGTGTACAGCTAATACAGTGATCACTGGTGACTTTATAGACAGGAGATCTGTATACAGATAATACAGTGATCACCAGTGACATTATACACAGGAGTTCTGTATAAAGTGTATAGTGTGTGTGTGTGTGGTGTATGGTGTGTGATGTGTGTACATTTAATACACGGACATACCAGTCATGTCTCTAGCTGACGTTGTTCACCTTCGCTTTTCCTGTCCATCTGGTGCTGACCGCCATCACTTCTTCCAGCCAGAACATGCCTCTGCAGAAAATAACACACAGTCACCTACAGCTGATTACTCCCTGGGCACATTCCACACTGTTTCCCCAATTTCTAAACTACATCAGACTTTTGTTCCCACCATGGAAGATAGTATCCTAAAAAATAAACTATATTTCATCAGTAATAATGTCCCCTAATTTGCCCCATAGTAATTTTCTCCACTATTTGCCATCATAAACCAATAATGTATGTTCCTCACTCTGGCCCCATATAGTAATTATGTCCCCCATCCTGGCCCCCTGTATTTAATAATGTATCTGATCCTACCCCCTTTATTTAATAATGTCTACCTTCCTGGCCCCTATATTTAATAATGTTTCCTATCCTGGGCCCCTATGTTCCTCCATCCCAGTCACTTACACTGCCCCATCCTGGCCTCCTATGTTCCTCCATTCCAGACCCCTAAAGTGCCCCATCCTGGGCTCCTATATCCACTACTCTGTCCATTCACAGAGGGAGGAACAAAAATATTCTACTCACCTCCCTGCGCTCCCCCTTCACCCTTCGGCTTCATATCACGTGTGGTCAAATGGCCAGCCCACCCATCCGAGGCCACGTGATGACATCAGAGCGTGGCGCATAACACACACGCTTACATAGACAAACAGATATACAAAGACAGACAAATGCATGCAGACAGGCACACAGACACATGCATACAAATGCACACAGACATGAACACTCATGCAGACAAGCACACACACTCATATATATGTAAACACATAGGCATGAACACACAAAGGCATGCACACAGACACCCATATGCAGATACAGAAATGCGCACATACACACATACGCTTATATACGTAGACACACAAACAGGCACACGTACACATAGGCAGGCACACAGATATGTACACATGCAGAAAAATCTACATACATACAGACAGGTGCACGTAGACACGCATGCACATATTCACATAGAAATGCACATGAACGCAAACATACACACATACATAATCATGCAAACAGACGCACGCACACAGACACGCACTAGAATGCAGCCAGTCACATGTACGCATACAGACACACGCACAAATATGCAGACATGCACAAGAATGCAGCCAGGCACATACACGCACACAGATACACACAAACATACTGTATGTAGACATGCAGAAGGGCAAACACAAGCAAAGAAACACACACATATTTAGACACAGGCACAAGCCTGCACACACTGTATGTGGTGTGTGTATGTGGAGTGAATGCGGTGTATAGGTACGTTGACACATAAACGTAGGCACATACATGCACACAGAATACAGAAATGCACAAATACATAGACACACAGGCATATACATACACACATGTACACAGATACATACTCATTCTTACAAAAAAAGTCAAAAACAGACAAATATACACACACTCATATGTATAATATATATATATATATATACACACACACACTCACATATATACACACACACTCACTTGCATATACACTCATACATAAATATGCAGACTCATATACACACACACACACACACATATACTCATATATACACCCACACATACACACACTCATATGTATATTATATACTTATACACAAACACTCAGATAACCTAATATATAAAGCTGAATGTGTGTGTGTGTGTGTGTGTGTGTGTGTGTATGTATGTATGTATGTGTGTATGTCCGGGATTGGCATCTGCACCGTCGCAGCTACAGCCACAAAATTTTAAATATGCAATACCAAAAGACACGGACGATCCCGTGCCATGTTCGCAATATGGATAAAGCCATATACAGACTATTTATAGCAAAAGAAAAGAAATTCTGTACAACGACTTAATTGCAAAAGAGGTTGAATTTTATTAATATAATAGCATAAAAGCAATAGAAAAATGTGTAATATTAAAATTACAGAGACAGATGGTGAGTACCAGCAGATGGCGCCCTCACCTCACAATAGGTGCGTGGTAGCACACTGTGAGTCAAGCAGAACACCGATGGCTAAAAGAGCCAGATGATATAAAGCTAGGGTGTGCTGGAGGTCACACAGTGCCCTGTGAAAATTATTCAAACACACAAAGTGTAATGGTACATGTAAACAAAGCACTAAAAGAGTACAGAGTGCAACCTAACATACCTATATGTGAGATGAGAGCCCAGATCCTCGACCTATAGGTTTCGGTGTGACTCCTTCTTCCAGGGGTGGTCTCTAATTAAAAAGTCTGTCCTTATAAAGGGTGAACGTCCAATCGGCATCCATGTCAGTCCAAACCAATCAGACCTCACAATATATATTACCCCTCTATGGTAAGATACAAGGTCCACTAACATTGGGAGCTGGCCCAAAGTGCAGAAATTATCCATGCCCTATGAAGTGACGCTGTACCAGAAGTCTAATAACATAGTCGTCGCATCACCAGCATAAGGATGTAAACAACGCGTAACTCATGAGTGTGTGGCTAAAGCCCCCACGTGTAACTACACACCAAGAAGCGATAGCGTATTGCCGATAACTGGTGACGCAATACCGGAAGTACCGTGACGTGGGGCGTTGCGTCACTACCATAGAGGCTTCCGCATCATATAACTCACGGGGGCATGATCATAGTACCCACGTGCGCCCACACGCCCAGAAACCGTGACGCAGGCACCTGTTTTTTAGTGAGTGCTATGACAACAAGATCGTTGCACCTGGGTGTCCACGTTTCAGTTACGTCACGGCCCATAGTATCGATCCGCCTATTAGATTGGATATAATACAGCAGGGGGCGGTTAGAAGGAGTGGCCAAACACTAATGGATCCCAATGCATCCTGTAAAATCACATCATGAAATCGCAGTTAACCACTGCGGCGCACACACGCACGACCGAGAAGCACCGCGCCACCGCGGGTGCGTCCAGGCCACAGCCACGGGGACATCGTCACCGTAGCAGTGGACAAAACAGACGCGCCGCGGCGGCACCAAGCAACCCAGGCGAGCGCATGCGCGCACAAGTACCGCGAGAGATGTGGTAGCAGGGGGAGATCACCTGTAATTGCGGACACATATGGTTATATACATCTGGAGGAGTAAAGCCCCACTTATTTTACCACATGTGCCAACGCTCACTCCCCAAGCAACAGAATAAATAGTACATTAGACATAAGTAAGTCCATAATAAATCACGTCCATATATGGTGCATAGGCTCCGTATGCTTATCGCAAGATCCAATAGACGACAGGTTTCTCCAATTCCGTATGTGGGTGGTACAGGAGGTCAAGACACGACATGGATATGAAGACAGAACTAGAGAATGAAAAAATTAAAAACAAGTAAGAATAAGACCAATTTGGAGCAGAGCATGGGGGACACGAGATACAATTAAAAATATTATCATGAGCCTAAACCCAGAGGTCAAGGGGGCTGCTATCAAAAAGATTTATTCTAGAGAAGGCACAAACTTAGATATTCATTCAGCCCGTCAGGCTGCAAGGTTTTCAATGTCCATATCCACTCCGTTTCGCGTTGTACGAGGAGTCGGCTAATATTGCCGCCTCGAACCCCAGTTATGATCTGATCTATCCCTCGTACCTTCAATAATGTGTGGTTGCAATGGTGGTATTTCTTAAAATGGTATTGTTTTGAGGCCCTCAATGTCCACCTCATCCACGGCGGCCTGAATGTCCCGAACGTGCTCTCTCACATGGACCTTCAGGGCCCGTGTGGTCAGGCCGACGTAGATGAGTGGACATGGGCATAATAAACCACAGCCTTAAAGAGGCAATTGATATTTCTCTTGATTGAGAAGACTTTCCCATCAGAAGAGGTAAAATCAGTCGCTGTTTCAATATTGGGGCATGCAATACACGAACCGCAGGGTGAGCAGCCAAATCCAGACCTCGGGGGAAGAGAGGAGGAGGACAAGAATGGAAGGATAGCTTTATCCTTTTTGTCATAGTGGCTAGATGTCAGTATATCTTTCAAGTTTCTAGCCTTGTGAGCTGCGATTGATGGTCTATCGGGCAGATAATTCCGCAGAATGGGATCAATAGTGAGAATAGACCAAAAACGGGACATAACATGCACCATCCGACCCCACTGTGAATGGTATTTAGTGATCCTTCTCACATTATTAGAGGTCTTCCTCATTTGGCCACCGAATAGCAACTCGACACGTGGTGTATACTAGCTGTACTACCCGGCTTCGCCCGGGTTAATAACTGTTAACAAAATAGAATGTATTAACAAAAATGTATTCTGCACACAAAGACCACAAAACAAATAAATAGAAATGTAATTATTAAAAGCCAAAAACTAAGCTAATAGAAGCATTTCACAACATATATTTCAACACCACAGATATTCCATACAGATTTAACTAAATTGGCCAAGTAATGTGCTCGGTCTGCCTCTTTCCCCTTCTGCCTCTTTCCCCATCTGCCTCTCTGTCTGTCTCTAGCTCTCTGTTTCTTTCCCCATCTGTCTCTTTCTAGGTCTGTCTCTTTCCCCATCTGTCTCCCTGTCTCTTTGTCTGTGTCTTTTCCTGTCTGTCTCTTTCCCTGTCTGCCTGTCTCTGTTTGTCTGTCTCTTTCCTTGTCTGTCTCTATTTCTCTATCGCTTTCCCCGTCTGACTCTATCAAGGTCTGTCTCTTTCCCCGTCTGTCTCTGTCTGTCTCTTTCCCCGTCTGTCTCTGTCTGTCTCTTTCCCCGTCTGTATCTGTCTATCTCTTTCCCTGTCTGTCTCTTTCCCTGCCTGTCTCGGTCTGTCTCTTTCCCCGTCTGTCTGTCACTTTCCCCGTCTGTCTCTGTCTGTCTCTTTCCCCGTCTGTCTCTGTCTGTCTCTTTCCCCGTCTGTCTCTGTCTGTCTCTTTCCCCGTCTGTCTCTGTCTGTCTCTTTCACCGTCCGTCTCTTTCACAATCCGTCTCTTTCACCGTCTGTCTCTTTCACCGTCCATCCGTCTCTTTCACCGTCCGTACGTCCGTCTCACCGTCTGTCCCTCTCTATCCGTCTCTCTCTATCCGTCTCCCCACCGACATTTTATTACCTCACATATAAGCTTCTTATACTAACAATGTATTTTGTTCCTATAGCAACCACTCACAGCTCCTACTAAGAACCTGTAGTTCCAGGCTCCATTTACTTTAATGAAGGCATGTTTTTTGGAGAGTAACTGTAAAGCGTGGGGTTAAATTTTCCTGTCAAAACATAGTCTACGACGTTCCCTGGGTCACATGAGGTGTCTGTGCAAAATTTCGTGATTGTAAATGCGACGGTGCGGATACACTTTTCGTTTCACTTTTTCCCCATTATGCAGATAGGGGCAAAATTGATTGGTAAATTGGAACACACGGGGTTAAAATTTCGCCTCACAACATAGCCTATGACGCTCTCGGGGTCCAGATGTGTGAGTGTGCCAAATTTTGTGGCTGTAACTGCGACGGTGCAGATGCCAATCCCGGATATACACACATACATACACACATTCAGCTTTATATATTAGATATACACACACAAATACACACTCATATTTTATATATATATATATATATATATAGATATATATATATATATATATATATATATATATATATCTATATATATATATATATATATATATACTAGAAGGTGGCCCGATTCTACGCATCGGGTATTCTAGAATTTACGTATTGTGTAGTTCATGTATGATTTTTGTTATATATATATATAGATGTTGTTGTGTGTAGTTACCAAGTGTTTGTGTAGGGCGCTGTACATGTTCTGGGTGCTGTCTGGGTGTGGCGGGGGGTGAGAGCGGTGTTGTATGTGTGTTGCATGTGTTGCGTTGTTTGTGGAGCGCTGTGTGTCTGTAGCGTTGTGTGTGTGTGTGTTGCGCAGTTTGTGTGGGTGTGGTGTGTTTTGGGGGGAGGTATGTTTTGTGCAATGTGTGTGTTGTGTGGTATGTGCGTATATTTATGTATGCCGCGGTGTTTGTGTGTTGGGTGTTGTGTGTGTGCGGCGTTGTCTGTGTGTGTGGGTGTCTGTGTATGGCGGTGTTTGTGGTTCCCAGTGTGTGTTTGGTGTGTTGTCTGTGTGTGTTGGGGGGAGGTGTGCACCTCCCATCGTGCTCCATCCCCCATGCTGCGCACCCCCCATCGTGCCCCATCCCCCATGCTGCGCACCCCCCATCGTGCTCCATCCCCCATGCTGCCCACCCCCCATCGTGCTCCATCCCCTATGCTGCGCATTCCCCATCGTGCTCCATCCCCGATGCTGCGCACCCCCCATCGTGCTCCATCCCCCATGCTGCGCACTCCCCATCGTGCTCCATCCTCCATGCTGCGCACTCCCCATCGTGCTCCATCCCCCATGCTGCGCACCCCCCATCGTGCTACATCCCCCATGCTGCGCACCCCATCGTGCTCCATCCCCCATGCTATAATAGTTCTCCTATTATACTCAGAGAGGAGTATAATAGGAGGACTATAATAGGAGGAGAAGTCCTGGGGGGAGAGGAGTATAATGCCGGCTCCCTGCACATGTGTACCGGGAGCCGGTGTATGCTGGTAACTATGATACACATCGGGTAACTAAGGGACCTTAGTTATCCAATGTGTATAATGGTTATCAGCGTTCACCGGCTCCGTCAAGATCCCAGCATCGCAAGGTTATGTCTGGCGCTGCTGGGATTGTGACGGAGCCGGTGTACACTGGTAACTATGATACACATCAGGTAACTAAGGGACCTTAGTTACTCGATGTGTATAATGGTTACCAGCGTTCACCGGCTCCGTCAAGATCCCAGCATCGCAAGGTTATGTCTGGCGCTGCTGGGATCGTGACGGAGCCGGTGTACACTGGTAACTATGATACACATCGGGTAACTAAGGGACCTTAGTTACCCGATGTGTATAATGATTACCAGCGTTCACCGGCTCCGTCAAGATCCCAGCATCGCAAGGTTATGTCTGGCGCTGCTGGGATCGTGACGGAGCCGGTGTACACTGGTAACTATGATACACATCGGGTAACTAAGGGACCTTAGTTACCCGATGTGTATAATGGTTACCAGCGTTCACCGGCTCCGTCATGATCCCAGCATCGCAAGGTTATGTCTGGCGCTGCTGGGATCCTGACGGAGCCGGTGTACACTGGTAACTATGATACACATAGGGTAACTAAGGGACCTTAGTTACCCGATGTGTATAATGGTTACCAGCGTTCACCGGCTTCGTCACGATCCCAGCAGCGCAAGGTTATGTCTGGCGATGCGTGCGGAGGGCCGGGGCGAGTGGCCAATCCATGCGGAGGGCGGGGCCAGGCCGAGGCAAGCGGCCAATCCGTGCGGGGGGGGCGGGGCCATGGCGAGCCCAGCGGCCAATCAGCTTTGTGTCACCGTAAGGACACAATTTTGGACCAAGACAGACAGACAGACAGACAGAATAAGGCAATTATATATATAGATATAGATACATATATATATACACACATATACACACTTACATACATAGATATACACACATACATATACACACTCATATATACTGTATATATACACACACGCATATACACACACTCATATATCTATGTATATATTGTGAGACAGGGGATATAGCTCAGCTGTGATCTTTGCTTTGGTCCAAGCAAGTGGCTATGGATTTACAGATGACAGCGGCAGACTGGCAGGTTCCACACAAATACGGCCACTGCTGTGTTTATTGAGTACACTTATCTCTCAGTGTTACACATGCAAAAAGAGGAAAATAAATGTCTAAGGCCGTCTGTCTACTAACTAACAACAGAGTGCTAACTACAAAATAAACCAATGTAACAAACAAAACAGTATTCTCTTACTGTGTCAGTTCCTCAGCACAGCAAGCGGAGGTATGGAGTTTCAGTACCAGCAGCCATGAGCCTGTACTGCTCTCCCCAGCAGTCTCCTTGTACTGAATGCTGTGGAGACACAGGGCTCAGTGGATGCTCTTGTCCGCTGGCCCAGCTGCCTTTAGAAAGGCAGCATGGCTCAGGGCTCATCCCAACTGAACGCACGACCTCCTTAACCGTGGGCGGAACACTACTCAGACAACACAGGGTGAGGGAATCACAATATTAAGACTTTATTGGATCCCCAAACAATTAACGGCACATAACACATAACCAGCAAAACACACAAATGTAACAGGCAACAGAGTCTCACCCTTCCGCTGGCTCACCAGGGATTACAATGTCCGTGCCTCAGAGGTTCCAGGGCTATTTACTCCAAACCAGCAGCATCCCGCTTTCGGCGGGCACCCACCAAGAAAGGAATAACGCTAGATTTAGGAAGCTGTCTGAGGACTGCAAAGTCTGTAGTCAGATGACTGGATTGTCCCAAGCTGGATTCCTTCCTTATGTAGTCCTTGGTATCACAGCCGACTCCTTGCATTCAATGCTGAAGTCCATATAGTGTTATAATCCAGGTTATGGCTTGCCAATCGGATCCGCAGGTCCTAGATTGGTAAGCATATAGCAAGAGTCTCACTAAGCAATGGACAGTCGTCCTTCTTATACCCCTGAGCTCTTCATTCAGACAATTTGGGGTCTTCATGATTGGTGGAAAAGACTGGGCTCTTATTGGCTAGATTTCAAGCCGTATACAGAATATTCCAGTAATAATGGTCAATGGCAGAGACAAGGAAGAGACAGCTAAAGGTGGTGTCACACACAGCGACACCATTTTCTGTGACGTTGCAGCGACGTCCCGTCACTGTCGCTGTGTGTGACAATCAGCAACGAGCTGGCCCCTGCTGTGAGGTCGTTGCTCGTTGCTGAATGTCCTGCTTCATTTTTTCGTCGTCACTCTCCCGCTGTGAAGCACACATCGCTGTGTGTGACAGCGAGAGAGCGACGAAATGAAGCGAGCAGGGAGCAGGAGCTGGCGTCTGGCAGCTGCGGAAAGCTGTAACCACTGTAAACATCGGGTAACCAAGGGAAGACCTTTCCCTGGTTACCCGATATTTACCTTCGTTACCAGCCTCCGCCGCTCTTGCTGCTAGTGCCGGCTCCTGCTCTGTGCACATGTAGCTGCAGTACGCATCGGGTAATTAACCCTATGTGTACTGTAGCTAGGAGAGCAAGGAGCCAGCGCTAAGCAGTGTGCGCGGCTCCCTGCTCTCTAAACTGTGACATGTAGCTGCAGTACACATGGGGTTAATTAACCCGATGTGTACTGTAGCTAGGAGAGCAAGGAGCTAGCGCTAAGCGCGGCTCCCTGCTCTCTGCACATGTAGCGACGTTATGATCGCTGCTGCGTCGCTGTGTTTGACAGCTAAGCAGCGATCAAAACAGCGACTTACAAGGTCGCTGTTACGTCACAGAAAATGGTGACGTAACAGCGATGTCGTTGTCGCTGTCGCTATGTGTGAACCCAGCTTAAGTTACATCCCATCCAGCAAACACATCTTAATACAATGAGTGCCTGGCCTTCAGTGGCCAAACAATTACATGAGTCAACAAAAACTTCAATACATAAGCTGGGTTTACACACTGCAACATCGCAAACGACATCGCTGTAACGTCACCGGTTTTGTGACGTTACAGCGACCTCCCCAGCGACATTGCAGTGTGTGAAACCTATCAGCGACCTGGCCCCTGCTGTGAAGTTGTAATCGCTACAAATCGTTCAGGACCATTCCTAGGTCCTTTGTTTCCCGCTGTGCAGCATGCATCGCTAGAAAGTTTCAGTGTGTGAAAGACTTTGCAGCGACTTTGTTAGCAACTTCCCTTTCAAAAAGCTGCTTATCAACGTCCCCAACAACCAGCTAGGTCGCTCTGCAGGTCCGGATCGCTGTTGCGTTGTTGGCCAGGTTTGCCTGTTTGACAGCTCACCAGAGACTCAGCAGAGACTTAGGCGGCTTTGCACACTACGACATCGCAGGTGCGATGTCGGTGGGGTCAAATTGAAAGTGACGCACATCCGGCATCGCATGCGACATCGCAGTGTGTAAAGCCTAGATGATACGATTAACGAGCGCAAAAGCGTCGTAATCGTATCATCGGTGCAGCGTCAGCGTAATTCATAATTACGTTGACGCGACGGTCCGATGTTGTTCCTCGCTCCTGCGGCAGCACACATCGTTGTGTGTGAAGCCGCAGGAGCGAGAAACATCTCCTACCGGCGTCACTGCGGCTTCCGTAGGATATGCGGAAGGAAAGAGGTGGGCAGGATGTTTACATCCTGCTCATCTCCGCCCCTCCGCTCCGATTGGCCGCCTGCCGTGTGACGTCGCTATGACGCCGCACGACCCGCCCCCTTAACAAGGAGGCGGGTCACCGGCCACAGGGACGTCGCACGGCAGGTGAGTGTGTGTGTGAAGCTGGCGTAGCGATAATTTTCGCTATGCCAGCTATCACCACATATCGCTGCTGCGACGGGGGCGGGGACTATCGCACTCGGCATCGCAGCATCGGCCTGCGATGTCGTAGTGTGCAAAGCCCGCCTTAGGGAGGTCGCTGTTACGTCACAAAACCGGTGACGTTACAGCGATGTCCTTTGCGATGTTGCAGTGTGTAAACCCAGCTTAAACTCCCAAGAGTCTTGTAGAACAATGAGGGCTTATCCCCCATCTATACACAAACTATCTTCATGTCTGGCTGAATTTTAAGAAAATTAACCCATGCTAGGCACTGACAGCGTCCAGGTCGTCACAAATGCCTCCTGATTATTTCAGCTGATCCAGTGAGGAATCAAAACCTGGATTGAATGTGGAGAAGGGAGCAACCAGTCCCACTGCCATTCCTACTGATTGCTCCAGGAAAAACCAAGCCCAAAATTACACTGAAATAAACAGGCTTCAGTTACTAACTTATTGCTGAGCCAGACATAACTTTCCCAGCTTTTGCCAGCCCATTCGCATGGGCTGACTGCTACACAGTCAGTACATGGAGGCATATGAAATGAACCGAGGGGAAACATACCTGTTCTCTAGTACTTCTCCCCTCGGCATCTCACAATAAAAATATATATATATATATATATATATATATATATATATACAGTATATATATACACACACACACATATATACATACACACTATATATATACACACACACTATATATACACACATACACATATATACACACACACATACTGTATATATATATATGCATACACACATACTGTATATTGTATATATACACACACATATATATATATATATACACACACACACACACAGGAGGAGTTCTTACCTTCCCCCGGCTTGTTTCCTGTCCGGCCTGCAGGCTCCATTGATCCTCTCCGGCAGGAAGCAGGAGTCCAGGGAGCACAGCGGGACAGCACAGTTAGCAGACACAGCAGGGTCTGCTAACTGTGACACATCTGAAGTTCTGTGCAGCCCCGGCCGACATAGAAAAAACAGGCTGCCCTGGAACTGCCGCTTGTGGCGCCGCATAGGGCCCCCTGCCCTAGCCCAGCCAGCCGATAGCAGAGGACAGTAACCAGCCCTATATGAAGCATGGGGGCCCCCACTGAGGATACGGGGCCCTCCCGTGGATACCCCCGCTGTTCCTGCATACTCATCTCACCTCGGTCCCCCGCCGCTGCTCCTAGTTTGCCAGATGTCTGTGCACTGCCTAGTACTTCAACACAGTAGCGGCTGGCAGTTACTAGTGACGTCACTGCTGTGTTGAAGAACTGTCAGAGCACAGCGGGGACAATGATGAGAGGGTGCGCTGCGCTCTGTGCCATCGTCTCTTTCAAATTTATCGGCATCTGCGATGCCGATACATTTAAAAGTGCGATCCTGGGGGGGCCTGGTGCTGGAGCTGACACAGCGGGCAGCCGCCCCCGGGCCCCTCCAACTCACGGGCCCCATAGCAGTCTGCCTGCCTCTATTGACAGTACACTACTGCCTGGAGGTCTAGGCCACCAGCTAGGCTGTCACCTGATTCTCCAGGCTGGGCACAGTGCACAAAGAGAGCCAGCAGGCTGGGAGGAATTCAAGTGAGCAGCTGGGGCCAGCGGCAGTTAGCAGGCCTGCGCTGGAAGCAGGAGTGGGGCCTGCAGCGGTCTCCTCAGCGTGTGACGTAAGCGCTGCAGTGGCACACTCCGGTGATATCCCTGCCTGGCGCTCTGAGCCTGCCCCTGCAATGAGGGAGAACAGGACTGGAGCCAGAGAAGAGGAGGCGGGCAGATCGCGTGTGCAGCGGTGAGATTATGATCAGGTCTTGGAGACAGGATCCAGGTTACCTGAGGTCATGCCTGGGGTTGGGACTAGTGATGAGCCACCACCCTAGTGTTCCAGTTCGGTTCGTCGAACGGCGGGTGTATTCGTCGAACGTTCGACGAACACCTTTGAACCCCATTGAAAACAATGGCAGGCAAACACAAACACATACAAACACATAGAAAACACTTTCTAAGGTGTCCAAAAGGTGACAAACAACTCAGAAGACACCACAAACACATGGAAAAGTGACAAATACATATACTCATGCGAAAAGAAAAGAGCTAGATGAGTAAAAGGAGGAGGAGACACAGATATAGGCATGTCATGCCCTTCTAAAATCATGTAAAACACAGCAAGTGGACTCCAACCAGAGTCTCCATTTTTTCCAAAAATTGGGCCACAGACACCACTTAAGTGGCATCAATTGTCCCACAGTTGCAAACTTAACATGTTGATTTGCATGAAGCACAATCAAAATCCACAATCCTTTTGTCTCCCCAGGATGACACAGGGGTAGAAAAGTCCTTGCTGATCCATGACTTCTTCATCTTGATGAACGTTAGTCTGTCCACATTGTTAGTGGACAGACGCGTGCGCTTATCTGTCAGCACACACCCAGCAGCACTGAAGACACGTTCCGATAGAACGCTGGCTGCGGGACACGACAAGATCTCCAAGGCGTAAGTGGCGAGCTCAGGCCATTATTCCAGATTGGAAGCCCAAAATGAGCAAGGCTCCAGTTGCAGAGTCATGGCATCGATATTCACTCTGAGATACTCCTGTATCATCCTCTCCAGGCGTTGATTATGTGTCAGACTTCTTGTGTCTTGTGGCCTTGCAAAGGATGGTCTAAAAAAATTAATGAAATGATTCCATCCAACTGCTGTTACCACCAGATACGGTGTTGCTGGTACGGAGTGATGATGACGTTAGGTTGACCTAATGGTCACAGCTGTTGCCAGCGATGTCCGAATGCAGAGAGGGTACCGGTGACCCTCCCTCGGCTATTCCAGCTCTCAATGAAAACAAGCAGACGCTGTTATACACATAAGACTGGAGATGTGTGGCTCCGAATAGAAAAGTGTATTATTTTGTTTACATTACAAAGTTATACAAAGTTGATTAGGGCGTAACTATGCAACATACATATTCATTAAAGGCGTGAATTACATATTCCCAGCAAGAGAAATTAACATAATGACTTATACTCCCATAACAGTCTATAATGTTCTTTTTCCCATAACAAGATGTTTTTCAGTCGTCTCTAAGTCAAAACATTCTGCGTCCTTGAGGTTGGTTTCATTGTTTATTACGTAAATAAGTCTGGTTTGGTCTTGCAAGGGAGAATGAATTTCTATTATTTTCTAAGTCAGTGAAAAAGGTTAACTCTTTCCCACAATCCCTCCTATTGGCGTGATTGATGGACAGGGGGCCATCGAGAAGCTGTGGACCATAGAGAGAGCAGGCTAGCCTCCAGATACTTTCTGAGCCGCGGGTTGCTCAGGGAGTGTCGTCTCACATCCGTCACCCAGGACTGCCTGCATGCCTCTCGATTGGAGTCTCATCATGATACGCCAAGGTGATTTCTAGAGGAAAGAGTAGAGAAGAGAAAAAAAGGCATATTAGTGATTTCATACGGGTGCTGAATAATAATTGTATCTACATTGCTTCAAGCAGCGGGAAAACAAAGCCATTAGCAACTTGAACACTACATAAGCAACTAGTAAACAGAGTAACACTTGGAACACTGATTGCAGTATCCCCATGAACCATCCTCCTATTCCCTTAAACCAGTTTGCAGGGTTGAACATTGAAAATGTATTGCTCCACCAAGCATCTGAGCTTCTGAGTACCTCCTCATCATGTTTTTTCCTCAGCTTTTGTATCTCAGTTAAACTGGCTTGGTGCTTTTAAGGTTCCTTTTGGATCTATGTAGTGACAACAGCTGGGGCCTATTACTTGGCACATCCCCCCTTGGGCTGCAGTGAGGTAATCCAGTACCAAAGTATGTTGGTTGGTTACAATGATTAATTGTCTCTGTATGGCAATGGTACTATTTACTGCTTGGAGAACCTCAAAAATTTTATCATCAAGATAGTCAGTGCTGTCCACCAACTTATCATACATCTGCATTATCATGGGATAGATAAAAAGAGAGCTGAAAAATTTGTTGACATGACTCATTTGAATCACATGCGGTCGGCCACTAGGCCTGTCTTTGTTGTCTGCCGCTCTCTTTACCAGTAGGTGGAGAGGCATTTTCCCTGCCGGTATATCAGTGGTATTGATAATGAAGGTGGCAAGGGTCAAACGGGCCAAGGTGCAGGTGCCATTTACTCCTACTGGTAGCCATTTGTTGGCATTGTAACCACAAACCCAGTAGGTCTGCGGTGGGAGATCCCAGATGGCAGAATGTTGTAATATGAGTCTATGTACTATATCTATAAAGGCCGATATGTTTCTGAGCATACACCATCCGGGAAGTTGGCCTAGGGGACTACAATACCCTGCGGACGGTTCACCACAGGTTTCTCGGCCAGGCACATATGGGTCAGAATCATTGCACCATAAATTTCCGGGTTGGGAATAACAAGTATCATTTGTGCCTTCTGGAAACAATGAATTGTATACCCACCCATGGTCGTGCAAATGTCTCTCTAACAGCAAAGGTTTAAATGCATCTGTACTGTCAGAGGTTCGCCCAAAACTTATTTTGATTCCTTCTGTTGGAATCTTGCCCATAGTAGGTGTTTTTGTGTAATTACGGGGTACCCAGCTGCTTCCTTCAAAGGCTAAATATTGCTGGGTTCCGGGAAGGCCAGTAGTATGGTTGCCCTTCCACCAGGGGAAATCTACCCACCCTACTATTGGTATGGGCACACTAGTGTTCCACAGTTTTTGATACTTGGTGTCATTGACTGATAGTCTATTGTAACAGCCTCCCCATTGAAACACTTCATTTATTGGGACTGGTATGGCTAAGTATGGCATTGAAGAGGCTGTCACAGGTGCGTGTGTACATATGCAGCAGTCTGTGATCTCAAGTTTTTCAGCTAACACTTCATGATGGGTCTCAAATAAATTCTGCCGTGGTGAAGAAGGCCCCAAAAAGGGAGTACACATAGAAATACTTATCAGCAGTATTAGGCCTTCTTGCAGTGGCTGGCATGGACCCATGTCGATCTCCCCTTAAGTTTGACGGAGGTTGGAGTTGTCAGCTGGACAGTCAAAGGCCCTTCGAATCGTGGCTCAAGGGTCTTTCTCACCTGCTTCTTTAGGTAGACCCGGTCACCAGGCTTTAGAGAGTTGGTTCCTGGAACGGCATCAGGATCAGGTAGAGAACAGTAGACCCTTTGGTGGGTTTCAGTTAGTCTCTTCTGCAGGGAAAACAACATAAGACGTTAGGCTATCACATTGCAGGTGTAACTCCTGCGGGAAGTAGCATCCTAATCTGGGTGCACTACCAAAGAGTATTTCAAAGGGTGAGAGCCTGTGCTTTCCCTGCGGGGTAGTCCTTATAGAGTAAAGAGCTATGGGGAGACATTCTGTCCATGGTCTACCAGTCTCCTCCACTGACTTGGCTAGTTTGAGCTTTAGAGTTCCATTTAACCTTTCCACTTTCCCTGATGACTGTGGGTGGTAAGGCTGACTGAATGCCTAACAGGGCACAAGTGTTCTGGAAAACTTGTCCAGTGAAATAAGTACCTCGGTCCGATGTCCGAAGTCTATGACTTCAGGGAGTCCAAACCGAGGCACCAGCTCACAGGCCAATTTTTTTGCTGTATTTCGGGCCGTGGCTGAGCTTACAGGATAGGCCTCTGGCCATCCTGAGAAGAGGTCTACACAGACAAGTACAAACTCGTAGATGCCATGTTTTGGCAACTGTATATAGTCTATTTGTACTCTTTGAAATGGGGCAAACGTCTTTTGCATGTGTCTTTGCAGGGTTTTAGTTAGCTGGTGTCGCGGGTGGAGGAGGGGACGCTGCGCTCACCCACTGCTCGGCTCCGGCTGCTGCTCGGTGGTGGCTCGAGCGGTGGGCCGGATCCTGGGGACTCGAGCGGCGCTCCTCGCCCGTGAGTGAAAGGGGGTGGTTTGGTTTAGGGATATTGTCCATGACGCCACCCACGGTTGTGGTGAGGTTGTGACACCACCGCTGCTCTGGACGGGGATCCCAGGAGGAGTGGTGACAGGGAGCAGCTGGGATGTTGTTTTCTCCCCTCCGTGGGTAGGGGGGTTGGTTGTCCCGGGGCCCGGTGAGGGTTAGGGATGGCAGGCGGGCTACAGGGCCTGGTGAGGTGCAGGGTCGCGGGGGCAGCGCTGTGCCGCACGGCACGGTGGTACTCACTCAGCCAATGACGAATGCAAAGTCTCTGGTAAAACAAACGGCTGGATGGACGGGTCCCACAGACGGCTGCGGTGTTTCTCCTCCCGGTAGGTTGATGGTGACTGCCTTTCCCTGCACCTGTGTTGTGTTTACGGTTCCAATGGCTTCCCACCGGTAACCCGCTCCCCAGCTTGGATGGGTGCTGAAGGAGCCCCTTTTGCCCGCAGGCTCTGGCCCTGGGAACTGTAGCCTTGGCGGTGACTGTGTTTCCCTTTACGGTTTGAGCTGTTGCCTTCAATCGGGTCTTGACTGCTGGGAAACCCCAGAGGTTCCCTTTGCTAACGGATTTGACCGGTTTTACGGCAACTCCTAGCCTAGTCGGGGTCCGTAAGCCCTGCCGAATGGTGCTGGCTTCTCTTTGCTCCCCGATCCGGTACTGGCGGGCCACCGCCTGTCCCCGGTCCTTACGGTTCGCTCCAATCAGCCTCTCCTGCAGACGGTCACCACCGTCTGCCAACCTTGTTGTATGTGCCCGGGCCACGCACCCGGACACGGTCAGTCTCCTCTACTGCTACTTCACTCTTCAAAACTCATCTGTATCTGACTCCTTTTCCCACCTCCAGGACTGTGAACTCCTCGGTGGGTGGGGCCAACCGCCTGGTCCACCCCCTGGTGTGGACATCAGCCCCTGGAGGGAGGCAACAAGGATTTGTGTTTGACTTTGGTGTGCCTAGCCGGGGTGTGGGGTGTGTTGTTGTAGTACCTGTGACGTCCTGGCTTGTCCAGGGCGCCACACTGGCCTGGATTGTGTTGTTGACAGATGTGACAAGCTTTTATTCTCTGGGAGGCGTATTGTCTGAAGCCGAGGGCTACCCAATATGGTTGCATCTGGTTCATGATTGAGTTTGTGCTACCATGTGTGGGGTAGTGGAGTACTTGGAAAATGGCAGGGAACCAACTGCGTGGCAGGACGGAAAGTCCGTTTAGGCGCCAAATCCCCTCCACCTTTTCTGCCCCCTTGGCCCGCCATCCGGCCTTTTCTTCCTCAGAGGCGTTTTCTTGTGTCTCAAAGAGGTTTTGCATTTCTTCCTCCGTCGTTGACACTGTTTCCGTCTCCTTCAAAGGGAGTAAGGCGGCTTGTTTTGCTGTTTGATCGGCCAAGCGATTTCCCCTTGCCTCGGGTGTTTGAGCCTTGGTGTGGGCAGCAACCTTTATGATTGCTAGCTGCTTTGGTATCAAGGCTACTTCCATTAGTTTCTTCATTGAGGCTCCATGCCTGATGGGATTTCCTGTTGCTGTGAGGAATCCTCTAGTCTGCCAGATAGTGCCAAAATCGTGCACAATGCCGTATGCATAGGCTGAGTCCGTGTAGATGTTCGCTGTTCGTTCTTCCAGAAACTCAATTGCCCAGATGAGGGCGAGAAGTTCTGCTTCTTGAGCAGATATGCGTGGAGGTAGCGGTTGTTTGGCTAAGACTGCATATAGAATCACTACTGCAAATTCGGTGTGGAACTTGCCTGCTTCATCAGCGTATCTGCTACCATCCACAAAAAGTTCAAAGTCTGGATTTGTAAGCGGTGTTGCCTGAATATTGTGCAGGGGCTTTGCCTCATGTTCAATGAGATCCTGACAATCATGACCAAATGGTGCGCTAGTACGTTTGTCACTCTCTTCTGTCCTCTCTTCTGTCCCCCCTTCTAAACTTGTGAAGATCAGCAGATCAGCAAGGTTTAGACTTGTAACTCGAGCAAATGAGATGTTTGGGGGGTAGCAACAGCGTGCACTGAAGTCTCAGTTGCAGTGGTGTAATTCCAGGCTTGACTGAAACTGTAACGAGGGGCATGGGAAGTGTGTCGAGGTCAGTTTTTGATGTGGACCAGAGTTTTGCAGGAACTTGTAGAAGTATTGGATCCGTGTTTACTTCACGTGTATCATCAGATTCTGGTTGATCTTCTATCATCTGGAGGGTGGGGGAGTTTTTTGGAGTGCACCACTAATCAAAATAGTAAAAGTGGGTGCTCCCTAATGCGGTAAAAATTGTACAAGGGGTAAGAGGAAAGAAACCGCATACAATAAAGGGGCACACCAACTACGACAATACAGATAAATAGAATAGGCTTTATTCAACACACAAGAATAAAAACATTAAAAACATGAAGGACAACACACTCTGAGCAGAGCTGAATTAAAACATCAATGGTAATGGGAAGCAAGAAGAACAATGCGTATAGATACATGGAACCGTGCATACATATGCACAATTTTACATGTGTGGACAATTAGAAGGGGAAAATGTATCCCAATGTGTTCCTATCAAAACAGAATGCACCAGCGTTGTTTATACAGTATTTTTGCCAAACACCCGGATATATAAGCTAGTGTCAGGCATATATATAGATGGATTACATGTGAGACAAGGTTAGTAATGTCCGATGGCGATGGATCTATGTATCATTAAAGAACACCTAGTTCTAGCATGCTGATATACAAAGGGCAGAGGGTCAGAGGCCTGAACAACATTTATATACAATATAGTAAATACACATAGCAAGAATAAGTACATCAAGCAACCAATCCTCCAGATGGTTGGGTGGAAATTAATGCCCACCAATCCAACCTGTGAGATAAATAGGCTCAATTATGCCAATGGTCGGAATTGGCTGTTGTGCCCTATTAAGCAAAAGATTACAAGTAGTGGCGATTAATACAAGGATGATGTTGCTTACACATAAATCCAAGAATAACCTATGGAGATGAGGATGCAAAGAACCCCATTGGTGTATGGCATCCAATATCAGAAATAAATATTATGCATTAAATGTCATAATAGGAGCCAAAACACCCATGGAACACAGGATGGCAATAAGGAGGAACACAGAGTCCAAAAAATACCATTACCATGTGGGAAACATATGAAGTAGCTCAGAGTGGGCAACCCCACGCGTATCGCCACCAGAGTGGCTTCATCAGGGAAAAGTGCAGGGGTACAGAGGAAGACGCCTATATATATAAGGGTTTAAAACAACGATTGCACCCACCTGTGGAGTCAATAACAAAGCGTGACCGGCGGTGAGGAGCGCCATGTTCGCGCACGCGCAGACTGATCAGACGGAAGCTTGCGGTGATCAAACTGCGTCCCTAATGCGCATGCGCAGGGCTCAGTGGAGCTGATATATACAAATCGCAAGTCAGTGCGAGCTTGCTTTGCGGAAATGCCATATATGGGAACAAAGACCCATGTACCTGTATTAGGCGCTAATCTAGATTGCTGGTATCTACAGAGAATTAGATGTATCAATGAGACAAACCATTTTACAATTAAATATCCAAAGTTTTAATGTAAGATAAAAACAGGGTGGAATGAATACTCAAGCATATGAATAAGAGGTACCATAGAGGAATGTATGTACACATATGAATACACGCATGCATGGGGGCATACATGCGTGCACATGTATATAAACTGAGCAGACACAAATAGGTATAAGGTATAGGACCATATAGATTCAAATGTAACCTGGCATAGTCAAAGGAAAAAGGGTGCAACGGGCAAAAACCAATCCAGCCAAGGATTGCACGTTGCAAAAATAGAAAAACATACCAATAAGGGGGTGCACAAATCCCTAATATACATCTGAAAAAGAGAGATGCATAATAGGATGTCCAAAGAATAGAATATTTATGCTTTTATTGCTACATTACTGAGAGTACATTGTCCCAAAACACCCAGTCAGCATGTTGTTACAATATAGATAGATTCATATGCACAGTAGGTGAGTCACACCAGAAGATACCAATGGAACCAGCACAAGCCTGCACGAAGGAACAATACATTAAAGTATGTCCCTTACACATAGGCGAGGACCCATAAATATGATCAATCCATGCAGGGGCCACAAAAAGAGAGATCGCCACAAGAGGGGGGACCACAGGGTGGACAATAACAGAAGTAATATTGAGTTATATTTACATGGTGACCCAAAGGGCGGCCCCCTAAAAGGGCAGTCTGACTGAAGAAATTCAATGGAGAGGAGGAAGAAAAAGATTTTTTATATGACCTGAACTAAACCAATGGATTTGTATTCATATGCATATCAGCAAGCTAGAAGGAAACATTCCAGCACGTGGAATTACGTGGGGTGTCCAAACGTATTCAGACAGATATACCAGCAGGGTACCTAGACATTAAATGGAAGGATGAACCCCCCCAAAATATACAGAAGAGAAAGTATCTATCCAACATTATCAATAGATCAGATCATTAATAAGTCACAAATCAGTATAGATGTCGAATATGAGGACAGTCCAGGTAAGAAGAACGGAACCAGGGATGGAGATCCAGGAGTTGTAGATGAACCAATCAAGGAATTGAGGCACAAGTTTTCATACAGAAGAGAGCCATAAGATGTACAAAAATAGAGGGTCCGAAGAATCAAGACGCTTGATGTTGAGTGGAGTGGAGGAAGGACCTGTTTGGTAAGGAGTGATTTCATCAAACTCACCTCCAGTACACCTAGGGCTCCAAATTTGTCATCTCTAGAAAATAGGGCCATCCGGCAGCTTCAAAATAACAACAGCTTCCTCATCAAGGAGGCTGACAAAGGGGGTAATGTGGTTCTCTGGCCTACACACATGTATTTAGAAGAAGCCTATAGACAACTTAACAATACAGCATTCTATATCAAGCTGCCTTCAGATCCAACAAAAGTTTTCTTGTCTAAGCTTCACCATCTCTTGGCATCTGCCCATCGTTTGGGCATAATTACAGATAAGGAAAAACAATACATGTGGGTCAGTGAACCCATTACCCCCACGTTCTACATGCTGCCCAAGGTCCACAAGTCCACAACTAAACCTCCCGGTCGACCCATTGTGGCCAGTATAGGGAGTCTGTGTGAAAGGGCTAGTACCTATGTTGAGCCTTGGTTGCTTGATGTACTTATTCTTGCTATGTGTATTTACTATATTGTATATAAATGTCGTTCAGGCCTCTGACCCTCTGCCCTTTGTATATCAGCATGCTAGAACTAGGTGTTCTTTAATGATACATAGATCCATCGCCATCGGACATTACTAACCTTGTCTCACATGTAATCCATCTATATATATGCCTGACACTAGCTTATATATCCGGGTTTTTGGCAAAAATACTGTATAAACAACGCTGGTGCATTCTGTTTTGATAGGAACACATTGGGATACATTTTCCCCTTCTAATTGTCCACACATGTAAAATTGTGCATATGTATGCACGGTTCCATGTATCTATACGCATTGTTCTTCTTGCTTCCCATTACCATGGATGTTTTGATTCAGCTCTGCTCAGAGTGTGTTGTCCTTCATGTTTTTAATGTTTTTATTCTTGTGTGTTGAATAAAGCCTATTCTATTTATCTGTATTGTCGTAGTTGGTGTGCCCCTTTATTGTATGCGGTTTCTTTCCTCCTCCCCCCCTCTATCATCTGGAGGGTGCACAGGACTTCTTCTGAGATATCTTCTGGAATTTGCAGGATAGCAGATCCATCTTCATTGTAGACAATCTGAGCTTGCAGTCTTGATAGTAGATCTGCTCCCACTAGGGCATCTCCACCCAGGGGGGACACTAAGAATTTAGACACGAACATGTGTGCTCCCAGTTTCACCTTCAGTGGATGTTATTGGGATTATCTGGGCTTGTCCATCAAATCCGGATACTACAGTAGCTGAGATGGATCCTTCAGGCACCAGGTTCCTGGGGAGTACGGAGCGTAAGGCTCCTGAGTCCACCAAAGCTCTTATTTCATTGTTGCCCATGTGAAGGGGGACGTGTATAAATGGACCTCTGGCATCCCTATCCCGTGCTGCCGCAAGTCAGGCAGTCTTCTCCTCCTGATTCTCGGGTTGGTTTTGAGTGTCCCTCTTCTTTTTTCTACAGTCTCTGATCACATGTCCTCTGATTCCACAATAGTAGCAGGTCGGTGCCTTCCTTCTTGTACCTTCTGGCTGACCGTCCACTGCTGCTATGACAACTTTCTTGTTGCTCCTTTTATCCTTTGCGTCGGTTTCTAAGCCACTTGCTTTGTTGACTAGAAGATCTATGTCTTCCATGTTTCTGCATTCTGGGCAGCACACTTTCAATCTTTCTGCCAGAGGTGCATGTATTCCATCCATGAAGGATCTTACCATCAGGCAACGTATTGCGGCTGCTTGTATGTCCAGCCCTTCATCTGCGAATGACTGCATCAATCTGTAGTAAAATGAGCTGACATTCTCCACAGGACCTTGATGCACTGGTCCCATTGTGCCCTTAGTTCTTTGCTCCTGGGCGCAGAAGAGATTGAGTCTTATCATGAAGTCTTGGCCCGATTCCACATTACGGGTATTGTCCGGAACATGTCCTGTCAGGTGGGCAGTGAGTTTGGTATACAGTTCGGGAGACATTTTAGCTCTACACAAACCTTCCATGTCCAACCAAGTGCTTCTGTAGGAGACTTGTATTTGGTTCAGGTAACGTGAAAAACTGACTGGGTTTCTAGTCGAGTCTGGAGCATTTTGCAGGAAAGCCATCTGCTCGGCTGGAGTCCAGGGTACGTAGTCATCATACGTACGAGGAACTGCATCTCTGGGAGCATCTGGGTTTTGTGGATTAACAGGTGGTCTTATCAGGACTCTTCTTATCACTACGGGATAGAGAGGCACTGGTGCTGTGGCTTGTAGCTTGTGCTGTGGGGCTCCACAGGCTAAGCATGTTTCACTCCAGTCCGGATTTTGTTGGCCACAGTTTGTGCAGGTCCATCCCGGGGATCCTGCTATTTTTGGAGCTGTTCCAGGAGTAGCTGACAGGTACGGAGGAAGCTGCTGTTCTTTATTATCCTGCTTCCCAGCTTCTTCCCATGTGTCTGATTCTTCATGGTATATCGAACCTTGATCGTGGGCTGTTTTTGCCATGTCAGAAAGAGTTCTGACTAGTTTAGTCCATGATTTATCTGCTATCACTCCTGCTCTTTTAGCTCTTATTGTGTCCCATTTGTTGGGGTCCAATTGATCCTTTCCCTTCAATCCAAATGTCTTAAAAACTTCCTTGGACTGACTGGCTGTTCTTTTGCCATGATAACACGTAATGAGATGCTGCAGGATGCATCCAGCTCTTCTGTCTTTTGATATTCCTTGCCCCATTCTTCGTCTATCTTCTTCAGCTTTTAGATCCTTGAACGTCCTTTGGACTAAACCTACCTATCCTGGAAGTACTCAGAGACTAACTCCTTTTGTATTCCTACCTAAGGTGAGGTCTAGAACCACCTTTCCTGGAAGTACCCAGAGACTGACTCTTGATCTGTGTCGAGTTGATACTTTTGGGGTCGAAGGAGACCACTTCAGATATATTGGATGGATGCCAAATTGGTTGGTAAGGTTGCAACCGTATGCCACCTGACAGACACAATGATGAGTCTAGAGATGGCGGATACCATAGCATCGCGCAACGTCTTTATTACAGAACCCATATTTATACAGACATATGGGTAGGCGTGTTTAACCAAAGTTCATTATGAGCTAATGCGTCGCATGATCATGTTTTTTAATATTATTCCTGACATCTGCAGTTTCAATATAGTTAGGTAATAGCTGATCAATGTGTTTTTGTGGAAAATTATTCTTTGCACGTAATTATCTTTATTACAGTAATATAATCATAGGTGTGCCTGGTACAAACTGGTATTTTTGTATTATCTTGACTGAGAGTCTACAGGTCATCATGACCAAGTAAAACTGTGTTAAGCATTTTGAATCTGTATTGAACATTATGTTATACTAGGACCTGAAATGAGGGTCTTACTGCCTTATCAGTCCCTCCTTTTGAGAATAAGATATGATTCTTCCTAATCACTAGGTACATACAAAAGCAAAAGGCTAGTGTCGGATTTTCCCTAATTATTTTCTTCACCGAATCCCCTAGTGAGAGAAGATCATATCCTTCTTCTTAATTACAGCATTTCCTCATAGTCTTCATCATGAGGTCTCACTCCCAGATACATAGTCTTAGTGATGGATGCATCGATCAGTCTTTGAAGTAGTCCTCGGATACAAGGAATGCAGCAACATCCACAAGTGACGAGTATTGCTGCTACAACTGCCAGAGAAATAAGAAGGCCGGACACCAGGTGACTCCACTTCCCGAACCATGATTCGAGCCAATCCGTGAAGGCGTTATCTATTCCGGAGTTCTCTGCAAGCTCCTCGGATAGTGATGTTAGGCCCTCCAATGCCTTCGTGATGCTTCCATCAGGAGTAGAGATGAGCGAACCGGTCGCGGTTCGGCTCGAGGTTGGTTCGCCGAACGGACCTCCCGTTCGAGTTCGGTTCGTCGAACGTTCGACGAACCGAACTCGAACTGCATAGGAAACAATGGCAGGCAATCACAAACACAGAAAAACACCTAGAAAACACCCTCAAAGGTGTCCAAAAGGTCACAAACAACTCACAACACATGGGAAAGTGACAAGGACATATACTCATGCGAAAACAAAAGAGCTGGACAAGGAAAAAGAGGAGGACACACAGATATATGAGTATATGCAAGGAAACATGCCATTATTGTGCAACTTGAGCCCTGCTCATTCTTGGCTTCCAATCTTGATAAATTGCCTGAGCTCGCCACGTACGTCTTGGGGATCTTGTCGTGTCCTGCAGCCAGCGTTCTCTCGGAACCTGTCTTCAGTGCTGCTGTGGGTCTGCTGGCAGATAAGCACACGTGTCTGTCCACTGACAATGTGGACATGGCTCTCAGAGGACTTTTCTTCCCCGGGGTCAGCCAGGGGACGGGAAAGGCACGCGTATTTTTGAGAGTGCTTCATGCAAAGCATCTTTTTCTTTTTCAAAAGGGGGCTCAACCGATGCCAGTCAAGTGGGGTGTGTGTGGCCCAGTGAGTGGCAACGAGGGAGACTGTGGTTGGAGTCCCCTCGCTGTGTTTCTAAAAGAACCAAGATGAACAAGTCATGGCTCTCAGAGGACTTTTCTTCCCCGGGGTCAGCCAGGGGACGGGAAAGGCACGCGTATTTTTGAGAGTGCTTCATGCAAAGCATCTTTTTCTTTTTCAAAAGGGGGCTCAACCGATGCCAGTCAAGTGGAGTGTGTGTGGCCCAGTGAGTGGCAACGAGGGAGACTGTGGTTGGAGTCCCCTCGCTGTGTTTCTAAAAGAACCAAGATGAACAAGTCATGGCTCTCAGAGGACTTTTCTTCCCCGGGGTCAGCCAGGGGACGGGAAAGGCACGCGTATTTTTGAGAGTGCTTCATGCAAAGCATCTTTTTCTTTTTCAAAAGGGGGCTCAACCGATGCCAGTCAAGTGGGGTGTGTGTGGCCCAGTGAGTGGCAACGAGGGAGACTGTGGTTGGAGTCCCCTCGCTGTGTTTCTAAAAGAACCAAGATGAACAAGTCATGGCTCTCAGAGGACTTTTCTTCCCCGGGGTCAGCCAGGGGACGGGAAAGGCACGCGTATTTTTGAGAGTGCTTCATGCAAAGCATCTTTTTCTTTTTCAAAAGGGGGCTCAACCGATGCCAGTCAAGTGGGGTGTGTGTGGCCCAGTGAGTGGCAACGAGGGAGACTGTGGTTGGAGTCCCCTCGCTGTGTTTCTAAAAGAACCAAGATGAACAAGTCATGGCTCTCAGAGGACTTTTCTTCCCCGGGGTCAGCCAGGGGACGGGAAAGGCACGCGTATTTTTGAGAGTGCTTCATGCAAAGCATCTTTTTCTTTTTCAAAAGGGGGCTCAACCGATGCCAGTCAAGTGGGGTGTGTGTGGCCCAGTGAGTGGCAACGAGGGAGACTGTGGTTGGAGTCCCCTCGCTGTGTTTCTAAAAGAACCAAGATGAACAAGTCATGGCTCTCAGAGGACTTTTCTTCCCCGGGGTCAGCCAGGGGACGGGAAAGGCACGCGTATTTTTGAGAGTGCTTCATGCAAAGCATCTTTTTCTTTTTCAAAAGGGGGCTCAACCGATGCCAGTCAAGTGGGGTGTGTGTGGCCCAGTGAGTGGCAACGAGGGAGACTGTGGTTGGAGTCCCCTCGCTGTGTTTCTAAAAGAACCAAGATGAACAAGTCATGGCTCTCAGAGGACTTTTCTTCCCCGGGGTCAGCCAGGGGACGGGAAAGGCACGCGTATTTTTGAGAGTGCTTCATGCAAAGCATCTTTTTCTTTTTCAAAAGGGGGCTCAACCGATGCCAGTCAAGTGGGGTGTGTGTGGCCCAGTGAGTGGCAACGAGGGAGACTGTGGTTGGAGTCCCCTCGCTGTGTTTCTAAAAGAACCAAGATGAACAAGTCATGGCTCTCAGAGGACTTTTCTTCCCCGGGGTCAGCCAGGGGACGGGAAAGGCACGCGTATTTTTGAGAGTGCTTCATGCAAAGCATCTTTTTCTTTTTCAAAAGGGGGCTCAACCGATGCCAGTCAAGTGGGGTGTGTGTGGCCCAGTGAGTGGCAACGAGGGAGACTGTGGTTGGAGTCCCCTCGCTGTGTTATACATGCTTTTAGAAGGGCATGACATGGCTTGGAGGTTGACTTTCATAAAATGCAAACTGTTGGCTACCAAAATGCTGCCTTTCCAACAACTGTGGTTATAGGCAATGAGGAACATACTGATGAAGATGAGACGCAGATACCCGATTGGGATGACAACTTAAATATTCGGTCAGGGCAAGAAGAAACTCGGTCTGAGGGGGAGGGGAGTGCAAACACAACAATTGATGATGAAGTTCTAGATCCCACCTACTGTCAACCCACAGTCAGACACTCGAGGAGGTCAATAGAGGCGGTGGAGGAGGATGCAACCGACGTCGAAGTAACCTGGCGCCTTCCTGGACACAGTCGGAGCACTGGTAGCACGTCTACAACTGCATCCTCAGCCACCACTCTGCCTCTGAGCATTATTCGGGGTGGATCAACAGGTCGCATGGCCTCTAAGCCTTGCCTAGCCTGGTCCTTTTTTGACATAAAAAAAGATCGGCCAAATTATGTGATCTGTAACATTTGCCATGGTTATCTTAGTAGACGTCAAAACCTCAGCAGTTTGACAACTTCTTCCATGAATCGTCACATGAATAAATATCATATGGCCTGGTGGGAAGCTCACCGTGCTGCAATGCGGCCTAGTGGAGCCAACCATCCACCGCCTGCCCCTTCCAGGGCATCCGCGCGCTCGTCATCTTCTAGGACTGTGGGGACAGCTGTCACACCTGTTTTTCCACCCACAACTTCCACCACTGTAACCGCAACAGGCAGTTTGCTTGGTAGGTCGTCAGTTGGTTTGGAAGGGGAAACAAGTGAGTGTGTACAGCTCTCTCAGACATCGATAGCACCAACTTTGGATGAAGGCAACATCATGTCTCCGCCTGCACTTTCCTCCCAAAGCTGCATTTTTCCAGGGACACCCTACTCAACACCGTCTACACACAGCAGCCAGATCTCTGTCCCTCAGATGTGGTCAAATAAAAGGCCACTTCCTTCGACCCATGACAAAGCGAAGAGGTTGACTCTATCCCTCTGTAAGCTGTTGGCTACAGAAATGCTGCCTTTCCGCCTAGTGGACACACAGGATTTTAGAGACCTTATATCTGTCGCTGTGCCCCAGTACCAGATGCCTAGTCGCCACTGCTTCTCTAAGAAAGGTGTGCCCGCGCTACACCAGCATGTCGCACACAACATCACCACTTCCTTGAGAAAATCTGTGTGCGACAGGGTGCATTTCAACACAGATACTTGGACCAGTAAGCATAGACAGGGTCATTACATGTCACTGACTGGGCACTGGCAAACTATGGTGAGAGATGGAGAAGGGTCTGCTGTACAAGTCTTGCCGTCCCCACGAGTTGTTTCAATCCTTGTTCTGTATGTAGAAGTTAATACACTGCTTCTGCCTCTTCAACCTCGTGTGGGTCCTCTACCTTGGCGCAAACCCTGTGTGGTCAGGCCACCCTTCCTTGCAACTGCGCACAAGGACTACCACACACCTCCTTACTATGCTGGCAGCAGAGCTCAATGCCATCAGGCGGTCAAAGTTTTACTTTGAAATGTATGGGAAATGTGAGTCACACCGCTACTACAGAGAATAGTAGTCAGGCAGGGTCAAAATATTAATTGAGGAACAGGAACAGAATGGGACGGCCAGGAAAGAATCAGAAAACAAGCAGAGGTGAAATGCGTATCGGCCAACAAGGTACATAAACAGCAAGCAGGAAAAGTAGTCAGGTAACAAGCACACAAAATCATAAAACTGAACTGGGGGTAAAATTAACCAGAGGTTCATAGCTATGTCTGGCAGTGGTCTGCAGACAGGATGGGCATAAAAAAGGGTGTGGTGTCTTCCCATTGGTTGTAGCTGAATGATGGTATTTCATCTGTGAGATACCCACCAGCTACATTCAGCCAGAGATTCTGCATCTGTCAAGGTAATGCAGCCCAGTGGGTGAGCATAACCTGCGTCCACCTGCGCCGCTGGCATCGACTACTCTCCCATCATCAGCACTATTCATGAAAGGAACACGTTGTCACCTGGCGACCGGAGTACAAATTGACGGAGCGGACTCCGTTGGTGACTTAACAGACGTGTGCGGCAATGATGCAAACCTGGCTGCGGGCCATCCTCAGGGCAATGTGACACACGTGCCTTTTAGGGCTCACGTGTTGAACCGAATTCGCCAGCAATTTTTAAAACACCATCACGGCCTACATGGCCTTGTGCAGTGGGCACGCTCGCTATGTGCTCACTTCCATCGTGCGCACACAGCAGCTCAACAACTTTCATCACTCTGGAAGTCTTAGGGTCTGGCAGTTAAACGCCGTAAATGCGATGTTTCGACACGCAGGAATTGGAATCTGCACATGTTGCAGCGTGTGTGGCAGCACCGCAGAGCCCTGCTGAAATACGGTAAGACATATAGCCTGGGATAACTTGATCCAGAGGTGGTGCAGATCACGCTGCTGGAGTGGTGTCAGATCAAGGACCTATGCACCCTGCTACACAGTTTTGAAATGTCGACGAAGATGTTTAGCACTGGCAATGTCATTCTCAGCGTGACAATTCTGGTCATCTACATGATGGAGCACACTGTAATTATTATTCGGAGTCAGGTGTTGGGACAAGAGGAAGGGGAGGAAGTACAGGAGGAGTCATATGCGGAAGGGATAACAAGATCTACGAGGTCCAGATGGTCAGCGGCACCTCTGCGGCAGTCATGGTGAGGGAGAGGGATTAACAAGGGCGCATAGTATCAGCAAAAAGTGTTGATGAAAGTGCAGGAGCCCATGAAGAAATGGAGGACGAACTGGCGATGGGCATGGAAGACTCAGCAGATGAGTGAGAGCTTGCTCACATTTCGGTTGTGCGAGGTTGGGGGGAGAGGGCAGAGGAAGGATGCACGATTCTCACCTCTCTGCCACCAACACACCAAGGACTTGGTCCTCCTGGATGCACAAGACACATGAGCGCCTTCTTGCTGCACTACCTACATGACCCTCGGATTGTATGAATTTGAACTAATCCTGAATACTGGGTTGCCACACTGTTAGATCCCCGGTACAAGACAAAATTTGGCGAACTAATTCCTGCCATAGAAATAGACGCACGTATACAGGAGTATCTGCAGAATGTGGTACGCAATCTTAGATCTACTTGTCCACTAAACACCAGTGCTGCACAGAGTGAATCTCAACGCTTTGTCATGGATAGGAGGAAATGGTCTTTTACTTGTCCACATCGGAGGGACCGAGGGATGGCTGCTGTGCTGAGATGGCGTTGAGTACGGTGTCCCTGCACAGTTGCACTTTTGGTCATATCCCAAAATGAGTTGAAAAAGGACAGATGCTGTTGGAAAGGGGAACAGGTGTGTTGGAAAGGGGAAAAAAGTTTTGGTCCGTGGATTTGGTGGTTAAGCAACTGTAACATTTGCTGAAGAAACAACATCTGTTACAGTGGGACTGGCAGATTTGGATAAAGTGGTATATAATCTGTGACCGCTATATAACGAAAATTAATAAGAAAAGAAAGAGAAAGGTATATATCCCCATCAGCAGTCAGTGTCCACCGTGCTCCCAGTTGGAAAAGGAGAGGTTGGCAACTTGAAGGTTTGGTGGAGGATACAGAGCTGTGTGGCTATGAAACTAATAGTAGCCTGAACCGAGTTAGACGCCATTCGGATCTGGAGACTGTGAGCCCTGTTAGCGTCACAGGGTCCACATGCCCACCCAGCCCAGGAACTCCCTGTTAACAACACAGGGGCCATTGAGTACGCTGACCGTGTGCGTAGGGGCCACACCTGTGGACAGCAGGCGCATCAGCAGCAGCAGGCCTGTTAATGCCACTGGGCTGCACAAGCAGGACTGTTAGGACAGGAGCTGGTCTTAACCGTTCTGCGTTACCAACTGTGGTGGTGGCCTGCATCCACCACCCGATCCCTGCCTACCTCTGGCCTAAAGCCGCAATGGGTTCAACACATGGAGGTGTGCTCTTTCGGAGCATAATAGAAGACTGCGCACCTCCTTGTTGGCTCCAGCCCCTTTTATAACCTGGGTCCGCCCCAAACCAGGGTGAACCACAATGCACCTCCTGGAGACAAAAGTAGAGTGACACGTCATGAGTGGCATAACTAGCGTCCTATTTGGAAACGCAACTTCAATGATGACCTCATGGCTGCCATGACCCAAACACCTCACCAGTCATCGTCTGAGCATCAATAATGCGGTGACAAGTCATAGGTGTGGGCCTCTGCAAGCCATTTGGGAGGACACCTGATGCCCTGTGGTCTATATGGGACCCCCACATCAGGGCCAGGGCCAAAGAGTTCATTACCGGACCTAGTCTCTGATGCAGGAAGTGCCTGAGCATGCTCAGTAGCATGAAATACAGTCTCTGAAAAAAGACTATCAGCTTTAGCATGGTGTCTATGCCCAAAACAGGACTTATACCCGGCACGGAATGCAAGCACCTGTGCAAAGAGGCTTTTCACACTTAGTGTGGGAGCATGCGCTGTATCCCGAAATGAAAACTTAGCGTCAGGAATGGCACAGTCAGGCTGAGCATACTCACTAGGCGAAACACTGTAATTATGCTGCAGCTGGGGTACATCGGCACACGCATGCGCACTAGCTGCCTCTCCACACTTAGACGTGGAGGGGAAATTTGTCTTGGAGATGCTGTCTATGAACAGAAGGAAAAGCTAAAGGAAGCCTGACTTTCTATCCCTCCGAATTATGAAATGCAGCAATGAATTCCATGAGTTTGCTATAACATTAGCGTAGCAAAATGTGCATGAGGGTGTGATGTAGAGGTGCTAGAAATAGCTTGTCACCAGTGGGGCACTAATGGAATACAACAGCCAGTTCTATGATGCCACAAAATGGCAGTATTTTGTGCTATCATTATAGCTTATTAAAAACAGAGCACGAGGTTGTCATGCAGAGGTGCTGCACATAGATTTGCAGTAGTGTGAATTGACAAAAGTACAATAGCCACGTTTAGGATACAACTAGGTACAGTGAGTGTTTGCTAGTATAATGGCTGAGTTTAAAAAAGTTTGAGTGTGCAAAGCAGGCAGATGTCCTGCAAATAACGTTCCAATACTGTGAATTGACAAAAGTACAATAGCCACGTTTAGGATACAACTAGGTACAGTGAGTGTTTGCTAGTATAATGGCTGAGTTTAAAAAAGTTTGAGTGTGCAAAGCAGGCAGATGTCCTGCAAATAACGTTCCAATACTGTGAATTGACAAAAGTACAATAGCCACGTTTAGGATACAACTAGGTACAGTGAGTGTTTGCTAGTATAATGGCTGAGTTTAAAAAAGTTTGAGTGTGCAATGCAGGCAGACGTGCTGCAAATAACGTTCCAATACTGTGAATTGACAAAAGTACAATAGCCACGTTTAGGATACAACTAGGTACAGTGAGTGTTTGCTAGTATAATGGCTGAGTTTAAAAAAGTTTGAGTGTGCAAGGCAGGCAGATGTCCTGCAAATAACGTTCCAATACTGTGAATTGACAAAAGTACAATAGCCACGTTTACGATACAACTAGGTACAGTGAGTGTTTGCTAGTATAATGGCTGAGTTTAAAAAAGTTTGAGTGTGCAATGCAGGCAGACGTGCTGCAAATAACGTTCCAATACTGTGAATTGACAAAAGTACAATAGCCACGTTTAGGATACAACTAGGTACAGTGAGTGTTTGCTAGTATAATGGCTGAGTTTAAAAAAGTTTGAGTGTGCAATGCAGGCAGACGTGCTGCAAATAACGTTCCAATACTGTGAATTGACAAAAGTACAATAGCCACGTTTAGGATACAACTAGGTACAGTGAGTGTTTGCTAGTATAATGGCTGAGTTTAAAAAAGTTTGAGTGTGCAAGGCAGGCAGATGTCCTGCAAATAACGTTCCAATACTGTGAATTGACAAAAGTACAATAGCCACGTTTAGGATACAACTAGGTACAGTGAGTGTTTGCTAGTATAATGGCTGAGTTTAAAAAAGTTTGAGTGTGCAATGCAGGCAGACGTGCTGCAAATAACGTTCCAATACTGTGAATTGACAAAAGTACAATAGCCACGTTTAGGATACAACTAGGTACAGTGAGTGTTTGCTAGTATAATGGCTGAGTTTAAAAAAGTTTGAGTGTGCAATGCAGGCAGACGTCCTGCAAATAACGTTCCAATACTGTGAATTGACAAAAGTACAATAGCCACGTTTAGGATACAACTAGGTACAGTGAGTGTTTGCTAGTATAATGGCTGAGTTTAAAAAAGTTTGAGTGTGCAATGCAGGCAGACGTGCTGCTAATAACGTTCCAATACTGTGAATTGACAAAAGTACAATAGCCACGTTTAGGATACAACTAGGTACAGTGAGTGTTTGCTAGTATAATGGCTGAGTTTAAAAAAGTTTGAGTGTGCAATGCAGGCAGACGTCCTGCAAATAACGTTCCAATACTGTGAATTGACAAAAGTACAATAGCCACGTTTAGGATACAACTAGGTACAGTGAGTGTTTGCTAGTATAATGGCTGAGTTTAAAAAAGTTTGAGTGTGCAATGCAGGCAGACGTCCTGCAAATAACGTTCCAATACTGTGAATTGACAAAAGTACAATAGCCACGTTTAGGATACAACTAGGTACAGTGAGTGTTTGCTAGTATAATGGCTGAGTTTAAAAAAGTTTGAGTGTGCAATGCAGGCAGACGTGCTGCAAATAACGTTCCAATACTGTGAATTGACAAAAGTACAATAGCCACGTTTAGGATACAACTAGGTACAGTGAGTGTTTGCTAGTATAATGGCTGAGTTTAAAAAAGTTTGAGTGTGCAATGCAGGCAGACGTCCTGCAAATAACGTTCCAATACTGTAAATTGACAAAAGTACAATAGCCACGTTTAGGATACAACTAGGTACAGTGAGTGTTTGCTAGTATAATGGCTGAGTTTAAAAAAGTTTGAGTGTGCAAGGCAGGCAGATGTCCTGCAAATAACGTTCCAATACTGTGAATTGACAAAAGTACAATAGCCACGTTTAGGATACAACTAGGTACAGTGAGTGTTTGCTAGTATAATGGCTGAGTTTAAAAAAGTTTGAGTGTGCAATGCAGGCAGATGTCCTGCAAATAACGTTCCAATACTGTGAATTGACAAAAGTACAATAGCCACGTTTAGGATACAACTAGGTACAGTGAGTGTTTGCTAGTATAATGGCTGAGTTTAAAAAAGTTTGAGTGTGCAAGGCAGGAAGATGTCCTGCAAATAACGTTCCAATACTGTGAATTGACAAAAGTACAATAGCCACGTTTAGGATACAACTAGGTACAGTGAGTGTTTGCTAGTATAATGGCTGAGTTTAAAAAAGTTTGAGTGTGCAATGCAGGCAGACGTGCTGCAAATAACGTTCCAATACTGTGAATAGACAAAAGTACAATAGCCACGTTTAGGATACAACTAGGTACAGTGAGTGTTTGCTAGTATAATGGCTGAGTTTAAAAAAGTTTGAGTGTGCAAGGCAGGCAGATGTCCTGCAAATAACGTTCCAATACTGTGAATTGACAAAAGTACAATAGCCACGTTTAGGATACAACTAGGTACAGTGAGTGTTTGCTAGTATAATGGCTGAGTTTAAAAAAGTTTGAGTGTGCAATGCAGGCAGATGTCCTGCAAATAACGTTCCAATACTGTGAATTGACAAAAGTACAATAGCCACGTTTAGGATACAACTAGGTACAGTGAGTGTTTGCTAGTATAATGGCTGAGTTTAAAAAAGTTAGAGTGTGCAATGCAGGCAGATGTCATGCAAATAACGTTCCAATACTGTGAATTGACAAAAGTCCAATAGCCACGTATAGGATGCCACTAGGTACACTGAGTGTTTGCTAGTATAATGGCTTCGTTATAATTAGTTGGAGTGTGCAACGCAGGCAGATGCGCTCTGCAAATGTCTTGGCACTAGTGGGACTATAGCAAAGTCCAATAGCCACGTTTAGGATGCCACTAGGTACACTGAGTGTTTGCTAGTAAAATTGATTAGTTTAAAAAAGTTGTAGTGTGCAATGCAGGCAGACGTGCTCTGCAAATGTCTTTGCACTAGTGGGACTATAGCAAAGTCCAATAGCCACGTATAGGATGCCACTAGGTACACTGAGTGTTTGCTAGTAAAATTGCTTAGTTTAAAAAAGTTGTAGTGTGCAATGCAGGCAGACGTGCTCTGCAAATGTCTTTGCACTAGTGGGACTATAGCAAAGTCCAATAGCCACGTATAGGATGCCACTAGGTACACTGAGTGTTTGCTAGTAAAATTGCTTAGTTTAAAAAACTTGGAGTGTGCAATGCAGGCAGATGTGCTCTGCTAATGTCTTTGCACTAGTGGGACTATAGCAAAGTCCAATAGCCACGTATAGGATGCCACTAGGTACACTGAGTGTTTGCTAATATAATGGCTTCGTTATAATTAGTTGGAGTGTGCAACGCAGGCAGATGCGCTCTGCAAATGTCTTGGCACTAGTGGGACTATAGCAAAGTCCAATAGCCACGTATAGGATGCCACTAGGTACACTGAGTGTTTGCTAGTAAAATTGCTTAGTTTAAAAAAGTTGTAGTGTGCAATGCAGGCAGACGTGCTCTGCAAATGTCTTTGCACTAGTGGGACTATAGCAAAGTCCAATAGCCACGTATAGGATGCCGCTAGGTACACTGAGTGTTTGCTAGTAAAATTGCTTAGTTTAAAAAAGTTGTAGTGTGCAATGCAGGCAGACGTGCTCTGCAAATGTCTTTGCACTAGTGGGACTATAGCAAAGTCCAATAGCCACGTATAGGATGCCACTAGGTACACTGAGTGTTTGCTAGTAAAATTGCTTAGTTTAAAAAACTTGGAGTGTGCAATGCAGGCAGATGTGCTCTGCTAATGTCTTTGCACTAGTGGGACTATAGCAAAGTCCAATAGCCACGTTTAGGATGCCACTAGGTACACTGAGTGTTTGCTAGTATAATGGCTTACTTAGAATGAGTTGGAGTGTGCAGAGGACAAGAGGGTACAGTGGCAGGATTGTGGTGCTCTGGGTAGAGGAATGGAAGCCTGCCTTTCTATTCCCTCCTAATGGTGAAATGCAGGGAGGAAATCCCTGACCTGGGCTACACAGACGCTGTTGCTGTTTGCAGGACCTGTCACTTATGGCTCTCTGACCCTGCCGCTTTGAGCCCTTAAAAGGACTGCTAGAATGTGCTCTCCCTAAGCTGTCTAACGCTGTGTATGCAGCGCATACAGCTGTATCGGCTATAGGACTCAGGAGGACGGAGCTGCGACACTGATGTCTGACACCAAAGACGCAGAAGGCAGATAATGGCGTTCGTGAAGAAAATGTCCGGTTTTATAATGCAGGGACATGTGACATGCAGATCCTATCACACATGCCGTTGCTTCTCTGGCTCAAAGTCCACTTAGGTGTGTGTGTGTCTGTGATTGGCTGACATGCTGGCCCGCCCCACAAGACGCGCGCGCTTAGGGAAGGAAGACAAGAAAAAAAAAAAAAAAATGGCGATCGCCATTATAGAAACAGCAGTGATCTGAAGGCGCTGTTCACGCACACTATACACTGAAATGTGATAATAGTTTGATTCACAGAGTGACTTACACTATTACAGCAGAAACCAAGCTATGATTTAGCTGTTTTTTGGCTGCTAGAACCATTCTCGAACGTTTCTAGAACTATCGAGCTTTTGCAAAAAGCTCGAGTTCTAGTTCGATCTAGAACATGCCCCAAAATCACTCGAGCCGCGAACTGGAGAACCACGAACCACGAACCGCGCTCAACTCTAATCAGGAGCTGTATTGTTGGGGATAAAAGTACAGCAATAAGTACCAAACATTTTACAGACTCCACCTTTCTCAGCTAGTAGCATATCTAAAGCCATTCTGTTCTGCCAAGTCATTAGAGAAGTTGGACCAATCTGATCAGCGATCCCTTTAATTGCATCTCTAGTGTAATTTATAAATCTCTGCTGATTATAGTAAATATAATTTATCCAATCTACATTTTTATTAACCGTAACCCACCAAAAAAGAAATGATTCAAGTCCTGCAGCTACTTGATTTCTAGCTTTATATTCATCTGGTACCCCTCTAGGAACTCCAATGCTGTCTATGTAGATTCTTGAGTCAAATGATCCACCGGGTAATGTCCTTTTAATTCTATGCAGATCGGCCAAAGATTCATCAGACAGTGATCTTTTAGTTCTGCGTAGACTGTCAGCGCTTAGTCTTCCCTTCTGTATTTCTTCTGAGGTGATTATCTGAAATGGCATAAGTATCTGCACTAAGGTGCAGCTACCTATCCAATTCGCTGGTAATCTAGGTCTGAGTTTCATGTCCCCACACAACCACCATATGTCAGTTCTAGCTACAGTATGATTGACAAACCACTTAGCTTCATACCCACCCTGGTCTTCATCTACAGGGATAGTATTTTTACAAAATTCAAAGGTTAGATTCTCTACTAATCTCCCTGTTCCTGTTCCTTTCCTTTGGAAACAGGTATAATTTCCGGGGTACACAAATACTCTAGGGGGTACCTGATCAAGTTTAACCATTGGATATAACTTTGAAATGCTATTACATATGTCATCATCGGTGGGATCAAATGAAACGTCAAACATGGCTAAAATACACTGCATTCCATCTGGATCTTCCTCTGAAAGTCTGAATGGAATGGTTCCCAGATGGGGTCTTGAGGTGGCGCAAGCAATACAATCAGATCGATTGTTTTGGTTAGCAGTATATTTCATCCAGTTCAGCCATTCATTCCTCTCCGTATATCCTGTTTCTATGGCTACCTTTTCCTCATAACTTATTTCCTCTAGGATTTTAAGGTCTATGTCTCTTTTTAGTAACTCCCAGGGGTTTTCCTCCTTTTCATCCTCCTGTGTGTGAGTGTTTGTGATGTTGGAGACAGTAGGGACGTTAGGAGGGAAATGTGGAGCTATGGGGATAGGTTTTAACCAGAAAGTTCCTTGCTTTACCTTTTTCCCTGGTACGTATAGCCCCAGGACATAAAGACCTTTATCTGCTGGGGAAGGTTCGTTTATGGTTATTATATGAGGGTTACAGGATTGTCCCCAGGACAAAAGTCCTGGGTTACAATCCCATCTAGGATTGACTTTATGGATTGTCATTCTTTCCAGGAGAGGTTTCCCTGTTGAGCTAACACGAGTCATGGCCTCCTCTGGTTCATATCCCCATGAAATACCTGTATTCCAGGCTGCATCTGACCACGAGTTACAGTTCTCATTTCCAGGCCTTGTTACACAAACATATGTTACAGCTCCTTCCGCTCTGGTCACATATTTATAATTTTCATCACTAATTAGTTCACACTGCACGATTTTGCAAAATTCAAACCTAAAACTAACTACTGATTTTTCAGTATCAAACCACATGGTTACTATATTGTCATCGTGAGTTATCTTAATCATCTCCCCCTTTTGGGGTGAGGTTACCAGCATCAGCAGTAGTAAGATCATGTTTTTGTCCCATAGCTTTGCAATGGCTTGCATGGATCCAATTAGGTTTTCCCTCGAGTTTCACTGAAGTGGCTGTGGTGAGGAGAACCTGGAATGGACCATCAAATCTCGGCTCCAGTGGTTTTCTTGTGTGTCTTTTGACCACTACCCAATCGCCAGGCTGGAGGGAATGAGTCCCTTCTTGACTCTCTGGATCTGGAATGGAATCATAGACTTGTTTATGTACAAGGGAGAGTCTTTTCTGAAGGCCCTGGACGTAGCTAACAAGACTGTCACACTGCAGTTGTAGTGTCTGAGGGAAGTACAGGCCTAGCCTTGGTGCTGACCCAAACAAGACTTCAAAGGGAGATAGTCCTGTTTTCCTGTTAGGTGTATATCTAATGGAAAACAGGGCTAATGGCAAACACTCTGTCCAGGGTTTTCCCGTCTCCTCACTTGCTTTCTGAATCTTTAGCTTAAGGGTCCCATTCAGTCGCTCTACCTTTCCACTAGCTTGTGGGTGATATGGTGTGTGAAATGCTTGTGTAACCCTTAGCATTTGCATGGCATTTTGCATTACCTCTCCTGTGAAGTGAGTACCTCTGTCAGATTCTATAACTTCAGGAAGCCCAAATCTACAGAAAACTTCTGTCATCAACTTTTTCGCAGTGGCCCTAGCGGAGGCTTGAGGCATTGGAAAAGCATCGGGCCACCCAGAGAAGAGGTCAACACACACAAGGACATATTCATATATGCCAACCTTTGGTAATTGTATGAAATCAATTTGCAGTCGTTGGAACGGATAGAGGGGTTTTGGTGTGTGTTTTTGAGGTGTTTTTACAACTTTACCTGGGTTGTGTTGGGCACATGTCAAACATGCTTGTGCAAATCTGGTGGCAATCATTGTGAATCCTGGTGCAAACCATTGTTTATCTACCAGAGCACACATGGCATTTTTGGACAAATGAGTTGGACCATGGGCAACTTGAACCATCATGGGATACAAGGACCTTGGCAGACATACTCGCAATCCCACCTTCCACAGACCTTCTTTTTCCTGAGCGCCAGCTTTTGCCCAGACCTTTTTCTCCTCCCCGGTTGCCTGCCGGGTTAGAGCCTGCAAGGTGCTTAAGTCCATCTGGTTGTACTCAGAACTTACCATGATCAGCGGGGGTGTTTCTGGAGTGTCCTCTCGCCTTGGTTTCCTTGCCGCCTCTTTTGCCGCCTGGTCCGCCTTGTCATTGCCTCGTGCTTCAGCAGTGTTAAGTTTTGTGTGTGCTCTTACTTTTATTACAGCAACCTCTTTTGGAAGCAATAGGGCCTCCAATACCTGTTTTACTAGATGTCCGTTTTTGACAGGGGTACCTGTTGACGTGAGGAAGTCCCTTGCCTTCCAAATTGGGCCATAATCGTGGGCAATCCCAAAGGCATACATGGAGTCTGTGTATATGTTGTACCGTTTTCCCTCTGCCCCTCTAAGCGCCTCAATGAGTGCCGTCAACTCCGCCTCTTGTGCAGACATGTGAGGGGGGAGTGGTTCTGCTTTTATTACCTCGTTTTGTGTGACCACCGCATACCCCGTGTAGTGCCGGCCATCTTCTCCAACGCTTCTGGAACCATCTACAAAAAGCTCAACATCTGGATTAGTCAGAGGTGCATCGAAAACATGTGAAAACCCTTACGTTTCTTGAGCCATAAGGGCCATGCAATCATGTTCATGCTGTGTATCAAAGAGTTGCTCTTCTGTCAAACCGTGTAAAAAGAGTGGCTTCCCTTGCTCCTCTCCCTCCTTTGAATCCATTACATCAATGGGAATTAGAGTAGCTGGATTCAAAGTCATACATCTCTTTAGGGTAACATTTGGTGGCATGAGTAAGGCACATTGAAGTCTGAGTTGTCTAGCCATGGAAATGTGCTTGGGCTGAACCTGGCTAAGAATGCTATGTAAATCATGTGGAGTGTAGATGGTGACAGGATAATCAAGCACAATGTCAGATGCTTTGTCTAACAAGAGTGAGACAGCAGCTACTGCTCGGATGCATGAGGGGGCCCCTCTGGCAACAGGGTCCAACCGAGCTGAGTAGTAGGCAACTGGTCTGTTCTGTGGGCCATGCTGTTGTACTAGGACACCTGTGGCATGTCCTTGCATCTCTGTACAGTAGAGGAGAAAAGGCTTTGTGTAATCAGGGGTTCCCAGGGCTGGGGCAGAGATTACTGCGAGTCTGAGTGAGTAGAAACAGTCTAATGCCTCTTGAGTGAGTTGGAAAGGCTGAGTTGTCAAACAGTCATACAATGGTTGCATGAAAATTGATGCAGAGCGGATCCAAGGCCTGCAATATGATATTAGACCCAAAAAGGTGCGGAGTTGCTGGATTCCCCTTGCTGGGTGTAATATCTCGATCGCCTTCTTCCTTTCCTCAGTCAAGTGGCGTGTTCCTGCTGATATGCAGTGCCCAAGGAACACAACCTTTGGCTGACAAAATTGTAGCTTTTCTTTGGATGCCTTGCATCCTTTGGAAGCAAGATGTTGTAGTAATGAGACAGTGACTTCACAGCACACATCCCAGTTTGGGGCACAGAGAAGTAGGTCATCCACATACTGAAGCAAAACAACCTCAGCATGTGGAATAACCCAGTCCTGCAAAACAAGTTGCAATGCAGCAGTATGTAATACTTATTATATGTTCTGAGGATTTCGATAGCGTAGGGCAATGATCAGCAGAGACAAGTTTTTGATACAAGATGTTTTATAATCTGTAACCACGGTAGAAAACAACGGAACAAACACAGCAGTACAAATACACAAAATACCTTCCCGATAACGGAGCGGAGGGAATTCCCGGGGCCACGCACCGGACTCCCCCAGGGAGACCACCAGAGCGAACCCCTATACAGGGACTGTCCGGCAATCACCCCGGAAGGCCTAAATGCGCAGCAGCCGGGACACAAGGGGCAAGCGGTAAAAGTCCAGGAGTGTCCGTACGGGATGATTGTCCAGAGTGGTTACGAACCAGAGAAAACCGGGCAGAGTGCTGACCGAAGATGGCAGACGGGATCCGGGCACAGCTTGAGAAACCGGGTAAGGTCCAGAGTCGGTCGGTCGGTAGTCTTTAGGAGGATCCTGAAAGCAATCAGGATTAGCAGCAGCAAGGCAGGAGCACACAGCAAGCAGTATACTCAGGCACTGGACTGGGCTGAGAGGCGGCCTTTTAAGCAGCTGGACAGGAAGTAGGGCAACAGAACCTTAAACTCCATGTTAACTGAGGGCAAGCTGATTCAAAAGAGAACTGGAAAACCTGGAAACCTGACATTACTCCCCCCCCCAGAGACGGCCTCAGGACGGATCAGGGCCCGGCTTGTCCGGGAACCGTCGATGAAACTGAGCGATCTTCCGGGGTGCCCGAATGTTACCCACCGGTTCCCAGGAATCGTCCTCGGGGGCGTACCCCTGCCAACGTACCAGATATTGAAGCCGACGACGATGGAGCCGGGAGTCAATAATGTCCTCAACCACGAACTGCTCCTCGCCGTTGACCATCACAGGCGGAGGAGGAGGCACAACACGACCACGAAACGTATTAGGGGAGACAGGCTTGAGGAGAGACACATGAAAGACCGGATGAACCTTTAGATGGTGCGGCAACCGTAGCCGACAGGCCACAGGGCTCACGATCCCGGTGATCTTAAACGGACCGATGAATTTTTGTCCCAGCTTCTGCGAAGGAACACCCAATCTCAGGTTTTTGGTGGACAACCATACAGAGTCCCCTACCTTGTACATGGGTGCCGGTTTCCGGTGAGTGTCGGCCGACCTCTTGTAACGCTCCTGGGCCGTAGCCACAGTGTCCTTCAGAACCTCCAGATTTTGTCGTAGCTCTGTCAACCTGTCCTCCACCGCTGGCACCGAAACCGCAACCGGTGACCTAGGCAAAACATTCGGATGGTAACCCAAGTTAGCGAAAAAAGGCGTTACCTTAGTGGAGCTGCTCTGAGTGTTGTTATATGAGAACTCCGCCAACGGAAGCATCTTCAACCAATCGTCTTGGAGATGGCTGACATAACATCGAAGGTATTGTTCCAGGGTTTGATTTGTCCGTTCGGTTTGCCCATTTGTCTGAGGATGGTATGCAGAAGACAAACAGACATCAATCTGGAGTGCCGTACAAAACCCCTTCCAGAACCTAGACGTGAACTGCACGCCCCGGTCAGAGATGATCTCGTCTGGTACCCCATGCAATCGGAATACGTTCTGGATAACCAAATCCACTGTCTCTGCGGCTGAGGGAAGACCGGTACACGGAATGAAGTGAGCAGCTTTAGTCAATCGGTCTACCACCACTAAAATGGTATTGTGTCCGCATGAGACTGGCAACTCCACAATAAAATCCATGGAGATAGACCCCCAAGGGCGAGATGGCACGGGTAACGGCTGGAGGAGTCCCGTAGGAGCCACACGAGGGACCTTGCACCGGGCACAAACCACACATGAGTGGACATAGTCCTTCACATCCTTTAAACAGGTAGGCCACCAGAAAAAACGGCTCAGAAATTCTTGCGTCTTCTGTACCCCCCTATGACCAGCCAACACGGAGTCATGGACCAACTTGAGAACCCGAAGTCTTACGGCCTCCGGGACATAAATGCGTCGCTCTCTCAACCACACACCATTCCGAAGAACAAGAGTTACATCATTCGGGGGGGCAGCAAGAAATACGTCACCATCATAGGCCAGCTTGATGTCCTTCCACAAGTCCTGGTCCTGGAGTACTCCAACGAAATTGGCATCCGATAACACGGTCTGAGACGGGGTTCCAGGCACGGAGTCCACGGCGTGGATTCGGGACAAGGCATCGGCTTTCCCATTACGTGAACCTTGGCGGTATGTAACGACAAAATTGAACTGGTTAAGGAATAGGCTCCAACGGGCTTGCCGTGGAGACAGGCACCTGGCAGACTTAAGAAATTCCAGATTACGATGATCCGTGAGTACTATCACTTGCTGCGCGGCTCCCTGTAAGTGGTGTCTCCATTCCTTGAAAGCGGAAATAATCGCCAATAATTCCTTGTCCGCAATGTCGTAGTTCCTTTCTGCAGGGGACAACCGACGGGAAAAGAAGGCACACGGATGCAAGAGACTCTTGTCCCCGGTCCTTTGAGAAAGAATGGCCCCTAATGCATAGTCGGAAGCGTCGACCTCCACGATAAAGGGAAGTGCGGGATTCGGATGGACTAATATTGGCGCTGAGGTAAAACATACCTTGAGACGATGGAATGCTTCCTGGGCCTGGGCGGACCACACAAACTTCTGTCCTTTCTTGGTTAACAGAGTGATGGGACGAACAATCTCTGAAAAGTTACGGATAAAGCGTCGGTAAAAGTTGGCAAAACCGACAAAGCGTTGTACCTCCTTGATGTTTCCCGGTTCCGGCCAGTCCAGAATTGCTTGTATCTTGCCCGACTCCATGTTTAGTCCCTGAGGAGAGATGACATAACCTAAGAATTGTATTTGTGAGCAGTGGAACTCGCATTTCTCCAGCTTAATGTACAGGTGGTTTTCCCTCAGACGGGTAAGTACGGTCTTGACGTGCTCCTGGTGTTCCTGTAGAGAATCAGAAAAGATTAGGATATCGTCCAGATAGATCACCATGAATTGGTCCATGATATCCCTAAAAATATCGTTAACTAGATGTTGAAATGCCGCGGGAGCGTTACAAAGTCCAAAAGGCATCACTAGGTACTCAAAATGTCCGTACCGACATCGGAACGCGGTCTTCCACTCGTCTCCGGGACGTATACGAAGCAGATTATATGCCCCACGGAGGTCCAATTTGGTGAATATTTTTGCCTGTTGGACCCTCTCCAATAGCTCAGGAATCAACGGTAACGGATACCGGTTCCGGATGGTTATTTTATTCAATTCCCGGTAGTCAATACAGGGTCTCAGAGTCCCCTCCTTCTTTTTCACGAAAAAGATGGGTGCCCCTGCGGGTGAGGTAGACGGACGAATAAATCCCTTGGCTAGGCTTTCATCAATGTACTCTTTTAACGCTCCTAGCTCAGGTGCCGCCAACGGGTAGACATGACCAAACGGAATCTCCGCCCCTGGGAGTAAGTCTATGGGGCAATCATACGGTCTATGCGGGGGAAGTCGGTCGGCTTTTCTTTTGTCGCATATATCAGCGAAGTCACGGTAAACCGGGGGTAAAACAGGTACCTGTACAGTGCTCTCCGCATTTGGTGGTACTGGAACCGGAACAGTTGGACTAATGGTCGGAATATTCTGCGGTGGGAAGGATATTTCCTTAGTTTCCCAATCGATGACCGGATTTGTAGACCGTAGCCACGGAATACCTAAAATAATCGGAAAATGAGGAGATGAAATTAGCATGAAAACAAGGGTCTCCTGCTGACCTGGCTTCATGACGCATTCTAGCGGTACGGTTTCCCGATCGACTGGTCCAGAGATTAACGGAGATCCGTCTACCGTCTCCATGGTAACCGGTGAGGATCTTTGCTGAGTCCGGATACCGTGTTTCCTGGCAAAAGAAGAGTCCATGAAATTTCCCCCTGCCCCAGAGTCTATCATTGCAGAGGTAGGTATTAGCTGTCCCTCCCACCGGATCTGAATGGGGAGTGAACAATGGGTATATTTCCCTTCTGAGTCCTTCGGTGAGGTTGACATTACAGTCAAGGGAAATACTGCATCCAAGTGTCCACTTGCCTCAGAGATATCGGACTCTGCGTCCGTGTTGTCACACTCTGCCATGGCTGCCAATACCTTATTTGGGCGATTCGGACGTTTCGGGCAGTCGATCAAGAAATGATCCGATTGACCGCAATAGAAACACAAACGCTCACGGAGCCGGTGTTCGCGACGTTCATTGGTCTCTCGCTTTTGCAGAGAGTCCACTTGCATAGGAACATCCTCGGCCTCCCGTGGCGTCCTGAGAGCGGGTTCTCTGGAAGGAAATGTAAAGTTGTTTACACGGTTTACAGCTGCCCATTTTTCCTGTCTACGTTCCGTCAAGCGGGTATCAATACGCACACAGTGCTGGAGAAACAGTTCAAAATCCCCTGGAGATTCGGAACGAGCTAACTCGTCCTTGATGGTACCGGACAACCCCTTTCTGAAAACAGACAATAATGCATTGTTTCCCCAGTCGGTGTCTACCACTAACCTCTTAAATTCAGTGGCGTATTCAACGACAGAACGCTTTCCCTGACGTAAGGAAAGGAGAGCCGATTCAGCGGTAGCACGGCGATTCGGATCATCAAACATTTGCGCCATTGCGTTCAGAAAATCATCTAGGTGATTTAAACGGATGTCCCGGTTCTCTATCATAGGATTAGCACAAGCCAGTGCTCGTGAGGTTAATAACATAATTATACATAACACTTTGGACCGGTCAGAACGGTAATAATCAGCATGTACATCAAAAAACAATATACATTGGTTCACAAATCCACGAAACTGACTACGGTCACCATTGAAACGGAATGGGGGTAACCTAGGCATACCGGCAGCTGATACGGACGTAGTGGGGACGGCTTCCTGAGCCTCCACTCTGACTTGCAAGTCCTGTATAGCCGGCCCCAGTACCTGGTGATCATGGCCCAGCTGTGCCTCCACATCTCTCAGTTTAGTCTGCACCACCTCCATCTCCTGCTGCAAGGAGTTAATCATAGAAAAGAGCTGATCTACTCCTCGTGTCTCAGTCATTGCCCCAGCGAAATCCTCTTTTTTGGCCTGAGTATAATGTAATACTTATTATATGTTCTGAGGATTTCGATAGCGTAGGGCAATGATCAGCAGAGACGAGTTTTTGATACAAGATGTTTTATAATCTGTAACCACGGTAGAAAACAACGGAACAAACACAGCAGTACAAATACACAAAATACCTTCCCGATAACGGAGCGGAGGGAATTCCCGGGGCCACGCACCGGACTCCCCCAGGGAGACCACCAGAGCGAACCCCTATACAGGGACTGTCCGGCAATCACCCCGGAAGGCCTAAATGCGCAGCAGCCGGGACACAAGGGGCAAGCGGTAAAAGTCCAGGAGTGTCCGTACGGGATGATTGTCCAGAGTGGTTACGAACCAGAGAAAACCGGGCAGAGTGCTGACCGAAGATGGCAGACGGGATCCGGGCACAGCTTGAGAAACCGGGTAAGGTCCAGAGTCGGTCGGTCGGTAGTCTTTAGGAGGATCCTGAAAGCAATCAGGATTAGCAGCAGCAAGGCAGGAGCACACAGCAAGCAGTATACTCAGGCACTGGACTGGGCTGAGAGGCGGCCTTTTAAGCAGCTGGACAGGAAGTAGGGCAACAGAACCTTAAACTCCATGTTAACTGAGGGCAAGCTGATTCAAAAGAGAACTGGAAAACCTGGAAACCTGACACAGTATAGAGAGTTGGTGAATTCTGAGCCCCTTGTGGTAACACCAACCAGGTATACTGCTGGCCCCTGAAAGTAAAAGCAAAAAGGTACTGACAGTCGGGGTGCAGTGGTACAGAAAAGAATGCATTTGCTAAATCAATCACTGTGAAACAGACTGCTGTGACTGGTATCTGTGACAGGATGGTATGTGGGTTGGGAACTACTGGTGTAAGTAATTCAGTGACTGCATTTATTGCTCTGAGGTCATGTACCATTCTGTAAGTTACGGGTTCCCCTTTGGTGCCACCCTTTTTCTTTACTGGGAACAGAGGAGTGTTGGCTACAGATTTTGTGGTTTTTTAATGCCCCTGAAGCAAGTAGTTCTATGATCTTTTTGCCTATTGCCTCCTCTTGCGCCGCACTCAATGGGTACTGCTTAATTTGAGGAGGTTTGGCACCTGGTTTTAGTTGTATCATTACCGGAGGAACTGGCATGTGTCCAATGTCAGTCTTTGACTTTGACCACAACGTCTCAGGAACTTGTGTTAGTGCTGCGTCATCAGGCGGGGAGATTGAGTCAGATACATACAGACATGCTAGTATCTTGCATAATGCGGCTTCTGAAATCCCTGAGGTCAAAGTCACAGTACCGTCTGGTTTGTAAGTAATGTGTGCTTGTATTGCTTGAAGGACATCTGAACCTAACAAGTTAACAGGTGATTTGTCACTAACTATTAACCTGGTCATACACGTATGGTCAGCTAGTTGTAGGGGCAGTGGCTTAGTCAGTTGGCATTCCTGGATTAACCCTTCAAAACCTTGGGTATAGAGGGTGTCGTCCGATAAGTCAGATGATTTAACATGTTCCTGGCGGATAACTGTTTTGGCTGCCCCCGTATCCACCAGGAATGGGATTTTTCTACCATCTGGAAGGTATACTGGGACTACTCCCTGTGGACTCGGGTGTGAAGGAGTCCTCAGGGGGTAGATGGTTACGGGGTTGCCTGTGTCCTATTGTGGGTTCTGGCTCTGGGGTGGGGCATCCGTCCTAGTTTGTACGTTTTGTTTAGGTGGGGATCTGCACTGACGCTTATAATGACCTTTCTTGCCACAATTGTAGCATTCAATCTGCCTGCGATCTCTGCCAAACCTATTATTCTTCTGGGATCCCTGAGGCTCCTCACTAGAAACATACTGTATCTGGACAGGCTTGGTCTTTTGATCTAACTCAACCCCTTTTGCTACACGTACTAACTCCTCAATTAGGCAGGTTCTCCAATCTGGCTTTGCTGCCTGAACCCTCTGTCTGAGCTGTGGTTTGAGTCCTGCTATGAATGCTCCGTGAAAAAGTTGCTTTCCCACCATCCATCTATAGAAAGCCATTGGGAGGTCAAACGGGTCTGGGGCATCTTTGAGTAATGCCATTTGATCTTTTGGTCCCCAGGGCTTATAATGGGAAAGAGTAGTCATGGCAGTCAGTGGTCTAGGGGCAATTGGAGTGGATGTTACCTGGGAGGAGGTTACCACGCCTGAACCAGTTTCATCCATAGTTTGAAGCTGGGAATGGCGGTAGTTTCCTTCTTCCATATCTATTGCAGTCTCATCCCTTTGCCTTGTCCCACGGACATAAGGTTCAGGTTCTTGGGTCCTAGTCTGGGTGAAAATAACTGGGTAAAGCCCTGTTCCTTTGCGTGGTCTTGGTCTGCCACAAGCAGCACAAGAGTCACGCCAATCAGGGTTTTGTTCTCCACAAACACAAGTCCATCCCTCTGGTCCGGTTAAAACAGGAGCAGTGATATGGGGTTGATATGGTGGAGGAACTTTCACTTTCTTCACATATTTTAATCCGTTTGGGGTTTCTTCCTTAGTCCAACCACCTTCCCTTTTCATTTCTTTTGCTACCTCAGACCATGCTCTCGCCTGTCTAGCTAGCTTGTTGTCATTAATCCATCCCGTGCTTGTTGCTAGAGCTGTTTCCCAGAGAGTGGAGTCCAGTGGATCACCACACATTCCTAGACCCTTCAACATTTTGCCTGAATTCTTTACTGCAATTTTACCTTTCCTTTTCTCCACTATTTCACTAGCACCACACCCCTCACACCCCTCATGGTTGTCTTGGCTAAGTGTGTTACCCATTTCTGCCTACCTCCCTCTGGTTGTCTTCCTCTGTGTACTTATCTAGTGTAGTACTACCCTTGGTCTCCTCCCTTTTGGCTCTTACTGGCGTCTACAGTGCCCCCCAGTCCCACAACTTGCGGTACCTTTAAACTGACTTCAGTGCACCCTATCAGTCTGTAGGTGTGTGGACTCTTGAAGTTTTATTTGTGACCTGGCCAAAATGACTTAAACAGAAGTCTCATCAACAAATACCCAAGGCCGTATGGGGAGGGACGGTATGTACCCTAGATTTATCTTTGTATATGTGTAGATTTTATATACCAATCAGAGGGTAAAACAGAACAATCCTAGGCAAACTAGTAAAACAAAAGCCTTAATGTTTCCTAAAACAAAATGGGGTAGTTGGTACATGTAAAATAGACAGATAGCAAGAGGACAAAGATGACAAACTTATCCCCTCGTCCCGAGGTGGTATCGCTCCTTATGGGTATGCCGTTTTTGGGCGTCTCCTCATATGACTCTGGCAAGCCAGTATCACAGGGGAAACAAGTCCTCACGGTAGACACCACAGGAGAACGTCCCACACCTTCAAGATAGGTTCAGACACTCACACGGTAACAGAGTAACAGACAACAAAAATAGCAGCACATAGATCTATCCAATCCAATATATATATATATATGTATCACTAGGATATTCTACGGTTCTTTATAGGCAGGATATTATCAGAATGACGACTATAACATACCACAAGATCCGGCTACAGAGCAGAAGGCAGTGGAGACACAGAGAGAGATTTGTAAGAATCTAAGGTTCTTACCTACACCGGTGTTTAGGGTCTGTGTGTCCTCTGGTCCTCCGTCTGCCGTGCCGGGTCTTGGATATTCAGGTCTTCTGTTTTCTCCTGCCCACCCAGGGACGCCAGATGTCGAGTTGATACTTTTGGGGTCGAAGGAGACCACTTCAGATATATTGGATGGATGCCAAATTGGTTGGTAAGGTTGCAACCGTATGCCACCTGACAGACACAATGATGAGTCTAGAGATGGCGGATACCATAGCATCGCGCAACGTCTTTATTACAGAACCCATATTTATACAGACATATGGGTAGGCGTGTTTAACCAAAGTTCATTATGAGCTAATGCGTCGCATGATCATGTTTTTTAATATTATTCCTGACATCTGCAGTTTCAACATAGTTAGGTAATAGCTGATCAATGTGTTTTTGTGGAAAATTATTCTTTGCACGTAATTATCTTTATTACAGTAATATAATCATAGGTGTGCCTGGTACAAATTGGTATTTTTGTATTATCTTGACTGAGAGTCTACAGGTCATCATGACCAAGTAAAACTGTGTTAAGCATTTTGAATCTGTATTGAACATTATGTTATACTAGGACCTGAAATGAGGGTCTTACTGCCTTATCATCTGTATTCCTACTGAAGGTGGTGTCCTAACTGTTCAGAGGGGGCTGAGAATGTTGAATGGCGCTGGGTTACCGTTCTTGTACCAAAGGTACACTCTATATCCGATGGCAATGGCAAACAGGGCTATTCCCACAAACACTAGGGCAGTGAATATCACATCCATTGGACAGAGCAGGTACACTATTCCCTTTCAACACTCACTGATGTATGGGATCTATAGCGACCAACAAAGACAACAGCACAGAAGCAAAGCGCAGGAGAGCAGACACGCGACACACGGAGAGGCAGAGAAACACAGAAACAAACAAACAAACAATCAAACAAGGCACAGAAAACATCTGCTGGCAAGGCACTCTCAGAGTTCAGTAGAAACCCGGCAATAACCCAGTATCTACTCACAGTGTACCTCTTGCGCGTTGAGGAGGGAACTGAACAGAGATGGGGAGCATAAAGAGAAGAATAAGGTTCAACTCTTACCTGGCCAGGTGTTTCTGGTCCCCACGTCTGGTCACCTCCCCCTCGGCTTGGCAAGACAGTTCACTGCGTCCTGGGATTACAAACACGGGTCCCTGCTTTTCGGGCGCCAGATAATGTTAGGTTGACCTAACGGTCACAGCTGTTGCCAGCGATGTCCGAATGCAGAGGGTACCGGTGACCCCCCCTCGGCTATTCCAGCTCTCAATGAAAACAAGCAGACGCTGTTATACACATAAGACTGGAGATGTGTGGCTCCGAATAGAAAAGTGTATTATTTTGTTTACATTACATAGTTATACAAAGTTGATTAGGGCGTAACTATGCAACATACATATTCATTAAAGGCGTGAATTACATATTCCCAGCAAGAGAAATTAACATAATGAGTTATACTCCCATAACAGTCTATAATGTTCTTTTTCCCATAACAAGATGTTTTTCAGTCGTCTCTAAGTCAAAACATTCTGCGTCCTTGAGGTTGGTTTCATAGTTTATTACGTAAATAAGTCTGGTTTGGTCTTGCAAGGGAGAATGAATTTCTATTATTTTCTAAGTCAGTGAAAAAGGTTAACTCTTTCCTCACAATGACTTGACAGTCCCATGGTTGGCAAGTTAGAACTATGGGCTGGGTTTTCTCTAGGAGATTTGCTTGTGCCACGGCAGGGGTGCGTGCACCCCACCACTACATTCGCTTGTCTGAAGAACACAGAGCAGAGTTATCATTCTAGAGTGAATTTCTGGAGCGGGACAATGGTTGCTCGCTGTTGATGGATGATGTAGTGGACAATTCTGAGCTGGAATTGTACACGGATGTGGCAGGTAGCTCAGGTTTAGGGGCCTATTTTCAGGGTCAGTGGTGCATTGGTCGGTGGACTGAGAGCTGGGTTGGGGGGCCTTACCAGGAATATGACCTTGTTGGAAGTGTTTCCAATCTTGGTTGCGTTGCATTTGTAGAAGGATCAGCTGGCGAACAGGGGAATTTGTTTTAATTTTGACAACATAGGGGTGGTGTTGGTGATTAATAACGTCTCGGCATCCTCACCGCCGGTCGTTCGAGTGTTACGGCAGGTGGTATTGATTTGTTTTTCGATCAATGCTTGCGTTACAGCGTCTCATGTGCCAGGAGTTGCAAACTCAATTGCTGATTCACTCTCTTGTTTTCAGTGGGATCGTTTTCAGCTTTTCGTCCTGGAGGCAGAGCTCAATGGCTTGGAGTGCCCGGCAAAGCAGCAGGACCACCGATTTGTGCTTTTTTGGCCGCTAACACATGGGCGGCTTATCACTTGGCCTGGGTTCTCTGGGAGTAGTAGACGGGAGCGGCTGCTCAGTTGTCCAAGGAAGAGCACATAGGAGTATTGTTGGAAAAGTTGAGTGAGATGATGGCTGCAGGTTGGTGCTCCTCAAAAGTGAGTCATTTTATTGCAGGCCTGGCTTTTGGTTTCATGTGGTGAGGTTTGCGGGATTTGTCAAAGATTTTCTGGGTTAGGCAAGCGTTAAAGGGGTTCTGTAGGGGCCATAGTTTGACCAATGGAAGATGGCCTTTGTCTTTCTGTTTGCTGGAATGCTTGGCTAGGGAGTTAAGGTCAATTTGTTCATCGGTTTTAAAGGAATTGTCGTTTCGGCAAGCTTTTTCGCTGCCTTTTTTCTGGGCAATGTGTGTGAGTGAATTGGTGTCTCCCAGCAAGAAGTCTCCTGGGGGTTCAGGACGTGGCGATATTGTCGCTTTCGATGATGGGATTGAATTTTGGATTTGAAAATCAAAAACGGATCAAGCTGGTTCGGGAAGGCGAGTCTGCTTGGGTGCTGACTCTTCTTCGGGTATGTGTGTGTTAAAGTGTTTTCTGCATTTTGGAAAGGTTCACCCTAGTCGGGACTGCCCTTTGTTATGTCATGAGGATGGTTCCTTTCTATGCAGCTATCAGTTTACTAGCGTTTTTTGGGCATGTCTGAGATTGCTGGGTTTGGATCCGAGACGTTTTGCTTCCTACTCGTTTTGCAATGGGGCCGCTTCAATTTGTACTTTATCTGCTGATAAGATTCAGCGCATTGGACAATGGAAGTGACGCATGGACGGGGTCCCAAGGGTTACTCGTCACCGGGTCGGTGTCGGTTTGGGATGTCTCAGCGACGTAGCCCGGCTCCATTACCCTGTCGGTGTCAATAAAGATGGGAATGATGGGAGTAGTTATTCGTGACGCCTCCTGTGGTGTGCGGCTATGATATGGGAGCCGCCACTGCAAGGAGTTCCCTCTGAGGGCTGGTGGTAGTGCAGCTAGGTTAGTATATCTCTCCACAGGCAGAGCTCAGGCCCACAAGGAGGTTGGGAGTAGTAGTCCACTATGGCTGCTGCGCAGCTAAGGCGTTGGAAGGAAGGGACGATACAAGGGTTGCAGTTAAAGTTCTTTACTCACTGAGATGTCACTGCCTTTGGACTGCCGGACTCCGCTGTCATGGGCTCCAGCCGATCCCGGATAGTTCGGAGGTCAGAACCGGTGTTTCTTTCAGTGAGTCCTTCCTCCATGCACCATGTTGTGTGAGTCCCTGCAGGTTGAAGCTACGCTGGGACCCGCTAGGAATAGTTTCTTTCCCATCTCGTATAGCAGGCAGCGTGAGTCCGTAGATGGGGCCGCCCGATGGTCACGACCCCTGGCTCTATATGCTACTGTTCCTCGGGCACTGTGTGTGGGTCAGAAGACTTAAAATCCTCTACCTGGCGGATTCTGTTGGCAAGATGTGAAGTGCTCACCAGCCTAGGGCTCCACACCCCGTAGTCTGCACCCGGTCCTGAGGGAGCTATGGCGCAGCTCTCCCCTCAGCGATCGTGTCCTCCTGCGTCTCACTTGTTTCCTCGTTGCTGACTAACTGCTTGTGTGTGTGTCTCACCTTGCTCCCTGGTGTCAGGCTTCTCCCCCCGGGTTCCTGAACTGATGGACACCAGCCAAGTCTCTACCCTAGCCCAGTCCCAGTGAGAGGGCAACTAACTGTGTGTTTTGGTGAATTGTGGTGGTCTACCGGCAATGACCTCCTCCTTACCCAGGATGAATACTGCACCTCTGGCGAGGTGAAGTAAAATGTGGAAGTCTCAGCTTTTCAAGTCCTATGTCCGCTGTCCAGCTGGGGATGGCAGTTAATTGGCTCCTGTTTGGATCGGGGGGGACTAAGTGAGTCTGGAACTAAGTTGTGTGTTTTTGTGTAATTTTGTATTTCAGAACCACCCCCTTGTCTGGTTTGGATTTTGGGCCATTCCTATGTGTACTGGGGAGCACTACGTGTGGATGCTAGAAGGAACGGTAGGCAGCTCGGCTTTGCAAAGGAAGCTGCCCTCATCAGGTGGAATGGGATTAGGGGATTTGGATGGAATAGTGTGCTGCAAGAATTTAACAAGTATGTTTGGTTGGACAAGCCTCCTGACGTTCTTGTGTTGCACGTCGGGGGGAACGATTTAGCGGTACGTCCTTTTCGAATTTTTATAAAAGATATCAAGCATGATTTGTTGCGATTGTGGGTATCTTTCCCAAGTATGGTAACAGTTTGGTCAGAAATGGTTCCGAGGAGAACTTGGCGGAAAGCGAGGTCGGTGGAGAAGTTGAATAATGCATGGGTTAAGGGCCATATCTAAGTTTGCTAGGCATAATTGTGGTGTCACAGTCCGACATTTTGAGCTGGAGCAAAAGGAGTAGGAATTTTGGTTGGTGGATAGCATACATCTAAATGCAGTTGGCATTGATTTGTGGGCACTTGGACTACAAGGAGGTATTGAGCGAGCTTTGTTGTTACGTGGGGTCTTGGGCACTTGAAGGTTATCAAGGTGTCATCGTTATGGTGGTTTTTGGTGGGTCTTTGAAGTTGTTTAAATTGGTTCGGTGGATCCATCTGAGTATGGATCCCCTAATTGGCAAGGAATGGTCGGTTAACTGGTGATTTTGAGGAAGGGGGATCCCGGCTGAGTTTGTCGGGACCTTTTCTGTGTTTTGGTTAATGAAGAAAATAACACTTCGTGTGTTGGTACTCCCGAGCTGGTGTGGGTAACGGCTGGGAGCAAGTTGGTTTTATGGTTTGGTTATATGGATAACCAGGGTTTACAGCTTCAAGGACCTTGCCTAGTTTTTCATGGAATTTTTATGTTTGTATTTGTTAATAAATGGCTGCTGTGGCCAAATTATCCAATAAATGGTGTCAGAGTCATTATTATTAGATAAAAGGGGAACAGAGGAGTGGGATGTCGTTAGGGGTCATTCCGGTATCTACAATTCCAGGGTCATACTTATTTCTGGCAAAACACCCATGTAGTCAAAATACTCACTACACCTTTGGGTAAATTCACAGATGAGTGTCATTTTCAAAAAGGGGACACTTAAGGGGAGACTCTACTCTTCTGGCAGTAAAATTAGGATTTGGGGGAAGGCAGGGTAGTTGTGCAAAAAGGTAATAGATACAGTATATAGAATAGATAAGGGTAGACAGAGAGAGTGAGACAGTAGGCGTCAAAGCAGGTTTACGGGGGGTTGGGGCATTCAAGGAAAGTAGGGAGACAAGGAGTAAGAAATGTGTTAATATTAATTAAATGTATGCTGGCAATTACAAGAAGTCTTGCAAACAAAATTAATGAATTGGAGACTCTTATGTCAACCACAGATTACAATGTGGTGGGCATTAAGGAAACCTGGCTGGCTGAGAGCCATGACAGGATGACAGAGATAGAGGGTTACACCACATTCAGAGATGACAGGAAAAAGAAAAAAGGAAGAGGAGTGTATATACTTATCAAATCTAACTTAAGACCTGTGCTCAATGATGAGATTTGGGAGAGATGCAGCAATGTATAGTCAGTATGGGTAAATATACATGGGGAGGGGCATAATTGAAATCTGCTAATTGGAGTTTGCTGTAAGCCTCCTAAGTAGAGATGAGCCACCCCCCTAGTGTTCGAGTTCGGTTTGGTTCGTCGAACGGCGGGTGTGTTCGTCGAACGTTCGACAAACGTTCGTTGAACACCGTCGAACCCCATTGAAAACAATGGCAGGTGAACACAAACACATAGAAAACACCTTCTAAGGTGTCCAAAAGGTGACAGACAACTCAGAAAACACCACAAAAACATGGAAAAGTGACAAGTACATACAGTTAGGTCCAGAAATATTTGGACAGTGACACAATTTTCGCGAGTTGGGCTCTGCATGCCACCACATTGGATTTGAAATGAAACCTCTACAACAGAATTCAAGTGCAGATTGTAACGTTTAATTTGAAGGTTTGAACAAAAATATCTGATAGAAATTGTAGGAATTGTACACATTTCTTTACAAACACTCCACATTTTAGGAGGTCAAAGGTAATTGGACAAATAAACCAAACCCAAACAAAATATTTTTATTTTCAATATTTTGTTGTGAATCCTTTGGAGGCAATCACTGCCTTAAGTCTGGAACCCATGGACATCACCAAACGCTGGGTTTCCTCCTTCTTAATGCTTTGCCAGGCCTTTACAGCCGCAGCCTTCAGGTCTTGCTTGTTTGTGCGTCTTTGCCGTCTTAAGTCTGAATTTGAGCAAGTGAAATGCATGCTCAATTGGGTTAAGATCTGGTGATTGACTTGGCCATTGCAGAATGTTCCACTTTTTTGCACTCATGAACTCCTGGGTAGCTTTGGCTGTATGCTTGGGGTCATTGTCCATCTGTACTATGAAGCGCCGTCCGATCAACTTTGCGGCATTTGGCTGAATCTGGGCTGAAAGTATGTCCCGGTACACTTCAGAATTCATCCGGCTACTCTTGTCTGCTGTTATGTCATCAATAAACACAAGTGACCCAGTGCCATTGAAAGCCATACATGCCCATGCCATCACGTTGCCTCCACCATGTTTTACAGAGGATGTGGTGTGCCTTGGATCATGTGCCGTTCCCTTTCTTCTCCAAACTTTTTTCTTCCCATCATTCTGGTACAGGTTGATCTTGGTCTCATCTGTCCATAGAATACTTTTCCAGAACTGAGCTGGCTTCAAGAGGTGTTTTTCAGCAAATTTAACTCTGGCCTGTCTATTTTTGGAATTGATGAATGGTTTGCATCTAGATGTGAACCCTTTGTATTTACTTTCATGGAGTCTTCTCTTTACTGTTGACTTAGAGACAGATACACCTACTTCACTGAGAGTGTTCTGGACTTCAGTTGATGTTGTGAACAAGTTCTTCTTCACCAAAGAAAGTATGCGGCGATCATCCACCACTGTTGTCATCCGTGGACGCCCAGGCCTTTTTGAGTTCCCAAGCTCACCAGTCAATTCCTTTCTTCTCAGAATGTACCCGACTGTTGATTTTGCTACTCCAAGCATGTCTGCTATCTCTCTGATGGATTTTTTCTTTTTTTTCAGCCTCAGGATGTTTTGCTTCACCTCAATTGAGAGTTCCTTAGACCGCATGTTGTCTGGTCACAGCAACAGCTTCCAAATGCAAAACCACACACCTGTAATCAACCCCAGACCTTTTAACTACTTCATTGATTACAGGTTAACGAGGGAGACGCCTTCAGAGTTAATTGCAGCCCTTAGAGTCCCTTGTCCAATTACTTTTGGTCCCTTGAAAAAGAGGAGGCTATGCATTACAGAGCTATGATTCCTAAACCCTTTCTCCGATTTGGATGTGAAAACTCTCATATTGCAGCTGGGAGTGTGCACTTTCAGCCCATATTATATATATAATTGTATTTCTGAACATGTTTTTGTAAACAGGTAAAATAACAAAACTTGTGTCACTGTCCAAATATTTCTGGACCTAACTGTATACTCATGCTGAAAGAAAAGAGCTGGATGAGTAAAAGGAGGAGACACAAATATAGGAGTATCTGCAACTGAACATGGATGCCATAACTGTGCAACTTGAGCCTTGCTCATTTTGGGCTTCTAATCTGGAAAAATGGCCTGACCTTGCCACTTACGCCTTGGGGGTCATGTCGTGTCCCGCAGCCAGCGTTTTCTCGGAACGTGTATTCAGTGCTGCTGGAGGTGTGCTGACAGATAAGCACACGTGTCTGTCCAGAGACAATGTGGACAGACTAACGTCAATCAAGATGAACAAATCATGGATCCGCAAGGACATTTCTACCCCTGTGTCATCCTGGGGAGAGTAAAAGCTTGTGGATTTTTGAATGTGCTTCATGCAAATCAACATTTTAAGTTTGCAACTGTGGGACAATTGATGTCACTTAAGTGGTGTCTGTGGCCCAATTTTTGGAAAAAATTGAGACTCTTGTTGGAGTCCCCTTGCTGTGTTTTAGATGATCGTTCATCAAGATGAACAACTCATGGATCCGCAAGGACTTTTCTACCCCTGTGTCATCCTGGGGAGACTAAAGGCTTGTGTATTTTTGAATGTGCTTCATGCAAATAACCATTTTAAGTTTTCAACTGTGGGGCAATTGATGTCACTTAACCTTCGTCAGGCTGCATAATTTTACAACGTTAACAGGCTGCAGAGGTACAATTGTACCTTCATATATACCTCCACTGTGGGAAGACTTTCTCCTTTACTTGGTTTCAAAAACTAAAGTTCATTCAGCTACAAATGTTATGCTGATATCTATTGGCGAGTGTTGTTACTGCTCACTTATGTTGCTGTCAATTAAGTTGATTCAAACTGGGAGTGGCTTCTACTTCTCTTCCTGCCTTCCTCCTCTCAGTAGCCATTTTGCTGTTCATCTCATTGCTGTGAGCACACACATTTCTAGGCTTGTGAAGTCTTCAATTTCTTGGATACGAAGGTAGGAAAGTCTCACAGCATCTAACAGCCAGTTATACCTTCATTCGCCTTATGTGGGGACAGAACAGTCAGAAATTGTCTTTGAGCCTGGACTTGGCTTACATATATTTTGTATGAAACTTATCACTATAGGTATGATTTTTATACGAAAAATGGATAATAATTAGTATCTACATATTGTTTTACGATGTTTTACTTATATTCAACACAAAATAAAGATGGTGGCTCTGTTACAATTTTCCTATTGGTCGAAAAAACAGTCGAAGATGGAATGAAAATTCTGAAACCGTATACGGTTTACATAATATATAAATGACATTTATAAATAATTATCACTAGAAATAATTTACTTTTTTATCTGAACTTTAGAATCGAGTTTCATTCTACTTGCCACATGTTACTGAACGAAATTACGAAGCCAAAATTCATCTACCAAGTCATCATGAGTGATAGTGATGCTGGATCTAGTTTCCGCCATAATCCAAGAAAACGTGTTTGCAGGTTAGTATCATTTTGTGAAAAGCCAATAATGTAGTATTGTGTAGTATTTCGGAAAATTATTTATTTTTCATTTTTTCATATTTACAGATTTACATCTGACAAAATAATGCGAATGCTAAAAGAATCTGATTCTGAGCATGAGGAAGAACCATATGTTGCATCTGATCATGAAAACTATGTACCAGAAGTGGATGTTACTGAAGAAGATTCAGACATTGAACAAGAAATGGTCATAGAGCAGGAAAAAGAATACGACTCAGACGAAAGTGTTGAGGATGAGTCTGTGCCTCAAAGTGCAGGCGACATTTGGACTGCTAAGGATAAAACTCAGTGGTGTAGTGATCCACTGCCAAATGCACTAACAAAATCTCTTAATGTCCTATGACAAAGAGGTGGCCCTGCAGCAATCAGCAACCTGTATACAGCAAAAGAACTATTCAAGTCAATCATGACTCCCGAGATGTGTGACATCATATTGCAAGAAACAAATCGAAAGGCCAAGAGAGTTTGTGATGCTTACAACAACAAACTGGTACAACATTTTCCTGATTCTTCTGAATGGCCGCCACAAAAAACATTCAAGTAATTTACTGAAACTGAACTCCATGCATTTTTGGGCATACTGATTGCTGCTGGTGGGCACAGAGACAACAAAGAGAATCTGGAGGAAATGTGGAATGTTGCTGTTCTGCCTCTTATACGTGCAGCCATGTCTCGTGACCGCTTCAAGATGATACTCAGATTTATCAAATTTGACAACGAAAATACACATGCAGAACATGTGCAAACAGATAAAGCTGCACCAATACGGGACATCTGGACAATGCTGAACAGAAATCTGAAGAGAGCCTTCAAGCCATATAATTGTATCACCATAGACGAGCAATTATTTCCATTTAGAGGCAATAATAAATTTACCCAGTATATACCTTCAAAACCAGCTAAATATGGCATAAAGATTTTCTTGGCTTGTGACTCATCAAACACCTACCCGTTACAAGGTCAGCTCTACACTGGGAAACTAACTGATGGTCCTCGACAAGTAAACATTGGTGAACGAACAGTATTGGACCTAGTGAGCTCGTATAAAGGCTCTGGAAGAAATGTCACCGACTCACCACCGATAACTTCTTTAAAACCATGGAACTAGCTAAGGTATTGAACTCCTGGAACATGACACTAGTTGGTACAGTGAGAAAAAACAAAAGGTTCCTACCTAGCAACATGCAGACTGCCAAAGAAAGGCCTGTAAACTCGACAAATTTTGCCTACCATCATGATGCAACAGTCTGTTCATATGTACCAAAGAAGAACAAATCAGTCGTGCTTCTATCATCTATGCACATGACGGGAGAAGTTGAAGAGACACTAGCAGCCAAGCCAGAGATAATAAAATACTACAACAAAACAAAAGGCGGAGTTGATGTTATGGATAAAATGTTGGGAGAGTACACTGTGAAACGACGAAAATTACGTTGGCCTCTGGCATTTTTCTACAATATGATTGACGTCACTGAGTTAGCATCCTACATCATCTACAGAGAACACAATCTAAGCTTCAGGACAAAGGATCAATGAAGAAAGTTCCTGAAAGATCTCGCAAATCAGCTGTGTATGCCTGCAACTGAAGATCGTAGTACAAACCGAATGTTGATGAGAAACCATTTTCTTCGAGGTACAGTAGAAATGGTGCTTGGACGATGCATTCTGGTAGCATCGCAAGCAGCAGCTGGCCCTCAAATACCTCATGGAAGTCGTGGACCCTCCCTTGTTGTTGGTAGTTGCTATGTCTGCCGAGACCTGAGGCAAAAACAACGTAAGACTAGAAAGTCTTGTGTGGTTTGTGTGAAACCCAATTGCGATGAACACTCGGTAGCTAGGACAACATGCATTACTTGCGAAGAAAATCAATAAAAAAAGTTTCTTACATTTTCTTTTATAATGTAAATGAACAGTTGTTTTACTTGTTTATAATAATAAAAAAGCATTATCATTAAAAAAAAATTATTCTTTTTTCCTTCATTCAAAATATATGACGGTACATTTGTACCTATGCAGCTTGTTATGGAAGCAAAAATATCTCGACCCCTTATCTCGGAAGGGGGTGGAGATATTTTATTGAAATTTGGCCAATATATTCTGGACCAAAACTGCAGAGATGTCACGAAATTTCAGCCCTCTACGGCTTTTCGAAAAAAAGTAATTGCAATTTTAAAACGGAATAGTTACAATTGTACCTACTCAGCCGAACGAAGGTTAAGTGGTGTCTGTGGCCAAATTTTTGGAAAAAATGGAGATTCTTGTTGAAGTCCCCTTGCTGTGTTTTACATAATTTTAGAAGAGCATGACATGCCTAAGAGGTTGACTTTCAGCATCTGCAAGCTGTTGGCTACAGAAATGCTGCCTTTCCGTCCGGTGGACACAGAGGATTTTTGAGACCTTATGTCCATCACAGTGCCCCAAGATCAGATGCTCAGTCGCCACTACTTCTCCAAGAAAGGTGTGCCTGCGCTACACCAGCATGTCGCACACAACATCACCGATTCCTTGAGAAAATCTGTGTGTGACAGGGTGCATTTCACCACAGATACTTGGACCAGTAAGCATGGACAGGGGCGTTACATGTCGCTGACTGGGCCCTGGGTAACTATGGTGAAAGGTCGAGAGGGGTTTGCTGTACAAGTCTTGCCGTCCCCATGAGTTGTGCGTCAATCCTCTGTATGTAGAAGTTCCTCCACTGCTTCTGCCTCCTCAACCTCATCTGGGTCCTCCACCTCCGCCCAAATCCTGTCTGGTAAGGCCACCCGCGTTGTAACTGTGCACAAGGAATCCCGCACACCTCCTTACTATGCTGGCAGCAGATCTCAACGGCATCAAGCGGTTGACTCTTTACTTTGAAATGTATGGGAAATGTGAGTCACACCGTTGAGGAGTTGTGGACGGTTAGCTCTGGAGACCAAGTTTCATCAATGGTTGTTTCCACTCACCCTGCAGCCAGGGAAGGCCATGTGCGAGAATGCTGTAAACCTGAGTGCGGACCTTCGCCGGTGCAATGTGACACATGTGCCTTGTATGGCTCACGTGTTGAACCTGGTTGTCCAGCAATTTTTAAACCACTATCTCGGCCTACATGGACTTCTGCAGAGGGCACGTTCGCTATGTGCTCACTTCCGCTGTTTACACCCCGCAGCTCAATGAGTTGCTTCGCTCCAGAAGTCTTTCGGCCTGCCGGTTCACCGTCTGAAATGCAATGTGCCAACACGCAAGAATTTGAATCAGCACATGTTGCAGCGACTGTGGCAGCACCGCCAAGCCCTGGTGCAATACATTATGATGTATAGCCTAGGCCAACGAGATCCAGAGGTGGGGCAGATCCTGCTGCTGGAGTTCTCTCAGCTCAAGGAGCTATGCACCCTTCTGCACAGTTTCGAAATAGCGACGAAGATGTTTAGCGCTGACAATGCAAATCTAGTCATTTACATGCTGGAGTACACTCTAAAAAGTATTCAGAGTCAGGTGGTGGGACAAGAGGAAGGGGAGGAAGTACAGGATGAGTGATATGCAGAAGGGATAACAAGATCTCCAAGGTCCAAATGGTCAGCAGCACCAAGGCGGCAGGCATGCGACGGTGGGGGAGAGGGATTAACAAGGGCGCATGGTAACATCGAAACTGTTGAGGAAGATGCAAGAGCTCAGGAAAAAATGGAGGATGAACTGGCGATGGGCATGGAAGACTCAGCAGATAAGGGAGACCTTGATCACATTTCTGTTGTGTGAGGTTGGGGGGAGAGGGCAGAGGAAGGAAGCATGATTCTCACCTCACCACCAACAACACAGCAAGGACTTGTTCCTCCTGGATGCGCAAGACACATGAGCGCCTTCTTTCTGCACTATCTACAACATGACCCTCAGATTGTCAGAATTAGAAGTAATGTTGACTACTGGGTTGCAACACTCTTAGATCCCCGGTTCAAGTCAAAATTTGGCGAAATAATTCCTGCCATAGAAAGGGATGCACGTATGCATGAGTATCAGCAGAAGCTGGTATGCAATCTTAGTTTGGCTTTTCCACTAAACAACAGTGTTGCACAGAGTGAATCTCACATTTCTAACTTGCCAACCATGGAACTGTCGAGTCATCACTCAAACCATACCAGTAACACCGTATCTGGTGGTAACAGCAATTTTATGTAATCGTGTCATGAATTTTTTAGACCATCATTTGCATGGCCTGAAGACACAAGAAGTCTGACACATAGTCAACGCCTGGAGAGGATGATGCAGGAGTATCTCCAAATGAACAGCGATGTCATATCTTTGCAGCTGGAGACCTTCTCATTTTGGGCTTCCAATCTGGAAAAATGGCCTGAGCTCGCCACTTACGCCTTGGAGAACTTGTCGTGTCCCGCAGCCAGCGTTCTGTCGAAATGTGTCTTCAGTGCTGCTGGGTGTGTGCTGACAGATAAGCGCACGCGTCTGTCCACTGACAATGTGGACAGACTAACGTTCATCAAGATGAAGAAGTCATGGATCAGCTGGAGGAAGTAGGAAGTGAACGCTGTCTCCACGTGGATTTTACAGAGGCTGGGAACGCTCTGAACATTGTAGGGAGCCCCAACTACATGCTGGTATATGTGAGTAACAGGCTTCATTGAGATATCCTAACTGCTGACATGTATTGTAGAGCTGTGAGTGTTATGTGATGGACTCTTTTCATTTACCTTTCATTATGCAGAGTTTTAAATTTATTTGGACCGGACATACCAATTGCAACCTGAGGGGTATGTTTGACTTTAGAGATATATGCAGCACCATATGGGATGCTGCATAGGCACTTGGTGATTGTATTGCTTTTTCCATAGGACCCTAGTCCATTCATCTACACTGACACAGAAAAGAAAAAAGCTTGTTGAAGGGGAATTATGAATGGGCATGTTATTAATAGGTATTTTTGATTATATGGGCACATAGGTGTTTCTGGTTTTGAGGTGATGGACCTCTATGTGTTATTCTCCTCCTGTGCACCCTCTGGAGGTTGGTATCTCCTTCTGCCATGATTATTTACTGTGAGATTCCTGGTGGTAATTACACCTGAAAATATGAACTGTCTGGGACACAAAATTCTTTTAATCTTTCAGGTGACACCATCATTCACCTAGAATATACAGCCTTGTCCCGAATGAGATGACAAGAATCTGAAAAATATTTCTAGAACAGGAATTCTGTGTTCGGTAATATCCACGCTAATATTTTATGGAACTCTGTATTACCTGGCAATTTTTGGAGTCTAAAGATACGCCAGCACCAGAGGAGACTATAATAGTCATATGTACAATCTGAAGATCATTTGTTTGATGTACTCTGTTTGGGGAGATTACAAAAACTATGTCTGTATTCACTGTATGATTGGAGGATAATGTATAAATTATTTGTATTTTTCTATACTACTTTTTGATGACCCCTGAGGAACCTTCTATTAGAAGGGGAAACGCGTCGGGTCGATTAGGGGTAGAAGGTTGACAGCCTCCTCACTAATATAGGAAGTGGCAGTATATATAGAATTATATCTCAGTGCAGAACCAACTAATTTAGGGTAAAAAGTGCTGCCTTTAGGGATCTTGACTGTAGGACCCTTGACTATTGGACTGTTTAGGGATATATTTTTATATTGCGCCTTACTGACATTTGTTCTTGCTCCTAAATAGGGGTAACACATAGGACTATAAAAATAAGGGGGATATATGTTTGAAATTTTTGTATGGCACCAATGAATATTTTCTATATAATGTGGAAGTATGTTTAATTGCTTCTGTTAATAAAATTGATAATTTTTAAATTAAGGAGTTTTTAGTCTGTGAACCAGTTTTGAGCTCTCCTTGCATTACTTTTTTCGTGAGAAAAAAAGAAGTCATGGATCAGCAAGGATTTTTCTACCCCTGTGTCATTATGGGGAGACGAAAGGATTGTGGATTTTGATTGTGCTTCATGCAGATCAACATGTTAAGTTTGCAACTGTGGGACAATTGATGCCACTTAAGTGGTGTCTGTGGCCCAATTTTTGGAAAACATGGAGACTCTGGTTAGAGTCCCCTTGCCGTGTTTTAGATGATCGTTCATCAAGATGAAGAAGTCATGGATCCGTAAGGACTTTTCTACCCCTGTGTCATCCTGGGGAGAGTAAAGGCTTGTGTATTTTTGATTGTGCTTCATGTAAATCAACATGTTAAGTTTGGAAATGTGGGACAATTGATGCCACTTAAGTGGTGTCTGTGGCCCAATTTTTGGAAAAAAAAAGGAGACTCTTGTTGGAGTCCACTTGCTGTGTTTTAAATGATCCAAGATGAAGAAGTCTGGTTTAATGAGCTAAGGGTATAAAAACCCATCTGACTTCATATTTGGTATAAGCGCCCTTGGATAAAGCCTCGGTGAAACGCATCAGGGTGTTCTGTGGTAAGATGCAGCATGTGACTATTTTGGATATTCTGTATATCTGCATATGACTTATTATATGTACAGTCATATAAAAAAGTTTGGGCACCCCTATTAATGTTAACCTTTTTTCTTTATAACAATTTGGGTTTTTGCAACACCTATTTCTGTTTCATGTATCTAATAATTGATGGACTGAGTAATATTTCTGGATTGAAATGAGGTTTATTATACTAACAGAAAATGTGCTATCCGCATTTAAACAAAATTTGACCGGTGCAAAAGTATGGGCACCCTTATCAATTTCTTGATTTGAACACTCCTAACTACTTTTTACTGACTTACTAAAGCACTAAATTGGTTTTGTATCCTCATTGAGCTTTTAACTTCATAGGCAGTTGTATCCAATCATGAGAAAAGGTATTTAAGGTGGCCACTGCAAGTAGTTCTCCTATTTGAATCTCCTATGAAGAGTGGCAACATGGGCTCCTCAAATCAACTCTCAAATGATCTGAAAACAAAGATTATTCAACATAGTTGTTCAGGGGAAGGATACAAAAAGTTGTCTCAGAGATTTAAACTGTCAGTTTCCACTGTGAGGAACATAGTAAGGAAATGGAATAACACAAGAACAGTTTTTGTTAAGCCCAGAAGTGGCAGGCCAAGAAAAATATCAGAAAGGCAGAGAAGAAGAATGGTGAGAACAGTCAAGGACAATCCACAGACCACCTCCAAAGACCTGCAGCTTCATCTTGCTACAGATGGTGTCTGTCATGATTCACCTCCCTATCCACATGGCTAGGGGGCGGAGCCTTCTCTCGGGCCTCACTTCCAGCCCCTGGATGCCTTAAAAGCTGACACTTCCAGTGAACCAGGGCCGGCTATAAGCTTAGCTCTGCTTTGCCTGTGATTGCTGGTCCTGTGAGTGATATCCTGATCTGTCTGTTCCTGTGCCCCCGTGCCCTTGTCTGTGTTCTGTCCCCTGGTCGTCCCTCCTGTCCTGTGTCCCCCCTCCTATTCCCCACTCGGTTGCTTCCTCCGGTACTGACCTTAGCCTGACTTTGACTTCGCTTCTGCTTGCTCCTCCGGTCCTGCTTCTGCCTGTACGCTCTTTGACCCAGCTTGTCTGACTATTCCTCACATACCCTGCAGTTCTGCCTCTCAGCTGTGCTGATTAGGCAGTGCATGAGAACGCTGTGCATTTCCTTCCTGGTTCTCATTGCTCTGTGTAGTGTTGTTTGCTGCAGAGCTCAGGCTCCCCCTGGTGGCAGCATTACAGTATAGCCGGCCCCAATAGGCTTTATCTCCCATAAGGAAAAAAAAAAGCCATTTAATTCTTGGTAGTGGGATCCAACTTTGCAGGATAACAGACTGTAATGGATCTACTCAGTACTTTGTGCGAGCAAGTAGCCAACCTTACGCAGCTGGTGCAGGATTTGGCTGCAGAGCATCGCACCCTGGTAGCTTCACACAACATTCTGCAGAGTGAGGTTTCTGCTTCTGCGAGGGCCACCTCAGTGGCAGTTACCTCACAAACCGTAGGACAGCATAGTCCCACTGATGTCCAACTGACCTCCCCCGAACCCACGGTGATGCTCCCCGATAAATTCTCGGGTGAGAAAAACCTATTTTGGACATTTAGGGAGAGTTGCAGGCTTCTTTTCACTCTCCGGCCTCGGTCCTCGGGGAATGAGACCCAGCGGGTGGGGATCATCATGTCATTACTTAGAGGGGGTCCCCAGACCTGGTCGTTTTCCCTACCCCCTTCGGCCCCGGAACGACATTCGGTTGACCTCTTCTTTGACTCCCTCGGGGTGATATATGACGAACCAGACCGTGTACGGGTGGCTGAGGACAGGATCATGTGTCTCACTCAGGGAAATCACACTGATGAGCTATATTGTTCTGAGTTTCGGCAGTGGTCCACTGAGGTACGATGGAATGATTCTGCACTCAGGTGCCAATTCCGGAGAGGTCTTTCGCACTACCTGAAATACGCTTTGGCTCTGCACCCTCCTCCCAGCACCTTGGATGATGCGATGACGGAGGCAGTTTGTATGGACCGCAGATTACGGGAAAGAAGGGGAACCATGCGTGACATTCTGCCCCCTCTACCTAGGGCACCTTCTTTGCCGGCTATGGAACAGATGGAAGTTGGAGCCATCAGTCCAGTTGAGAAGGAGAGGAGAAGACGCCGGGATCTCAAGCTGTGCTTCTATTGTGGACACCATGGACACTGGACGAAAGACTGCCCGGCTTGCCCCTCCGCTAAACAGTTGTCGGGAAACTTCTAAGTCTGGGTAACGGTCGAGGAGGTTGCCCAGACTGTCAGGTACCTTTCCTCTCCTCCAATAAGATACTTCTGAATGTCGACCTCTGTTCAAGGAGTCGGTCTGGTCTGCTACTGCCTTTGTTGACTGTGGGTCCGCTATGAATTTCATTGACTCTGAGTTGGTCCAAAGATTAGAGTTAGGCACAGTGAGGTTAGAAGGACCCATTCAACTCCTGGCAATTGATAAAACACCGCTGCCTCAAAACCTCATTCGGTTGCTACAGAAAAATTTACTCTAGTGATCGGGTCTCTGCATTCTGAAACTATTTCTTGTTTTGTAATGGCTAATCTCCCTGCTGGATTAGTGTTGGGGTATCCATGGTTAAGGTTACATAATCCCGTTATTGATTGGGAGTGTCGTACCATATTCAAATGGAGTCCTGCTTGTCATAAAAGGTGTTTACAATCTGTACCTGTGTTCTCCGTAAGTCCTGAGGGTCTTCCGGAATACCTGAGGGACTACGGAGATGTATTCTCGGAAACAGAGGCCAAGGTTTTGCCGCCTCATCGCCCATATGACTGTGCCATTGATTTACTTCCCAATACCAAATTGCCCAAGGCCCGTTTATATCACCTCTCGGGTCCAGAAAGGGCTGCTATGAAATCATACATATCTGATAGTATACGTAAAGGGCATATCCATCCTTCTTCTTCCCCTGTGGCTGCTGGGTTCTTTTTTGTAAAGAAGAAGGACGGAGGATTAAGGCCATGTCTCGATTTCCGAGAGTTAAACAAAATTACTGTGAAAAACACGTATCCGTTTCCACTCATCCCTGATCTCTACAATCAACTCTCTGAAGCCCGGTGGTTTACCAAACTAGATCTCAGGGGGGCCTATAATCTTATCCGTATTAGAGAAGGGGATGAGTGGAAAACGGCCTTTCTGACGTCAGAGGGGTTATTCGAGAATTTGGTGATGCCTTTTGGTCTAACAAATGCCCCTGCGGTGTTTCAAAATTTCATCAACGATATCTTCTCTGATTTTCTTGGTCGTTTTGTGGTCATCTATCTCGATGACATTTTGATTTTGATTCGCTCAGTATTACAGAGATTACGTGATAACCATCTGTTTGCCAAGCTTGAAAAATATGTTTTCTCTGTTCAGGAAATAGCCTTTCTTGGGTTACTCCTTTCTCGTGATGGGTTTAAAATGGACCCAGGAAAGGTGCAGGCTATCATGGATTGGGTGCAACCCAGGGATATCAAGGCGCTACAACACATTTTGGGTTTCGCTAATTATTATCGAAGGTTCATTAAGGGGTTTTCTCAAATTGCCAAGCCATTGACTGACCTTACATGGAAAGGGGCGGATCTGCAGAACTGGTCGCAAACGGCTGTCCAGGCCTTTCTTGAGTTGAAGAACCGGTTCATGTCCACCCCAGTCCTGGTACAGCCTGACCTCGAGGCGCCGTTTGTTGTTGAGGTGGACGCCTCAGAAGTGGGGGTGGGAGCTGTTCTCTCTCAGGGCCCTGCTACTCTGACTAATCTGCGACCATGTGCGTTCTTCTCCAAGAAATTCACTCCAGCTGAGAGGAACTATGATGTGGGTAACCGTGAATTATTGGCGGTAAAGTTGGCATTCGAAGAATGGAGGCATTTTTTGGAGGGTGCTGTTCACCATATTACTGTCATCACTGATCATAAAAACCTCGCGTATATCGAGTCCGCCAAGAGATTGACGCCTCGACAAGCGAGGTGGGCTCTTTTCTTTTCTAGATTTCATTTTTGTATTACTTTTCGGACGGGGTCTAAAAACGTGAGGGCAGATGCACTGTTTCGTAGTTTGGACCCGGTGTCACCTCCAGAGCCTCCTTCCTCCATTCTTCCATGAGGGGTGGTGGTCGCTGCCTTGTCGTCCGAGTTAGAGGCTGAGGTCAGGGAGGCCCAGTCCTCAGCGCCATCTTCCGCTCCAGACACTAAACTGTTTGTCCCTTTGCACCTCCGGTTACGAGTACTTTAAAAGTTCCATGAGTCCGTACTTAGTGGCCATCCTGGAGTTACAGCCACTCGCAGGGCTGTTGCTCGACTGTTTTGGTGGCCGTCTCTTCACTCAGATGTTGCTCGGTTTGTGTCTGACTGTGCTACATGTGCCCGTGCTAAGGTATGTCGTAACCGGCCGGGGAACTGGTTCCATTACCTGTTCCTGAAAGACCATGGACCCACTTGTCCATGGATTTCGTTACGGACCTCCCTGTCTCTAATGGTATGACTGTGATCTGGGTGGTGGTGGATCGTTTTAGTAAACAGGCACATTTTGTTCCCCTCTCCGCTCTACCTTCTGCTGCGACCCTTGCCAACCACTTTATTGACCAGTTGGTTCGGTTACATGGGTTGCCCCTGAATATTGTGTCTGACAGGGGGGTACAATTCATTTCTCGGTTTTGGAGGTCCTTGTGCAGGCGGTTGGGAATTGAGTTGTCCTTCTCGTCCGCCTATCATCCCGAGTCTAATGGGCAGATGGAAAGGACGAATCAGACCCTTGAGCAAATCCTTCGGTGCTTGGTTTCTGCTCAGCAGGAGGATTGGTGTACGTTTTTGCCCCTTGCGGAGTTTGCATTCAATAGCAGAGTCCATCAGTCTACGGGAACTTCTCCCTTCTTCTGTAATTACGGGTTTCACCCTCACTTCGGGACCTTCTCTAGAGTGGATTCGGGGTGTCCAGGGGCCGACTCCATCGTTCAGCATCTGGGGGAGGTGTGGAAGGAGGTATGGCGGTGCATCGTGACGGCTCAACAGTCCCAGAAACGCCAAGCGGACAAACGCCGTTCTCTGGGACCCCCATTTCAGGTGGGGGACAAAGTGTGGCTGTCCACTCGGAATATCAGGCTCAGGGTTCCGTCTGCTAAGTTGGGTCCTAAGTTTATAGGGCCCTATGAGATCATCGAAGTGATCAACCCGGTGGCCTTTCGGTTACAACTGCCCCAGACCTTGCGTATTCCCAATGTATTTCATACCTCCTTGCTTAAGCCATTTGTTCCTTCGGTGGTGGGTTCTCAGACCCCTCCGGCTCCGATACTGGTGGACGGTGAGGAGGCGTATGAAATTCAGCGTATTATCGACTCTCGTTGGGTTCGTAGTTCCCTCCAGTATCTGATTCATTGGAAGGGTTACGGTCCGGAGGACCGGTCCTGGGTGCCGGCTGGCTCCGTGCGGGCCGATCGGTTAATTGCGGCTTTCCACCGTAAGTATCCTGGGAAGCCTGGGGGTCCGGTGGCCCCCCCTTGAGGAGGGGGTACTGTCATGATTCGCCTCCCTATCCACATGGCTAGGGGGCGGAGCCTTCTCTCGGGCCTCACTTCCGGCCCCTGGATGCCTTAAAAGCTGACACTTCCAGTGAACCAGCGCCGGCTATAAGCTTAGCTCTGCTTTGCCTGTGATTGCTGGTCCTGTGAGTGATATCCTGATCTGTCTGTTCCTGTGCCCCCGTGCCCTTGTCTGTGTTCTGTCCCCTGGTCGTCCCTCCTGTCCTGTGTCCCCCCTCCTATTCCCCACTCGGTTGCTTCCTCCGGTACTGACCTTAGCCTGACTTTGACTTCGCTTCTGCTTGCTCCTCCGGTCCTGCTTCTGCCCGTACGGTGTTTGACCCAGCTTGTCTGACTATTCCTCACATACCCTGCAGTTCTGCCTCTCAGCTGTGCTGATTAGGCAGTGCATGAGAGCGCTGTGCATTTCCTTCCTGGTTCTCATTGCTCTGTGTAGTGTCGTCTGCTGCAGAGCTCAGGCTCCCCCTGGTGGCAGCATTACAGTGTCAATGTGCATCGGTCAACAATACAGCGCACGTTGCACAAGGAGAAGCTGTATGGGAGAGTGATGCGAAAGAAGCCGTTTCTGCAAGCACGCCACAAACAGAGTCGCCTAAGGTATGCAAAAGCACATTTGGACAAGCCAGTTACATTTTGGAAGAAGGTCCTGTGGACTGATGAAACAAAGATTGAGTTGTTTGGTCATACAAAAAGGCGTTATGCATGGAGGCAAAAAAACACGGCATTCCAAGAAAAGCACTTGTTACCCACAGTAAAATTTGGTGGAGGTTCCATCATGCTTTGGGGCTGTGTGGCCAATGCCGGCACCGGGAATCTTGTTAAAGTTGAGGGTCACATGGATTCAACTCAGTATCAGCAGATTCTTGACAATAATGTGCAAGAATCAGAGACGAATTTGAAGTTACGCAGGGGATGGATATTTCAGGAAGACAATGATCCAAAACACCGCTCCAAATCTACTCAGGCATTCATGCAGAGGAACAATTACAATGTTCTGGAATGGCCATCCCAGTCCCCAGACCTGAATATCATTGAAAATCTGTGGGATAATTTGAAGCGTGCTGTCCATGCTCGGCGACCATCAAACTTAACTGAACTGGAATTGTTTTGTAAACAGGAATGGTCAAATATACCTTCATCCAGGATCCAGGAACTCATTAAAAGCTACAGGAAGTGACTAGAGGCTGTTATTTTAGGAAAAGGAGGATCTACAAAATATTAATGTCACTTTTATGTTGAGGTGCCCATACTTTTGCACTGGTCAAATTTTGTTTAAATGCGGATTGCACATTTTCTGTTAGTACAATAAACCTCATTTCAATCCAGAAATATTACTGAGTCCATCAGTTATTAGATATATGAAACTGAAATAGCTGTTGCAAAAACCCAAATTGTTATAAAGAAAAAAGGTTAACATTAATAGGGGTACCCAAACTTTTTCATATGACTGTATGTAATGCGGTGTGTCGAGACTCTCATTCATTATAACTTTTGTCCATAGCTTTCCAGAAGGTTAGTTATGGCATTACCTACTAGTATTTATCTTTGATTCCTCACACCCCCTATTACATTATTGAATGTCCATGCTTTGTTACAGTCAATGCAGTGTTACATCTGTTATCATTATTATAGACATGCTGTCATGCTTCCATCTCCCTGCTTTGCAGAGTGTTCATTCACATGGATCAACTTTATTAACATTTTGTAAACTCATATGTGGCATGTAATATTTGTGCATTAGGGCTAATCAGATGATACTTTATGAATCTATTTGATGTGTCAATTTTTGACAGATATTATATATTCTGTTTGTGCCCTATGTATGAATAATTTTTGTTCACTATTGTTAGCCACTGAGAGATTCTTTATAACTATACCCCAAATAAAGTTGTTCCTCTTCAAGTCATCTTCTTACTGTGCATAAATTTTAATCTTGTATATTTTTTATACTTACCAATAAAGATTTTTTAAAATGGCATGCTGTAGTTTTTCATAGGTTTTTGTTTGGTTCACTGTGAACTACATTTCTATGGTGATTACATAGGCTCTTTTTGAGTGGTGATCAATTTTTCAGGTTTGTCTGGAAAAATGGCCTGAGCTCGCCACTTACGCCTTGGAGATCCTATCGTGTCTCTCAGCCAGTGTTCTCTCGGAACATGTCTTCAGTGCTGCTGGGTATGTGCTGACAGATAAGCGCACGCGTCTGTCCAGTGACAATGTGTACAGACTAGCGTTCATCAAGATGAACAAGTCATGGATGCGCAAAGACTTTTCTACCCCTGTGTCATCCTGGGGAGACTAAAGGCTTGTGGATTTTTGAATATGCTTCATGAAAATAACCATTTTAAGTTTGCAACTGTGGGACAATTGATGCAACTTAAGTGGTGTCTGTTCCCAAATTTGGCGAATTAATTTCTGCCATCGAAAGGGACGCATGTATGCAGGAGTATCAGCAGAACCTGTTACACAATTTAAGATCAGCTTTTCCACTAAACACCAGTGGTGCACAAAATGAATCTCATCGCTTTGTCATGGCTAGGAGGAAATGGTCTTTTACTTGTCCACATCTGAAGGACCAAGGGCTGGCTGCTGTGCTGTGATGGCGTTGAGTAGGGTGTCCCTCCACAGTTGCAAATTTGGTCATCTACAAAATGAGTGGAAAAAGGCCAGATGCTGGTGGAAAGGGGAACAGGCGTGTTGGAAAGGGAAAAAAAGTTTGTGTCCGTGGGGTTGGTGGCAAAGCAACAGTAACATCTGCTGAAGAAACATCATCTTTTACGGGGGGACTGGCAAATTACGATAAGGTGGTATATATTCCAATCGCCAGTCGGGGTCCACCGTGCTCCCATATGGAAAAGGAGATGCTGGCAACAAGGTTAGGAGGAGGATACAGAGCTGGGTGGCTCTGAAACTAATAGGATCCTGACACGAGTTACACGACACTCTGATCAGGAGACTGTGAACCCTGTTAGCGTCACAGGGTCCACACACCCAGCCCAGGAACTCCCTGTTAACAACACAGGGGCCCTGGGGTACGCTGTCCGTGTGTGTAGGGGGCACACCTGTGGATAGCAGGTGCAGCAGCAGCCCAGTTAATGCCCCTGGGCTGCACTAGCAGGACTGGTAGGACAGGAGCTGGCCGTACCATGCTGTGTTACCAAGCGTGGTGACGTCCAGCACCGACGCCCTACCCCTTCCTACCTCTGTCCCAAAGCCGCAATTGGTTCAACACATGGCGATGTGCTCTGTCTGAGCATAATAGAAGACTGGTCACCTCCATATTGTCTCCAGCCCCTTTTATAACCTGGGTCCACCCCAACCCAGAGTAGACCACAATGCACCTCCAGGAGCCAATAGCAGAGTGCCACGTCATCAGTCACATAACCAGCGGCCTATCCGGAACCGCCACTTCACGGATGACCTCATGGCAGCCACACCCCAAACACCTCACCAGTCATCGTCTGATGAACAATGATGAGGTGCCAAGTCATAGGGGCGGGCCTCTGCGAGCCAGTCCGGAGTGGCCACATCATCAGGACATCTGATGCCCTCTGGCCTATCAGGGCCTGCCACCTCACAGACATGGCCAGTGAGGTCCTTACCGGACCTAGTCTCTGATGCAGTAAGTGCCTGAGCATGCTCAGTAGCCTGAACAACAGTTTCAGAAAACAGACTATCAGCTTGAGCATGTTCAGTAGGCACAACACAAGACTTAGACACGGCACGGAGTCCAAGTAGCCGTGCAAAGAGGCTTTTCGCACTAAGTGTGGGAGCATGCTCAGTAGCCCGAACTGGGGACTTAGCCTCAGGAATGGCACAGTCAGGCTGAGCATGCTCATTAGGTGAAACACTGGACTTTGGCTGGGGTAAATCGGCACATGCATGCACACTAGCGGCGTCTCCACACTTAGACGTGGAGGAGGAAGCAGCCAGCTGGACGACCCGAGGCACGGTAAAAAATGGCAGCCGACGCCTGGGTGCAACTGGAACCACAGCAGGCTGCTTGCGGCTACGGCGGCACTGATTCGTAACACCATCTTCCAGCCAAAATAAGATGTCTACATCTTCCCGAGGATAATCAGATATGATCCCTTTGTTATGGACACGACCATCGCTCCCAAATGTAGATGAGGCACCAAACAGCAGGTGCTTGAATGGATCTCAAGTGCTCCATCAAGTGGCCTCTCCTCCACCTCAACTTCAATATCCCAAATACTCCATTCCTCTGTGGTGTCACCCCAATCGCACTTGTTTTCTACCAGCTCTCAAGTCTCTATCCGCCCTGCTGAGTATGGGGTAACAGAGATGGTGGAGTCTGCAGAGCTGTTCAGTCACACTATAGCCTTTGAATCAGAGGTCTACTCCAAAGCTACAGTGAGTCCAGACAAGAAAATGATCTGCACTGATGCCCAGAAGCTATGTGAGTCGGATCCAGGCCCAGATGAAGAAGGTTCTGAGCATAATGTAGACCCTCATTCCCAAACTGTAACTCCTCTTGATAGAGATGTGATGCCCTGGCCTATCAGGTCGTCACAAGGGTGCCGTGCAATCTGCCCTTCTGCATGGTACCCACTCCTCGTTGGCTACGGGTCCTGTCCCTTTGGTGTTGCTAAGAATAGGTATACACAAATCCTGAGGAACATTCTGCACCACACCCACCAGACACCCATTGTGCAGCCTGAGGGGAATAGAGCCATACAGATGGAGGGATAGTAGAAGGAGGGCCAGAAGTGTCAGTCAGTAGTCAGAGAGTTCGAGTGCAGCAGTGACAGTGAAAGGTCACACTGCGGAGCTGGGCTCCTGTACCCGTCCTAGGTACCAGACGTTGGCCTGGCTAGAAGGAGCTGGAACCTCAGACGCAGGGGGTAGTGACAGGGGGCACGGTACTGCCACGGAGGGCAGTTCGGCGGCCTTGTGCTACAACCGGGCAGGGGCCAGGGCACGACGGGGTACGCAGACCCTAGGCTGGGAGGAAGCTTCACGCAGCCCAGTAATTCACCAGACGAGAACGGAGTCTTCAGGAACCGTTCCCCATCCACTTCAGAATCGGGGTACTAGCGCAAAGAGGGGGATAGGACTTCCCACAAACGTCCAGAAAATCCCAAGCGTGAACCCTGAGAGCAAGCTCACCCTGCTAGCCACGCAGGTGAGCGGGACCCGAGTAGTTTTAAGTGAAAGGGATCCATACAAAGGACACACAGTGCCAAGGGACAAGGCTTCAGACCAACCAGCAACACCAAGGGGGCAGGGGCCCAGCGTGCTTGACCAACGGAGACGGAGCATTCAAGAGTTTGGTTTACCTGGTGTCAGCGTCAGTGACTTTGGACTGTGTGAGTACCCGATATCCCATCACCCCTGAAGGGTTCTCCACTCCATCCATCACCGAGTCCCGGGACACCACTCCCCCTGCACACGGAGGGGTTAACATCTCGAGATGCCACTCCATCGTTCCCGGGCTCTCCCCCAAACGGCAGCGGTGGTCCCTCACGTTACCACACACCGTGGCTGGCGTCACGAACATTATCCCATTCACCACCCAAAACATCCCCCCTTTTTATTCTGGGTAGCCGCGTGACCCCGCCTCGCATCCGAAGACCCCTCGAGCCACTGTGGATCCGGGTCCGAGCAGCCCGTCGGCTGTTACGGAGGCGGCACACCTTAGAAAAATTTGGCGTCACGAACAGGATGCGAGCACGACCCACTAACCTGGGTGACGTGCGCCTTGAGAAGTTAAAATCGCTTTCCAAAATCCCGTTTTCTGCGACATCCGCCATTTTTCCACTGTTTTCGCACCAAAAACGCCATCTTCTTGGAAAAGGGTGCAAAGCTGAAGCCCCGCCCTTCGTCTTCAGCCTGAAAAAGGAACCGAAAGTTCCCAGAGATCCACAGCGCACGAAAGAGTGCTGGGAGAAAACCGAGGGTGCGTGCCCGAATGTAGCGAAAGCGGAAAAGAAGCAGGGACGACAGGACTCTGCCATACTGTTCCTGGACAACACAGGCAAGATGACAGAGCGGAGCTGTTCACTGGAACGTGCCGTTCCTGGGACCGCGACCTGGATTGAAGAAGAAACCGAGCAGCTGTGCAGGAGAATGCGGACGCAGTTCCTGTTCATAGTAAACTACTGGAGGGAAGAGATGAGGAGTCTGGCAGTGGCGGTGCGAGCCCGTGAGATTGAAATCCCACGTGAAGAAAGGGTAAGCGGTTACCCAGTCCCTATTGATTACCATAATCCGGCCATGGCGGCTGAGGGATCCGGTCCGCCCCCGCTTGCGGCTACCACTCCACTGTCACCACTCCCCCTGCACACGGAGCTGCCACTCCGTCGTTCCCGGGCTCACCTCCCCAAACGGCAGCGGTGGTCCCTCAGGTTACCACACACCGTGAGTGGCGTCACGAACATTATCACATTCACCACCCAAAACATTCCCCCTTTTTATTCCGGGTAGCTGCGCGACCCCGAGTCGGATGCGGGAACCCCTCGAGCCACTGTGGATCCGGGTCTGAGCAGCCCGTCGACTGTCACAGGGTCGGTACAGAGACAATGAGGAACATGCTGATGAAACTCAGATACCTGATTGGAACAGCAACGTTACTATTCGGTCAGGGCAGGAAGAGGTTGGCTCTGAAGAGTCTATACGAGAGGAGTGAGAACACACAGGGTGATGATGAGGTTGGAGACCTCACTTACTGTCAACCCACAGTCGATGAGGTTAGCAGAGGAGTTGGAGGAGGATGCTACTGACGACGAGGTTAGGTTGCGCCTTCCTGGACAGAGACGGAGTACTGGAAGCACGTCAACAAGTGCATCCTCAGCCACAACTCTGCCTCTGAGCAGAAGTCGTGGTGGCTCTGCAGGTCGCATGTGCTGTAAGCCTTTAGCCTGGGCCTTTTTTGACATCACAAAGGATAACCCAACTCATGTTATCTTTAAGATTTGTCACCAATCTGTAAGTAAAGGCCAAAAACTCACTAGTTTCAGTACTTTGTCCATAAACCGTCACATGGATATGAAGTGATAGGGTGAGGGTGTATTGATGACTAGAGATGAGCGAACCGGTCGCAGTTCGGCTCGAGCTCGGTTCTCCGAACCGAGGTCTGGTTTGCGTTCGGTTCGGCGAACCGCTCGAACCACATAGGAAACAATGGGAGGCAATCACAAACATATAAAAACACCTAGAAAACACCCTCAAAGGTGTCCAAAAGGTGACAAACAACTCAAAAGACAAACACATGGGAAAGTGACAAGGACATATACTCATGCGAAAACAAAAGAGCTGGACAAGGAAAAAGAGGAGACACAGATATAGGCATGGCATGCCCATCTAAAATGATGTAAAACACCGCAAGGTGACTCCAAGCGGAGTCTCCCTTTTTTCCAAAAATTGGGCCACACAGATACCCACCCCTTCAGTGGCAGCACTTGTGCCCCAGTTGTACACTTCACAGGTAGATTTGCATCAAGCACATTCCAAATCCACAAGCATTTACTCTCCCCAGGATGACACAGGGGTAGTAAATTCCTTGTGGATCCATGACTTGTTCATTTTGATGAACGTTAGTCTGTCCACATTGTCACTGGACAGACGCGTGCGCTTATCTGTCAGCACACACCCAGCAGCACTGAAGACACGTTCAGAGACAACACTGGCAGCTGGACACGACAAGATCTCCAAGGCGTAAGTGGAGAGCTCTGGCCATTTTTCAAGATTTGAAGCCCAAAATGAGCAAGGCTCCATTTGCAATGTCATGGCATCGATGTTCATTTGGAGATACTCCTGGGAGTTTCACTCCGTGCACCACGGTTGTTTGGTGGAAAAGCTGAGTTAAGATCGAGTAACAGCTTTTGCTGATACTCATGCATACGTGCGTCCCTTTCTATGGCTGGAATTATGTCACAAAATTTGGACTTGTACCGGGGATCTAATAGTGTGGCAAGCCAGTACTCATCATCACTTCTAATTTTGACAATACGAGGGTCATGTTGGAGGTAGTGCAGCAAGAAGGCGCTCATGTGTCTTGCGCAGCCATGCGGACCAAGTCCACGCTGTGTTTGTGGCATAGAGGTGCTAACCGTTCTTTCTTCCTCTGACATCTCCCCCCAACCTCTTTCAACTGAAATTTGACCAAGGTCTCCCTCATCCGCTGAGTCTTACATGTCCATGGACAGTTCGTTCTCCATTTATTCATGTTCTCCTGCACCTTCCTCAACATTTTTCCTACTACCATGCGCCCTAGTTGATCCCTGTCCCCCATGGTCCTATGCCTGCCGCCTTGGCGATGATGAACGTCTGGACCGTGGTGATGTTGTTGTGTCTTGCGCATATGAATCCTCCTGTAGTTCCTCCCCTTCCTGTTGTCCCACCCCATGACTACGAATAGTATTCAGCGTGTGCTCCAGCATGTAAATGACTGGAATTGTCATGCTGATAATGGCATTGTCAGCGCTAAACATATTCGTCGCCATGTCGAAACTGTGCAGAAGGGTGCATAGGTCCTTGATCTGAGACCACTCCATCAGGGTGATCTGCCCCACCTCTGCATCTTGTTGGCTCAGGCTATACGTCATGACGTATTGCACCAGGGCTCGGCGGTGCTGCCACAGTCGCTGTAACATGTGGAGAGTTGAATTCCGCGTGTCGGCACATCGCATTTCAGGCGATGAACCGGCAGGCCGAAAAACTTTTGTAGCGATGCAAGTCGCTCACCTGTGGCGCTTGAACGGCGGAAGTGAGCAGACAGTTTTCGTGCCCTGTTCAGAAGACCATCTAGGCCGGGATAGTGTGTTAAAAATTGCTGGACAGCAAGGTTAAACACGTGAGCCATACAAGGCACCTGTGTCACCTTGCCCAGGCGAAGGGCCGCACCCAGGTTTGCAGCATTGTCGCACACGGCCTTACCAGGCTGCAGGTTGAGTGGAGACAACCATTTACCAAACTCAGTCTTCAGAGCTGCCCACAACTCAGCCGCTGTGTGACTTTTAGTTCCAAGACATTTCAAGACAAAGACCACCTCATGCCGTTGCGCTCTGTTGCCAGCATAGTAATGAGGGGTGCGTGATTCCTTCTGCGCAGTTCCAACGCTGGTGGCTTGACCAGGCAGGCTTGGGGCGGAAGTGGAGGACCCAGATGAGGTTGAGGAGGCAGAAGCTGTGGAGGAAATTGGACAGACAGAGGATTGACACCCAAGTCGTGGGGATGGCAAGACTTGTGCAGCAGACCCTTCACCATCTATCACCATAGTTACCCAGTGCCCAGTCAGCGACATGTAACGTCCCTGTCCATGCTTACTGGTCCAAGTATCGGTGGTGAAATGCACCCGTTCACACACAGAGTTTCTCAAGGAAGCGGTGATGTTGTGTGCGACATGCTGGTGTAGCGCAGGCACACCTTTCTTAGAGAAGTAGTGGCGACTGGGCATCTGGTACCGGGGTACAGCGACAGACATAAGGTCTCTAAAATCCTGTGTGTCCAGCAGGCGGAAAGGCAGCATTTCGGTAGCCAAGAGCTTACAGAGGAATAAAGTCAACCTCTTAGCTTTGTCATGGGTTGCAGGAAATGGCCTTTTATTTGTCCACATCTGAGGGACGGAGATCTGGCTTCTGTGTGTAGACGGTGGTGAGTAGGATGTTCCTGAAAAAATGCAGGTTTGTGAGGAAAGTGCAGGCGTAGACATGATGTTGCCTTCATCCAACAGTGATGCTATCGATGTCTGAGAGAGCTTTACACACGCGCTTGTTTCCCCTTCCAAACCAACTGATGACCTACCAAGCAAACTGCCTGTTGCGGTTACAGTGGTGGAAGTTGTGCGTTAAAAACCAGGTGTGACAGCTGTTTCCACAGTCCTAGAAGATGAAGAGCGCACTGGAAGGGGCAGGCGGTGGATGGTCCGCTCCGCTAGGCCGCATTGCAGCACGGTGAGCTTCCCACGGGGACATATGATATTTATTCATGTGACGATTCATGGAAGAAGTTGTCAAACTGCTGAGGTTTTTGCCTCTACTATCAGATTCCCAACAAATTTTACAGATCACCTGATTTAGGCAAGGTCAAAAAAGGACCAGGCTAGGCAAGGCCTAGAGGCCATGTGACCTGCTGAGCCACCCCGACTAGTGCTCAGAGGCAGAGTGGTGGCTGAGGATGCAGTTGTAGACGTGCTACCAGTACTCCTCCTCTGTCCAGGAAGGCGCAAGGTAACTTCGTCGTCAGTAGCATCCTCCTCCACAGCCTCTGTTAACCTCCTCGAGTGCCTGACTGTGGGTTGACAGTAGGTGGGATCTAGAAGTTCCTCATCAAGCGTTGTGTTTGCATTCCCCTCCCGATCAGACCGAGCCTCTTCCTGCCCTGAACGAATATTTAAGTTGTCATCCCAATCTGTTATCTGCGTCTCATCGTCATCAGTATGTTCCTCATTGTCTATAACAACAGGTGTTACAGTTTGTGAATAAGGGTCAACATTATGCACAGAAACTTGGTCCTCATGGCCTGAATCTGAGTCACAAAGGTTCTGGGCATCACTGCAGACCATTTCCTGGTCTGTACTCACTGTAGCTTGGGAGCAGACCTCTGATTCCCAGGCTATAGTGTGACTGAACAGCTCTGCAGACTCAGCCATCTCTGTTCCACCTTACTGTGCAGGGCGGATGGAGACTTGAGAGCTGGGAGAAAGCAAGTGTGATTGGGATGACAACTCAGAGGACTGGTGTTTTTTGGATGGGGTAGTTGAGGTGGAGGAGAGGGCACTTGTTAGACCACTTGAGATCCATTCAAGCATTTTCTTTTTTTGGCCATCATCTATCTTTGTTCCAGTTGTTCATGTTCATAAAAAAGGGAGCACATCTGATTGTCCACGGAAAGTAGTAGACATCTTACTTTTGCTGGAAGATGGCCTATCTTCAGCAGATGTTAATGGCGCTTTGCCACCTTCCCCACGGACACAAACTTATTCTCCTTTTCCAACACGCCTGTTCCCCTTTCCACCAGCATCTGTCATTTTGCCACTCATTTATATTGCGACAAGATTGTGCACTTAAAATGTGTTAGTAAAAATTGAGAGGTGGTGCAGATTGCAGCGTTGGTCTACCTTTATTGACAGCAGAATAAACAACAATAACTATCCCAGACAATGCAACTATGGCCCTTAAACTGGCAGCACAGTTTGCTATTCTAATAGCTTAGTAAAAATGAGTTTGAGTGTGCAACGCAGAGGTGCTGCAAATATCTTTGCACCAGTGGGACACTAATGAAGTCCAACAGCCACTTTTAGGATGCCACTAAGTTTCCTCAGTGTTTGCTAGTATAATAGCTTACTAAAATAAGTTTGAGTGTGTAATGCAGAGGTGCTGCAAATAGCTTTGCACCAGTGGGACAATAATGAAGTCCAACAGCCACTTTTCGGATGCCACTAAGTTTCCTCAGTGTTTGCTAGTATAATGGCTTTGTAACAATGAGCCGGAGTGTTCAATGCAGAGGTGCTGCAAATATCTTTGCACCAGTGGGACAATAATGAAGTCCAATAGCCACTTTTAGGATGCCACTAAGTTTCCTCAGTGTTTGCTAGTATAATGGCTTTGTAACAATGAGCTTGAGTGCGCAATGCAGAGGCGCTGCAAATATCTTTGCACCAGTGGGACACTAATGAAGTCCAACAGCCACTTTTAGGATGCTACTAAGTTTCCTCAGTGTTTGCTAGTATAATAGCTTAGTAAAAATGAGTTTGAGTGTGCAATGCAGTGGTGCTGCAAATATCTTTGCACCAGTGGGACACTAATGAATTCCAACAGCCACTTTTAGGATGCCACTAAGTTTCCTCAGTGTTTGCTAGTATAATGGCTTAGTAACAATGAGCTTGAGTGTGCAAAGGGCAGGAGGGTACAGTGGTCGGGTTGTGGGTCAGTGTAGAGGAAAGGAAGACTCACTTTCTATCCCTCCTAATGGTGAAATGCAGCGATGAAGTCCCTGAGCTTAGCTACACAAACGCTGTTATCTGTAGCTGTTAAAATCTGTTTCCACGGACCTGACTGTCACCTATGGCTCTGAGCCTGCTGTAATTAGCCCTTACAAGGGCTGAAAGAAGCGTCTATCCCTATTCTGTATAGCGCTGTGTGTAGGGCGTACACAGCAGTATTGGAAACAGGAGCTGCGCCAGCGGTGACTGACACCCAGAAGCAGAAGGCAGATAATGGCGTCAAGAGGGGCAGATGCCTGTATTTATAATGCAGGGACATGTGACATGGACATCCTATCACACATGCCGTTGCTTCTCTGGCAAAAAGTCCACTTAGCTGTGTGTGTGTCTGGGATTGGCTGACATGCTGGCCCGCCCCACTACACGCGCGCTTAGGGAAGGAAGACAAGAAAAAAAAAAGGCAATCGCCATTATCCCAGCAGCAGTGATCTGAACGCGCAGTCCACGCACACTATACGCTGAAATTTCATAACAGTGTGAGTCACAGAGTGACTTACACTATTACAGCGAAAAGCCAGCTACTAATTAGCTTGGCTTTTTGCTGCTGGAACCGTTCTCGAACGTAACTAGAACTATCGAGCTTTTAGCAAAAAGCTCGAGTTCTAGTTCTATCTAGAACACCCCCCAAAATCACTCGAACCGCGAACTGGAGAACCACGAACCACGAACCGCGCTCAACTCTATTGATGACCTTTATCCACTGTGAATGCAAGATGCTTATTTGCCGTTCATTGTATGCATTGTTATTCACATGTTAAAGGGTGAGAGTGTATAAATGACCTTCATTCACTGTAAAGCTGGGTTCACACTAAGCGACAGCGACAACGACGTCGCTGTTACGTCACCATTTTCTGTGACGTAACAGCGACCTTGTAAGTCGCTGTTATGATCGCTGCTTAGCTGTCAAACACAGCAGAAGCAGCGATCATAGCGTCGCTGTGCTACATGTGCAGAGAGCAGGGAGCCGTGCTTAGCGCTGGCTCCTTGCTCTCCTAGGTACAGTACACATCGGGTTAATTAACCCGATGTGTACTGCAGCTACATGTCACAGTGCAGAGAGCAGGGAGCCGCGCACACTGCTTAGCGCTGGCTCCTTGCTCTCCTTGCTACAGTATACATCGGGTTAATTACCCGATGTGTACTGCAGCCACATGTGCACAGAGCAGGAGCCGGCACTAGCAGCAAGGGCGGAGGCTGATAACGAAGGTAAATATCGGGTAACCAGGGAAAGGCCTTCCCTTGGTTACCCGATGTTTACGCTGGTTACAGCTTACCGCAGCTGCCAGACGCCGGCTCCTGCTCCCTGCTCGCTTCATTTCGTCGCTCTCTGGCTGTCACACACAGCGATGTGTGTGTCACAGCGGGAGAGTGACGACCAAAAAATGAAGCTGGACATTCAGCAACGACCGGCGACCTCACAGCAGGGGCCAGGAGGTTGCTGGATGTCACACACAGCGACAGCGACGGGACGTCGCTGCAACGTCACGGAAAATGGTGACGTAGCAGCGACGTCGTTGTCGTTGTGTGTGACACCAGCTTTAATGTAAAATGCTTATTTACTGTCTATTGTATGCATTGTTGATGATCACTCAAGAGGGGTCGCTGTTTTGCATGTGCCTTTGACTGTTGGGTCACCAAAGCAACAGCAAAATGGTCTTCGGCTGTGGACTTGGAGACCGGGGGAGGTGCTGTATGTGAGCTGAAGGAAAAGCGAAAGGTGTGCGTAGCAGAAAGGAGCCGCCGCAGAAATATTTAGTTGGATTGTGAGGAGACTCGCGTTGGAGTTTGGTGAGGAGGACCGTAACGCATGTGAGCAGCATCCTGTGCTGGAGACCATCATTCTTCAGTTGCTGGCTATACTGATTACCGTGAGAGGATCGTGAAGTCTGTATTTATGACAGCTGGACATCACATTACCCGGGTACGGTAGGCTGGGCCCAGGATTGCGTGCACGAAACACTTAGTTTTGGTAACAAAACATAAAGCTGTTCTGCTTAGGCCAACTATATAGACAATAAGACTTGCTGGCTTTGCTCTGTCAGTTTGTCAGTTACAAATAAAATCTTAAAGGGACAGCAACAAATGTTTGCATTGACTGTTGCTTTACAAGATTTCCAGGACTGTGTTGCTGAGCTGTGTGGTTTGCCTTACCACTTTTATCATCTGCCTTACCTGTGAGGCTTAAGCAAACAGGGGTATTCAGGGGGGTTAATGGGTTTTGTTTATGTTTAGGTAGATAAGTTGTAAACTATTTTGCTGCACCACTGGTAGGTCCTGTTTGCGCACACACACACACACACACACACACACACACAATTACTCCTGCTACCAAGAGGGATTAACAGGTATTAGGCAACTGTTTAGACAGTCCCTTGGTTAGGCAAAGGTGGATGAGAAGGAGGTATAAATCGCCATTACGAGTGCCGCAGCATAGGGGTGTAGACTTTTGGACTTGTGAATATATTGTTCTATTCTTTCTGTTTTATGCATGGTTGTTAATGTTTGATTTGGTAAAGTTAAACAATCATTTTTCAACCCCTTGCCTGGAGTCCTTTTCCTGGTGCGTGGTTTTGCTGTATACTGGAAAGCCCACCCTGTACATGACTTTAAATGAAGCATAAGTCCCAGTGGGAAGGTCACTGTGCTACAATACGGGCAAGCGGGGTGGGGCAACCACCGTCAGCCCCATCAAGTGCATCTGTGTGCTCTTCATCCTCTGTGACTGTGGGGACAGCAGTCACACATGCTTTTGGACGCAGACCTTCCACCTCTTTCCCCGCAACAGGCAGTGTGTCAGGTCGTCAATTGTTTTGGAAGCGGACACAGCTGCTGGTGTTGAGTAGAGATGAGCGAACCGGTCGCGGTTCGGCTCGAGCTCGGTTCGTCGAACCGAGGTCTGGTTCGAGTTCGGTTCTGCGAACCGGTTCAGCGAACCTGTCGAACCCATAGGAAACAATGGGAGGCAATTACAAACAAATAAAAACACCTAGAAAACACCCTCAAAGGTGTCCAAAAGGTGACAAACAACTCACAACACAACACAAACACATGGGAAAGTGACAAGGACAAATACTCTTGCGAAAACTAAACAACTGGACGAGGAAAAAGTGGAGGAGACACAGATATAGGCATGGCATGCCCTTCTAAAATGATGTAAAACACCGCAAGGTGACTTAAAGCGGAGTCTCCATTTTTTCCAAAAATTGGGCCACACAGACACCCCTTCCGTGGCAGAACTTGTGCCCCAGTTGTACACTTCACAGGTAGATTTGCATCAAGCACATTCAAAAATACGCCATCCTTAACCATCCCCAGGATGGCACCGGGGTAGGTAGAAAAGCCTTTGCTGAACCATGACTTGTTCATCTTGGCTCCTTTTTAAAAACACAGCAAGGGTTACTCCAAGCGGAGTCTCCCTTTTTTCCAAAAATTGGGCCACACAGACACCCACCCCTTCAGTGGCCGCACTTGTGTCCCAGTTGTACACTTCACAGGTAGATTTGCATCAAGCACATTCCAAATCCACAAGCATTTACTCTCCCCAGGATGACACAGGGGTAGTAAATTCCTTGTGGATCCATGACGTGTTCATTTTGATGAACGTTAGTCTGTCCACATTGTCACTGGACAGATGCGTGCGCTTATCTGTCAGCACACACCCAGCAGCACTGAATATGCCTGCCGCCTTGCTGATGATGAACGTCTGGACCTTGGTGATGTTGTTGTCCCCTGCACATATGAATCCTCCTGTAGTTCCTCCCCCTCCTGTTGTCCCACCCCCTGACTACGAATAGTATTTAGCGTGTGCTCCAGCATGTAAATGACTGGAATTGTCATGCTGATAATGGCATTGTCAGCGCTAAACATATTCGTCGCCATGTCGAAACTGTGCAGAAGGGTGCATAGGTCCTTGATCTGAGACCACTCCATCAGGGTGATCTGCCCCACCTCTGCATCTCGTTGGCTCAGGCTATACGTCATGACGTATTGCATCAGGGCTCGGCGGTGCTGCCACAGTCGCTGTAACATGTGGAGAGTCGAATTCCATCGGGTCGGCACATCGCATTTCAGGCAATGAACCGGCAGGCCGAAAGACTTCTGTAGCGATGCAAGTCGCTCAGCTGCGGCGGTTGAACGGCGAAAGTGAGAAGACAGTTTTCGTGCCCTGTTCAGAAGGCCATCTAGGCCGGGATAGTGTGTTAAAAATTGCTGGACAACAAGGTTGAACACGTAAGCCATACAAGGCACGTGTGTCAACTTGCCCAGGCAAAGGGCCACACCCAGGTTTGCAGCATTGTCGCACACGGCCTTACCAGGCTGCAGGTTGAGTGGAGACAACCATATACCAAACTCAGTCACCAGAGCTGCCCACAACTCAGCCGCTGTGTGACTCTTATTTCCAAGACATTTCAAGACAAAGACCGCCTGATGCCATTGCGCTCTGCTGCCAGCATAGTAATGAGGGGTGCATGATTCCTTCTGCGCAGTTCCAACGCTGGTGGCTTGAGCAGGCAAGCTGGGGGCGGAGGTCGAGGACCCAGACGAGGTTGAGGAGGCAGAAGCAGTGGAGGAACTTGGACAGACAGAGGATTGACGCCCAAGCCGTGGGGACGGCAAGACTTGTGCAGCAGACCCTTCACCATCTATCACCATAGTTACCCAGTGCCCAGTCAGCGACATGTAACATCCCTGTCCATGCTTACTGGTCCAAGTATCGGTGGTGAAATGCACCCGTTCACACACAGAGTTTCTCAAGGAAGCGGTGATGTTGTGTGCGACATGCTGGTGTAGCGCAGGCCCACCTTTCTTAGAGAAGTAGTGGCGACTGGGCATCTGGTACTGGGGCACAGCGACAGACATAAGGTCTCTAAAATCCTGTGTGTCTACCAGGCGGAAAGGCAGCATTTCGGTAGCCAAGAGCTTACAGAAGGATAAAGTCAACCTCCTAGCTTTGTCATGGGTCACAGGAAATGGCCTTTTATTTGTCAACATCTGAGGGACAGAGATCTGGCTGCTGTGTGTGAACGGTGGTGAGTAGGATGTCCCTGGAAAAATGCAGGTTTGTGTGGAAAGTGCAGGCGTAGACATGATGTTGCCTTCATACAACGTTGGTGCTATCGATGTCTGAGAGAGCTGTACATACGCACTTGTTTCCCCTTCCAAACCAACTGATTACCTACCATGCAAACTGCCTGTTGCGGTTACAGTGGTGGAAGTTGTGCGTTGAAAACCAGGTGTGTCAGCTGTCCCCACAGTCCTAGAAGAGGAAGAGCGCGCGGATTCACTGAAAGGGGCAGGCGGTGGATGGTCCGCTCTGCTAGGCCGCATTGTAGCACGGTGAGCTTCCCACTGGGAAATATGATATTTAGTCATGTGACAAATTCATGGAAGAAGTTGTCAATGTGTTGAGGTTTTTGCCTCTACTAACAGATTTCCGACAAATTATACAGATCACATGATTTGGGCGATCCTTTGCAAGGTCAAAAAAGGACCAGGCTAGGCAAGGCTTAGAGGGCATGCGACCTGCTGAGCCACCCCGACTAGTGCTCAGAGGCAGAGTGGTGGCTGAGGATGCAGTTGTAGACGTGCTACAAGTACTCCTCCTCTGTCCAGGAAGGCGCAAGGTAACTTCGTCGTCAGTTGCATCCTCCTCCACCGCCTCTGTTGACCTCCTCGAGTGCCTGACTGTGGGTTGACAGTAGGTGGGATCTATAACTTCCTCATCAATTGTTGTGTTTGCACTCCCCTCACCCTCAGACCGAGCCTCTTCCTGCCCTGACCGAATATTTAAGTTGTCATCCCAATATGGTACCTGCGTCTCATCGTCATCAGTATGTTCCTCATTGTCTATAACAACAGGTGTTACAGTTTGTGAATAAGGGTCAACATTATGCACAGAAACTTGGTCCTCACGGCCTGAATCTGAGTCACAAAGGTTCTGGGCATCACTGCAGACCATTTCCTGGTCTGTACTCACTGTAGCTTGGGAGCAGACCTCTGATTCCCAGGCTATAGTGTGACTGAACAGCTCTGCAGACTCAGCCATCTCTGTTCCACCATACTGTGCAGGGCGGATGGAGACTTGAGAGCTGGAAGAAAGCAAGTGTGATTGGGATGACAACTCAGAGGACTGGTGTTTTTTGGATTTGGTAGTTGAGGTGGCGAAGAGGGCCCTTGTTGAACCACTTAAGATCCATTCAAGCATTTTCTTTTATTGGCCATCATCTACCTTTGTTCCAGTTGTTCATGTCCGTAAAAAAGGGAGCACATCGGATTGTCCACGGTAAGTAGTAGACATCTTACTTTTGCTGGAAGATGGCCTATCTTCAGCAGATGTTAATGGAGCTTTGCCACCTTCCCCACGGACAAACCCTTTTTTTCCTTTTACAACACGCCTGTTCACCTTTCCACCAGCATCTGTCATTTTGCCACTCATTTTAATTGCGACAAGATTGTGCACTTAAAATGTGGTAGTAAAAATTGAGATGTTGTGTAGATTGCAGCGGTGGTCTAGCTTTATTGACAGCAGAATAAACAACAATAACTATCCCTGACAATGCAACTATGGCCCTTAAACTGGCAGCACAGTTTGCTATTCTAATAGCTTAGTAAAAATGAGTTTGACGGTGCAATGCAGAGGTGCTGTAAATTGCTTGGCACCAGTGGGACACTGATCAAGTCCAACAGCCACTTTTTGGATGCCACTAAGTTTCCTCAGTGTTTGCTCTTATAATGGTTAGTAACAATGAGCTTGAGGTTGCAATGCAGAGGTGCTGTAAATTGCTTGGCACCAGTGGGACACTAATGAAGTCCAACAGCCACTATTTGGATGCCACTAAGTTTCCTCAGTGTTTGCTATTATAATGGCTTAGTAACAATGAGCTTGAGGGTGCAATGCAGAGGTGCTGTAAATTGCTTGGCACCAGTGGGACACTAATGAAGTCCAACTGCCACTTTTTGGATGCCACTAATTGTCCTCAGTGTTTGCTATTTTAATGGCTTAGTAACAGTGAGCTTGAGGGTGCAATGCAGAGGTGGTGTAAATTGCTTGGCACCAGTGGGACACTAATGAAGTCCAACAGCCACTTTTTGGATGCCACTAATTGTCCTCAGAATAATAATGGAGGACAGCAGCCACTCTTTGGATGGCACTAACTGGCAGCACTCTGCAATTAAAATGGCTTTGGTAAAAAGGGCAGGAGGGTACAGTGGCCGGGTTGTCGGTCAGTGTAGAGGAAAGGAAGCCTCACTTTCTATCCCTCCTAATGGTGAAATGCAGCGAGGAAGTCCCTGAGCTTAGCTACACAGACGCTGTTATCTGTAGCTGTTAAAAACTGTTTCCACGGACCTGACTGTCACCTATGGCTCTGAGCCAGCTGTAATTAGCCCTTAAAAGGGCTGAAAGAAACTTCTATCCCTATTCTGTATAGCGCTGTGTGTAGAGCGTACAGAGCAGGATCACCGGCAGGAGCTGCGTCTGCGGTGAGTGTCACCCAGAAGCAGAAGGCAGATAATGGCATCCAGACGGGCAGATGCCTGTTTTTATAATGCAGAGACATGTGACATGGACATCCTATGACACATGCCCTTGCTTGTCTGGCACAAAGTCCACTTAGCTGTGTGTGTGTCTGGGATTGGCTGACATGCTGGCCCGCCCCACTACACGCGTGCTTAGGGAAGGAAGAAAAAAAAAATGCCATTATCCCAGCAGCAGTGATCTGAATGCGCAGTCCCCGCACACTATACGCTGAAATTTCATAATAGTGTGACTTACACTATTACAGCGAAAAGCCAGCTAGTAATTAGCTTGGCTTTTGGCTGATAGAACCGTTCTCGAACGTAACTCGAGCTAACGAACTTTTAGCAAAAAGCTCGAGTTCTAGTTCGATCTAGAACACCCCCCAAAATCACTCGAACCGCGAACAGGAGAACCACGAACCGCTCTCAACTCTAGTGTTGAGCTCTCAGACATCGAGAGTACTACCTTTGGATGAAGGCAACATTATATCTACGCCTGCACCTTCCTCACAGATTACCTGGACTACCTGCAGTTAAAAATTGTGTAGCAGAAATGGAGAGGTGGTGCAGCTTGACAGCAGTGGTACGTCTCTGACTTTCAGAGACACTGATGCTATACCCCAAAGAATTGCCTGTACTTTTTGCGTTTAAAAATTGTGTAGCAGAAATGGAGAGGTGGTGTAGCTTTCTTGACAGCTGTGGTACGTCACTGACTTTTACAGACACTGAAACTATGCCCCAAAGAATTGCCTGCACTTTTTGCATTTAAAAATTGTGTAGCAGAAATGGAGAGGTGGTGTAGCTTTCTTGACAGCTGTGGTACGTCACTGATTTTCACAGACACTGACTTTATGCCACAAAGAATTTCCTGCACTTTTTGCATTTACAAATTGTGTAGCAGAAATGGAGAGGTGGTGTAGCTTTCTTGACAGCAGTGGAACGTCACTGACTTTCACAGACACTGATACTATGCCCCAAAGAATTGCCTGAGCTGATTTAGACAACGCTGTGAAAAACCCTTGCACAGCACTGGCACAGACAAGCAAAAATGGCTATGAAGTGCTCCAATCTAGCCCTGAAAAGAGCTGAAATTTCAACTAGTCCCTACTCCCTAAACCGATGTCTTGATTGCACTTTCTAGTGCCCACAGCAGCAGCAGCAGCGGGAGATAATGGCGGTGATGGGGAAAATTGCCGGGTCTCATAGGGTCTTATAGGGCAAGGACATGTGACATGCACAGCCAATGAAACATGCCCTTGCTTGTCTGGCAAAAATCCACTTTGCTGTGTGTGTGTCTGTGATTGGCTGACAGCCTGGCCCGCCCCACTGGACGCACGGTTAGGAAAAAAAAAATGGCGATCGCCATTCTTTCAGCACTCAGCAGCACTCATCTAAACCCCGTCCCCCCCTCAAAATATACGCTGAATTTTGATAATATCATTAACAGTGACTGACAGTATTACAGTGAAAAGCCAGCTAGTAACTAGCTATGCTTTTGATGATCGAACCGTAACTCGAACAGCCGAACTTGATGCAAATCGTTCGAGTTCGTCGAACAACTCGAACATCGCTCAAAACAAATCGAATTTGAAATTGGCAAACGGTTTGATTCGAACATCGCTCATTTCTACTTTTAAGATAACTGAACAGGTAGAGGATGAAATGCTACAACAAATTGAAAAGGCAGCAAATAATAATAATAATAATAATAATAATTGGGTCATTATTATGGGGGATTTCAATAATCCAGACCTTCAGTGAACAGAATCTTCGAGTTGTGCTAAAAGCTGCAAATTGAAACAGTACTAACAAATGTGGAGGGCACCACTTCACTCACAGAGAGATTTTTCCTGACACAATAGAAACTAGTCCAATATATAGAGAAAAGAGAGTGTCATACAAGGAGGATCACCATTAAAAATATTATTTTATTTTATTTCACCAAATCAACACAAGAAAGTTGAACAACACAATTAAAAACATTTAAAAAGCAAAAAGCTATAGTTAAACACACATGGTCCAACTGCCCTCATACAAAGAAAGTTGTGCAATATAAGGCTAGGTTCACACACTGCGTTTTTTTGACGCTGCGTTTTTGTGCATTTTTTGCGGCAAAAACCGCACAAAAATGCACCCGCGTCAAAAAAATGCGTCAAAAAGCGCACGTGTTTTTGCCGCGATTTGGTGCGTTTCTTGCTGCGTTTTGGCTCACTGCGATTATTATGCGTTTTTTATCAGTGAACAAAAAAAAAGGTCTGATGTCATTTCCTTTCTTCAATATGTTCTTCATTCTCCACTAGTGTATGCAGGAGAGCAGACAGCTGCAGAACTACAAGGCTCAGCATACTCCATCCAATAGTGTATGCAGGAGAGCAGACCGCAGCTGCAGAACTACAAAGCTCAGCATGATCCATCCAGGACTGTATGCTGGAGGAAGAGTCAGGGGGAGCAGACCTACAAGGCTCAGCATCCTCCATCCAATAGTGTATGCAGGAGAGTAGACAGCAGCTGTCGAACTACAAGGCTCAGCATCCTCCTTCCAGGACTGTATGTAGGATTTCTTTGCCCCCCCAAACAAAAACAATGACGTGGGCTTCGCCATATTTTTGTATGCTAGCCGGGTACAGCAGGCAGGTATGGGCTGCCCCCAACCCTCAGCTGCCTATTTGTACCCGGCTGGGAACCAAAAATATAGAGAAGCCCTTTTTTTTTAATTATTTCATGAATTTCATGAAATAATTAAAAAAAAAAAATGACGTGAGCTTCGCCTAATTTTTGTGTCCAGCCGGGTACAACTAGGCAGCTGGGGATTGGAATCCACAGTGCAGGGTGCCAATGCTTTCTGGGCACCCCCGCTGCGAATTGCAGTCCGCAGCCACCGCAGAATATTGGCGCTTTCATAGAAGCGCCATCTTCTGGCGCTGTATCCAACTCTTCCAGCTGCCTTGATGCCGGATAGCTCACTGGGTAATAATGGGGTTAGGGCTAACTGTATATTATCAGCTGGCCCTAAGCCCGAAATTCATGGTGTCACGCCAATATTAGACATGGCCACCATGAATTTCTAGTAAAGATAAAAAAACCACAACATACAGAAAAATATTTTTATTAGAAATAAAACAAAACACAATTAGTGACTCCATCTTTATTGAAATAAAGACCCCCCCCTCCGCAGTAATCCTGGGTCAAGGGTCCCGCGCTGTCCAATCCGGATCCAATATCATCTGAAAGGCAAAGCGATCAGATGATGTGTCAGGATCAAGTGCCTGAATCACATCACACATCAGCTGATTGCATAAAAACGTATACAATAAGCTGATGCATCGGTGCAAAAAAAAAAAAATACTCACTTATGTGCTGATTACCGGCAGCTCCTAGAGCGAGTCTGATCCCGTCCGATCGCTGCAGGAGCTGCCGGTAATCAGGGATGAAGTCTCCTGACGCATCCGCTGATAGGTTAAACCGGCCGGGCGCTGGCTTCAGCCCGAGACTTACGATCAGCTGACGCGTCAGGTGACTGCATCAGGTGATCCATCGCCAGGTCCTGCATCCTGCAGGCCTACGTACCCAGGGAGACTGCACACACCTGGAGCGGCGGTACCGGGAGGAGGATCTGGGAGCGGGCATGGCACCGGGAGTCTGCAGACAGGTGAGTATGACTTTTATTTTCTACTGTTCACTTTTGATTTTCAGCCGCTTCCACCTCCTGCCCGTACATGGCGCCGCACGGCAGCATACATGCACAGGACGGGAGGTGGACGCAGCGGTGACTGTACCGGGAGGATTCACTCTTCTGTGTTTACTGACAGAAGGAATCCTCTTCCTGTACATGTCACTTTACTACCCACCTCCTGCGTTTATAGCTGCGCTTTTGGTCTTAGAAACGCACTAAAACGCACCAAAACGCACCTATTTGCGTTTCTCATTGCGTCTTTCAACATCCCATTGCACTCAATGGATGAAAAGCGCAGTGAAAAACGCGGGAATAATTGACATGCTGTGTTTTTGTGGCACCACAAAAACGCAGCTGAAAAAAAAATGCTGTGTGCAGACAGCAAAAATGAAAACTCATAGACTTTGCTGGGGAAGCAAAGTCATGCAGTTTTCTGAGCAAAAACGCACCCGAAAACTGCGCAAAAACGCCGCGAAAAACGCACTGTGTGAACTTACCCTAAACCCTCACTCTAATGCAGCAATATACAGATCAATAGAAGCAGACCTTTTGTCCAAAACAACCAAGTGAGGCAGTGGTAAACAGGAGGTCACAGATTGAGAAGAAATTATTGTTTTAAGGGAATTAACTTAAGATAACACCCATGGACAAGATAACACCACAATTATCATCTGTTAAAGAAGAAGGCTAGGTTCACACACTGCGTTTTTGTGCGTTTTTTGCTGCGTTTTTGCTCACTGCGTCTTTATGCGTTTTTTATCAGTGAACAAAAAAAAAGGTCTGATGTCATTTCCTTCTTCAATATGTTCTTCATTCTCCACTAGTGTATGCAGGAGAGCAGACATCTGCAGAACTACAAGGCTCAATATACTGCACCCAATAGTGTATGCAGGAGAGCAGACAGCAGCTGCAGAACTACAAGGCTCAGCATGCTCCATCCAGGACTGTATGCTGAAGGAAGAGTCATGGGGAGCAGACCTACAAGGCTCAGCATCCTCCATCCAATAGTGTATGCAGGAGAGCAGACAGCAGCTGTCGAACTACAAGGCTCAGCATCCTCCTTCCAGGACTGCATGCAGGATTTATTTGCCCCCAAACAAAAAAAATGACTTGGGCTTCGCCATATTTTTGTATGCTAGCCGGGTACAGCAGGCAGGTACGGGCTGCCCCCAATCCCCAGCTGCCTATTTGTACCCGGGTGGGAACCAAAAATATAGAGAAGCCCTTTTTTTTTTAATTATTTCATGAATTTCATGAAATAATTAAAAAAAAAAATGACGTGAGCTTCGCCTAATTTTTGTGTCCAGCCGGGTACAACTAGGCAGCTGGGGATTGGAATCCACAGTGCAGGGTGCCAATGCTTTCTGGGCACCCCGGCTGCGAATTGCAATCCACAGCCACCCCAGAAAATGGCGCTTTCATAGAAGCGCCATCTTCTGGCGCTGTATCCAACTCTTACAGCTGCCCTGATGCCGGGTGGCTCGCTGGGTTATAATGGGGTTAGGGCTAGCTGTATATTATCAGCTGGCCCTCAGCCCGAAATTCATGGTGTCACGCCAAAATTAGGAATGGCCACCATGAATTTCTAGTAAAGATAAAAAAAACCACAACACACAGAAAAATATTTTTATTAGAAATAAAACACAACACAATTAGTGACTCCATCTTTAATGAAATAAAGAACCCCCCTCCGCAGTAATCCTGGGTCAAGGGTCCCGCGCCGTCCAATCCGGATCCAATATCATCTGATGGGTTTGCTGGAAGGCAAAGCGATCAGATGATGTGTCAGGTTCAAAGGCCTGAATGACATCACACATCGGCTGATTGTATAAAAGCCGTTTGAAAAATCAGCTGATGCATCGGTGCAAAAAAAAAAAAAAAAATACTCACTTATGTGCTGATTACCGGCAGCTCCTGGAGCGATGGGGCGGGAGTCTAATCCCGTCCGATCGCTGCAGGAGCTGCCGGTAATCAGGGATGAAGTCTCCTGACGCATCCGCTGATAGGTTAAACTGGCCGGCCGCTGGGGTCACCCCGAGACTTACGATCAGCTGATGCGTCAGGTGACTGCATCAGGTGATCCATCGCCAGGTCCTGCATCCTGCAGGCATACGTACCCGGGGAGACTGCACACACCCGGAGCGGCGGTACCGGGAGGAGGAGCTGGGAGCGGGCATGGCACCGGGACCCTGCAGACGGGCGAGTATGACATTTTTTTTTCTACTGTTCACTTTTGTTTTTGCAGCCGCTTCCACCTCCTGCCCGTACATGACGCTGCACGGCAGCTGACATGCACAGGACGGGAGGTGGAAGCGGCGGTGACGGTACCGGGAGGATTCACGCTTCTGTGTTTACTGACAGAAGGAATCCTCATCCTGTACACGTCATTTTACTACCCACCTCCTGCGTTTATAGCTGCGTTTTTGGTCTTAGAAACGCACCAAAACGCACCTATTTGCGTTTCTCATTGCGTCTTTCAACATCCCATTGCACTCAATGGATGAAAAGCGCAGCGAAAAACGCGGGAATAATTGACATGCTGCGTTTTTGTGGCACCACAAAAACGCAGCTGAAAAAAAACGCTGTGTGCAGACAGCAAAAATGAAAACTCATAGACTTTGCTGGGGAAGTAAAGTCATGCTGTTTTCTGAGCAAAAACGCACCCAAAAACTGCGCAAAAACGCTGCGAAAAACGCACTGTGTGAACTTACCCTAAACCCTCACTCTAATGCAGCAATATACAGATCAATAGAAGCAGACCTGTTGTCCAAAACAACCAAGTGAGGCAGTGGTAAACAGGAGGTCACAGATTGAGAAGAAATTATTGTTTTAAGGGAATCAACTTAAGATAACACCCATGGACAAGATAACACCACAATTATCATCTGTTAAAGAAGAAGGCTAGGTTCACACACTGCGTTTTTTTGCCGCTGCGTTTTTGTGCGTTTTTTGCTGCGTTTTTGCTCACTGCGTCTTTATGCGTTTTTTATCAGTGAACAAAAAAAAAGTCTGATGTCATTTCCTTCTTCAATATGTTCTTCATTCTCCACTAGTGTATGCAGGAGAGCAGACAGCTGCAGAACTACAAGGCTCAATATACTCCATCCAATAGTGTATGCAGGAGAGCAGACAGCAGCTGCAGAACTACAAGGCTCAGCATGCTCCATCCAGGACTGTATGCTGAAGGAAGAGTCATGGGGAGCAGACCTACAAGGCTCAGCATCCTCCATCCAATAGTGTATGCAGGAGAGCAGACAGCAGCTGTCGAACTACAAGGCTCAGCATCCTCCTTCCAGGACTGCATGCAGGATTTATTTGCCCCCAAACAAAAAAAAATGACTTGGGCTTCGCCATATTTTTGTATGCTAGCCGGGTACAGCAGGCAGGTACGGGCTGCCCCCAATCCCCAGCTGCCTATTTGTACCCGGGTGGGAACCAAAAATATAGAGAAGCCCTTTTTTTTTAATTATTTCATGAATTTCATGAAATAATTAAAAAAAAAAATGACGTGAGCTTCGCCTAATTTTTGTGTCCAGCCGGGTACAACTAGGCAGCTGGGGATTGGAATCCACAGTGCAGGGTGCCAATGCTTTCTGGGCACCCCGGCTGCGAATTGCAATCCACAGCCACCCCAGAAAATGGCGCTTTCATAGAAGCGCCATCTTCTGGCGCTGTATCCAACTCTTACAGCTGCCCTGATGCCGGGTGGCTCGCTGGGTTATAATGGGGTTAGGGCTAGCTGTATATTATCACCTGGCCCTCAGCCCGAAATTCATGGTGTCACGCCAATATTAGGAATGGCCACCATGAATTTCTAGTAAAGATAAAAAAAACCACAACACACAGAAAAATATTTTTATTAGAAATAAAACACAACACAATTAGTGACTCCATCTTTAATGAAATAAAGAACCCCCCTCCGCAGTAATCCTGGGTCAAGGGTCCTGCGCCGTCCAATCCGGATCCAATATCATCTGATGGGTTTGCTGGAAGGCAAAGCGATCAGATGATGTGTCAGGTTCAAAGGCCTGAATGACATCACACATCGGCTGATTGTATAAAAGCCGTTTGAAAAATCAGCTGATGCATCGGTGCAAAAAAAAAAAAAAAATACTCACTTATGTGCTGATTACCGGCAGCTCCTGGAGCGATGGGGCGGGAGTCTAATCCCGTCCGATCGCTGCAGGAGCTGCCGGTAATCAGGGATGAAGTCTCCTGATGCATCCGCTGATAGGTTAAACTGGCCGGCCGCTGGGGTCACCCCGAGACTTACGATCAGCTGATGCGTCAGGTGACTGCATCAGGTGATCCATCGCCAGGTCCTGCATCCTGCAGGCATACGTACCCGGGGAGACTGCACACACCCGGAGCGGCGGTACCGGGAGGAGGAGCTGGGAGCGGGCATGGCACCGGGACCCTGCAGACGGGCGAGTATGACATTTTTTTTTCTACTGTTCACTTTTGTTTTTGCAGCCGCTTCCACCTCCTGCCCGTACATGACGCTGCACGGCAGCTGACATGCACAGGACGGGAGGTGGAAGCGGCGGTGACGGTACCGGGAGGATTCACGCTTCTGTGATTACTGACAGAAGGAATCCTCATCCTGTACACGTCATTTTACTACCCACCTCCTGCGTTTATAGCTGCGTTTTTGGTCTTAGAAACGCACCAAAACGCACCTATTTGCGTTTCTCATTGCGTCTTTCAACATCCCATTGCACTCAATGGATGAAAAGCGCAGCGAAAAACGCGGGAATAATTGACATGCTGCGTTTTTGTGGCACCACAAAAACGCAGCTGAAAAAAAACGCTGTGTGCAGACAGCAAAAATGAAAACTCATAGACTTTGCTGGGGAAGCAAAGTCATGCAGTTTTCTGAGCAAAAACGCACCCGAAAACTGCGCAAAAACGCCGCGAAAAACGCACTGTGTGAACTTACCCAAAGAAGTCTTCTTCTTTGCCCTTGATGAAGTCATCCATGAGGTGACGATACGCGTAGGGCTGATTCCTTCCCTCCCCCCTGCTTGCAGGTTTCCTTACTTTATCCATTGGCTATTTGCACAATGGTGAGGTTACTTATTGCATGATACTCTGTATTGATAAAACTGCGGCTGTAGCTGTGGAGGTCACAATTTATGTTGATTAAAAATTTCTATTCAACCACTTAGTAATCCACATCACTTGGCCATTTAAGCTGCAATCACGGTTTTTCAGTCAACTAGCTATCCTTATATAAGAAAGTATATGCTATTTAAACATTGTTCATACAGTGCGACAAATACACATCCCTGTTTCAACCTATGGCTGTTAACAGGATACCTATTTATAACCCAGCATAGTATAAACGATATGTATATTCATAACTAGTGATGAGCGAGTACCAAAAAGCTCGGGTGCTCGAGGCTCGGGCCGAGCATCCCAAGATACTCGTGTACTCGGCCCGAGCACCGAGCCCAATGTTATCCTATGGGAGACCCGAGTATTTTTCTGAAATGACCCCCGGCAGCATGTAGAAACCCAAACAATGTCACAAAAGTCTCAGAAGAGTGCTCAAATGACATGGCAACAGCATGGGGAAGACCCCTTGAAGCATTTATCACTCAAAAGTCACAGCTTTGAACAATTTTATCCGAGTTTTACGCCATTTTTACGGACTCGCCAGAAAACCTTCCAAAATGACACCAAAATGAATTTTCATGGCGGAAATGTTAAGGGCACATACCCAAAAGTGAGATAGAGCTGGTGTATGTTACTTTTTGAGATTACATGAAAGATTTTACGTGAAAACATTGTGTGGCACTTCGATGTCCCTGAGAAGAGACGTACATGAAGGCCTCTTGAGTCTAATGTGCCCATTTTGAGGAAGTGAGTCTTTGTAGTATTTTCCTTTGCCAGGGCAGTCCAAAATTGTGAGGTTCACCAATGTCCCTGCATACAGACGTGCATGATGGCCTGTAAACCTGAAGCGCCCATTGTAAGGAAGTTGGTCTATTGTAGTATAGCCCTTTGGCAGTGCAGCCAAAAATTGGGAAGCTCCACATTGTCCCTGGAGAGAGACGTGCATGATGGCCTGTAAATCTGAAGTGCCCATTGTAAGGAAGTGGGTCTATTGTAGTATAGCCCTTTGGCAGGGCAGCCAAAAATTGGGAAGCTCCACATTGTCCGTGGAGAGAGACGTGCATGAGGGCCTGTAAACCTGAAGTGCCCATTGTAAGGAAGTGGGTCTATTGTAGTATAGCCCTTAGTCAGGGCAGCCAAAAATTGGGAGGCTCCACATTGTCCCTGGATAGAGACCTGTTAGGTTCTTAGTGCTTGCATTTAAAAAACGCACGTGTGTGCTTGTTGGTGGCAGCGGTCAGGTGCACTTGTGTGCGTTTTGCACAAACTTGGATATAATGCACAAGTCTAGTGAATACACGTCAGCACAGCATTGCAAAATGCGCAAGGGCGTTGGCAACGAACAAGGAAGTGGACGTGATGGTGGTGCAGGCAGAGGCCGAGGTCGTGGGCAAGCTCTAATTTCGCCACAACAAAGGGCCACATCTACTCACTCGGACGTCCTGTACCAAATTCTTGCGGACCGCAGCAGTACACCTCTCTTGAACCAAGAGCAGTGTCAACAGGTTGTTAGTTGGATAGCGGATAATGCTTCCAGTCAGATTGGCACCACCACAAACACTCTGTCTTCCCCACAGTCAAGTGTCAGTAGCCGTGATACTGCACCGCACAGTTCAGAACCTGATCCTCCTTCCTACCACCAGGCCGAGTACACGTCCACGGACATTACTGATCCCACACTTGGACACTCGAAAGAGCTGTTCACGTTTCCATTCGCACATTCTGGCCTCTCGCCAGCTACTGTTGAAGTGGGTCATGACGAGATCGTATGTATAGATGCCCAAATATTTGAGCAGCCACGTTCTCACGAAGTTGGCAACGTGTCTCAACAAGGGGTGGACGATGATGAGACACAATTGTCAGGAAGTCAGGAGGACTTGAAGACGATGTGGTGGATGATCCAGTAACTGACCCAACCTGGCAGGAGGATATGCAGAGCGAGGACAGCAGTGCACAGGGGGAGGGAGGCGTAGCTTCCCAACAGGCAGTAAGAAGCAGGGTGGTGGCCCCAGGCAGAAGTCAGCCAACCGTTCCCCGGAACAACAACACGACACAAGGTGCCTGTACAAATGTTAGGTCTTCCCGAGTCTGGCAGTTTTTTAAGTTGGCTCCAGATGATTCTAAAAAGGCCATTTGCAACACCTGCCATGCCAGCATCAGCAGGGGTACCAAAACTAGCAGCCTGACCACCACCAGCATGATCAGGCACATGTCAGCCAAGCACCCGACTTTGTGGGATGTACAACAGAGTCGAGGAGCAGTGCTTGCTGATGTCACTGCTACGTCTTCGCTTGTTGTGCATGCGAGCCAATCCCCTGTCCATGATGCCCGCCAACAAGCCTCCTCCGGCCCTGCACCTGCAGTTGCCCACGCAGAAATAACACCATTATCAAGCACGTCCTTGTCCCAGCGCAGCGTTCAGTTATTCATTCAGCAAACCTTTGAACGCAGGTGCAAATACACTGCCAACGCCCCACATGCCACACTTCTAAATGCTAACATTTCGCGACTGCTTGCGCTGGAAATGTTTCCTTTTAGGCTGGTGGAGACAGAAGCATTCCGCGACCTGATGGCGGCAGCTGTCCCACGTTACTCGGTCCTCAGCCGCCACTATTTCTTCCGGTGTGCCGTCCCCGCATTGCATAACCACGTGTCACAAAACATCACACGTGCCCTGAACAACGATGTTTCAGCCAAAGTCCACCTAACCACAGACACGTGGACAAGTGCTTGTGGGCAAGGCCGCTACATCTCGTTGACGGCACACTGGGTTAATATTGTGGAATCTGGGACCCAGTCTGACCGAGGGACGGAACACGTCCTTCCCACACCAAGGTTTGCAGGCCCTACCTCAGTCAGGGTTTCACCCACACTCTACAGCTCCGGAATGTCATGCTCCTCAGCCTCCTCCTCCTCCTGCGCATCCTCATCCACTTTACCCTCCACACCAGTCCCAAGCTGGAAGCACTCCAGCACTGCCTCAGCGAAGCGGCAACAGGCTGTGCTGAAGCTAATCTGCATAGGTGACAAACCCCCTAATGCAGAAGAGGTGTGGACAGCTCTGAAACAGCAGGCAGATCACTGGCTCACACCTCTGAACCTAAAGCCAGGAAAGGTCGTGTGTGACAATGGCCGGAACCTGGTGGCGGCTTTGAGGCGAGGCCAGCTGACACATGTTCCATGCGTGGCCCATGTGCTCAACCTCGTGGTTCAGCGGTTTCTAAAGTCATACCCAGAGCTGTCTGATCTGCTGGTAAAAGTTCGCCGCCTGTCTGCACATTTTCGAAAGTCACCTACTGCTTCAGCCGGCCTTGCCGGCTTTCAGCGCCGTTTGCATCTTCCGGCTCACAGACTGGTGTGTGATGTCCCCACGCGTTGGAATTCAACTCTGCACATGTTGGTCAGGATATGTGAGCAGAAGAGGGCAGTTGTTGAGTACCTGCATCACCTAAGCCGTCGGGAAATGGGTCAACCTCCACACGTAACACCTGAGGAGTGGAGATGGATGTCCGACCTATGTACCATCCTCTAAAACTTTGAGGACTCCACCAAGATGGTGATCGGCGATGACACCATTATTAGCATCACCATACCGCTTCTCTGCAATGATTCTCTGCATACGGTTCTCTAAAATGGTCTCTGCTAAAAAACAAACATGATGCATTGCAGGCGGAGTGCGATGAGTTGGAGCAAGAAACAGTAGTGGGTGTGGGTGATAACACACAGCCCAGCCTCGTCTTATCACAACGTGCAGTGGAGGACTATGACGAGGAGGAGGATGAAGACATGGAGCAACTCTCCGGCCAAATTGAGGATATGACATGCACACCAGTCATATCGTCGGTACAGCGTGGCTGGCCAGAGGACAGGGTAGATGAGGAGGAGGAGGAGGAGGACAGCATGTTCAGTCATCGTGTTGGTCAGGATACCGTAGTGATGGCTGTTAAGAGTCTGGCGCACATGGCTGACTTTATGGTAAGCTGCCTGTCTCGTGACCATCGCGTTAAGAACATCTTGGCCGACAATCATTACTGGTTGGTAACACTGTTAGACCCACGCTACAAGGAGAACTTTATGTCTCTTATTCCAGAGGCGGAGAGGTCAGCCAAAATGCTGCAGTTCCGGAAGGCCATAGTCACAGAAGTAGGCAAAGTATTCCCCTCACAAAACGCTAGCGGCATAGGTCAGGAATCAGTGGACAACCAAGGCGTACAGCCGAGAGGGGCACAAGTCCAATCTGCCAGAGGTAGGGGAACAGTCTTTAAGATGTGGGACAGTTTTCTCAGCCCCTCACGTACCACAGCCCCTGAGGTGCGGGGTAGTGCCACAAGAAATCCTAAGTTTGCCCAGATGCTCAAGGAGTACCTTGCAGATCGAACAACTGTACTCCGACATTCCTGTGTGCCTTACAATTATTGGGTATCCAAGCTGGAAACGTGGCATGAATTGGCTCTCTACGCCTTGGAAGTCCTGGCCTGCCCTGCCGCTAGCGTTCTGTCAGAGCGTGTTTTTAGTGCCGCAGGTGGAATCATTACAGATAAACGCACCCGCCTGTCAACTGAAAATGCTGACAGGCTTACTCTGATCAAGATGAACAAGGGTTGGATTGGGCCAGACTTCACCACACCACCAGCAAATGAGAGCAGAATTTAAAGTTTGTAACGGGAATTTGACATGTACCTCCACTCACCCATGGGTACACACTTCTGGAGTTTGGCTAATCGCTGGACTGCTCCTCCTTCTCCTCATGCGCCACCATGATGACCGTTACAATAGTTAGGCCGTTGTTTCAGGTATACCCCCAGTGGTAAATTTTTGTGCCCATTTTTTCAGAATGGATATTACAACGAAAGGAGACCCGCTCCTTTGCAATGGGAACAATGTTTTGAGTCCCTCATACACGTCTCTATCCAGGGACAATGTGGAGCCTCCCAATTTTTGGCTGCCCTGCCAAAGGGCTATACTACAATAGACCAACTTCCTTACAATGGGCACTTCAGGTTTACAGGCCATCATGCACGTCTCTATCCAGGGACAATGTGGAGCCTGACGCTGCCACCGACAGGCACACACGTGCGTTTTTTAAATGCAAGCACGGACGCAATAAGAACCTAACAGGTTTTAGGAGCGACAATTACTGAGAAGTTTGACACTATCAGACACTGCTGACGTGTATTATTCACTAGACTTGTGTGTTATATCCTAGTTTGTGCAAAACGCAATTAAGTGCACCTGTACGCTGCCACCGACTGCCACACACGTGCGGTTTTTAAATGCACGCACGGACGCACTAAGAACCTAACAGGTTTTTAGGAGCGACAATTACTGAGAAGTTTGACACTATCAGACACTGCTGACGTGTATTATTCACTAGACTTGTGCGTTATATCCTAGTTTGTGCAGAATGCACACAAGTGAACCTGTACACTGCCACCGACTGCCACACACGTGCGGTTTTTAAATGCAAGCACGGACGCAATAAGAACCTAACAGGTTTTAGGAGCGACAATTACTGAGAAGTTTGACACTATCAGACACTGCTGACGTGTATTATTCACTAGACTTGTGCGTTATATACTAGTTTGTGCAAAACGCAATCAACTGCACCTGTACGCTGCCACCGACTGCCACACACGTGCGGTTTTTAAATGCACGCACGGACGCACTAAGAACCTAACAGGTTTTTAGGACCGACAATTACTGAGAAGTTTGACACTATCAGACACTGCTGACGTGTATTATTCACTAGACTTGTGCGTTATATCCTAGTTTGTGCAAAACGCAATTAAGTGCACCTGTACGCTGCCACCGACTGCCACACACGTGCAGTTTTTAAATGTAAGCACGGACGCAATAAGAACCTAACAGGTTTTTAGGAGCGACAATTACTGAGAAGTTTGACACTATCAGACACTGCTGACGTTTATTATTCACTAGACTTGTGCGTTATATCCTAGTTTGTGCAAAACGTACACAAGTGAACCTGTACGCTGCCACCGACTGCCACACACGTGCGGTTTTTAAATGCAAGCACGGACGCAATATGAACCTAACAGGTTTTAGGAGCGACAATTTCTGAGATGTTTGACACTATCAGACACTGCTGACGTGTATTATTCACTAGACTTGTGCGTTATATACTAGTTTGTGCAAAACGCAATTAAGTGCACCTGTACGCTGCCACCGACTGCCACACACGTGCAGTTTTTAAATGCAAGCACGGACGCAATAAGAACCTAACAGGTTTTTAGGAGCGACAATTACTGAGAAGTTTGACACTATCAGGACTGTTTTAGACTGTGTATACCAGCCCCAGATATGATGAAGGCTGGTATACGGTCACCACTAGGAATGGCTATATACCCTGCCTGCCTGTATACAGCAACAATAGTCCTGAGAAGGACTCTTCTGGTCACTAGCCTGTATTCCGACCTGGCTATACCCTGCCTGCCCTGCCTGTATACAGCAACAATAGTCCTGAGAAGGACTCTTCTCCTGTACTCCGACCTGGCTATACCCTGCCTGCCTGTATACAACTACAATAGTCCTGAGAAGGACTTCTGGTCACACTGTTTGCAGCCCTGCTACAGAAATAACTATAAAGGGCCGCAAACCTTTCCCTGAAGCAGCAACACTCTCCCTGCACTGACTGTCTGGATGGCTGTGTGCAGAGCAAAGCGCGCCCGCCGGTATAAAGGCTCGGTCACGCTGTGCGGGCCGGCCAATCACTGCAATTCCACAACTAACAGGGCTGTGGCATTGCAGTGGTCTGCCAGCCAATCCCTGCATGAGGGCTGGATCTCAAAAGAGCGCCAACATGCAGCGATGAAGACCACGAGTACAGCACGAGTATCGCGACATTACTCGGTCCCCGCCGAGTAGCCCGAGTACAGTGATACTCGTGCGAGTACCGAGTAGTGACAAGCATACTCGCTCAACACTGTTCATAACTAATATCTCTACATTTTGTATTTGAAGGAGTCCTGTGAAATTATATTTATTACCTGAAATTCATCTAATAATTCTAATCAAGCGCTATCATCCCACATATCCTTGTGTGTCAACATCATGTAACACTGCATGTTTTAATGTGTTCTGTGTATGTCCTGTAAATTTTCACTTTTTTTGCACTTAATCATAATAATAATAAAAAAATGTATTATAAAAATGTGAAATTACTCCTAGTCTCTTGTTTAAATATGAATTGTATGGAGTTAGCATAAAAATGCATAAGAGTATAAAAATCTGGATTTCTTTGTTGGTATTTCCTTACTTTATCCATACAGGCTCGCATATAGGTTGTCTGATTCTCACTTTCAGCTTTCAGGAGGTCTCATTGTCTGAGCAGGTTTTTTTCTTTCAAACCTGTTTTCTGCTAATGAGAATTATTTGACTTTATTTATTTAATAATAAATAAATTACATAATTTTGGTGTTATCTTGTCCATGGGTGTTATCTTGAGTAGAGTTGAGCGAACCTCTGAAGGCTCGAGTTCAAATAGTTTCGTTGAACGGAGGCCCCGTTCGACGACCGTTCGACGAACCGTTCGACGAACCACTCGAACTCCATTAAGAACAATGGGAGGCAAACACAAACACATAAAAACACATTATACATGTACACATAAAGTTAATAAACATTGCCATAACACTTACAGGTCCCCGCGACGCGTCCTGCACTCTGTCTCCCGTCGCTTTTCCTTCCGATAATCGCTGCGTCCTCTCGGTAACCAGCACTGATGATAGGACCTATCGTGACGTCAAAATAGCATGTGACCAGTCACGTGTCTATTATCTCATTGACTACAGACTGGTCACATGGCTAGACGTCATTGCTAGGTCCGGTCAGTGCATCTCTCCAGTAAGCGGTGCTCGTTTGAGCATGTCCTTCTACCGGCGAGATGCTCTTGCACAAGATTGGCTTCCGCGTCTATGCATGTCGCCGCTCTTTATAGAGTCAGCCCATATGTAGGGACTAGATGCCACAGCCGGTGAATAGCGGCACCGGGAATCACGTGATCGGAGCACCGTTGGTATGGTAACCTGTCTGTCAGTGGTGACGTCACCGCCTACAGCACGCAGCTGCTGCTCACTCACTGAGTGAATAGACTGCACAGGAAGCAGCAGCGTCTTCCTCCCATCCAGTGCTGTCTGATGTAGCAGAGCTGCATGGGTTGAAGGAGAAAGAAGACAGAAGAGCAGGATCGTGGAGGGCTGACAGGGAGTAATAAACATGGAGTCTCTAATGTGTCTGTGTATTTATTTCAATTAAAGTATTTTTTCTCTGTGTGGTGTGGTTTTTTTTAACCCTTTATTGGAGATTCTTAATGGCCGGGTCAAACTTGCCTGACATTAAGAATCTCTGGCTTAATACTAGCTAGTAAAACAAAGCTAGTATTAACTCCTTATTACCCGGCAAGCCACCCGGCTTCAGGGCTGCTGGAAGAGTTGGATACAGCGCCAGATGATGGCGCTTCTATGAAAGTGCCATTTTATGGGGCGGCTGCAGACTGCAATTCGTAGCAGAGGGGCCCAGAAACCTCGGGCCAACCTGTGCTGTGGATTCCAATCCCCAGCTGCCTAGTTGTACCTGGCTGGACACAAAAGTTGGGCGAAGCCCACGTCATTTTTTTTTTAAAAATTTTTTCATGAAATTCATGAAATAATTAAAAAAAAAAAAGGGGCTTCCCTATATTTTTGGTTCCCAGCCGGGTACAAATAGGCAGCTGGGGGTTGGGGGCAGCCGTACCTGCCTGCTGTACCTGGCAAGCATACAAAAATATGGCGAAGCCCACGTCATTTTTTGGGGGGGCAAGAATTTCCTGCATAAAAAGCGATCAGATGATGTGTCAGGTTCAAGGGCCTGAATCACATGACACAGCAGCTGATTGTATAAACGGCTTTTATACAATCAGCTGATGCATCAGTGCAAAAAAAAACAAAAAAACTACACACATCTGTGCAGACTCCTGTCCGACAGCATCAGCTGATAGTTTTGCCGGGCGGTAAAAAGCCGGCCTCACCGCTCGACTTATAGTGTCAGCTGATTCCGTCAGGTGACCGCATCAGCTGATCATCACTAGGTCTGACAGAGAGAGAAGAGAGAGAGAAGAGAGAGAAAGAGGGAAAAAGAGAAAAAGAGAGACTGAGAAAAAGAGAGAGAGAAAAAGAGAGAGAGGAAAAGAGAGAGAGAAAGAGAGAGAGAGGCAAGAGAGAGAGGGGGAGAGAGAGAAAGAGAAAAAGAGAGAGAGAGGAGAGAGAGAGGGAGAGAGAAAGAGAGAGAAAAAGAGTGAGAGAGAGAGAAAGAGAGAAAAAGAGAAAGAGAAGAGAGAGAAAGAGAGAGAGAGAAAGAGAGAAAAAGAGAGAGAGGAGAGAGAGAGAGAGAGAGAGAGAGAAAAAGAGAGAGAGCCCAAATTGTGCCCCCAACTCCCCATAACCCTGATCCACTCCTACCACACTTACTATATCTCTCTTGCTTTGGCAACACTAATTGTATTTTGGTCCTGCTAATAAAGCATATTTGAATTTTAATTTGAATTTGAAAGAGAGAGAGAAAGACAGAGAGAGAAAGAGAGAAAGATAGAGAGAGAGAAAGAGAGAGAAAGAAAGAGAGAGCGAAAGAGAGAGAGAGAAACAGAGAGAGAGAGAAAGAGAGGGAGAGAAAGATAGAGAGAGAGAAAGAGAGAGAGAGAAAGAGCAATGCAGCCTCATTCCATGAACTGCTCCAATTTTAGAGGTGTGGCCCGCGGCTCACAGCTGATGTCCGGCTCCTCCCCTCAGTGCATAATTAAATTAAATTATAGTTATAAATAAATAATAATTATAATTTTAAAAAAAATTACATTTTTTACCGGGACGGCCAGGATTTGAACTTCTGACCTAATGCTTCTAAAGCCTGCTTTACATGTTGCAATTTCGCATACGATTTCGTATGCAATTGCAACGCCCCCATCGTATGTGCGGCACGTTCAATTTGTTGAACATGCCGCACAAACGATTAACCCCCGTCACACGTACTTACCCATCCATACGACTTTGCTGTGGGCGGCCAACGTCCACTTCCTGGAGTGGGAGGGACGTTCGGCGTCACATCCTTGTCACGCGGCAGCCGGCCAATAGAAGCGGAGGGGCGGAGATGAGCGGGACGTAAACATCCCACCCACCTCCTTCCTTCCGCATTGTCAGTTGGGAGCTGCAGGACGCAGGTATGATCTGTTCATCATTCCCGGGGTGTCACACACTGCGATGTGTGCTACCTCGGGAACATTGAACAACCTGCCGTTCAATTTTAGAGAAAGGTACGATGTGTATGCGATGAACGGATTTTCGTTCAATCGCAATCGTACGTACCTGTCACACCCTTTAATGTACCTTACAATGCCGGATGTGCGTCACTTACGACTTGACCCCGCAGACAGATTATAAGATATATTGCAGCGTGTAAAGCGGGCGTTAGACGGGAGCTCTATCCATTGAGCCACTGGCTCTATGAAGAAAAAAAGGCAGATTTGGTAGTCTTGACGTTTACATTGCAGAGTGAAGTCTGGTGACAGGGCGGCTTACTTCAGCTGCTGCGTGGAGAGGACACAGATCGCTCCCTGTCATCTTCATGTAGCAGAGCTGAGTGTTTCGTGTGGATTACTTCGGACCTGGATTGTTGTTTGGGGATTTTAATAAAAAGGTAAATGAGGTGTTTTTTTTTTCTTTTATTCCAAATAAAGGATTTTTCGCTGTGTGTTTCGTTACTTTCAAATACAGTTTAATCATGGAAGGTATCTTGGGGAGACGCCTGGCATGATTAAATCCTTTCATGAAATAATTTTAAAAAAAAATGACGTGGGCTTCGCCCAACTTTTGTGTCCAGCCAGGTACAACTAGGCAGCTGGGGATTGGAATCTGCAGCGCAGGGTGCCAAAGCTTTCTGGGCACCCCTGCTGCGAATTGCAGTCCGCAGCTGCCCCAGAAAATGGCGCTTTCATAGAAGCGACATCTATTTTCGCTGTATCCAACTCTTTCAGCTGCCCTGGTGGCTCGCTGGGTAATAATGGGGTTAGGGCTAGCTGTATATTATCAACTGGCCCTAAGCCCGAAATTCATGGTATCACGCCAATATTAGACATGGCCACCATGAATTTTTAATACAGATAAAAAAAACACAACATACAGAAAAATATTTTAATTAGAAATAAAATACAACACAATTAGTGACTCCATCTTTATTGAAATAAAGAACCCCCCTCCGCAGTAATCTTGGGTCAAGGTTCCCGCGCCGTCCAATCCAGATCCAATATCATCTGATCAGTTTGCTGGAAGACAAAGTGATCAGATGATGTGTCAGGTTCAAGGGCCTGAATCACATGACACAGCAGCTGATTGTATAAACGGCCTGATGCATCAGTGCAAAAAAAACCAAAAAAACTACACACTTCTGTGCAGACTCCTGTCCGACAGCATCAGCTGATAGTTTTGCCGGGCGGTAAAAAGCCGGCCTCACCGCTCGACTTATAGTGTCAGCTGATTCCGTCAGGTGACCGCATCAGCTGATCATCACTAGGTCTGAGAGAGAGAGAAGAGAGAGAGAAGAGAAAGAGGGAAAAAAAGAAAAAGAGAGACTGAGAAAAAGAGAAAGAGAAAAAGAGAGAGAGGAAAAGAGAAAGAGAAAGAGAGAAAGGGCTCGATGCATGTACAAACTATGGCACGGTTTAAATTTCCATGTATGTTGGTTGTTCTAACGTGTCTCAATCTTCATAGATTGTGCAGGAGACGCAGGACTCATGCATGTACGCTGCAGTGCTAGACCCAGCGTCAATGCATGAAATTAAGCAACGTACGCACACACAGCCTAAAACTGACAGGCATTTTGGCAGAACCTATTTCTGCATAGCATTCAGTTGGCGTTCTGTGATCTCAATGCAGAAAGCATAAATGACGTAGTGACAGAGTGCTACAAAGAGGTTGTTGCACAGCGTCTAGCTTCCAGTCGCAGAAGAAACTTCACTGAGCAGATTATATGGGATAAACAAGCTTTTACTTCTCAGAACATGAGGTAAATGTGTGCATCATCATTCAGCACTGCAAAAGGAAGGAGGAAACAGGAAGTACAAGGACCTTTACAATAGAATGAGTGAGAAAAGTAACTTCGCCATCTACTGTCAGATCAGCATAAAGTCCTCCTCACACAAACATACACCAACAGAGGTACCCTTTACACCTTGTATAGGGGCTCCAAAACGTTGCATGTCTATTCTGCAATGTCTAATCTGCTTCCATTTAAGCCCACATTTATTATGCCCGCTCAATACCCTGCAGATAATGGTTGTGATAAATAGCAAGGCTCTGCCGCGGGAAGAGTCGAGCATTTCTCCTGGTTATTAACCATTTAAAAGGCGCTGTTATTCTCTGACAGGGCAATATCTCAGAGTCTCTTCACAAAACAAAATGAAGTGGTTTATTCATTCTTTAACCTTGTAGACAAACTTGGCCATTACTATCCCATTCTGTTGCCACAGTTTGCTGGGGTGCTTCTTCCGTCTAGCCCGTGCCCTGGATATTGTCGAAGCCTATACTTTTGCCTGTTCTTTTCTCCGCAGCTACCCGTGTCCAATTATGTCCAGGTGAGCCGTAGGCTCTGGACACACAGAGGATTCCTCCAGGTTCACTGACGGGTCCAAGTTACCAAGTACCGTTTACACACCTGGAACCTCCCTGCAGAACTAACTTACTTCCCTCAGGCCTGTCTCACCAGCCAACCCTCTGGCTCTCTATCACTCCTCCCATCTTAGCTCTCAGTTCCTTCGGCAACCAGAAAGTATCTGTTAGGCTGGTTTCAGACGTCTTTGATTAATCAGGTACCAGTCACATGTATGGTTATGGTCATACATGTGTCACACGTGTGACACCCGTGTTTGCATATCGGGTAAAACAGGTGTCTCTGCAATGAAAAGATTTTCTATATTTACCTGTATCCAGCAATGCTGTCTTCTGCTCTGCTGCGTCCCGCTCCTGACCCCGTTCATTATTTTCATTGATTATTCAGTGCCCGAGGATTTGGAAGCCAGAGCATCGCGGGGACAGCGCCGGACAGCACAGCCGAGGACAGCACCGCCAGAGACATCGCCGGTGACAGGTGAGTATATAGCAGTTTCTGCAGTGACATCTAGGGGGTTATCGGAGTTTCCAATAAACTGTCATGAACCCCTGGAAGTCACCATCGTGACACTCGCTGTAGCGCAGTTGTCGCAGGGGTGTCATCAGGAGGTCATCAGAGTTCATTGGGAAATCCGATGACCTCCTGGACGTCCCTGCACACACACTGCTGGCAGGATACTCACCTGTCACTAGCGCTGTCCTCGGCGGTGCTGTCTCCAGCGCTGTCACCGCGATGCCCCTGCTCCCAGCTGCTTACTGCAGTGAATAATCAATGAAAATAATGAGCGGGGGTCAAGAGCGGGATGCAGCGCTGGATACAGGTAAATATAGAAAATATTTTTATTTAAAAACCCGTGTTTTCTCTGGTCTGTGTCACACTGATGTCACACGGATCACATCAGTGTGCGGTCCGTGTGACACCCGTGCTGCCCGAGAAAAAAACGGACACGTCACCGTGTGAAATAGCGGGGTCACACGGTCCGTGTGAAAACACGGCCGTGTGAGTACACAATAGTGTAACATGCGTACGTGTGACATCAGTGTTAAAAACGGATGTCACACGTACCTAAAACACGGACGTCTGAAACCAGCCTTACATTGTACATTCTAAAACTGTCACCTAATACCTATCTGTCACGCCTACTTAACATTCTTATACTTTGCATTATACTGTTAATACATTACTCACACATAACGGATTAAACATTACATTCCTATAAAATACACATTATGATAAAACGCAATTTTCTGTAAAACACTTTAAACTTTCGGCCGCGAGATTGCGCTGATCGCTGAACTGCACTGGCTCTGCTACACGACCAGCCCGTATTCTCCAGCAGCAACACTTAGACAATATTATAAAAACACAACTGTAAAATACTTCGGACATATAGTTAACAACCGTAGGAGTGGTATAATCTGTCCACCTCCTACACACATGCCCATCGACATTCCTCAGATGCAAACATGTGACATTGATGACTTGCTAATGGCTGCCAGAGGTCTGCTGAAGACCTCTGTGATTACGGTGCCTCATTGAAAGCCAGCCTGTGACTGGGCTTCAAAGGAGATGTACAGTGGTGGTGGTGGGGGGATTTTCTCTCTGCACTGTTGGAAAGCGTGTTACATTAAGGGAGAGGTTGAGGGAGCAGGTGGAAGCCCTAGAGGAGGTGGAGGAGACATAAGCAGTGGAGGAAGTGGTAGATACATAGGTTTGTCCAGCAAGTCTTGGGGATTTCAAAAATTGTGGAGCAGCTCCTTCCCTGCCTGCCCACACAGCCACCAGTCGCCCAGTGCCCAGTCAGCGAGATGTAACGCCACTGCCCATGCTTGCTCATCCAGGTATCAGTGGTGAAATGCACCCTGGGAGACAGAATTTTTCAAGGAAAAGGTAATGTTGTCTGCGACATGATGATGTAGTGCAGGCACAGCTTTATAAGAGGAGTAATGACGACTGGGCAGCTGGTACTGAGAAACTGCCATGACAATTAGCTTTCGGAAACTGTATCCACCAGGAAGAAACAGCATTTCCATGGCCAACAGTTTAGATATGGTGAAGTTCAAGTTCTTACTTTGGCATGTGCAGGAGAAAAAAAAAATATTACGTAACCACAACTGCGGGACAAAAGGCTGGCTGCTGTGCCGAGAGAGGGAGGAGTATGGTGTATATGACAAACTGGTGGACTGCGAGGGAGGTGCAGGTGGAGAGGTTATGATGGATTGAGAAAAATGTGGTGTACTCGGTGTCGGAAATTGTTCAAAAACACCAGGCATATTCACTTCCACTGAACCCTACTGTAGTGGGAATCCAAGTGGAGGGTCTGCGGCCGGAGACCTGCCTGACAACACTTGCCACGGACAAGAAAGATGAGCAGCAGATGAGGTAGTGGCCGGTGGTTGGCAAGGCCCACTAGGCTACATTTTAGCACAGTAAGATTTCCAGAATAATGCATGTCAGTTCATGCTTGTAGTAGTCAAATTATTGGAATTTCTTTACAAAGTTGGCAGATAATGTAAACAAGATGGGTCATATTTTGCAGTCTCAAAAAAGACCCAGGCTTGGCAACCATTGCCGCCCATGCAAACTTTAGACCCGCGACCGCTGCTGACCACAGCCAGAGTTGTGGTGGAGGATGCACTACTTGTCTCATAGTTTTTAAGGTTGAAGGGAGACTCTAAGGGCAGCTTTGCACGCTGCGACATTGCAAGCCGATGCTGCGATGTCGCACGCGATAGTCCCCGCCCCCGTCGCAGGTGCGATATCGTGTGATAGCTGGCGTAGCGAACATTATCGCTACGCCAGCTTCACATGCACTCACCTGCCCTGCGACCGTCGCTCTGGCCGGCGACACGCCTCCTTCCTAAGGAGGCGGGTCGTGCGGCGTCATAGCGACGTCACACGGCAGGCGGCCAATAGCGGCGGAGGCGTCGAGATGAGCAGGATGTAAACATCCTGCCCACCTCCTTCCTTCCGCATATCCTACGGAAGCCGCAGTGACGCCGGTAGGAGATGTACCTCGCTCCTGCGGCTTCACACACAGCGATGTGTGCTGCCGCAGGAGCGAGGAACAACATCGGACTGTCGCGTCAGCGTAATTATGGATTACGCCGACGCTGCACCGATGATACGATTATGACGATTTTGCGCTCATTAATCGTATCATCTAGGCTTTACACACTACGATGTCGCATGCGATGCCGGATGTGCGTCACTTTCAATTTGACCCCACCAACATCGCACCTGCGATGTCGTAGTGTGCAAAGCCCGCCTTAGTCCATCTTGTTCAACCCATAGCCTAACATGTTGATTCAGAGGAAGGCAAAAAAACCCCAATGTGTCAAACAGCTCCAATGGGCGAAAAAAATTCCTTCCTGACTCCACATACGGCAATCAGACTAGTTCCCTGGATCAACACCCTGTCATAAAATCTAATATACATAACTGGTAATATTATATTTTTCAAGAAAGGCGTCCAGGCTCTTCTTAAATGTTAGTAGTGAATCACTCATTACAACACCATGCGGCAGAGAGTTCCATAGTCTCACTGCTCGTACAGTAAAGAATCCTCGTCTGTGGTTATGATTAAAGCTTCTTTCCTCGAGACGTAGCGGATGCTCCCGTGTTCCAGTCGCAGGCCTAGGTGTAAAGAGATCTTTGGAAAGGTCTCTGTACTGTTCCCTCATATGTTTATACATTGTGATTAGATCCCCCCTAAGCCTTTGTTTTTCCAAACTAAATAACCCCAAGTTTAATAACCTGTCTTGGTGTTGCAGCCCACCCATTCCTCTAATAATCTAGGTCGCTCTTCTATCTACCTGTAAGATTATGCTATTTATAACCTTCTATACTTTTGCTATCAAGAAAAGCATCCATTCCTCTCTTAAACTCATTCAGTGAGTTGGCCATCACCACTTCCTCAGGAAGAGAGTTCCAGAGCCTCACTGCTCTTACCGTGAAGAACCCTCTTCTATGCTGATGTAGGAATTTTCTTTCCTCCAATCGAAGAGAATGCCCCCTTGTTCTTGTCATAGTCCTTGGTACAAACAGATCATGAGAGAGATCTCTATATGGCCCTCTGATATATTTGTACATATTTATTAGGTCTCCCCTAAGTCTTCTCTTTTCTAGAGTAAATAGACCTAATTTTGATAACCTTTCTGTGTATTCTAATGCACCCACTCCATTTATTATTTTAGTAGCCCGCCTCTGAACCCTTTCAAGTTCAGTAATGTCTTTCTTGAGCACCGGTGCCCAAAATTGCACACAATACTCCAAGTGTGGTCTGACGAGTGATTTGTACAGAGGGAGAATGATGTTTTCATCTCGTGCCCCCAGACCTCTTCTAATGCATCCCATCACCCTATTTGCTTTGGTGGCTGCTGCCTGACACTGGGCACTCCAATTTAGATTCTTATTGACTAAGATGCCTAAGTCTTTTTCCATGTCGGATTTCCCCAGCGGTTTCCCATTTAGTAAGTAATCGTAGCATCTGTTTCTCCTTCCCACGTGCATAACCTTACACTTATCTGTGTTAAACCTCATTTGCCATTTTTCAGCCCAATTCTCCAATTTACTCAAATCCATCTGTAGTTGCAAACTGTCCTCCTATGTGTTAACTACCTTACATAGTTTTGTATCATCTGCAAATACTGATATTTTACTTTGTAAACCATCCACCAGATCATTAATAAATATATTAAATAGTAGGGGGCCCAATACAGACCCCTGTGGCACCCCACTAGTAACCCTGGCCCAATCTGAGTATGCGCCATTAATAACCACTCTTTGTTTTCTACCACTAAGCCAGCTACCTACCCATCTACACACATTTTCCCCGAGCCCAAGCTTTCTCATTTTACTTAGCAGTCTTTTATGTGGGACAGTGTCAAATGCTTTACCGAAGTCGAGATAAATGACATCCAATGATTCTCCTCGGTCCATGTGAGAGCTTACATCTTCATAGAAGCTGATCAGGTTAGTTTGACAGGAGCGATCCTTCATAAATCCATGTTGATATGGAGTTAAACAATTATTAACATTGAGACATTCCATAATAGTATCCCTTAAAAACCCTTCAAACATTTTACCCACAACAGATGTTAAGCTTACCGGCCTATAGTTTCCAGGTTCCCTTTTACACCCTTTTTTGAATATTGGTACCACATTTGCTAGCCGCCAATCCAGCGGAACAGACCCAGTTTCTATAGAGTCTTTAAATATAAGGAATAGAGGCCTGTCTATCACATTACTTAACTCCCTTAATACCCGAGGGTGAATGCCATCAGGGCCTGGTGATTTGTCAATTTTAAAGTTACTAAGTCGGTTCTGCACTTCTTCCTGGGTTAGGCAGGTTATACTTAATGAAGCGTTTACATAATCACTCTGCATTTCCCGTGGCATATGCTTTTCCTGTGTGAACACAGTTGAGAAAAAAGTATTTAAAACATTTGCTTTTCCCACATCGCATTCTATGATTTTACCCTCATTATTCTTTAAAGGGCCAACACCATCAATTTTTGCATCAGTGTTTTTTCCAGAAGTGGCAACGTAACCTCCTCGTCTTTCTCCTCTTGTGCTGAGCTACTCAAATGCATGACTGTGGGTTCACACCAAGTGGGATCTAGAACTTCATCGCCATCCTCTCCATTGTCGTACTCCTTGCCTTGACAGTCACCCTCCTCCTCTTCCTGCACTGAGAACACAGTACAGTATGCGTGAGCCTCAGGTATCCAAGTCTCATCATAATCACCTGCACCCCTGGGGTCTGTATTTTGCCTGGACCCTACTTCATCCAACTGAAAGACTTTGGGCATCAGTGCAGATGATTTCCTCCTCGAGTGTTTTTCTTTGGAGGAGACCTCTAATGCCCAAGGAATAAAATGTGGGAAAAGTTCTGCAGACTCGCACATCTGTGGTTCCCCACAGTTAGCTGTACAGTTGGAGATTTGTGACGCGGGTGGGAAGCAAGGGTAATTGGGTTGCCACCTGTGAGGACTGTACTGTATGTGATCACGGAGGTCAGAAGGAAAAAGCAGGCACAGCTCCCAGCTAGTAATCACTGCACTTCTCCACCTATCACGGTGAACAGACAACACTCGTTAGTATGGATCTGCAACTGGCGGTTCAGTTCACAGGTCAAGCATGGAACAATCATAGCAAAAACTAGTTTATTGCAGAAAAGTCTTATTTAATCTTTGGGTTAAAAAAAAAAGCATAAGACTTTCCTGCAATAAACTGGTGAGTGTCTGCTGCTCTTTTTTTGCTTTGATTGTACTGTGTGATGTTGAAGAGGAGAGGCCACTTGATGCAGCACTTGCCACCACTGTAGCACATGTAGATGAGGCCCAGAAAGAGCAAGTCGTACAGCTGTGCGGCTGCCACAGAAAGGGAGTGGAATATCCCATCCAGTAACAAAAGTTATCATTTGTCTTTAATTAGGACGAGCCAGTGTTTGTTCAATAGAGCTTTCAGTAAGATTAGAACCTACCCCACAACTTCAGGATTTCCCCCTCATGTTTGATGTACCCTTACCCACTTTTAGCCAGCTGTTTCACAACTCTAGACGCACACCTGTCAGTTGCCTGTCACTAAATTAGCAATCAGAATTATTTGTGGGGATTGCAATTTGTGACTGGACCACACAAGTAGAGATCATTATTTAGATTATGAAATGTCAATTTATGTCTGGACCACAGAAGTAGCAATCAGGATTTAGATGAAATGTTGATTTGAGGAGGGTGCAGGAACATGGAGTTAGCTATCAGAATATAGATGCTGAAATTTAAAATTGCTGGCAGGACCACAGAATTAGCAAATCAGGATTTAGATGCTGAAATGTCAATTGGTGCCAGGAGCAAAGTTATTATGAATTTGTATTTAGCTGCATTTATATGTAGCAGTCTCAAAATGGCACTAACGCTTTATTTCCACTTATATGCAGAGAGACATGTGACTAAAGGCCCCGTTACACACAACGACATCGCTAACGCGATATCGCTGGGGTCACGGAATTAGTGACACACATCCAGCGTCATTAGCGACGTCATTGCGTTTAACACCTATGAGCGACCGCTAACTATCCAAAAAAAAACCCTGGAAAAAATCATTGATTGTTGACACACTGTACCTTTCCCAAATATCGTTGCTCATTTTGGACACAGGTTGTTCGTTGTTCCTGAGACAGCACACATCGCTAAGTCTGACACCCTGGGAACGATGAACAGCGTTCCTGCGTCCGCCGGCAACGAGGTGAAAGTGACGTTAATGCAGCTGCTCTCCACCCCTCCGCTTCTATTGGTTGTGTAATGTCGCTTTGACGCTGCATGAACCGCCTGTGAGGTAAATCCGGAGATATGACGATAAATCATGATATTCAAGTTATGTCAGGAAGCCCTCTCCTGGTGTCACCCCCCCTTTCCTTCACACAACTCCTTCAATCAGAAAATTTACCACAGGGATAAACGGTTTGTTTAGCAGATAGGTGTCAAAGGAACTGGTCTGTGTTCCACTTACACCTCCAACAGCCATCTCCTCTGATATGGAGATTAGATGACTTGGGAACAATGGACGCAGGATGACCCCCTGCCGTCACCCTGTAACAAGAGTTGTATCTCATTATAAGGCTATGGAACTATCCAGACAGAACGACTCCAGTAAAAAATGGTTCATATCTCGCAAGCCATATTTCCGATAAATATGGCAACCATAAAAATGGTGTCTCCGCATGCGGACGATGCTGGCACACCCTTTTTATGGGAGCAGGACCTGGGGAAATACCCCAGGCGTGATATCAGCCAATGGGGAACTAGTAGACAAGTCATGAGTCCTCTCGTTCTGTAGCTAAATTCATAACTGTCACAATGAGAGCGTTGGCGTCTGCCTACGACGCTCCCAGGCCAAGTTATGGCCATATCCCCTGTTGTGGATATTGTCCATAACTCCAGCCAGGGGTGGAGCAGTGCTCCCTCTGAGGTCACTAAGGTAGGAGGGGACCTGGATTTGCCCAGGTTGATAACCCTACTTCGGCCATTTTCCAGTGTTCTTTCGCCGGGGGTCACGTGTAGGAAACATCTGTGGGAAGGATCCTAGAAACCTGGTCTACAGCGCCCCCCTGTGGCCAGACGCACAAGGTAACTGCTGGAACTGTGTATGCCTGTTTGTAAACCATGCTTTATCTGTAACTGTACTCTGACATAACTGTATATTCTGTAGATTCCCTATTGTATATATTGTAGTTCTAGTGTGCTTTAGGCTGATTAAATTATATAATTAATCTTGGGCTGTTCTGTTATCTCGATCTTGAATCCCACGTCCGTGTGTTCGGCTAATAGTTACCGTGAAGCGGTTGGTGGCAGCGAGTTGTGCCAAGGATTATTGTGGGGAGGCCAGTGAGATTCGGGGAGGTTTTATATATTCCGCCCGCGGAGGTCGGGGGAATATATACCCTACTCTCACCGGGGACCCTTCAATAATCGGCATAAGTAGTATAGCGGCCTCCTTGCTTATTGTCGGGCAATTCCATAATTGGCCTGACTATAAGAGGGGCGCTAGAGAGCGCGTCACGTGCTCTGTCTGTCGGTCGGGAGGTATAAAGGAGGGGTGACCCCCACTTGTTACCCCCCGATTGTGACGTACTGGTAGCCAGCGCGGGGGATTTCTGAGTGACCCCCCCGGTGGTTCGTGACATATTGGTGGCAAGCGGTGGGATCGAGATAATAGTGTGTGTGAGTGTGAGACCCATACTCCCAGACACTAAAGACTGCCTGCAGCAGCTGTGGCTGCTGGGGTCTTCAGACTAGCTCAACACTAGAGTGTCAGAGTGCAGATACTGTAAGGTGTGTGGGTGCATCAGGTGTCAGTTCTGTGTCAGTGACCAAAAGTCTGCAAGAATGGCTGATGGCACCAGGAGCAGAGCTATGCAACTGGCCAATGCTAAAGCAGGAGCCGAAGAGAGGGAGGACGGTGCTGTGGACAGTAATGAGGAGGTTGCCCACGAGTCCTCCAGGAGCTCGACGCCAGAAAACCGTTCTGCAGAGGACAGCGCACAACCTGGCAATTATGGACAAGATGAGGAGCAGCTCACCCAAGGGTCCTCAACGAGCCAGATGCCAGCCCTCCGCTCTGCAATGGACAGTGAATCACCAGGCTCCGCAGCGGGTCGCAGATCACCACGTGCCATTCCACCGAGCCTGGGAGGCTCGGATAGCCTTCTTCAAATGGCTATGGCCCTTCTCCAGGCTGGAGACCAGGAGGGCTACAAGGAACTCCTGGCAGAGCGCAGGGCAGAGCGGCAGGCAGCGCGTGAAGAGCGCCAGGCAGAGCGTGAGGCTGCGGAGCGACGGCAACAGGCAGACCGTGACCACCAGCTGCAGCTAGCTCAGCTCCGGCCCTCATCAGCCACACGTGACCTTCAAGACACCAAACTTCCAAAGGTCCGTATTGAGGACTTCCCAGTGCTGGAGAAGGATGGAGACTTGGACTCTTTCTTGACTGCTTTTGAACGGACTTGCCTGCAGCACCATCTGGACAAGGACCAGTGGGCCAAATATCTGACCCCCCGTTTAAGGGGTAAGGCCCTGGATATCCTTGGGGACTTGCCTGCTGAGGCAGATCAGGGCTACGACACCATCAAGCGGGCCCTGATCCAACAGTACAACCTCACTCCAGAGTCCTACCGCAAGAAGTTCCGGAGCCTACAGAAGGGACCAAAGGACTCCTGGGCTGACCACCGGCGGGCACTTGCCCGAGCTGCCGACCACTGGACCCAAGGCCTGCAGCTTTCCACCAGACCGGAGATCCTGGACTTGTTCATCACGGAGCAACTCTTGTGGAACTGCCCTGAGGATCTCCGCCAGTTCATCCGAGACCAGAAGCCAAAGGGGTCCACGGCTACAGCTGCCCTGGCCGATGACTACACCAACAATCGGGCTCCTGAGGCCAGGAGAGCAGCCACCAGCAGCACCTGGAGAGGGGGTAAGATGAACTCTGCGACTGCCCCACCTGCCCCTAGACTGCAGGGGGTGTCCCCCTCACCTCCCCTCTCCAGGCCCGTGGCAGAACCAAGACGGTGCCACCAGTGCAACTTACCTGGACACTTCAAGGCCATGTGCCCTCAGCGTCCCAAGGCCCCGGCTCCGTCCCCGTCCCAAGGGCCGCCCAAGGTGTATTGTGTGGGTGGGGGTGGTGGTAGGTCCCTGGACAGCTTCCAACCTGTCACCGTCGGCCAGTCTGTGACCATAGGACTGCGAGACAGCGCCTCGGAGGTGACTCTGGTGCGGCCTGAGATGGTGTCCCCCCAAGACTTGATACCTGGAAAAACCCTCGCTGTCTCCGGGATTGGAGGCATTGACCCGGCGCTGCCTGTTGCTGGCATTTATGTGGACTGGGGCGCGGGGCGAGGGGTGAGGGAGGTGGGGGTAACTGATCGGATCCCCGCAAACGTGCTACTTGGGACAGATTTGGGGCAGATAACCTCCCAGTTTGGGCCCCCCCCCAAGGGCTGAACCTTCAGCCAGTACTGACGTGCCTCCGGACAATGTTAATGTGTTATCTATGAATGATGTGAGAGAGGGGGGAGTGAACTCTGATATTTCTGCTTGCATAGACACCATAGACACACACACAGCTGCAGCTGTGACAGGGGAGGGGGTCAGAGAAAGGTGTGACAATGCCTCTACCAGTAATCAGCCTGTGAGCTGGGATCTGTTGCCCTCTGCAGGGATAAGCAGAGAGCAGGGTGCTGCAGGGGGAGGACCAGTGTGTGGGGTGGGGGCTACCACAGCAAATGTGGGGTCCCCAGAGATTCCACAGCGGGGTTCTGTTGCTGCAGGAGGGGAACAGGCAGGTGAGATTGGGGCCGGTCCAGGAGCGGAAGTGCTCCCAGGTAAGATCTCGGTGCATGGTTCCCCCACAACCGGGGTGTCAGGAAGCCAGGTAGGTCTGCCTGAACCGGCGACTTGGTCAGGAACGGAGGAGGAGCAGGCACGACCCACGGTCGCAGCGGCTGTGGCCGCTGTCACCCGCAGTGGGAGTGCTGGAAGCCAAGGGGCCTCCCGGAGGTCCGATAGCTCTTCCCCTTCTGACCAAGTGGCAGCCGAGTCAGGTGGAGGCCAGGACACAGGTCCCGGGGTACTGACCGAAGATGTGACAGTCTCGTCGATTCTGGCCACATCTAGTCAGGGGTTTCAGGCAGCGTTAGAAGCTGACGACAGCCTGAAAGCTCTAAAAGTGCAGGCGGCACAGCCTCCCTCGGACTCGGACCCGGAGCGAGTGGTCTGGGACCAAGGACGGCTGTACCGGGTCACGGTCCAGCAGGGTTCACCGGAGGCGTGGCCCAGGGACCGACAGTTAGTGGTACCCTATCCGTTCCGGACGGAGTTGTTGCGGATCGCACATGAGATTCCGATGGCCGGACACCTAGGGATCGCTAAGACCAAGGCCAGGTTAACCCAGCATTTCTACTGGCCAAAAATGGGGGCCGATGTGGCTGCCTACTGCCGTTCGTGTGAAACCTGTCAGAGAGTGGGGAAGGCGGGGCCACACCCCAAAGCCCCACTGGTATCTCTGCCCATCATCGATGAGCCTTTCAGGAGGGTGGCTGTGGATCTGGTCGGCCCGCTGGCCATCCCCAGCAGCTCCGGGAAACGCTTCATACTGACGGTAGTGGACTATGCCACCCGGTACCCAGAAGCAGTGGCCTTGTCGTCCATTCGGGCTGACAAGGTGGCCACCGCATTGCTGGAGATTTTCTCCCGAGTGGGTTTTCCCCAGGAAATGCTCACTGACCGGGGGACCCAATTCATGTCCCAGCTGATGGAGGCCCTCTGTAAGCAAGTCCAGGTGCGACATCTGGTGGCCAGCCCGTACCATCCACAGACTAATGGCCTGTGCGAGCGGTTCAATGGCACCTTAAAGCAGATGCTTAAGATGTTGGTCGACTCCCATGGGCGTGACTGGGAGCGGTATCTCCCACACCTGTTATTTGCTTACCGGGAGGTTCCACAGGCCTCAACAGGATTCTCACCGTTTGAGCTCCTGTACGGGCGACGTGTGCGGGGCCCCCTGGCTCTGGTGAAAGAGGCTTGGGAAGGGGATTTGGCCACCCCTGGAGTGTCGGTTATCGAGTATGTCGTGCGCTTCCGGGACAAAATGCAGGCCTTGACGCAACTGGTACACGACAATATGGCTCAAGCCCAGGCCGATCAGAAGCGTTGGTACGACCAGAACGCTTGTGAGAGGACCTACCAAGTGGGTCAAAAGGTGTGGGTACTGGTCCCCGTACCACAAGACAAGCTTCAGGCAGCCTGGGAAGGCCCATACCTCGTGTACCAGCAGCTCAACCCTGTGACGTACCTGGTCACCCTGGACCCTGCCCGTGGAAGGCGGAAGCCCTTCCATGTGAACATGATGAAGGCACATCATGAGCGGGAGGCATGTGCGCTCCCCGTGTGCAACCTGCCCGAGGAGGGAGAAGCGGAAACCCTCTTGGATATGCTAGCCCAGGTTAGGGCAGGCGGATCCATTGAGGATGTGGAGGTTGGCCACCAGCTCTTGGAAGACCAACGGTCCCAGCTGTGGGCCACCCTACACCCCTTCCGGGGGTTGTTTACCAACCAGCCCGGAAGGACTAACTTGGCTGTCCATCACGTGGACACTGGGGATCATCCCCCAATCCGGCGTTCAGCATACCGGGTCTCCCTGGAGGTGCAGCAACACATGCGCCAGGAGATTGACGAGATGCTGAAGCTGGGGGTGATCCAGGCATCCAACAGCGCTTGGGCCTCGCCTGTAGTCCTCGTCCCTAAGAAGGACCGAACCACTCGGTTCTGCGTGGACTACAGGGGGCTCAATGCTGTCACGGTCGCCGATGCGTACCCAATGCCACGCATCGATGACCTGCTCGATCAGTTGGCCGGGGCTCAGTACCTGACCATCATGGATCTGAGCCGGGGATATTGGCAGATCCCCCTGACACGCAAGGCCAGGGAACGCTCTGCCTTTATTACCCCATTTGGACTGTACGAGTCCACGGTGATGCCATTCGGGATGAGGAATGCCCCTGCCACTTTCCAGCGGATGGTCAACACCCTGCTCAAGGGACTTGAAGGGTACGCGGCCGCGTACCTGGATGACATTGCCGTCTTCAGTCCCACCTGGGAAGATCACCTAGAGCATCTAGCACAGGTGCTCAGGCGGGTCCACCATGCAGGTTTGACCATCAAGCCGGGAAAGTGTCAGCTGGCCATGAGCGAGGTCCAGTACCTCGGTCACCGGTAGGCGGGAGAACACTGAAGCCCGAGCCTGAGAAAGTGGAGGCCATCGCATCCTGGCCCACCCCCAGGACCAAGAAGCAGGTGATGTCCTTCTTGGGGACCGCTGGGTACTATAGGAGGTTTGTTCCATGCTATAGTAGCCTGGCAAAGCCCTTGACGGACCTCACCAAGAAGAAGCTGCCCTCTGCAGTCGATTGGACAATGGACTGCGAGACAGCCTTCCGGGCCCTAAAGGACGCCCTGTCCAGCCCGCCCGTGCTACAGGCAGCCGACTTCACGCGGCCGTTTGTAGTACAGACCGACGCCAGTGACTTCGGCCTCGGTGCGGTGCTCAGCCAGGTGGACTCTGCGAGCCAAGAGCACCCAGTCTTGTACCTGAGCAGGAAGCTGTTACCAAGGGAAGTGGCCTATTCCACGATGGAAAAGGAGTGCCTGGCCATAGTGTGGGCCCTGCAGCGTCTGCAACCCTATCTATACGGGCGCCACTTCATCGTGGAGACGGACCACAATCCCCTCAGCTGGTTACACACTGTCTCCGGGACGAATGGCAGGTTGTTGCGATGGAGCCTGGCGCTCCAGCAATAGAACTTCACCATTCGACACAAAAGGGGCCGTGACCACGGTAACGCAGACGGGCTGTCCCGACAAGGAGAGGTCGCGGACGGGCGCACGGGGGAACACCGGAGTGTGCTGCCCCCTAGCGCCCTCAAAAGGGGGGAGGTGTGAGGTAAATCCGGAGATATGACGATAAATCATGATATTCAAGTTATGTCAGGAAGCCCTCTCCTGGTGTCACCCCCCCTTTCCTTCACACAACTCCTTCAATCAGAAAATTTACCACAGGGATAAACGGTTTGTTTAGCAGATAGGTGTCAAAGGAACTGGTCTGTGTTCCACTTACACCTCCAACAGCCATCTCCTCTGATATGGAGATTAGATGACTTGGGAACAATGGACGCAGGATGACCCCCTGCCGTCACCCTGTAACAAGAGTTGTATCTCATTATAAGGCTATGGAACTATCCAGACAGAACGACTCCAGTAAAAAATGGTTCATATCTCGCAAGCCATATTTCCGATAAATATGGCAACCATAAAAATGGTGTCTCCGCATGCGGACGATGCTGGCACACCCTTTTTATGGGAGCAGGACCTGGGGAAATACCCCAGGCGTGATATCAGCCAATGGGGAACTAGTAGACAAGTCATGAGTCCTCTCGTTCTGTAGCTAAATTCATAACTGTCACAATGAGAGCGTTGGCGTCTGCCTACGACGCTCCGAGGCCAAGTTATGGCCATATCCCCTGTTGTGGATATTGTCCATAACTCCAGCCAGTGGTGGAGCAGTGCTCCCTCTGAGGTCACTAAGGTAGGAGGGGACCTGGATTTGCCCAGGTTGATAACCCTACTTCGGCCATTTTCCAGTGTTCTTTCGCCGGGGGTCACGTGTAGGAAACATCTGTGGGAAAGATCCTAGAAACCTGGTCTACAGCGCCCCCCTGTGGCCAGACGCACAAGGTAACTGCTGGAACTGTGTATGCCTGTTTGTAACCCATGCTTTATCTGTAACTGTACTCTGACCTATGTATATTCTGTAGATCCCCTATTGTATATATTGTAGTTTCTAGTGTGCTTTAGGCTGATTAAATTATATAATTAATCTTGGGCTGTTCTGTTATCTCGATCTTGAATCCCACGTCTGTGTGTTCGGCTAATAGTTACCGTGAAGCGGTTGGTGGCAGCGAGTTGTGCCAAGGATTATTGTGGGGAGGCCAGTGAGATTCGGGGAGGTTTTATATATTCCGCCCGCGGAGGTCGGGGGAATATATACCCTACTCTCACCGGGGACCCTTCAATAATCGGCATAAGTAGTATAGTGGCCTCCTTGCTTATTGTCGGGCAATTCCATAATTGGCCTGACTATAAGAGGGGCGCTAGAGAGCGCGTCACGTGCTCTGTCTGTCGGTCGGGAGGTATAAAGGAGGGGTGACCCCCACTTGTTACCCCCCGATTGTGACGTACTGGTAGCCAGCGCGGGGGATTTCTGAGTGACCCCCCCGGTGGTTTGTGACACCGCCCCCTCAACAAAAGTTTGTTCGCCGGCCACATCAACGTCATTAGGAAGATATATGCGTGTGACGCGTACTAGCGATAATGTTCGCCACTGGCAGCAATTTGCCCGTGACGCACGCACGATGGGGGCGGGAGCAATCGCTAGCGATGACGCAGCGTGTAAAGCGGCCTTTAGGCAGCCAATGGCACAAGCCCTTGTGTCTGAACATTATGGAAGGTTTCTGCACTCTGACTGGCTGCCAGAACATGCACACATTAAAGTTAAGGATAAGAGCAAAAAAAGGAAGCAAAAAAAGAAAGCAAAAAAAGGAAGCAAAACAGTCCACCGCTCCTGCTCATCATACAGCACCACTATAGTAGCCAAAGTCATAACTTAGAAGAAAAACATTCATGCAACTGCAAACAGTTACCAAAGTTGAACATTGCTATTTTTGAGAAAAGTGCTCTGCCTTCCTCACACTAATCCATATGGGCAAGACTCAAGCAGAATTTCAAATTGACAAACCTGTTTTGAACAAATTCGGTCTGGCACACATGACAGACTTCATGTACCACACTGCCTTGCCTGGGCAACACAGATTAGTGGTTTTACACCCTTCCCAACCCACACTACAAGGAGAACTTTACAGCTCATTCCTGCAGTTAAGAGGGCTACTAAAATGGTACTATTTCAGAAGGCCATAGTTGAAGAATTGGTCAAAACAATTTCCATGTGATAACGCTGGCAGTAGAGATCATAGTTCTTTGGAAAACGAAGGAGATGAGGGAGACACAGCAGGAACAACAGAGGAGAGAGCGCACAAAAGTCTGGTACAGTTTCATTACACACTCCCAGCACCCAGGCCCTGATGCACATAGTACTCTGACAAGGAGGAAAAAGTTTTGGAAGATTGTGAAGGATTACATAGCCGACAGTAGCACCATCTCCAGATAACTGTACTGTAAAATTACTGGTTATCAAAGCTAAACAGGTGGCATGAACAGTTCCTCTCCACCTTGGAGGTGCTGGCATACTATGCCATTTTTATGAATGAGTTTTTAGTGCCACTGTGGGCATAATAACAGATAGCAATGTCCGTTATCAAGCGGATGTGCCTAACAGACTGACTCTTCGCAAAATAAACAAAGCATGGATTAACCCAGACTTTTCAACCTCACCGGACGACTGCAGCTGGATCTTAAGTAAATTAAAATGTTCCTTATTTTGGTGTATTCCCATGCACAGCTCCACACCCCAACAATGGTATACAGTTGTATTGCCTTTTTATTCAGCATATCAAAAATGATGCCACCCTAGCTATTTTCCAAGGAGGTGTATGATTCTGCAATACATAATTAGATTTTTTTTTAGAGGCCTACCGCAAATAATCTCTTACTTACATTTATATTTATATATTGTTTTATAGTGAATGCATATCCTTTCCCACTTTGAGAGGCATGAATTAGCAGTGTTTTCAACACTGTTCCAAAAGTGGAATCACTATCTTCTGTACATCTGTTACTGGCTGTATTGCCATTCTTTCAGCCCATTTTAAATGCAGAGATAAGAAGAACAAAGGGAAATCAACAAGGATCATAGTCAAAAAGTGAAGGCAACTCCCAGTATACTAGAAATGTATAAATTTATGAAACATTGAGAATTAAAAGCTTAAAAAGGCAGGCATATAAGAAAGAAAAAAATATGGAGTAACAAACCCTATTAACAATACAATTAACTTTATTGAAAAATAACAGGGAGCAGACAATAGTGATACCCATCCAGCAGTGGGGAAAGAAAACAAAAAAAAAACCAAAACACTCGAGTATGGTTTTAATGTGAGCTCTTGCCTTATTTTCATGTGGCTGCTGGGTGCGTTGTGCAGGCTGTACAGGCATGCTACGATACACCTTCCCCCTGTACATAATTACATATTCTTACCCGGTTCACACCTCCATTAACCCCTTCATGAATAATATAATATATCATATTATGTCCTAGGTTGCCTCCCTTTGGTCACATCTGCTGGTCTGATTAGCGGACATATCACATAATTGCGGCCATGTGACCACTGTTCCCGGCTCTGACACTGGAGAATCCTCACAGTGCGCCAGATGTGAAGATTCAGAAATCTGTACACAGAGTTATACATAGTGATTTCTGACCCATCATTTTAGACCAGACAACCCCTTTCAGATGTGTATGAAAATTAACCTGAAGTGTAGTCTTTGTTTTTTTAACCACCTGAGTCACTTTGCTGCTTCTGTAATTATCTGAAGATTTTCTGCTGGAGAAAAAATAAATAAATAAACCCCACCCACATACAACACAAAAGTCTAACCAGCAGAAGATAGATAAGTGCTTACTATTTTCAGTTTTTCTTTATTTTTCGTAGAGTAAAATAGGTAAACGAATATATAGTTGAGAAAAATTGAAGAAAAAAAAAAATCTAGTAAATGGAAAGGTTAAGTCAGTGATATATTTTATTTTATTCTAATATGTAAAAAATAAACACTATTACATAAGACCTTTATCCACATGATTATATATTTGTACACTCTGGCAGGGGTAGGGAAGAGAAAGCCATTGTGCATATAATGTAGCAGCTTTTGTCCCAATGCTTTGTAGTCAGCTTTGCCAATTACAGTAATATATACAGTATGTAACAAACTTGTAAGCCCGTGCAACTAATCCTTCACGTAGAGCCATATTCTCCTTCTTAGTCTTCATATTACATAGCAGCCATATGGGGCACTTCCACTTGTGTATGCCGTACGTGACCTAAGGTAATAAACAGGAATTATATTAATTACAATACCAAGCTCAACTTACATTGTGTTAGTACACAGATTCAAAAACTGCAACATTTATTTTTCTTCCTTCCTTTATGAAAAGCCATAATTTTAAAAGGGAACCAGTTACGTAAAAAAAAAAAAAAAATAAAAACAACAAACACTATTCACCTGGATTCATCTGCTGGCTAATAACATTCTGACACTGCTCTCCGCATGCACAGAGTCCTGCTGCCAGGAGGAAATTAACTATTCCTCCGGGCAACCATGGGTTTTCAGCTATAGGGGTGGTGTCAAACTTTGCATCGAACAGAAGAAGCTTTGCAATGTTAATCACACACTGCACATGGATGTCATCAGGCTGCTGCCCATGATCTTCAAAGAAACTTGTGTTGGTAAATTTCATCTGCGATAACAAAAAAAAACAGAACCACAATACACACTCTTTGAATGAGGTATTTGTATTTATAGTGAAATAAAATAACAGATTAGGAAGAATTGTGGGTGCTCCATCCTCCGAATCCAGCCGTCATGCAATCGCTGGGTAAAGGAGGCCCAGTGGGCTCTTATGTAGCTAGAAGGCTGAATTTTGTAAGGCCAGTTACAGAGGAAATATGTAATAAAAAGTGTATTAACACAATAAAGGACCTTTGGGGTAGGGTGGTGGGGCATTTAAAAGGGAACCTGTCACCAGATTTGACCTCAATAAGCTGTGGCCACCACCATTAAGCCCTTATACAGCAATCTAGAATGCTGTATGTATAAGTGCCCAAGTCGATCTGTATAAAGTAAAAAAAAGTCACCTGCGGGGCAGTTGAGTCTAATTGGCGTCGCTAGTATCTGTCCTCCTTCCTAGCTCCGTGTGGATTAGATGTCCTATGTTATCCTCACAGGGGCCTCCATTTTGATCCTGCATACTTCTATTAGTGCACATGCAGTCTTTGACCTTTCCCTGCGCATCACAGTACTTTACTCTGCTCTCAGCAAGGCAGTGAACAGTGTGCGTGCTAAGGAGCACAATGGAGGCCTGTGTGGATGACAAAGGATGAGTTATCCACATGGGGCTGGGAAGGGGGGACAGCGATGAAAGGAAGAGCGGAGGCGACGACTAAGACAAGAATCACCTATTAGACCAGACCGCCCCACAGGTGAATATAATAAAATATGTTTGTTTTTTTATCTTGTACAGAGAGGCCTAGGCTTTTAGTTACAGAATTCTAGAATGCTTTATATAAAAGAGCTCACTGGTGGTGGCCGCAGCTCATACGGGCCAAATTTAGTGACAGGTTCCCTTTAAGATCTCATGGGGGTCAAATCAAAATTAAATAGACACTGCAAGCCCTTGCAGCAATCTAGAATGCTGTATGTATAAGTGCCCAAGTCGATCTGTATAAAGTAAAAAAAAGTCACCTGCGGGGCAGTTGAGTCTAATTGGCGTCGCTAGTATCTGTCCTCCTTCCTAGCTCCGTGTGGATTAGATGTCCTATGTCATCTTCACAGGGGCCTCCATTTTGATCCTGCATACTTCTATTAGTGCACATGCAGTCTTTGACCTTTCCCTGCGCATCACAGTACTTTACTCTGCTCTCAGCAAGGCAGTGAACAGTGTGCGTGCTAAGGAGCACAATGGAGGCCTGTGTGGATGACAAAGGATGAGTTATCCACATGGGGCTGGGAAGGGGGGACAGCGATGAAAGGAAGAGCGGAGGCGACGACTAAGACAAGAATCACCTATTAGACCAGACCGCCCCACAGGTGAATATAATAAAATATGTTTGTTTTTTTATCTTGTACAGAGAGGCCTAGGCTTTTAGTTACAGAATTCTAGAATGCTTTATATAAAAGAGCTCACTGGTGGTGGCCGCAGCTCATACGGGCCAAATTTAGTGACAGGTTCCCTTTAAGATCTCATGGGGGTCAAATCAAAATTAAATAGACACTGCAAAACTGCAATTATAAAATTCCATTACAAGCACCACCCGTATATTATACTGTATATATAGAGAGTGAAATAAGTATTGAACAAGTCACTAAGTTTCGCAGTAAATATATTTCTAAAGAAGCTATTGACAGAATTTCTCACCAATCCACACAGGCAAAGAAATCAAACAATAGATTTCCAAAAATGTAGTCATGTGTAATAATGAGAACTGACGGGGGTGGGGTGGGGGGTGAGGGTATTGAATTTGCTTACTGAAATGTAATACTTCGTACAAAAGCTTTTGTTGACTATAAGATTGCTCAGGTGTGAATTTGTCCCACCAGTCTTCCACAAACACTCTTCAAATCCTGAAACTGCATGTGTTCTTATGAAGTCAGCTTTAGTTCCTTCCATAAATTCTCTATTGGATTCAGCTCAGGTGATCGGCTGAGTCATTCTAGCAGCTTTATTTTCATTTTCTTTCTGTGAATCCAATTGAGTTTCCTTGGCTGTGTATTTGGGATGATTCTCTTGCTGAAATGTCCACTGGTCGTTTTAGCTTCATCATTCTGGTACATGGCAGCAGATTTTTATAGAGAATGTTTTGGTACATTTGTCCATTCATCCTTCCTTCAATCATGAAGTGTCTAAGTGCCGCAAGTTGAAAAACAGCCGCAGACCATGATGTTCCCACCTCTAAACTACACTGTTGATATGGTGTTTTGGGGGTGATAAGCAATGCCTTATGACCGCCAAACATGGTGGGTATTATGGCATCCAAACAGTTCCATTTTAGTCTCATCTGACCAGACTATATTCTCCCAGTATTTCACAGGATTGTCTAAATGTTCTTGAGCAAACATTTGTTTGTATTACTTATTGTTTTCTTTGAAACAATTGTACCTGCTGATTCCAGGTCTTTCTGTGGATCTCCACAGGCAGATTCTTGGCTCTTTGACAACCCTTCTGATAATTCCTTTCACTGTCAGAAATCTTGCAAGGAGCACCTGGTCATAGCTGGTTTAAGGGTAAATCATGTTCTTTCCACTTCCGGATTATGGCCCTAACAGTGCTCACTAGAGCATTTAGCAGTTTAGAAATGTTTCTTTAAAAACTTTCACAACCTTATTACAAAACATAATGATGGTATTGTTTTAGACAGCTCACTGGTTTTAGACATCATGAGATATTTGTGTGCCACCTTGGTTATGAGACCTTTTTATAGGCTATCTCATGCCTTCCATCAGTAAAATCAGCTATTTTTCACTACGTAGCAGGATTACTTTCTAATTACTGATAGATTTCAGCTGGTTTCATGACTTTCCATGGCTTTATGTACCGAACTTCAAGCGTTCAATACTTTCTCCCCTATCAGTTCTCAGTATTACACATCATTTATGGACAACTATGGTTCAATTTTATTGCCTGTGTGGCTTGGATAGGCTGTTATAGATATCTGGGGAGAAAAATCTTACTTACCGGTAATGGGATTTTCAGAAGCCCATGACAGCACCACCTGAGAGAGGTTCCACCCACATCAGGGCAGGAAACCCACTGAATAAAAAGGCAGTACCTCTCTCTCTCTACCGCATCACTAGGTTTACAGAGCCAGAGAGGACCAACAAAAAAACAAAACAAAATGTAAAATCACACCATCACCAAAAGAATACACTATTAACTCTAACACTCCCCAAAGGGTGCCCACAACCAGTGAATAGGGGGGGGGAACTAAGGGTGCTGTCATGGGCTTCTGAAAATCCCATTACCGATAAGTAAGATTTTGCCCTTCCGCCCATGGCAGCACCACCTGAGAGATTTATAGAGCACTACCACCTTAGGGAGGGACCACCGCTTGTAATACCAGTCTCCCAAAGAATAGGTCAGTTGTGGAGGATAAGTCCAGCCTATAGTGGCAAAAGAAGGTACAATGAGACGACCAAGTAGCCGCCCAGCAGATCTGGTCAATAGAGGCATCTGCTCTTTCGGCCCATGATGTAGATATTGCTCTAGTGGAGTGTGCCTTAATGCCCTGAGGAGCTGTGGCTCCTTTATCTGTGTATGCCAAATTTATAGCGTCCCTGATCCATGTGGCTAAGGTCGCTTTAGTAACCACACTAGACTTCCCTTGAAATGTGACAAATAGGACCTGAAACTTTCTCCATTCCTTTGTTCTATCTAGGTATGTGAGCAGGGCCCTCCTGACGTCTAATGTGTCTTTCTCGTTATGAGGGGGATCACAAAGGGAAGGGAGCACGATTTCTTGTGAACGATGAAAGGTTTTAGCTACTTTCAGGAGATAGAAGGAATCCTTCCTCAATACTACCCTATCCTCCATGATTTGGGTGTAAGGCTGCACTATGGACAATGCCTGAAGATCCCACACCCATCTGGCCGAGGTAAGTGCGACAAGAAGTAAAACCTTAAGGGACAACAATTTAAGAGGAACATCCCCCAAGAGTTTAAATGGCATCTCTGTAAGGGCGTCCAACACTAGATTAAAAGGTCCCACGGAGGAACCCTAGGAGTATGAACCGGCACGGACCTAGACTGATCTAATAAACTGGCTAACCCATTCATTCTGTGCAAGACCACAATTAGTGCCCCCAAGGCCGAGACCTGCACCTCGATAACCAAAAGAGACAAAAAGGACTTAACGTGCAGACATTCAATTGCAACATAATAAGTCAGAATCACATCCTTAAGTACTGCATAAAAAAATCATTTTTATTGTGACATGTAAAAAACAGGTTGGATATATATATATATATATATATATATATATATATATATATATATATATATATATATATATAGAGGTTATATCTATCTATCTATCTATCTCTATATCTCTCTATCTATCTCTATATCTCTCTATCTATCTATCTCTATATCTCTCTATCTATCTATCTCTATATCTCTCTATCTCTATATCTCTATATCTCTCTATCTATCTATCTCTATATCTCTCTATCTATCTATCTCTATATCTCTATATCTCTATATCTCTCTATCTATCTCTATATCTCTCTATCTATCTATCTCTATATCTCTCTATCTATCTATCTATCTATCTCTATATCTCTATCTATCTATCTCTATCTATCTATCTCTATATCTCTATCTATCTCTATATCTCTATCTATCTATCTCTATATCTCTATCTATCTATCTCTATATCTCTATCTATCTATCTCTATATCTCTATCTATCTATCTCTATATCTATCTCTATATCTCTATCTATCTATCTATCTCTATATCTCTATCTATCTATCTCTATATCTCTATCTATCTATCTATCTCTATCTATCTCTCTCTATCTATCTCTATCTATCTCTCTCTCTATATATCTCTATATATCTCTCTATCTATCTATCTCTATCTCTATCTATCTCTCTATCTATCTCTATCTATCTCTCTATCTATCTATCTCTATATATCTCTCTATCTATCTATCTCTATCTCTATATATCTCTATCTATCTATCTCTATCTCTATATATCTCTATCTATCTCTATCTATCTCTATCTATCTATCTCTATATATCTCTATCTATCTATCTCTATATATCTCTATCTATATATCTATATCTATATCTATATATACTACATGATAAAGAACACAGAGATAATGAGGATAGAAGAAAGTAGCACATTAACCCCAGCATGTAAGGTGTAACAGGCTAGTGATAAGTTTACCCATGAAGTATTATAATAGATCGCATGAAGTGATCCTATATCATGGGGTAGCAGGGCAAGTCAGATTGGTTGGATAAACGGAGGTGACAGACAATAAATCATCCAAAATTACATAGTTAAGATCTCCATATTTCAAAGTATATGTGCTGGTGACTATATTACCAGACAGGATTGAAAGCAGAGCGCTTCTGAATAGTGCATATTAAACCAATCAGTGCCAGTCACTTTTTCCTGGTCACCTCCCCCTTATGAAGCTTGAGGCGAGACGCGTAGGGGCACACGAGTTGTGATTTTTCCGGCGCAGTCTGACACATGGGTAAGCCTGATTGGTTTAATATGCACTATTCAGAAGCGCTCCGCTTTCAATCCTGTCTGGTAATAAAGTCACCAGCACATATACTTTGAAATATGGAGATCTTAACTATGTAATTTTGGAGGATTTATTGTCTGTCACCTCCGTTTATCCAACCAATCTGACTTGCCCTGCTACCCCATGATATAGGATCACTTTATGCGATCTATTATAATACTTCATGGGTAAGCTTATTACTAGCCTGTTACACCTTACATGCTGGGGTTAATGTGCTACTTTCTTCTATCCTCATTATCTCTGTGTTCTTTATCATGTAGTCTATTTATATATATATATATATATAATATAAATCCAACCTGTTTTTTACATGTCACAATAAAAATGATTTTTTTTATATGCAGTACTTAAAGGTTGTGATTCTGACTTATTATGTTGCAATTGAATGTCTGCACGTTAAGTCCTTTTTGTCTCTTTTGGTTATCATACTGTAAGTTTAGGACGTGCCTGAGCGGCCATATGATAGCCGCATATGTGAATTCACGATTGCAGAATCTTTTGTGTAGACCTGCACCTTGAGTGTGCTGGTTGAGAGCCCCAACTCCAACCCCCTTTGGAGAAATTCTAATATAGCCGAGATAGGTGAGGGCTCAGTCCAAACCCCTGACTATGAGAAATGATGCTCCCATAAATGGCTGTGGTGACCGGCTTTCTACTTCTAAGAAGGGCATCTACCAACCCCAGTGAAAAGCCTCGTTTGTTTAATAGGCGCCGTTCAAACGCCATGTCGTCAAATGGAGGGCTGGATCGTGGGGGTGATGAACTGGTCCCTGGGTTAGGAGAGGTTTGTCTGGAAGAATCCAAGGATCCACCAGAGACATCCTCCGAAGCCAGTAAAACCAGGCTCTTTTCGGCCAGAAGGGGGCAATGAGAATGACATTGGTACTCAGAAAAATAAGGCACGACCGAGCCAAAGGCAGCAGTATCAGGGGAGGAAATGCATAAAGGAGACCCGTCGACCAGGATATCTGGAAACCATCGATCGCAACCGGACTGTCTCTGGGGTTGAGTGAGCAGATCTTGTCCACCTTCAGATTCGCTTTGGTTGCGAACAGGTCCATCACAAGTACACCCCCCATAGAAGTGTGATCTGGTGAAAGAGTTCAGAGACCATTCCCCCTGGTTGAGACAGTGTCTGCTGAGAAAGTCTGCTCCTCTGATATGAAGAGCTGTTAAGGAGTAGACATGTTGTTCGGCTAGCTGAAAAATCCGAAGAGACAGTGCCAGAAGAGTCTCGGACCTGGTGCCTCCCTGATTGATATATGCCACTGTCACCTTGTTGTCTGAAAAGATCCAGACATGGTGTCCCCATTAAGGATGGTAAGAACCCCTCTAGTGCTTTTAGTACTGCCATAAATTCTCTAGGAGTCTGGTTTCTGAACAAGGAATAAAGGGGAGTAAAAACCTTCTCCCTTCTGTTCCTTGGGGACTTCTTGGATAACCCTTTTTGAGAGAAGAGTCATCACTTCTGTTTCCAAGGCTTGCTGCCTCACTGTTGACCGTAAAGATGTTATAATTAGAGACCCCCGAGGGGGAGAATTGAACTCCAACTTTAAACCTACCGCCACTATCTGAAGGAGCCATTTGTTGCATGAAATTGTCTTCCAGGCGTTTATGAAGTGGGACAGCCTGCCCCCCACCTGATGCCTGGCGTCATTGTGCTGGTTTGACCTTATTATTGGAGTGTTTGCCAAAGAGAAAACCTGAGGTACCCTTTCTGTGGTCTTTCCAATGGCCCTGGGTTTTATGGGGCTTTCTACTAAAGAATTGGAATCTCCGAAATAGCCGGCTTCGAGAAGATGTCACAGGGAAAACCGGAAACCCTTTCTTCTTGTCCGAAGCTTTAGTGAGGTGGTCGTCCAGGCTGCATCCAAAAAGATATGTACCCTCACATGGCATGCTACACAGCTGACCTTTGGACTGGACATCTCCCTTCCAATTCTTCAGCCAGAGAGCCCTTCTGGCGGAATTGGACAGTGCTGCTGACCTTGCAGAGAGTCTCAAAGAATCCACTGAGGCATCTGCCATAAAGGCTGCAGCGCCCTGTATCAATGGCAGTGACGAGATGATATCCTTCCTCGGGGTGTCAGATTTCAACTGGTCTTCCAATTGTTGAAGCCATACCATCAGTGACCGGGACACGCAGGCGCTTGTCACAGCAGGTCGTAATCCACCCGCTGCCGACTCCCAACTCCCTCTCAGAAAACCATCCAGTTTTCTGTCCAACTGGTCCTTAAGGGATCCCATATCTTCAAACGGCAATGTAGTGGAGCGTGAGGCCTTAGGAATGGCTAAATCAAGCTTTGGGGTTCTATCCCAAGACATTGATGCGTCTCCATCCACTGGGTATTTCCTTTTAAGGGATGAGGGAAAGTCATCTTCCTATCCACCTTTCCCCATTGATCATCAATTAGACCTTGTACTTTCTGGGGAATCGGAAAACCTTTACTTTTTTTAATCCAATCCCCCAAACATAACATCTTGTGTCGATTCAGGTCCCTTGGGGTCCACCATTCCCATAGTTGATATCACCGCCTTTACTAAAGGGCCCATATCAGCAGTAGGGAAACCGGGTCTACTGCATTCGTCCGTAGAATAGGACGAATCTGAGTTGGACGAGGAGGAGTCCGATGAGACTGACGACCTAGAGTCGTGTGCAGAACCCGCCGAGGTATCAGGAGTGGATGGTTTTAGATTATGAGACTCTGTCTCTTGCTCCCCTTGAGGGATTTCAAGGAGTCCTGCACTTCTGCTTGGATATTGTTCCTTAATTCGGAGGAAAAACCTGAGCTTTCTTTGATCCGGGTCTGCTGAATACAGTCCATACAAAGGACTTTAGTGTAGTCAGGTGACAGAGCGGAGTGGCATATTGCACATTTCTTATTATGCTGCTTGGAGGTACATTTCTTAAGCTGCACCTAACAAAAAAGGCGAACATGGAATGGGGCCTTAGTAATCATGTCCGACCCCGAGGCTCACTCACCACCCTTGACTCCTGGATTAATACCGGATCTGGAGGCGGAACTTTTTCCCCCGACCTGTTCCTCCTGGAACAAACCGACCGACAGCTCCCCAGACTGGAACCGGTGGTTTTGGACTGCTCAGCCAAGCCCCGTCGTTCGCCACGTTGCGGCGACTCCTTGCTGCGGGGTGAATCTTCTGCCATACTGCAATGGTAGAAGCAATACTCATGTGACCCGCTCGTCGGCCATGGCTTTTAAAAAGATTACGCTCCAGTTTCCATGGGCGCCGCCATCTTGGATCAGTGTCCGCATGCGTCCCCCAGGCACTTCCTGGTCGCTCTGCGCACGTCACCAGGGTCCCTGCGTCACTTCCGGTCTTCACTCCAGCATGCTGCACAGCAGGAACAAGCCTTCCAGCTGCTGCAGTGAGTGCACACAGTTCCAGAGCTACACTGGGCAGAGCTTCAGCTCCAGACCCGCGTGGCTCACCACCGCAAAGGCCTGAGACTGTGGGGGTGCATCCAGGCCCGAACACAGTTCTGGTGAGCACCAGGCTTCTACACCGGGTCGGACCTGGGACTGAACTTAGTAACTGATTTATCCTTTTAACTATTTATTGGAACATCTTTTTTATCAATAATTTTCCATTGTTTTATCTAATTTTTCACATTGTTTGGGGTTTTTTTATATGTCCCATGAGAACATGTTTTCTATATATTTATTGATTTTATATTCAGTTTTTCAGGCTTGCAATATGTTTTTAATTTATAACAGCATCATTTCAGGTCCGTATTTTTATATTATATTAGATTATTTATGTATATATACATGGTGTAGTTATTTGTGGAATTTTACATATATATTTTATGTTACACCTCTTTCCACCTTTTCCTCTTTATTCTCCTGTAATTCTCTTTTGGAATTATGAATATCTAACTCTAATATGGTAGTTTCGTTAATAGATTATACATAATATGGTAATATATTTTACATATATTTTTCACAAGTTTTTTTATACTTATCATGCAAATTTTTCATAACTTTCAATAGGTATCACCAAATCCCCCTCCTTTTTATAGAGATTTTGATAATAAATATGCCCTTTAATTTTAAAAACCATTTTTCTATGGTCTCGTTCTCCTCCCCTCTTCCTTCTTTATTCTTGCGTCTCATTTTTTGGTTCTCTTATCGCTCTGGACCTTAGTAATTACATTTAGTTCCATTGAGATTAGGCTCCCCACACATATCTGCCCCCCTCATTTCCTAATTTAAGCTATATTTTTATATTTTCAATTTTACTCTGCCCATTTTTTGAGGGTTTGCAAAGTACGTCCCCATTTATTCATTTCCACACCTAGCCTTTCATTTTTCCAGGGATAACATCTTCTCGTTACTCACTGTCCAGCTGCGGTCAATGGTAACTTCCTTACTGCCCGGTTTTAGTATTCATCCTTGCACGCGGTCACACAGTTTTTTTATTCTTTATTCCTAACAATTACCATATCCTCTCTTACACCACTTAAAAAGTTTTTTTCATTGCACCACCTTTTACTATCACATAGCCGTTGTCGCGGCTATTGTTCGTGCAGCTTGGATATAGTATCTTCCCTGCACTTTTTGCACATTAACATTGTTTCACGATATCAACCTTAGGTTACCCCTTGCGCAGGCGCCTTTTAATGTTCTTTCACCTCAGTTCACCTTCCGCGCAAGCGTGTTCAGTTTTTTTCCCACGCTGTCACCCTGCAATAACCTACTCTACGGGTTCCTCTTGTTCCTGCTTAGTTTGTGATTATAATCCCAATGCTGGCATGATCATTCCCACAGGTGCACCTAAATGTCCAGACTGTGAATCTATCCACATTTGGTGTCATTTCCTTCCATTTTTAAATAAATATCCTTTTCACTTAAAGGCAAAATTAATTATTTCCACAGTTCAGAATGGGACTATTTTTTCATTTTTATATTTATTTATATTTATATTTATTCATTATAGATTTTTTCCAACAGTTACATACATGTATAATATATACATTCCATTTACATTTTTTTCCAATATATCACTCATGTTTTTTCGTATTTATTTAATATTAAAAATTTATTCATAGCGTTTTTTTCTTTCTTTTTTTTCTCTTTTTTTTCTCTCCTCCTTTTTCCTCCATTTTTTCTTCCTCTTTTTTTCTTTGTGTCAATGTTCACAGCTTTATTCTTCACCTCGTGCTTCTATGAGTCATAGCATCATGACGCACTGAATGATTGCGTGACCCTTTTTTTCGGATGTATATATGGGAGCTCACAACCTGCCTCTTGTCATAGTATTTTCTGTGCATTGTCCTGAGGAAGGGGACGGTTATGTCCCTGAAACGCGTAGACCTGTGAAAATAAAGAAAAAGTGATTTAATTTCAACCCTTTTGACTTCTGTGGTATGGCGCGGTATATCAACCTGCTTTCTCATACTTTTTGAACGAACACAGTTCTGGTGAGCACCAGGCTTCTACACAGAGTCGGACCTGGGACAGCAATGGGTTGTCCATACCAGGACAGGAAACCAAACTGATGCGGAGGAGAGGTACCGCCTTTTTATTCAGTGGGTTTCCTGTCCTGATGTGGGCGGAACCTCTCTCTCAGGTGCTGCTGTCATAGGCAGAAGGGAAAATTCATATCAATAGCACCTTTAGGGTATGTGCCCACGTTGCGTTCTGCCGTGACAAATATTCCGCAGTGTTTAAGTCACTGCAGGTGCGTTTCAAAACGCAGCCGAACAGCTGCGTTATGACAGTTTGTTGAAAGCAGAATTGATGCAGAACTGTTGTGTTTTGGATGCTCTCTCTCCCATAGACCGTGGGAAAATCATCCATAACTCCTAAAAGTAGTGACCTGTTGCTTTTTAGAACGCAGCGTTTTGGTAAAAAAATTCTGCATGCAAAACGCAACGGGCACATGGAATTTCCTAAATTCTCAGACTTTGCTGGTGACACAACGCATGCGTTTACGCTGCAGTTCAAAACGCAGCATAAACGCATGTTCAACACACACGTGCGCACACAGCCTTAGAAATGGATTCACTTAAAATTGGTGACGTGTTCAATACTTTATATACAGCGGGTGAAGTGTGGATATATTCTCTCTCTCTCAAACATGCAATATCTTAAATTCAAACAAGATTTTTTTACTTTACAGCTGTTCAGTATATGAAGGAAAAAGCCTTAAAATGTGAGTGATAGACAAAAAAAAAAAAACAACCAGTAAGTAAGGGCGTTTGCAATACTATGCAATATGTAGTATGCAAACTGCTGACCACCTGATGAAATTTTGCCACCAGGCAGCTGGACCGGATGCTCATTGCATGAATAGCAGCATTATGTCACTCCATAGCTCTGGAGGTGATCTTTCTCTTCTGAACAAGGACATCTAGCAAAATATCACAAGTTCTCTGACTAGAGCAGAATATACGTTCAGTGCTGTGGTTTTGCGTATCAGCATCACTTTGCCTGTATGTTACACTGCTCTCTGCTCTAAAGAGCAAGTTCTCATACCGATTAGAGCAGGGAGTAGTGTGATATACAGAGTAATGCACTGCAGAGTAGTAGTGAGAAACCTCTAAGGCTATGTGTCCACGTTGCTTTTCCCTACTTGCAGTTCTAAATGCACGTTTTGTCCTTAATTGAATTAGTCAAAGTTGCCATTTGCAGAACTTTAGCGCTGAAAATGCATGCGTTTTTGCCGCGTATTTGATGCGTTTTTAGCGCTTTTTGAATGCTTTTTCAAATGCTTTTTTGACATGCGTTTTGAACATCAAGACACTGATAAATAAAGTTACAACAGTCAAACCAAATGAAAAAAAGAAAAAAAATGGGCACATAAATATTTGTATGAAAAAAAAGAAAATTGCAAGATTTAATAGAATTATAGCGGTTATTTAATAAAAAACGGAAATATAGCAATAAAATGATAATTTTCTTTAAATAAATTGTCGGACTATGTGTGTGTGTAAAGGGACATATGAAATTATTTTGATGTGCACAAAGCATGCGTTTTAGTAGTCCAAAACGCATGTTTTCTGCACCTAAAAAGCAGGTAAAAAACGCAGGAATTTTGATGTTTCTTGGTTACTCCCTGTTTCTCATTGACTTCTATGTTATCTAAACGCACCTCAAATGGCAAAAACAATTGACATGCTGCTTTTTTAAATGCATGGTTTTTGCCACAAAATATGCAAATTAAATGCCGCATTTTGAACTGCATGGTGGGCACAGGAAAACCCTATTTCCCATAGACTTTGCTGGGAAATCAAAACGCAGCCATTTGGGCACTAAAAAGGTGCAGTTGAAAACGCTGCAGAAAAGCATGAAAAAACGCACCGTGGGCACATAGCCTAAGGGCTGCTTCTCACTTGAGAGTTTCTCGCAGTAGAGCAATGCGAGAAAAACTCGCATTGGAATCGGACACATGTTATTGAATGATTCAGCTCGCATTTGCGATATTTTCCTCAGTCCAAATCGGACTGAGAAAAAAAAAAAAGAAAAAAAAAATCGCAGCATGCTGCTTTTTTGCGAGTTCTACTGCGAGTCTCTCCAAAGCAAGTCTATGGGAGCGTGTAAATAATCGGATGTCACGGGAAGGCACTCACACCATCCTAGTGACATCCGATTTTCTAAACACATTTCTCGCATGTTTCCTAAAACACTGGAAACGAGTGATGTCTCAATGTCTGTCACTCACTATTCTCCGTCAGTCGGTCTCTCCCTCTCGGTCTCTATTCTCTCTGTCGGTCCGTCACTATCTCTGTCCCTCTCTCACAGTCTGTCGGTCATTTTCCCCTCCTCTCTCATACTTACCGTTCAGCGA